>NC_047533.1:28928072-29550682 GCF_012275295.1 Melopsittacus undulatus
CAAAAGGTATGAATTTGACACTCTCGAGCTAAAAGAGGAAATAAATACTCATCTTGCACATTTTGCATTAATATTCTAATTGCTGCAAATCTTTTCAAGAAGTATCCTTTTACATTGAGGTTTAGGCATAAGCTAGGCTTGAGCATCTCAATACTGAAACGATAAACTGAGGCACTTCCAGACACACTCAGAACCAAAATGCCAATACCTGAACCAAAATGTTAGTACCCCAGAAAACAGTAGCTTAGATGCTGTGGATTTTAGGGACATTAGGTCTAGATGCAGCTGATGGGGACAGGGAGGATCAGTTTGTGGAATTAAGCACCCAATTTTAGATGCCTAATTTCTCTACAGATCAAACCTGTAAGAGTTACACTAACTCACCTGGAGTCCTTGACCATGGACAATTTGAAGCTGCTCTTGGATCTTGCGCAACTCTTCCTGCTGCCGATGAATATTTGCTTCTATCATGCGTGTTCTTTGCTCTAGCTGGTCCTTTAGATGTTGCATAGCTCCTAACTGAGCTGAAAACTGAAACACAGGCTGTAGTGAAACAAATAAATGAAAAGCTGAGCAGAAATAATTACATTTACAAGCAGTAAATACACTCCTCCACAGCAGCAAAGAAATGAAGCACTGCTTTTTAAACTGCTAGTACCATAATCAAATTACAAATTCATTAGCATGAAAATGTCACAGACCTCGTATTTCATTTATTATTCATATTTAGTTTATCGATGCATCGGAATTGGTGAACTAAAAAGTATAAATACACAGCAGAAGAAGTTAACTGGTATCCAAATCATTAAGACTACAAAAAGCCTCAGTAATTTACACAGTACTGCAGATGTTAAAGCTCTCTCAGGTTAAAAACTAGAATTGTACCAGTTTACCAAAAAATCCACCCACAGCTAAAACATGCAAATATCTTGGGAATACGCTCAGTCACAAACTATTGGAGGCTGAGCACACAGGGAAGCTATGTTTGCCACTTCTATTTTTCCCTAGACATCTGCTATGGGCCACAAGTCAGTGTAACCTTCTGATACTTATAATCTTCTGTAGCACCTTCCTCCCCTCTAGCAGATCAACTGTCTGGCCCAGCTTGGTGTTGTCTGCAAACTTACTGAGGGTGCACTTGACCCCCTCATACAGATCACTGATAACGGTATTAAACAGAGCTGGCCCCACTAATGAGCTCTGGGCAGTGCCACTTGTGATGAGCTGCCCACTGGATTTAACTTCATTCCCCACAACTCTTTGGGTCCAGGCACCCAGCCAGTTTTTTACCCAGTGAAGAGTACACCTGTCCAAGCCATGAGCAGCCAGTTTCTGCAGGACAGTAAGACTGTTTGAAAAATAATAAGCAATAAACTAACTTCATCCATACCTGGGACATGCCAGACTGGAGCTGTACAGTTGCAGGCTGAGATACTGTTGGCTGTGCTACTGGTTGTCCAAGAGACTGGGAGCTTAAAGACTAGGATTGAAAAAATTGTTCCATAACTGGAATGAACTTCCTACTTGACATGAAGTATTTCTTTACAGAAAGTGTCAATTCCAAAATAACATCACATGAACATATGAAAAAAACAAGTAAATGTTTCCTGAAAGATCTAACCTTAAATCTTAGAGAACGGACATGAAAGCCAATTATTATATATATAGGTATACAATTTTTTCTCTGCTAAAAATATACAGATGCAGCAGGGATAAACGAGGAAACACAGAAACTGCAACTACAACTGTTTTAAAAGTCTTCCTTGTACCATGGGAAAACTCTTTCAACAAGTTTGGAAGTTGACAGCTTTGATTTATTCTTAAAGTAATAATTTTTAAATATATATATTTTATAGCCATTCTATTTTTGAAATGAACGTATTAGTTTAGGTGCAACATGAGTACTAAATGCATGAAGTATGACATTTTCCCACGTTACCAAGATTTCAGAAACTATATGAAAGTATTCACTGATACTTTTAAAGTCATAAATTCCTATAGCAACGAGCACAGCATTATGTTGGCACTTATATAATTGCTTATATACATATGTATATTAAAAATGCAGAATTGTAGAAAGAAGTTACGTGCAAGTGAAAGCAAAGATTCATACACAATCTCACAAACACTAATGCCAGAGATACTTATATGCTTATTGTATTCCCTTAGAATATAGTATCAAAGATGCATATTGATACAATTCTGATATTCATGTATTACACGTGAAACTATTACAGTTTAAATTATGTGTTTTCAGAAGAAAAAAGTTAAGGTTATTTAATAATACCTTTTAAATAACATCAAATTCCATTGATTAAGTTTAAAATTTTTCTCTGAAGAGTTACCTGGCTACTCAGAGATGATCTTCTTTGTGCAGTCTTTTCATGACCAGGTAAGTTTTGCCTTGGAGGAGTGCTAGTATCCACTGTCATTTTAGTTGGTGTTGCTGACAATGTTCAGAGTTACAACAGAAAGAGACATGTTAATAGTAATCTCAATTCTGCAATGCAATATTCAAATCACAGCATGTTTTTCATTAATAGAAAGAAAATTAAGGCCTGGATTCTACTTTTACCCTGGCTATCCAACAATAACACAATCTGATGGACTTAAATAGGGTGCTCTAAAGTCTGCTATTGTACTTCCAGGAGCAGAAGTCACTACACAAATTCTAAAAATCAGAGTTCTCAGTGGATTTCTGAACCACTAAAAAGGACGTTTTCATCTGCACACTTTTCACAAAGTGATACTAACTGCTAGTTATGCATTTAATTAAAGTAAGTAAAGTAGAGAAAACCTTCACTAGGATGGCAATTGCATTTTCAACAGTTGGTGCTTACATGAATGATCTGATACTGCAGTGTGCGAAGATTTTCTTGAACTCCTGGAGGAAGCAGAAGGTGTGGGGCTGGTATCAAACCTTTCCAGCGCTTCTTTGAGACTCACTGTGTTTATGTGATTGTCAGATCCAGAGTCCTGGCTCTAAAAAGACATACATAAACAATTATTTTATCTGATTCAGCACACAATGTCCACTTCTGTTAGCAAATATCTAGAACTATGCTGTGCCTAATATCAACCCTCTTACACAGGTGACTGTGCAGTAGTAGTGGTCTGTTTGGTACCTGTTAGCTCAGTTTCCATTTGTAGCTTTTATGCTTGGAAAAGAATCCATATAATCCACAGAAGCCTAGAAACCAAAATGCATGCAGACATAGGCCACAGACTGACTGCTGAGCTGACCTCCTTCTCTAGCAACTCAATTCACTTTGAACACTGGTGTAATCAGTGAGCTGCTTATTCTTTGAAGAAAGTACGAATTAACTCCACTAGAAGGAGCTCTGTCAGATGAAACTTGCTGAACTGCCAAGGGGAAACATTTCTGAACTGCCAGGGGAAAACGACAGAGCATCTGGACAAGCTGGCTTACCTAACACTCACTGAGCTTCCAAGGACATTAATTCAAAATGTATTTCATATACTCCTAAGAAGTGAGACAGTCACAAAATAGTACAGCTCCAGCTTTCCTCCTGTGAATTCTTTTAAGCCACCATTCTGCACTGACCTTCAGTTTTCAGATTATGGGTGCTTCCAGTAAGGAAGAATATTTGTTTATGAATCCATCTCCACAGGAATCAGATCTTAACAAGGACTTAGGGGTGTTGCCATGTTGTAACTACATGCACATAAACTCCTGAAAAGAGGAGGCTAAGCGTTCAGGGCAGAACACCATTAACCAAACACTCTTCCTAGGCTACACAGTCATTTTACTTAGAGATCAAAATAATTACTTTATCTGTAACAGGACAGATAAAGTCCTGTTGCTGCTGTTGTATTTCTGTGTATTTGCTTACATATTACTTTAAGTGGGAAAGAAAGAAGAGGTAAAACAAAATTACATAAGACACTCACTTTATCTGCTGTTATCTCTGGAAGAGACTCCTCAATACCAAGCTCTCGTCGTCTTTCTGCTCTAACTTCTGCATAACTAGAAGAACAAACCAAAATATGACTACTGCATTACTGGATGCTTTAAAAGCACATACTTCAAAAAACAAAGCCCTCAGAGCTCCTTTGCACACAAAGTATCTCAGGAAGTTTTCCAGTGATTCTTCAGACTGCTACGATTTCTCTACCTCCCAAAAGACCAGCAATACAGCTCTCATGCCATTACAATTTCTCTAATATAGATTTATAAACAATAACCTACCTTACAACAGTGTGCGTACAGACAATAAACTCTGGCCTGGAATTCCACTGGTGATACGTGATATAGTAATGTGTTTGCAGCCAAATCCACTGTTGTCCCTTTGTAAGGAATCTGTAGTAACATGACTTCCCTTTCCCATATTGCATTACTATAAAAGTGAGGAATAAAGTTTACTGTTTTTCCGGCCTGTAAATACTGCACTTACAAAATAACCATTATTTCCCAGCTTCATATGGCCCCAAACCATGTCTAAATCCAGTATTATGGCAATGACTAAGAATAGGTTTAAAACCATGGCTTTCCACGGTTTCCAATGAACCTACATTGCATTTTTCACAGATATGCAGAATACAAACTTCCATTTTTGTGGGTTTTCTACATATTGCGAAAAATGTACAGCTTTAGAATGAAAAACATAGCTGAACAGTTCGTTTTATTACATGTTGAAACAATTACTACATTTAATACACATCATGGAGCCTTTTAAATGCTGTTAAAAGAATTGGAGAAGTAATATAATGCTGTGCACTCCAATTTACCACAATGAAAACTCTAAGATAAATTTATATCTGTTTTGTAGGTCTGTATCAAAAGAGAAAAGACAAAGATCAGAAGTGCAATAATGTCAAATGCATGGGAGTAAAGACACGTCACTCAAATGTATTACAGAGTTTCACTGCAATAGTTGCACAACTCGACAAACTTTAAACAAACATTTACAAAGCAAATTTTCTCGTTTTAGCAACTTAAGTCATACTCACAATGCTCGTGACATTTTGCCAGATTATCTAGATCATCCACATGGTAATAATCATATCCTGATGTTCCCAAAACTTCAAATGGAAGATAACCTATTATCGGAGGTGCCCTAATTAATGCAAAAATTAATGTCATTTCATTTTCACACAGAAAACCCCAAACAAAATGATTTCATTATATGTTTTCTTGTTTATAGCATATGCTCTGAAAAAGATTAAAAATTAAACCAAACACAAGTTATGAGTAGTTAATCTTGATTAGCGAACTCTAAATATTACAGCCACCACTGTGATTCAGCTACTGTTGCTGCTATACATAGAAGGAATTGCACCTGTGATCCAAGAATAGGAACTTCCATTCTAAGCTATGTCTAGATGTGAACTCTTCATTGGGTTCTTCAACAGTGCACATTTCCTAAAAAGTAGAAAAATAAAAATCTCTCTCAAAACTGCTCTAGTCTAATTCATCGGCTCTTTTGAAATTCAGACTTACCCAAAGTTAGTAGATAATTCCACAATATTTATGTTATTTTTAGACAGCTTCGTTGTTTTTACTTGTTTAGATGCATAGTACTGAGGTAGAATTTAATCTCAGCTGTGCCAGGCTGACACTCAGTTGATTTAAATGGAACAACCCCAGCATGAGATTGAACTCAAGCTCAGTATCTACAAACACAATAGCACAAGCAGAAATCAACAGTTCCTGCAGTCATGCTTTTAAATTGTGACAAAAAAAGAGATGAGACACTCTCAAAAGACACTCTGATTACACTATATGCTTATAATGGGTAAAAAAACAACATTAGCAAAAGGTCATGTTATTTTGAGTTCAGGAGTACGATTCTTCCTTGTAGTGAATACAACACACTCTTAATCACTTCAGCTTGAAAGGGCAGATACGTACTACAAAAACCACACTACTCATGTTTAGAACTCATGAAAAATAAGAGAGTGACTGTATTTCCACTATTACAGCAAATCCTCAAGGTATTCTGTACACCATTTTAAATGTATTCCATTTGGACATATGCACAATCAGTGCATTTCTGGCAATTTCCACTGTCCCCTTCCAGAGGTGAAGATGCTCCACCAGTTACCAGTTACCAGTGCCTCATGCTGAGACAATAACAGAACTAACTACCCCAGGCCAGTCGGTTCTTTTACAAACGCCTCTAGTACTGCCTTACAAGAAGATGACGGAATGCATACACTGCTCAGAGAATTAGACATCATTTCATTTTCAGATACCTGCACACATCTGTCACACTTGTAGGAGCTTGCAACAGTACTCCCATTGCCAGGAACACCATAGCATCTACTGATGATCAGATATCATAAGTTTCTGTAAGACTACAGCATGGAAGCCGCTGCTGCACTGACATAATATTCACAACAGATGTGGACAGACAAGCACACTGCTGCTCTGCAAACATCTACTACTAAAATAGTCCTGTGGAAAAATACAGTAACTAACTTGTTCTTACAAAGGGACCACCTTCCTTTCCATTCTTTCAGGTTGTGGACATTTGACAGGTCTTTATATAGGTATTTCTAAGGGTTTTTTCTGTGAAAGAAAAAAGTGGATGTATGTAGGTAATGTTTTCTCCTCACCTTCGCTGGTTTAAACTCTAAGGACAGTGACTAGAAAGTGAGTAATATGGAGGAGGTAATAAAAAATAATTAAAAAAAAATCACTCTGGGCACAAATTTATGACTCTTGGTGTGTGACTTCCAGTTAGCAAGACTTAACCTTCGAAACTGAAACTACCTCTAAAACCTGAAGCTCATCTGCTTTTTTAAGTTTACAGCCCTTAACAAAGCACCACTCATAGCAAAGCAAACAAAATGACAGCAAACATATATCCTTGAGATATACTTTTGGTTTGTGCCCAAATAACTAGATTAAAAGAAATAACAAGTCAAAAGTAAAAATAACTTCAATGCAGGAACTAAAAACACAGTAAACACATCTCTGTTAAAGAGGAGCTGGCAGCAGGTTAGTCTCCAATTATTCAATGCACTTATATTAATGATTTGCAGATACTCCACTATAAAATACACCTGATAGAAGCTATCTCGTCCAACAAAGCATGTTGTTGAAATTGTCAACAAGGCATCTAGAAAAGAAAGGCCTTTCATTTGTATCAAAAAGTATCCTGACAAAATCCTTTTGACTGGATTAATCCTTCCTTCTTGATAGGATTCAATCATTTACCAGCCAAAATTCAGATCATGCTTTAAAGACATGCTTTAAAGAACGTGTAGAGACAAATCCCTTCACTGGGGAGCAAAATCTGTGGCATATTTTGTTACAAAAGTGGTGGTGTCATATGCAGAAAATAAAAATGTGAACTTTCAGAAATTATTCTCATGAATACTGTGGCTTTCTGCAAAAGTGTTGTATTGCCTTGAGAAATTATATTCTAGGTAAAAAAATTCCAGAACCATATACCATCAAATAAGTGGCAGATGAGCAGCAGGTTCTACCTCAAAGCAGTCCAGTACTAAAATACACCTCTAACTACTGGCTGTAAAGTTACTGCAACAGTAAAGTTCCTGACATAACACTTATCTGCTACTAGCCTCAATACTAGCCTCAATAGTAACAGAAGGTATCAGAGTATAAACAAGTATGGCCAGACTGAAAAGTTTTCACTCTGATGTTAGTCTTCTTCACAAGGTTCCCCAGATGAGCAGCACCAGTGAAAACCCTTAAGAGGATCTTAAAATCTCTGTAATGTAAAAGCTTCCTAGAAATTCAGGCAGAGGAATGAAACTCTGGCCAGAGTATAGCCTGTGAGGTTTTCGCCTTCAGGAGACCTCGACCTGAAGGATCATAAATAGATCTCAACTTTCAAATAATTCCTCATCTTCCAAATCTCCTGCCCCACAAGTAGGAGACACAGAAGTTTTATCATAATACATTCTAAACTGCCAGACCTCAAAAGACAAAAATATTTGCAAATATTTCCGTGTTGGTCTTTCCTCCCCTTCCCCAAGTACTTCATGAAGCAAAAACCACACATTTAACATCTCTACAAACTGTAAGCATAGCAGGAAGAACATTATTTAGACACACATGGGAAGACAAGTGTCAGATGAAAGATTGCCACAGCTTCAAGAAAAATAAACAACACACTTTCTGTCATGCAGTTTGGAAAGATCCAGTCCCTATTCAGGTTGATAGAAATGAGGAAGTTTATATGATTTCTCCACAGGCTCCCTGCTATGTTTTCAACGTGTAAAATATATAGACCACGTCTTCAGAGGCTGCCACCATCAAACTCCAGCCTAAGTCACCAGTGCATTCAACTTACAGGCAGAATATTTAGATGTTCAGCATGACAGACAACAGCTTAACCATGTGCCATACAAATTTCATGGCATTTCTTTACAACCAAATTGCAAGAACAGATGTTAGATAGTAGACTATCCTTATATATGTACCTTAACATGTCTGTATAGAACATATAATTTAAATCAGAATCATAGACTCCTGTACTGTATCCTAAGTACTTTTTTGACTGATTTTGGTGAGGAACAGGATTATCCTTCGTAAACTACAAATTTTATACATATCCAATTCTAAACTTTGAAAGATCACTTCATTGTATATTAACAGGTAAGCAAAATGTTCTCTTTAAACAACCACATTACTGAATAACACTACTGAAACAAGTTTTATTAACTCAAACCCAGCTCTCAGTTACTGACAAATAATGTAAGCTTTCATTGAGCCCTACCAGATTTGCTGTGTCAAACTACAGCAAGACCAGTGAAAGTGGAATCTCAATGTTATGTTTCATTTTAAATTTCTAAGTTATATTCCTACACATTCCCAAATTTATTTCTTAGATATTACTATTTTATATGACTACTTGGAAATGGTGTTCAGTGTAACAACTTCATTTGATGCTTTGCATAACATTTAACCTGTTTGTGTGTTAAATAAGAACACAGACACTTTCAGTTTCATATAATAAAATTCCTTACAGTTTTGATTAATAATATTTGAAGTGTTGTGTGCATTCTTTCTCAAGTTTTCTTGTTCAGAGTCCATATGAATATGATACAAAAGTGATTCCAATTGTACATACCTTGATAAATTGAGGTGTAGCTAATCTAACTGTGGCTACAAAGCAAACTTTGTCTTCATACGAAGGCCGGTGTGATCGCTGAATAGTTCCTTCAAAACCATTGTGCGCTGAGTTGGGAACTGAGGGAAGACAGAGACATAGTCAACACAAATTACAGCACAAGCAGAGAGGAAAATTGCAGTGATATCACAAGACAAATGGCCCAATGTTTGTCTAATGCGGTTTGCTTATAACTTAATGTGCATTAAGAAAATGCTACATGTAATATATACACATACATACACAGGAATAGTAAGTTATACAGCAGTAATAGGAAAACAACCACCAACTAACTTTCTTGAACTAAAATTACAGTTAATATGATATTATCAGACAAAGCAGTTTTAAGAAACTAATAACAATTCTCATCTTTCTTGGTAACCACTGAAAATTACTGAAATACACCTTCTTCAAAAGTATTTTTACAATTTTGCTTTTGTATCAGGTTTTGCTAAGTTTTTCTTTCAAACTCTGACATAAGTATTTCTTTTCTGGGCTTCCATCACATTCAAATGACACAAACTGAAGACATACTGAGTAACAGAACAAAGCACAGTAATGATGTACATGACAGAATCAGGACACTGAGCTGACAACAAACAAATTCCACTTGTTGAATCAGAGAGATGGATGGAATCATAAGTGGGGCAAAAGATGGACTAGACCTCAAAAGAGAGTAACCTTACTTTTCATTTCCAGCAGGTATCAATTTAGTTTACCTTTACCAGGCTCTAATGATGGTGGCTCCAAAATGCTGTCAGGCTCTTCCAAGCCTAACTGGTTTTAGTTCAGCTCTAGATTAGAACTTTTACTTAAGTTTCTGCATGAAATTTAAGCTTTCAGCTCCTTGCTCTGTCTTCTGTCTTGCTCTTTTCTGAAGGGAACAGGTAATTTCCTTCCTCTACCTTACTCCTTCTTGGCTTTTCTTCAAAGTTTATATTGCCTTGTAAGCTAAATTTTTAAATTTCTGATTGCTTTCATTGCTCTCCTCTGAAGTCTCTCCAACTCCTTTATTTACTCCTGACAAACAGTCATCAAAAATTGGATGAGGACAAACGGGTTCCAAGAAGTGCAGTGAGACTATTTTATGTGGTTTACACATTGCTTATGGTGATTTGGTCATGTTCACTTCACATTCCACAGTAACACATTTTTCTAAATGACTGCTATCTAGCTGACTGTAACCTTTTCCCCTGCTCATATAGTTTGCTCCTCCTAAATGAAGTAACTTGCATTTGTTCTTAGTCAATTTGTCTCTTGTTGTTTGGGTTTTTTTCCCAAAAAATAACACATTTTCTAAGTTTGGGGCTGAATTCTTATCTTGTTTTTAGTGTTCTTGCATCATTTCAAGACTGCAAACAACAGATCATTATTCAAAACATTAATACTGATCAAATCCAGAAGTAGTCCATTAGAACTCCATTTTGACAGTGAACATTTGTAACCTTTCCCACCAGTTTCTGCACTTGCTCTCCAGCAATTTCAATTAACATGTGCTTCTCTTACATGTTTGTGAGAACAGAATATGTTAACTGTCTAAAGCATATTAAAGAAATCCATCATTTATTTATGCTTTGTCCTCTTATCCACACAGTGTGCTAGAGGAAAATGAATCGATTTGAAGCTATTTCTACCTGGAAAATCCACAACAGTTGCTATTCAACTCTTTGCTAGTTTCATGAAGCACACATATAATTATTTGTATTGGGGTATTTCCCCAATATTGAATTGCAACCAATCAGTCTGCAATTTCCTAACTCATCCTCTGTCCAAGATTAGCAACATATTTCCTATAATATTACATAGCTGCATTCGGCCCCAAGACTCAACATGTCACAATTTTGTGAGAAGATATTGGTATTATATTAAAAAAGCCCCACAAATGTTAAATTATAAGATACTGTTTGATAATATTCTGGGAAGTGATCTTTATATCTTCATGAAGATCTACTACTGACTATACTGCACAACCCATTTGTCTGGATGACCAAATAAACATGCCTTTTGAGTAAACAGTCAGCACAGGCTGGCCAAAAGGATTAGAGATTATAGTACAGAAGAATATTATTAGTACCTACAAAGAACTTCAGTGGAAAATAACTCAGTGCAGAAAACTGTTATTGGCCCATCCGTCTGAGTGGTAAGTTCTCTCAGTGAAAGCACAGAATTTTAATGGGGGTGAGCTTCCCAGCTCCTTGCCTAATGAGAACTGCAGGTACTCAGTACCACTGACCTTCAAGGTAGCCAGCCACCCGCTCAAGTATGGATTATGATTTTATTTTAAAGCATTTGCTTAAATGTCTCTTACATTCTTTAAAAAAAAAAAAGTTTTACAAGATTTTAGTTTTCTGTAATCGAAAGCATCAAGCATAATTACTGCGTTTTGCATGCAAACGCACAGACCTACAATACCCAACAGGAGTTTTAATTTTTTCATTAAGGCAATACAGAAGTGATACAACTCTGCTTCAAGTTTGTATTTTGAAAGACTGATCTTAGTTCATCGTTAAGTTTTGCACAATGGTCTCTAGCCTCTTTAGCTGTGAAGCTCCTAAGAATCTCACTCCAACATTGCTGAGATTACTTACCATTATTCAAACACTTGAAATTTCCTATGAATTTTACATATTCATATGTAGGTTGCTCTTTTGGATCTATTGTTCCTCGCAGCATATGGCAACAGAATTCTAGTTGATATTTTGCTGAGAAAGGAATAAACAAATTAATAAGCTACATGCTTGATGAAGCGCACAGACAACATGAAATGGGAAGCAGGAATAATTAAACTGCATACTTATTGAGAGACTGTAAGTCTTGTGATTTCAAATGGCTACAGCCCGCTTTTAACCAGTATGATATTACCTAACCTAAAGGTAAACTCCTTTAGAATGTGCGAGTGAAGGGCTTGAAAGCTAATGACAGAGAGAGTACCCTGAAAACCAGAGCTATTTTAAAGAAGCAGCTACCCTACACTGAAGTTTACTAAAGCATGCATTTCCAAACCCCATTAAACTGCCATGTTTTTATTCTAACCAACTGCTACAACGGTCCAAATAGAAGCTATATAAACAAGATGACCATTTCTAATACACAAGAAAGTCAGAGCGAAATGCACTAAAAACACTGAAAATTCTACTCTTGAGGGGTAAGGGGGACAAGAAAGTGCTTCTGTTTTTCAGGGCTCACCCATATGTTTCTGATTAAATAACACTGGAAGAACTGATCACGTCTGATACAAAGCAGATTATTTTTAACACAACTACCATACTGGTTTTGCCTACGATAGAGTTAATTTTCTTCTTAGCAGCTCATATGGTGCTGTTTTCGATTTTTGACTAAAACAGACTGATAACACAGACATGTTTAGTTACTGCTGAGCAGGGCTTACACAGACTTAAGGCTTTATCTTCTCTTCACCCCGTCGGTGAGTAGGCTGCGGGTGCACAAGAAGACGGGAGGAGACATTGCTGGGACAGCTGAACTCAAGGGATATCCCATACCACACAACACTGTGCTCAACAATAAAAACTTGGGAAAGCAGGAGGAAGGGGAAGTATTTGTGCTTATGGCATTACACATGATGAAGCCCTGCTTTCCTGGAAATGGCTGAACACCTGACTGTAATGGGAAGTAGCAAATTAATTCCTTGTTTTGCTTTACTTGTGCACGTAGCTTTTGCTTTCCTATTAAACTGTCTTTATCTCCACCCACAAGGTTTCTCATTTCACCCTTCTTATTCTCATCCTATCAGTTGTGTGGGGCTGACATGCCTACCAGGGTTAACCCACAATAACCACTTACATTTTAAGTATTCTGGTGTCAATGAATCTCCTTCCAGCAGATGAGAAGACAGTATTTTATAAATTTCTGAATGTTCCCCCTCTGGGATAAAATTAAATACACTCTGATCCACAAGATCAGACTGAAAGAAAAACATTTAATAAGCATTAAACTAATGCAAGACAATGTCACAAAACCTACTATGTTAATGCAGAACAGTTCCACAGTTCAGAAGAACATTAGTGACTCAACAAAGCCACCTGCTGGAATACACACGAATATTTTGCAAGGAAAAAAAAAATCACTTTGATCTGTCTTTATTTTTACACTGAAAACCATTTAATGAAAAACACGGTGAATACTACAGATACACATACATGTTAAAGTGCTGACTAACCTTGTATTAACCTCTCTGGGATGCAACAATTCCAAGTAAAGGAGCGTTTTGATTAGAAATTACAGGATGTTGTTCTAGAGCACTGTAGTCTGTTGGCAGCATTGAAACTGTATCTTTGAACAAAAGACAGCATCTCCCTACATCATATACGTTTTTATGTTGCAAACAATTGTAGCCAATTGCAATTGATTTTACGGAGACAGTTGTGCTGGTTTTGGTTGGGGTAGCTGATTTTCATCATGGTAGCTGGTATGGGGCTACGTTTTGGATGTATGTTGGAAACAGTGTTGGTAACACAGGGATGTTTTTGTTACTGCTGAGCAGCGCTTATACAGAGTCAAGGCCTTTCCTTTAGCAATGCTCTGCCTGACTCACATAGAGGCTGTGAGAGGTGTGAACACTACAGGGTCTCCTGCAGTTCACTGTGTTATTTCAGCTACATTGAAGGGAAACTCCTAAACCCGCCTAACAGAGTACCAACTGCATTCTATATTTCCAAAGGAAATATTTAATAAAGGTGACAGACCAGTAGGATGGAGTTGTGCTGAATAAAAAGCGGGACACATCAGAACAACGCATGCATCTGTTCTATAGTGCCTATAATGCCAAAAAGCCTACAGATTAATTAATAGCATCCACAGACAAACTGATATGTTACTGAAAATGATTTGTACTTACTGGTAAATGTTCAAGTAAGGGAGTTATACTTTCAGACACATATATTATATTTCCATCTGTCATAATTGCTAAAAAAAAACCATCAAGAGCCTGAAATTAAACATAATGGGCAGTTAAATAAAAAGAAACAAAGCATATTAAAATGTTCAGCTATATTCAAGATAGCAAAAAATTTAGACACCTTTTAAATTTTTAAGAATTCAATTTAAATTTTAAATTTAAAATTGAGGATGACTCTCAATACTAAAACTTCTTAGTCTTGTTTTTACACTACAAGCATTACAATTCCCATACTGTTCTGCTCTTAAATAATCCGTGGTTTTGGAAGTAAGTCCATATACAGCTAGCCACTGTTTCCCCCATCTCCCACTCTGCCTGTCATTTTTAATTCAATCATCATTTAAAACATCAGAGAAGTCACAAAAATGAGCTAGAGACAAAGGCAAGAAAAGATGGAAAAGGTAAGAGAAAAACAAGTAAAAGAGGTGGTGAAATCAACATTCCCAATCTCAAAATAAATTTGTAGCAAGATTTTATTGGGACTTGAAACCTGCGAGATACAGTTCAGACTGCATTATCTTCTACTTAACTCAAGCTTATTTCCACTGAACACAACACAAGCATCTTTTAGCTGAATGCTACCAAACATAAAAGCATGACAGAATTGTAATTCTAAACAGGAATTTTTAAAGCTCACATCCTTAAAAATAATTCTTATATTGTTCTGTTTATTTGTGGATTTGCTGTTACCATGTTTTCTGTAACTGAAAATGCAGTTAGAATAAAAACTTTTGAATTACATTGCATATACTGGAATTTTAAATGTTTATCTTTATGAGAACTTATAGTTACAATTAAAAAAAGTTATCTATCATCAAACTGAAAAATTTCATAATGGAATGACTCTCCGTGAGGATATGTTCTACTCCCAGAAAACTAGAAATAACATACCTCTAACATTAACTGTGTGAACTCTTCATTACTAAGGAATGTTGGTTTCCAGTCCTGTCGAATCTCACTGGCATCTGACTGTGCAGTAATTTCTACAATCAAACATATATACAGTATGAGGATTCACACTTTCAAAAGCCATTATTTTCCCACTGAGCAGCCTACACACAACAGGAAATAGCAGAAGTTCTCTGTTCTCATCTGTTTTTCATTCATTATATATAGATGTTGATCCTTGAAAAGGAAATCAATGTCTTCTCCCCCATGTCATATTTGTCTTCTCTTTCCTGCTGCCAGTTTGCACTACAGTCCTGCCAGACTTCAAGGTAATGTTGAAGTTAACAGCAATAAGTAATGGATTTTGACAATGGAAAAGCACTCTTTCCTCTGAGACTATAATAAAATGCTTTATTGAGAGTGTTGTTTTCAAAGACTGAGAAAGCCAAAATTCCTAATCAGTTTAAGTCATTAAAATGCCTAATCCTCAAGTATCCTGGCCAATCCTGGTCAGTCTAACCTTTGCACTAAAAATGGTCACTGTCCTTCTTCTTCTTCCAACTCTCTTGTGTAAAGAAATAACATTAAAAGAAGAGTAGATTTTTAACAAAGACTGTTAAGAGCTGTATGACAGACTCCACTACAGAATAACTGTCTGATTCATACATGGAGATGCATTTTGAAGAGATTCCTGTAGGATTTGAGAAACACATATATTAACTTCCCATACATAGGTGAGAGAAACAGTAGTTGCTAAGAAAAACCAGGCTCCAGGTTCTGAAAGCTGATGCTTCCTTATCAACTAATAACTGAAACAAGAAGCAAGACCACATAGCACTTCAGTTTTGAACAAGGGCAATACAGAAGAAGTACATGCTGTTAAGAACAAACTTGAACAAGTAGTCATGAATCAGGTATTTAGACAAATTGAAGGAACCAAAATATGTGTGTAAGGCTTTGGATTTCTAAACAACAAGTCTGTACAAGGGCCATAAGCAAGTTTGCTAGTTCAAATGGCTCAAAGAGAACAGAAAACCTGGAACTGAGTTAAATATGCAAAGGGCTGGAAGAGTTTAGAGTTTCAGTTCCCAGACTGAAGGAGAAAAAACTTACTGCAAGAGCTTTAGACCAAACAAAAAGATCTGTAAACAGCAATGTCATGCAAGAAACCGGCAAGAAGTGGAGAGCTGCAAGGAGCAAAGAAAAAACATCAACAAAGAAGATGCACCAGAATTTCCAATGATCAGATCTCAAAGAAGACATAAATTGATCAGGCTTTTGCTAGCTGTTTTGAAATATTATCACAAAGCAGGAAGAGTGGGCTGGAGAAGGATAACCTAAGTATAACCCCAAATCTAACTTTTCAGTCAGAACAAATACATTGAATACTGAGGAGCAAGTCAAATGACATGGAAATGACACTGAAGTAGAGGCAAAATTCAAGGAATTTAATGCATTCAGTCCACAGGACAGAGACAATCTTCCCGTTAGAACTGGAAAAGCGATTCACTGGCTCATTCTGGTCCATGTAAATTCAACTGATTTCCGTGGTAGAAAGGAATTTACACTAAATAAAAGCTGAAAGTTCATATACCTTTACTAAATCATTTTGAATTCTCTTATTGGCAGTACAGGTGTTGTTTAATATTTCCCGTAATTAGAACAAGTATGATACTGAAAAAAACAGAGCCCAACTAACATGGAAATAACTTGTTGTATTTGGTAACTTCAGAAAAATGCCTCAAGATTCTGGCAGAAAGGTTTCATTCAAAGATAAATGGCACTGAGGTCACGTTCCTGAGCTAGCTACCAGACAGAGGAGCACAACCAAACTTGCACAGCAAGCACTAGACTCCAAATCCTGGACCTAAAGCCACTCTGCATCAGCACTGAGCATCCTCAAATGAAATTGCCAAGATCTGTGGCATTCATCTGTATGAATATCAGTCTTCTAGCACCAATTATAAGCAGCTAAATTTTTCAGTATTTAATAATTATCAAAAATGCTTTGTTTATGAATTCAAAGGAAGAGGAGAGGCAGTATTAGCCAAGGAGAAGCTCTCAGTAATAATTTAAGTGTGCTTAGACTGCTGTTTTCTCCAAAGGCCAATAACCTGCTCAGATGGTTCATCTGGAGCTATCGCCAGACTACCAAGCCTGGTCAATATGGAAATGGTCCAGAAAGAACTGGAAGCAATGCAGTTAATCAAAACCTGGTGGCTGAACACGGTAGGATTTTCAACAAAATAGCTAATCAGTGTTGAACAATTAATTTATTACTAGGGTCACTCTGCTTTACTGTAACAGATTCAAGCACCTCAGAAGGCAAAATATGCTTCTGACCTTGCCAATATTCTCTCCAAAACATTTTAATGTAAACCAGCACAGAGCAATGCTAGTAAGCACCTGTAGCCAGAGCTTTAGAGACCTTAATACAATATGTGGAGTCACACAAAGCTGCACTCTGTCCCACCAGGTGAAGGACAAAAGTGCCGTGCCCTAAAAAGCATCCATCTCCAGAGCTGGTTTGTACCCCTTTATCCTAAAAAATTAAAATAATAATTTAAGAAAATATATTAAAAAGCACTCTGAATAAAATAATATGACTGGTGCTGGCTGACACTTGCTCATTCTACACTCTGTATTTTATGACAGGAATCATCAATACAAGAAAAAGTGATTCTGAAACCGAACTGATTTTCACAAAGTCCCTTTGAACCTACAGAACTTTTACAGAAAAGGAGCCTCCACATTGCTTTTGTTTTTGTTATGAGACAAACATGTCTTAGAGAATTAAAATAGCATTATCAATATTTAATTGGCAAAAAAATCTTAAACCTTTCAAATCTCGCACAAATTATTCCTCCCTCTCTTTCTATTTTAATTGTTTACCCTTCTAGTGGCACTATTCAGGACACATTTTATACTACTTGAACCATAACACTAATGGAAGACATATACTAAGGAATGGAAAAATATTCATTGCACCTTAATTGACATGCTTGATAAATACATACCTATTCATCCATTTAATAGCTTTACTTCCTTTATTTATAACCTTATAGCTGCTTCCATTGTCCCTACTGCTTTCTAGAGTATGCATGCTCAGAAATTACTCAAGCAAATGGGTAAAGTTCATTTTCTTGAATTTTTGATGCCATTTATGGCACCACAAGATGCCATATAAAGAACAAGTGTAGGAGCAGTAACAGGGATTTTTTTAATATACATAAATATCAAACCAATCCTATCTAAATATCGAAAGAAGTACTTCCAGCAAGTGCTTCCACTGAAACGGATCAGCAGTATTCCTGTGAAGAAAAACTTTGACAAGTTGTGCCTTACAAAGCAATTATATTCTAAAGGTCTCCATCTGCCCAGAACAAAAACCTTCAAAGTTATTCCAAAAAATAAATGCTTCTGTTTATGAAACATACTTCTTTGACAACTATGGGACAAGAAAAAAAAAATAGCCAAAACATAGCTGTATCTCTGCTACCCAGGTTATGAGCTTAAGAATATCACTCTTGAGAAGCTCTTTACTTTTTTTTTGTAATAATTTCCTTAAAGAACTGCAAAACTGTGACTGTTCTATGGACTGGGCATTAAAAAAAAATACAAATATTTCATTATTATTACAAATAATTACCTTTGTGCTTCCGTAAAAAGTCAATGCTCTTCTGCAGTACAGTGGATTTATCCATCTTCCGAGCATTGCCTGGAAGCATGGAACCCAGCTCTTTGATAAGTACATTAAACTGATCTCGACGTTTCTTTTCAGACTTGTTCCTAGACACTCTGAAAAACAAAACAGAAAATGTTTTATAACAACTATGAAGCTTTCTTATAATAAGCTCCATATTACTGCCAGGTTCTTGATGCAAACAGCCCCTTAAATATTTCTGCTGTGAGAACTGTCACAAAAACACCTACTCTGTATCTTAGGCACCATTTCTGAAGAGTGGCTTCCTCCTTCTCATAAAGATTTGCAGCTAAGCCTTTGGAATAAAGCACACTATTCCAAAAATACAAATCACTGAACCACAGATATAACATACAGCACATCTGAATAACAACACAGTTAAAGAAATGCTATTGAATAACATGGTTATTTATAAAATAATCACATTTTTACTGTTTAGAAATCACCCTAGTAAGTTCAAGTGTAAAAGTATATGACATTTCTTAGCTTTAAATAACTTTAAAACTTACCTTTTTGCTTTATCTTTGTCATCTTCTTCCACCAGCCCATCAAAAATGCTTCCATCATTTCTGAAAGAAACACAAAGAAATAAATGCTTTTATTGTTATTTATTTTGACTGGGTTTACCTTTCTGTAAATTTGATGCAAGTTTAATTTCCTGAAGACTCAAAAATGGAACTACACAGAATACTAAGGACAGATGCTCACCTACACTGCTAAAAAAGTCTAGCTCAAGGAATCCAGTAGAAAACATCCCAACTATTACTTTTCCTTTGATATAGGTGAGTGAGCCACCTTACTATGATCTGCAGCATCACTAATTGTTTAAATGTACTTGTTATCCTTAATCAAACATTAATAATCAGCTCAATTTGTTCCATGACTGAAAACAAGTAATACATTAAGATTCATCTCAAACAATAACAATCACTATTTCCAGTGACTACAAAACAACACATCTAACAACTATCAAAATAACCTTGTCAAAAACACCCACTCTATCTTTTGCATAAATTAATATTCTTTATATATTACTTGTAATATAAAGGTTATTAAAGAAAGCATTGAAGAGTAATTTCGCCAAAACTCTCAGTATTTATTAACATACCTGTCTGCAATGGAGCTCATTTTATGGGTGCTTATGGTAAAAAACATAACATAGCACACTTTAGTCTTGTGGTAGACATTTGTACGTTTGCCTATAAGAAAAAAATATCAAGATGTGACTCTGGAGGAACAAACATGTTCTTCATTAGAGCATACTGATGATTTCATTTGCTTTATAAGCTGCTCTTACCCTCTCTTCCAACCTCCTGTTCTGCCCTCCTACCTTCTCTAAAGTAGTCTCCATTACCACCATAATCTGGACTTCGATATCTTGTTTTACATGACAGAGAGTCCAAGAGAACATTGTTTTATTAAATACCACAACAAATAAGTCTGGATTAAACCAATATAAACCTTTTTCTGGCTCTGAATTCAGATACAACTTTTTATTATTATTTTAACTTTTACCTAAAAGAATGTCATAATGTTGAACATTGAACAGATGTAAACTACACTCCTCAGTAGTAATACATTTTATTTAGACACTGTGCAAACACAAAGCATCTGGGATATAGTATTTTACAGCTTTAATTTATCGCCTTTTTTTTTTCTTGAGCACACTGCTATAATAGACATTTGAAATCAACACTAGATTGAGATTTCCATACTGTGAGAAAGTTAGGTAGCCTGGCCATTTCTTAGAGCAGTCACTTATTCATTACAAAGTTTCAGCAGGAAGCTTTTGGTTTTCCAGCTGTACATATGATTTCGAATAAAGAACGTGAATTAACTTTTCATAGTGAAAGGAGGAGTATAAAATTAATATAAGTATTTAATTCAACAAGTACCTACTTTTAGGTACCCCAAAATTACAAAGGTTATGGAAAGGCTGGAAGTCAAGCATAAACCAACACAAACCCTTTTCTTTGGTAAAAAAGTCAGTTGTTAGAGGCTGCTCAAATGAAGCAGCAAGATCGCTGTCAGTGATTAAAGATCAACTGCACGCAGCAAGCTCTATACAAGCTGAACATGCAGATCTTTGGGAATTTTTACTATGTTATAAACCTAATAGTAAAAAGGCATTGCACTTATTTCAAAGGAGGTGGTTTCAGTCACTTTAGTGACTCACAGTTTCTGAGAAGGGAAGATCTGTTTGTTTCTGAGAGTGCCAAATCCAGTGGAACTTGCAGTGTTAACACAAGGGATGTGGCAGCAACTCCATGATCCAGACAGTCTGCAAAATGTTCCAGGAAAATCTTACCCCGTTTTTTTTAATATATGGGGAAACTGAGGACAAAAGCTTATGTTTCAACCAAACTGTCTCAGTCTACAACAGTCACACACTATGTAGGTCTGCTTCACAAAACTAGTATTTTTCCCCACAAAGTTTCATAACTTGAGTGCAGCAGAAAATTAAATGGAAGAGCTGTACTGCAGCATAATCTCTCTGCAGGTGCATTACAAGGTGTGCACGAGGTTTTGCCCAAATGCTCCATGAGACATCTTACCCATTTTAAGTAATACAACACAACTTTGCCTTGCCTTTTTTCTTCAAAATATAATGCTCTGAAGAAACACTGGAAGCAAACTATTCTTTCATTCCAATTCTTCAAATTGCACTAGCCATACTGACAAATTAAATCCCCCAAATTAGTTGGCAACGTTTTATGAAGTAGTGGAGTTGCACTATTTGAAAATTAGCCAGAATGCACAAGGAAAGTAAATTATGAAGTGTTTGTTTGAATTTTTGTCAAAACCGCACAACAACAGATAGGTTAAACACCAGTAAAAGTGAACTAACATCACTCGCATGGAGCTAAGTTTAAAATCAAGGCAACAAATAGAAACCTGTTTTTATTTAGCTTATACAGTATGCACTAATACAGGTATGCACTAATTACACTTTTAGACCTGCGTTAATTTTTAAACAAATTGGGTACCTAACACTACAGGGACCAAGAATAATATGAAATTCTGTAGGCCAAATGATATATTGTTCCCTTAATCAGCAAAAGACATATACAGCTAAATACAGAAAACTTGCACCTGTGACATAACCGACATTTTCATTATGCAGAATCAGAATCTAAAAGTCAGTATTTTTACTCTAATAAAGCACTCAAGTTTCTAGAACTCAACAAAATGATTCACTTGTTACAGTATACATGCACATACAAAATATATATTCTATGTCAGAACTGGCAACTTTGATTTGGTATCCAAGACAAGTAGCTACAAGAACTTAAACGACTACAGGAAATGTAGCTATAGTGCATTTGTTTCTTAGTTTGCAAGGTCTGATCCTTCTGCCTTTGCATCCAAATTTGCAAGGTGCTGAACATTCTTAGCTCTTATACATGCCAACAGATAAGACTGCAGAAATAATTCCAATGAAACCAGTGAAGATGAAAGCAAACACTACAGAAATCAAGGACTATGTCCATTTCTAAGATTCAAATTCAATCACGTTCTAGAGAACAAAAGACATTACTTAACACTGCTACTCAGCCCTTCAGTGTTGACAGCTGAAAGCCATAGGAACCTTATTCATTATAAGAATACAATTTTACCTTTTACACTTTAGAACTTCTTAAAGTGTGAGGTTTAGAGGTGAAACCTGGCTCCTTTGAAGCACAATGTGGAGTTAGCTGCTCTCCTCTTCTGCAGAAAAGCATTAAATTCTGAACTGTAAAAAAAAAAAACAAACCCAAAAAAGGAGTTTTAAAAATCATCGGGTTCTTAAAGAGAAGCAGTCATTCCAACAAGAGTAATATATAAACGGAGAATTTTGCTTATCAAAAATATCCCAAACATTTCACTGTCCAAACTCAACTTGCTTTAAAGCTCTTCTGACACAACTTCACCTCTGCTTTAAGCTACTGCTTTATGCCTATATCCATTATTATCTCTTGAAATTATACACCATCTGCACTTGCTACCTTCAAAGTATATCTTTACACCATTATTAAACACATTTTCTGCTGAAACTCTTACTTTGGCCTCTCCTGGCTTTCTCACATCTTCTCTCTTCAAGACTCCAGATTTGCACTCTCAGGACTCCAGAATGTGTAGAATGCTGCTGCTGGCAACTATAGCAAAGTTGCCCAGCTGCATTATTGCTACTCCCTCAGACACAGCCATTAACCCTTTCTTTCAAAACTCACTTCAAAAACACCTTCAAGAATGTATTCCAAACTTACTTCACAAATTCAGTTCTTCCATTAAAATCTCAGCATAAGTGTAAGTGATCACCAGCTTTCATTTACAGTTTCTTCCCTTGAAGCATGTCTCTTTCCACATTTTTAAGTTTCATGAAATAATTTTTTTCTCTCATCTTTATCCCATATCTATCTGCCTTGCTTACTGTTCTTAAAATAAAATATATTCACTGCACAACGTACTTGTACCCCTTCTGAAAAAAAAATATTTTAAAGCATATTAAACTTTAAAAGTGAAGCGGGGATTTAAAATATTAAGCCTATGCTACTCTTAAATTCATTAATGGATTTTATAGAAAACACAAGAATTACAAATTGATTAGAAAAGTTAATTTTCTCCTCTCCCTGCACCTAACAGAGGCTCTTAAGTGGTTAAAATAGAGACGCAAATATTAACATAAAAAGTTAAAGCACAGCAGAACAATCTGCCAACAGGAGAAAAACAATTACAGCATGATTCAATGAAGCCACTCGTTCTTGTCTGGCCAAATAACCTCCTGGCCCATTGACCTACTTTTTTAGGTGCTTACAGCCTCCTCTCCTATTCTGTTTTGTTCCATTTGACAAGTGCAAACATTGCTAGCGACAAAGAGTCCCATGGAAGACTAGGTTACAGAGACTGCAACATGAAACCTGTGTTTTTAAAGTGCTTGCAGTCGAACTCTGCCAACTCTCAGTCAGCTCCTAACAGAGTTCTACCAAGGAAAATTTAAGACCTCATCTCTGCAGAATGTAGAGGAGCATTTTTTAAAAAGAACACAAACACTTAAGACAAGCAACACAGGACTTAAGTGCAGATTTGTACTTAAGTACGTATTTTATAATGTCTAAAACAGAATAAAAAATCCCCAGAGGGTTTTAATGATAATTTCAAAAGGAATTTTCAGCTGGAGAAAAGGAATATGTTAGGATCATAAATGAACACAAGCAAGCTTAAACCAGACCCAAAGGAAAGCTATCACAGTGGAAAAGCTTTTGTAACCAAAACCACATAGATCTCTAACTCAATAGAAATGGCATGTGTGTGAAAGCCAGCAGAAAGGTTAAGATGCCTGCAAGCCAGCATTGTCAGCCACAAGTGTTCAAAGGTCATGGGCCTGCCTCCACAATCCATGAGGTTTATTTAAATACAAAGAACTGTGTGTATTTCTCTCCAAATAGTCTATATTTTGTACATATTCTGCACATGTTTTGAAACTTCTCTGCAACTAAGGTGGCTAGAAACTCACTATCTTTAAGCAATTTGAGGTTCACAATAAAACAACTTAGCTGCTGCCATGGATATACAAACTCTTAACACATAACATTGCTCAATCTGTATCAAAATCACAAAAACTAGTAACACTGAAACTTCTGCACTATGCTGACTTTTCACTCATGGAGAGGCAGGAAGTTACTGGGTGCCAAGTTATAGCTTGGCCAAAGACACAAGGTTGTGAATAAGTCATAGGGTAAAAAGCCACAATCCAACCTGAGGTAATAGTGAAAAGTTCACACAGTGTAGTAAAACATTCTGTGTTTTAGACTGAAAGAATTTAGTAACTTCTGTTTAATGTTATCATCAGTGCTGGTGTGCATGTTGGCAACATTATTTCTTAGAAACAAATTCAAAGATTGAACAGCAGAATTACACTACAGTCTTGCTCATGACAGATGTTCTGTCAAGAAGGGACTGAAAAATGGATGGACAATAGCCAGTGAGTTGCCTGTGCTTAATTTTGTATATAGTCAGTGACTGAAACCCCTATACTTTCAGCACTTCATCTTAATGTGAACATTGCTAAATACTTTTGAGGAAGAATCAATATTGCCCTTATATTGTAAAAAATATTTTTATATAAATATCTTGGTTTTCTAAGTACTACTTTCATTATTTTACAGATTACACCCTTCATACAGAATTAGTGTGAGGTGATGCATATTACCAAGACAAAAAATGTGACCCAGGAAAGATCACAAGAAAAAAAAAATACGAAACAATACAGTTTTCCAGCTCTACGGTTTCTTCATACAGAAACAGATTAACTTCTTTAATACAACCCGATCTCTGTGCCATAATCCTATTTTGCCAAGGGAGCAAACTAGTTATTATAATCACTGAGGATTAGCTTTAGAGAAGATCTTGTTTAAAGAATCAAAATCAGAGCACACCCATCTGCCCTTCCACAGCACCTGATGCCCCAGCAGAGCTCCAACACTAGTTGCATACCACAATAAGCAAGCCAAGGAGCCAAAAAATCACACTGTGAGCAAACAGCTGAGCCAGAACCTGATTCCCAACAGAAGCACAACACTAAAAGCTCTATTTATATAGATTCTGAGGATAATTATAAACCTTCTTGATACTCCTTTCCAGGTACAAAGAAACATTTGCTTCTGATAATGTGGATTATGAATGTCTGGGGGTTTACTCTACTAGGACATTACACCATAATGGGCAAGCAGAGGTCCATCAACTTATCTTATGCCCAGAATAGTGCACCACTATCACTCATGCATTCCATTTTGCTCTTTGCTTCAGAGGTTTTACCTCCAGCCCAACCATTTTTCTCTTTCATTTTTTCTTCTTTAGCAGTGAGGTAAAAGGGAGAAGGGGAAGAATTTGCTTTGATTTAGTTCCACTTTAGTAACCATGAACTTCTGTAGAGAGCAAGAGATCTTTAGACAACTGAGCCATAACCTGCTCTCTGATCAGATACAGACTGGCTTAATGTAACAAGTTAACATGTTTCAACATACTTGCTCCTTTGATTGCAATGGTATACACATCGATGGAAAGCAAATGAGGGTAACTGATCAAAGGCTAGCTGTTAAAATGCTATGTTTTTAAAAGTGACATATGTCTCATTTTCTACCTCAGAATCAAAAAAAAAGGTGTAACAAACAAAAATATGTGAAGATTGGGCTGACAGGAATTTCAAGAAATGCTATCCAAACTCTGCAGCTGAAAATGTTATTCCAGAAGTAGTCATATACTACCCCCTTTTCTCTACCACGTCAACAAATTAACTGCAATTTCAGCTTGTGCTCGTGCAGAAAAGCTGGCACATCCCAGAAATGTCTTTTTTTGGTTTTGTAGATAAACATGCTGTAATAGAAGGTGTACACCTTCACCTGGTTCACAGGAGAAGAGAGCAGGAGAGGGCTGCTTCTAGCACAGGTGTGCACTTGATCCCAGATGGCCTTTCATCAGGAAAATCTGTGAGTGGACAGAACAGCCTACTCTGGCACAGCAGCTTGCACAGGTCCATTACTTCTGCAGGGAGTAGACAAGGACAATGTGCAATGTGAAGAAGAAAGGGCAGCAGGACAGGTAACTGACGTGGGTTGCTATTATCAAAGTAACTCATCCAGTCTTAAGTCTGTTCCTGAGTGACTTTTGGGGAAGAGGGTAAGTCCAAGCAGTCCATAGGAGAGATGAACTGTCTGTTAGGAGGTCTGTTGTGGTAGTGGTCAGATATATCACAGATTTAGCGAAGTTATAATGCACAAAAAGTGCATACTATATGCTCACAGATCTACTTTTACACAGTTGAAACAAACAGCAGCAGTTGGAACAGTCTACAGATAGATCACTATGAGTGGGAGACAAGGTAGCAACCACAGAGGTATAAAGAGGTTAAGTTCTTAGAACTGATTTGTCACACAGATATCTGCTTGTCTACTCCCTGCAAAGGTAATGGACCTCTGCAAGCTGCTCTGACAAATCTGGCTAAGTCAATGTAAATAATACCTCCATAGAAATATGGATAATGAGGATTAGAGGAAAATGCAACTCTCTCCTGCATTCTTCATGCATTAGACTCTCCAGCCACCATGAGAGAACTTTGCTCTGTAACTTGGGACTTAAGGCAGCTTGTCACTTCTATCTCTAGCTCATGTTTAAACACCTCTGCCCACCACTCCTCTGTTGCGAATCATTTGGGCTGATCTCTGCCTGCCCAGCTGTTCTGCTGCCACCTTTCCACTTTTCTCTGGAGTCTGCATCTCTTCCCCCACTGCAGAGATGAGCACACAGCTCTCTCCTGAATACAGTGCAGCTCTCTAATCAGCAGCAATGAAGATATGTGCACAAAAGCTGTAAGAAGACTCAGATTCTTTGCCTAGGTGATACTGAAGACTGGCCCTTATACCCCACTGATGTGGCCTTCAACTTGCTGATTTGACTTCTTAGCTCATCCTCAAAGTTGACTGCTCACCAGGAACTTGCTGGCAATCTGGGATCTTGTCTGAGCCTGGCTTTTAATAATTGGTCCTTGGCTGTGGGGTGCTGAAGCACCTACCAAGCTTTTTTTCTCTCCATCCCTTTCTGGGCTGCCTGTGTCATTTTTGCCCTCTATGACCAAAATTAACTACATCTGGAGACAACTGACATGTTGTTCACATGCCCCCTTCAAATAATTAACAAAAATCAAAACTAAGTGATTATAATACTGATATTCATAGCTCATCAGTGAACACATTCCCTGACTCAGAAAATCATAAAGGATAATAAAAAATAGTACAAAACTAACTAAGTTTGTAAGATATATTTGAAAGACAGCATTTAATGTCCTGGCCATCAGAAACAATCATTCTTCTGTGTATTCTCACTAAAAGTATTTTCTCTATCCTTTATATTCAGTTCCTTACTGGAGATCCCCTTCCTTCTAGAGCAAAGCCGTAAATGTGGCAAAAAATAATGCTTGTAAATCCTGCGCAACTAGCCTGTACAAGAGAAAGACTGTGGCTACATGTTACAGTTCCACTTGTGCCCATTTTTACAAGGCTCCACCCTGCTTCTTGCCACTCTTCCTTGGCTCTCACTGGAGGTGGCACTCCTTCAGCTCTGGCCACACACAAATGGATTTGTAAAATGATGTGTCTAAAAGAACCCACACATCACACACTTTTAAGTACAATCTTTATTGTCTTGCTCCTATTAGAAAGCGTGGCTTCGTGACCTTTGAAAATTGGCACAGCTGAGGAACAAAAAGGAGCAGGAACCTCTTAACTGCATCTGCCACTGTTGGATTTGTACCAGGTAACCATGAGTTAGATGTAAAAGTATACATTGTATGCGCACATTTAAAATACAATTCAGTTCATAATCAAGCCTGGCTGAAAAACACACCTACAGCCTCCTTAAACTGTGCTTAACAAAAACACCCTAAAACCAACCCCAGTATTTCACAACATGGGTTTTAATCAAAAGCAGCTAACCTGTTAATGTTACAATTCAAAACTGAAAATCTTCACAACTCATAAATTTCTGCTTCCTTTAATGGGATCCTGGACAGAACCAACCCGCAGGCAGTCAGCTCAAGAACAGATCCTAAATTAACGCTCACAGTGCTGCAGAAAAAGGGGTACAGATGATGTAAAATCTGGAGAGTCTGCTATTCTCTCCCACAGGAGGCATCTAAACTTGGTATATTTTAAAATGAACAAAAAAATCCATGCTTCCTTCTTTCAGGCTCTTAAAATGATAGGAGAAGGCAGACAACTGACAGGGGTTTATGAGTCCAAAAGGCGAAAAAATACCAAACAAGCATGCTCAAAAGCTGAATATTACTGATAATCCCAGCAAATGATCTGCTGCATACATACAATTTTCTACACAATCAAGTTACCAGACGAAAACCAACCTAACAAAGTGTTCTTCACTTGACGATTTCTCAGTATTAACTGAAATTTAAGAAAAAAAACTTCAAAATAGGGTACCAAGATATCTATCCTGGAGGTAACAGCACTTTGAAATGTGTCTAATTGTCATTCAATTAACAATGTGCATATTTATAAAACAGAACATTAACAATGTAAATGCTTTCTATCAGATACATGTTAAACAATTTGCCTAAAATGGCTTGTCACATTTTCCTCAGAGCATAAACACCATCAAGAATCCTCTTAAATCTCACCAAAGAGGAAAATTTTACTGAACACTTTATTCCTACACTGAAAAATATATATAGGAAAATTCACCAAGAGATGACACAGATCAAAGAATGAAACATTGTTTTTCCTCCCCCCCATAATAAAAGGGAAGAATGTCTAGATATAGAAAGCACACTAATTCTCGAAAAATGTCCTGGAGAAAATTATTAAATTAAGCAGACATAATTATTACACATCCAAAACAAGGTAACAACAAGTAAATTTTTCTTCCATTCTATACAAAATTTCTGCTTGGTGCTGATATAAACTCATGTTTAAATTTAGAAAATGAGGCTTTACATTTATTATTACTGCAACAACACTCAGCTATCCACTACACTTAATCCTGCAGAAAACATGAACTTACATGTTAGGGGAACACCTTAAGCGCCAAACTTTTAGAATGCAAATGTGTCTTGCAAGTTGGGGAAGGTAACCAAAGAGCAGTTTTTGAAACTCACACTAATTAATCTTTCCAAAATTCTATCTTAGGCCAGAAAAATTTACCCAGTGAAGATTTATTAACTTTTATATCCAAATGAGCACTTTGTACATAAAGAGCACTGACTAATCTGGAAAAACATTCAGTGAAAAGTTCTTGTTCTGATCTCACTCTTGCCTTCTAAAATCTTCAGAAATACAAGAAGTCAACAGATGGCTGAGAGGGTCTATAAGAAGTTAAGTTATGCAAGTTATTTCTGCACCAAATGCCTTTTCAGTCTATTTAGGAGAAGTTTTAAGGACATAGCTGTAAGTCTTTAATCAATTTTGTTTCCTTTATGTCACCTTACTTTCTAAGGGACACCCAACTATTTCATATAAACAACTTATTCCTTTAAGATAGCATTATCTAGCACCTCCAGAAACATCTTACTGCATCTCAGTTATGCATGTATTACAAAAGGGTGGAGGGGGCTAAGAGAAAGCGGCAGGACATGACACACAACTCAGTGAAATGAGCTCAAGGGGGATTTTGTTTGTTTGGGGTTTGTCTGCTTTTTGTTTGTCCATTTTGTTTTGGTTTCTAACAGGAGACAGACTTACTCCTAACTCTTGGACAGGATATTCACCTAGATTGTGGGAGAAACAGTCTTAAGTGCTTCCTCTGACTCAGTCTGCAGATGAAGAATTACCACACAAGATAGCAACACCAATATATACATAGACCATGCGGGTGACTAGATGGCTACAGATACTAGGCATTCCACAGCCTCACTGTTATTTATATTCGCAGACACTTTTACCAAACTCCTGAGCCAAGCTAAAAGTTTTCATAATGCTAGCCTTTGACCTACCATTTCCACACCCTCTTTTCTGTTAGCATTAGTATGTGTGATCACGCACTCAATGCAGCCTAAAATTGGTCCAGCCTAAAACTAACTGAAATATTGCTTCATTCAGCTAAATCAGCTACATTTGTTTCACCATATGGCTGCTCAAAAGCTGTGTTGGCACAGGGGAAGGGGAAGCAGTGAATCACCAGGTTAGACATCTTTTGGCAACAATGCCATTTCATGCTGACCTACACCATGTGTTAAATTACAACCAGAGAACAAAATGAGGAAAAACAAGATTCACATTTGTGCTCAAATAAACAAGAACCATAGGTACTACTTGAGAAGTCTGCTTCATATTTAAATGAAGCATCTGTACTCTCTCCCATGCATTGCTGCAAATGAAATCTCTGGACAGAATGAGCTTTGTTTATATACACTGATTCAGATTTACAGATCAGTTTCTGGATATGAAAGCAAAACCAGAATTCATTCTTAAAGTCAATGGAAAATACAAGCAAAATATAAAGCACAGGAGTATAAATACCTGACATGTGGCTAAGTAGTTATCAACCTATCTATCAAATAAGATGTTAATGAGCATGAACACGTTTTAAGATGATTCTCAGTACAGATACTTATACAAGGGTATTCACCTAACATTTAATTAAGACAACTGAACAAAAGAATGATTTATACCCACAGCAGCTATTTGTAACTCTTAGAATTGCAGAAGTGTACCAAAAGGACACATATAAAAAAAAACTAGGACAGTTGCTAACAGCAACACCCAAGAACAAGTGATAGGTGTTTCAGAAAGCAAGTATTTAACCTGAAACTCAATTATCCATCTTATGCAGAAATGCAAGCATGTAAATAAACCACTTTACAAATATTTAGTGATAGACATTTTTTTTCCCCAAGTATATTGCACAATCCCTGATTGTGCAGCTGTGGAAGTACTTCTGATGCTCACATTTGCCAGTGCGGGTGACTCATGCACAGCTACGTTATTCTGTAAAGTTTTTGTGAAGAGTGGGCTGTTTGACTGCCTGAAGAATGGAGTAGGCACTGCACTTCACTGGAAAGTGTCTTCAGAAAGAAAGAAGTAAGACTTCACACTCACTTTTCCCTGAGATGAGCCAGTAGGAACATTTTAAGCTCCAACAGTGAAGCACAGTACAAGCCAAAAACTACAGAACAAGCAGCTCCTTCCCCTGCCTCCCCCATCCTGTACATCATCCTGGAGACCAGAAAGTGATAACAAAAGAAAAAAGAACGAAGCAGTAGAAAACCAGAACAAAACAGAATAAGGAAATGCTAGGGGATTTTCAGTGTAGTCTAAAAGGATGCAGCAAAACACACTTCTGTATGAGCATGCTTATTGTTATGTTTATAACATTAACAAGATTTAACAGAAGACAAGACTTACTTTTTTAAATTCTGGTGTCTGACAGTGGATCCTTCAGGCTTTCCTCCAGTAGAACTACCTGTTACAGAAACAGCAAGTGTATACATTAAATCTCAGTACTGCAGTCACAGAATTCCAAATCCCTGCACTGCAATACTCCTTAATTTCATTAAAAAAAAACAGAACAAAACAACACTGGAGTTACTCTTTTGTCATAACTTTCAATATAACAATCCAGACTAAACTGGGATTACCGTGATGGCAAAACCCAAGACACAGGACATATCCTTCATACTACACAGGCAAGAAGTGCCTTAACAGGAGAGGGGAATAAAAAAAAAAACCAAAATGAAGAAGTTTTGCAATTGGTACAGAGAGGAAATGTCTAAAGAATGGACAAAAACAAGGCAGAAAAAGCTCACTTTTCCTGCCCCTGGAACTCTTTGCAAAATACTTTGTAACCACTTTGGGAATAGATGTTAGGTACTCTTTCACCACCCTACTATAAGCAAGAATTAAAAGGAAATGGAACATCAGCCAACATTTAGTCAATGAATGGACTTGCTCAGACAGGAAGGATGGTGCATTATTTCAAAGAAGACAGTAGTACATGAACCGAACAGAAACAGCAATGCAGAAAAAAAAAGCGTATAAAGTCAACTCTAAAGTAATTTTACTATAATCAGTCTGCATATAGATATCCTTATTCATATAGAAATAAAAAAGGAAGAACATCTTTACTTCCGTATTCAAGTACTAGAATACTTAACACAGAATACTGAAGTTCTGACTGTTCAATAAACACTGTTCAAAGGAAAATTGTAGTTTGAAGTAGCACTGTAACATTTAAGCAACTGGTTTTCAGCATTCTGTTTCTAAAACATTATCAATTTACACAGGTATCAAATTTGTTTAAATATTTTCCTCATTCACCTGAGCAGCAGCAGCATGTGTGAGACAAGAATTTTCAAGATTAGGTTATGGAGGAGAAAAAAGTCACAAATTTGCTCCTTTTTTGTATTTTGGGGAATTCAAATTCTGTCCTGACATTTCCATATGAACTTTTAGAAGTTTCAAAGGAATCCTCTAAGTTATTTATGTGAGAACTCTTAGTCTTTTTTACCACATAAAATACCACAAAATTGTATCAAGTACTACTCACTATATGTGCATGACTTTAAACTCTTTTTCTCAGCTTTTTTCATTTTCTCTTTCATCCTTTTCTAGCTTTTCTTTCACAGAATGATCAGACTGCACTACTTCTATCCACCATAACGCATGGTTTACTTCTTGCCCCTCAAAGCCTTCTCTGCACTCTCAAGTTCTCATCATCTCCCAGATTAGTACCACCATATTTCATCTGCAAACATTTACACCCTTCTCTTCCAGGTCAATCCTGAAGATGCTAAAATTAGTACTGGTTAGGACTGCCACCGAAATTAGCAAGTAGGATCTAGTCAAAAATCAAGTTGCACTAGATGTATTTTACAGTTAATATCTTAAAGCAAATAAAACACCCCTTAGAAGCTTTTTTCCCACTTTATTAATGGAACCTGACTTAATCATCCTAGCACTTAAGTCCTGAAAAGTAACATTAAACAAGTATTTATAAAGGCATTTTTATTCCAATTTTCAAGTAACATATCAGTTATCAAAAAATAAAGCTATAATCAGGTTTTATTTTCAATGGCAATTCTGTTCTGCTCAGAACACTCTGAACATAGTTTCAATAACCTAGGATCTTGCTAGTAGTCTATTTAACACTTGTATAGAGGAATAGGATTTCAAAAGCTATCAATATTCACAGGAAAACCTGAAACTAATATGAATTATATCTTGAGGCCAAAGGCTAACAGGCTGTTGAAAAAAGCTGTATTCTATTTAAACATACATTAAGGCTTGAAGCAGTTTAGTTATGGCTAACACATTAAAAACATACAGAGTGAGAATGAAATACTTCAAGTAAACAGTGAAATATAAGACAAGACTACTTAAAAAATAATGAGAACTCTTTGTACCTTGTTGGCTTAAAATTCTCAGATTCTGACTTCCAACAAACTTCCTCTTGAATTGCTGTTATGAAGCAGCTAGGTACTAAATTCTGATCTTTGCTTAATGCATTAGGTTTTTAGAACAGCATAAAATTATTTAGATTGGAAAAGATCAAGTCCAACCATTAACTCAGCACTGCCAAGTCCCCCACTAAACCATGTCCCTGAATGCCATATCTACACGTTTCTTTAAGACATGCAGGGATGGTACTCCACCACCTCCATGGCCTACAGCTGCTCCTTTAGAAAGGATGATACAAATTGAATGGAGAGATGCTTAAGACTAGGAGAATAAAATATGCTAACTTTTAAAATATGTTTATGCTAGTTACAACCTCAGGGAATAGACTGAATAAAATAAATTTAAATAACGCCACAAATAACCTGGTTTGAAAAAAAAATAACTGGCTTCCATAAATTAAGAGTTCTCCAAAACACTGCTGATACTTGTGCCACTATAACCTTAGATATGTTTTTTAATTATTGTATTAAAAGGCTGTTGTTTTACAAGTCCCTGTAAATATAAATCTTGCTTGAATATTAAAAATTTTCTGGAAAAAATGCTGAAAGCTAAGGCCTGGATTCTGCAAACATCTCACAAACAAGACAAGCTTAGCTCTGACAATTGACTTAGACATGGGGGATATGACACTAGCAGCAAGTGTGCAAAAATTCCTGGGAATCTCTGAAGTTAAAATTACATGGAGTAGATGGGGAGAACTCTTACAAATTTTCCTTCAAGATAAAATGGTTTAACACTGGCAAATAAACTTTACTTAAATTTTCAAAACCTTAGGAACTCTAATCTACAACTTTAAATTGAGGAATTCTTTCGAGGGGTCGGGGGAAATAAATCAGTCTTGGTTCATGACAGCCCAATGTATAGAAAAATGGTAACAACTGCAAACACCTGTGGAGACTATCTCTGCCATTTTTTGTCTTGTTCCTACTTAATGACTGCAATAAAACACTGGACTTGGCGATTTCTTCAGTGCAGATGAGGAGCTCAAGCAAAACACTTGAAGTGGGAAGTGTAAACAATTTAGAATTATGTATAAAAATCATGAAATTCAGGAAATCAAGATTTAACAATATACACAGGGAAGAATAACAGATTAAATAAAAGTTTCAAAAGGCAGTTACAATTTAGTCATTTGATTCACTGTCACTTCTAGTATTTGTTTCCCTGACAGCTTATATTAACAAAAGTTGCACAGAACACCTGTGGCACTTTGAAAGCTGTAAATATTAGCAGTGAAACTTGTAACTGGATTTGTAGGATAGATACCTATCACAGATGTTCATCACCCTCGTATACTTGACCTATAACCAGAGAGAGCAATTTTGGCTCGGTTTCCATTAGCAAGTCATCTGTAACAGTAGAAATGGATCAGTAGATCAAAACAGCTGGTGCTGGCACTCCATTGCTAGCTGCTCAAGAGGGTTTATTTTGGATTTGATTTCATCTGGACTCCAGAAGCAAACATCACCATCACAAAGGCCACTCAAAATTTTCCAGGGATTTAATAATTGATTTAGACCTCTATATTACCAATAGAGGCAAAAGATCACTTTGCACTTGTAGCAGAACTTACAAACTACTTTTCTGGGAAAGGCATGTAGCTTGAGCACCTTTCCAAACCAGACTAACCAAAGCAGGTATCATCTTACAAAACAGAATAGTTTGGCTTCAATTCTGCTTTCTTTCTTCACTCTATTTTTATGTCATTTTTTTCTCCCCTTTAAATATTTTACTTAGTTTTTCCCCTTATTTCTTTCAGATTTTTTTCTTTCATTTATTTATTTATTTATTTCCTCCTGTTACCTGCGCTATTAAATACAGCAAGAGAAAACCAAAGATTCTGGCATCTCTGAACTTTCAAAACAGAGCTGTCAGGCCTTTTTTATGATTTGAAAATTGAGATGGTGTACACTGAGACAGGCATGTAAGCACTATCACTGTGATTTAACTTGTGCTAACTCAAACAGAATTTAAAAGGGCTGAAGATGAACATGTGTTTGCTTCAATCATTCAAACTGATTTCCAAACCCAGTGCTAAGCAACTACGTGAACTGAGAAAAAAAATTAGACTGACGGCACAGGATTATTATCCTAGTGTAAGACTGAAATTAGCCTGGTTCTGAACACCATCTCCAAGAACAAATACAGGAACACAGAAATATTAAAGGAACCTAATCAAGCAACTTATGTTATGCAAGAACTTCATTAAAAAAACACTAGATAAAAATATATTGAGCATATCCACAGTTTTTTACCTTAGGAGTAAAGCCAGGAATACATTGCTTAATCTTTGCTCTTTTACTTTTTTTTTCTCCTTTGTGAATAATGTAATTTGTTTATATAATAATTTTAGGTTAAATGCCAGAGTTTCGCTTAGCATTGTAAGTTATAAACACAGTTTTGTCACACACAGTAAACTCATTAGTTGCTCAGAATAACAGAAATATTCAGAGACTCACCTAGTTTCACTGACATTCAATATAAAACATCCAAGTAATTTTCCAGAAGATTTTTTGCAAATGAAAGAATGGGTTTCACTCTGCATTTGCTAAAATTAGATAATAAGAAAAGCAGATCTTTTAAAAGCAATTTCTAAAGAAAAATTGTCTTTTAAGATGAACAAAAAACAAACCACAAAACAACACTAAAAAAAACTTTCACATGTACATATATTGAAAATTTTAAGTATAATGACAATATTTTTCATTTCAGAAGCTTCCTTCTGTATGCACCAGGACTTGAAAGCAAATTTGTAAGTAATTCTAGTTTTAATAATAAAAAAAATCAGCAGCAATTTTCATCAAACATTAAATGCAGCTTATCCCACTGTTTTTTTTTAAACAATGATATAATTTTAATATTAAATACAACATTTTCAATCAATAAAGATCTAATAAGCAATAAATCATTTCATTTACTCCTACACTGAACACAGACTTCATCTTCCTGTAACGCATGAACACCAGATACTCCTGGGTCACTTCAACACACAAATCCCCAAAATACTTTAAAAGTTCACTGCAATCCCGTAATAAGCAAAAGGGAGGGATGGAAACATAAAGATCATCCTCCACATTACAAGTTCTAGTTTCAGCAAAAGAAAATAGAACTAGAAGTCTCCAACATGTCTTGTAAGTCTGTCTTTACCTGTCTCATACTTTGAATCTGTAGACAAACAGGGTGATGATTTCTCTCACCTCCTCCTCCTTTCTGCCTGGCCCAGGGCATTCCTTTGCTTCAGTCAGCAACTCCACTATGGTATTCCATTAATTTAAGTGAACTGCTCTGAGCCATATGTAAAACCTAGGATAATCTCTTAGCTTGCTCAGAAACAATCTCTTCCCCCTGCCCCCCCCATGAAATCTCAGTTAGGAACCAAGAGACCACTTTCAGATCATTAGCTGTCTATACCCTATTAAACAATTTCTGATTTAATGAGTTGCGATTTTTCCTTACTGTGATAAACAGAGCAGCCCAAAAAATTATGACCCAGATAACTAACTGCCTTGTATTACTCATTTCCTATTCCTTTTGGACAAGGACTGGTTGTGCTGCTGCTACTCATTCATTTAACTTCTATAGTGGGTGTTTAAGAACAAATCAAGTAAGAGGATAGCTTGACTTCACTGTTCTCCTGTGTACATGTATTTTTTCACAGGTAGTGACACAGGCACACTTCGAGAGAAGCACAGAGACACTACTGCAAGCACTCATACTTGCATACAAGTCAGTGTGAAAGAGTACAATTTTCAGATCTCTCTTCTATTTTCACAAATCAGTGTCAAAAGTATTTTCTGTCTATTTAGTTATTTTCTTTTCACACTTACGTGAAAAACATTAAGGAAACAGGTATAAAAAGAAGGTTTTATATAAGTAAATGAAAAAGTACTCTGTAACTTAAGAACAGTTTTAAAATGAGGATTTTCAGCATAAGCTAAGAAAAAAATAGCCCTGAGGAAGAAATATAAATAAAAGTAATATGAAAACGTAAACATGAAGGAAAGCAAACCAGGGAGGGATAAGTAGTAAATAAGCTGAACTCTGCCCTGGAAAACACAAATTCTTAATAAAACAAAGCAGGTCCTCATGATCTAAAAAAGTTACATGAAAAGCAACACCAAAGATGCACAGCAAGCGTAAGTTTTCAGGATGCTCAAAAAGAAGTCTTTCATAACTTTTAATCAGTATGCATTTTAACCGTATGCATTGTTCAAAACAATCTGGTTTACTATGATCTGTTCTGAACACAAGATCGGCAATAAAGAAGAAAAATCAAACAATATAGAAATGTAGAATCAAAAATGCACAACAGTTATGGAAATATACTACTGAAGCAGCATGTGAAAGAATCAACAGCAGACAGGGGATGCACCCAAAGAAAAGCACAAATTGCAAAAGAAAGTCTCCTTACTCAGTGTTTGTACCTGACATTACAATGGAGTTGAGGAGATTAGGTCTGTTCATTTCTCACAGCAGAGCTAGAACATGCTCAGTAGCTCTGTCTGGGTACAATTAAAAAGATTTGGAATATATTTATCTCATCTGATTTGGACAGATGAAATGGATTTAGACAAATCACTGAACTGATGCCAACCATATTCTCAGAAACCTATCAAGCCAGCTAATATAAGAGTTCAGAATGGCACAAAAAAAAACAAACAAAAAAAAACCTCTCAAAACAAAAAAAAAAACTCAAACCAAAAAAAAAACCCAACATAACTGTTTAAGTTTTCTCCTGAAACCTTGAGTGCTTGCTCTAGCATATACAGGTGCTTTATGTTTCCAGGAGTAGGATTTTCATTGCCTTTTGAGTCAAGAAAACAGTACACTGCTCCCCCTCATCTCATTCTCAGACATACAGGCTGACTTTTGGTAAAGTTTTAGCTGAAGCAGATATATAAAGCAAAGAATTACTGCTCAGTGATTTAAGTCTTGCTAAATTATAAGCAACTAAAACCAGGGTCTTAGAATATAAAATGTCAAGCATCGTTAACTCCAAGCACTGCCACCTCTAACTCCATTCACAACCAAACTTCATGCACAATCAAACATCTCCAATGCATGACAAGCCATTGGGAACATAAGAAGGCTTTCTGCCAGCAAGAAAAAATAATCCAGTTTCAGCAAGACTGGCACAATGTCTGATCTACCTAAACAGATCATCATGTTTCAGGGTTTTCTGACCCAGTGAATAAAACAACGGAACATCTGAAAAGGTTTAACAATAATACCCACTTACGAAAAACATGTAAACATACACATAAAGGCTACAGAGGGCTATGGCCATGATCCTCATGATACAACGAATCAAAACCCCTTTGTCACTTATAAGACAAACCTTAAACAAAATACTCTGTCTGCTCTGTGCTTCTCTTTGTGTGACCACAGATGTACAAAGCAATCAATAACTTTACTGCAAGATAAGACATGAACAAATCTTGCAAACATGAGCATCTGCACCTCCTGGTCCATCTTCAGCTGAATAACGCAGAGCGACCAATCTAAGAAGTACAGAAATGCAACCTTTTCACAAATAAGATGGCATGTGAACAGAGATACTGATACTTGAACCTATTAATATGCATTCTTTTGCTTTCTCTCTATATATATTCTTACATTAACTTCTATTAAAGTGGAGCTATTAAGCCCACCCTCCACTTTAACAAGAGAAAAAAAACCCAACCAAATAATCCACCCAAAAAAAAAGCTGTAAGCACTGCAGTACATATGCTCATTCACTGCAATGCATCCCTGGGAGAGATACTAATTCAGTCTCCAGAAATCACAGGGCCGTACTAGCTAACTTCACTGCCAGGGACAGTGCCACCACAGGATGTGTTGGGCTGGGGATTTTTTTAACTTCTATTTTTCAAGGCAGCTCAGATACAGTTAGTTCAATTGTTTCATTCCATGCTCCAGTATACAAATAAAGCTTATTAAAAGCTTATTTGAAGTTTATTCTTACCCCCACACAACATTAATTTCAATCTCAAATTGAAGTGGAATGTCTACCTTGCCTGAGGTTGAAAAGGAGATGCTTCTGTTTAAAGCATCACTGTTCTAGTAGCAATAAAATCTACATACTTACTTTAATTACCTAGAAATGCTTTGTGCCTTGCAGAGTGGGTGGAGAACTTTAGTAGTCCAAATGTGATGTCATCTGAGCAAGTCTTTTTTGGCACAGTCTTCTGAAAAACAACAACAAAAGCCCACAGTTCTATAAAGATAAATCCATTCAGAACAACTTCCCCTAACTTAATGAAAAACTCATTTCAGTAAGCAAAAGCTAACTATACATTAGGGATCTCCATACACACTCTATTTCGCAAGGAAATGGCTCCATCTACTACCCATCCCAAATTCTGTATTCCTACATACAGGGCTCTGTTTTAAATAGACATGCATCAATTTTATAATGTAATCTCACTGCTTACAATCCTGCTGGGTTAACTGATGGTTATCATTATTGATACTTTCTGTTTAACACTCCCATGTGGCAAAGCATATAAAAAAATTAAAAGAACTTCAAAATCCCTGTTCTTTGACTCCTTGTCCCCTAGTAGATAAAACACAGATAGAAGAAGCTGTCAAGCTGAGGAAGAAGAATGCCAATGTCTGAAGAAGGTCTACCAAACAAGACTAATGGGTTAAGAAAGGGAGACTTATCATCTATTTATGTGTACAGTAAAATGAAATATTCTGATGTCAGAAATCAATGTTTTTTATCAAGTACCAGCATATACAGAAAAAATGGCAAACTACAAGGGGCAGGAAAAGTGCCTAAGTGCCATTTTAAAAATCAATATATGCAAGCTTATGAGAGATTACTTTTCATTTTTATGCCAGCAATACAAAGACTAATCTAACTCAATATAAATCATCTATAAATTTAACTGTCTATATAAAGGTAGTACCAGTTTAATGAAAATAATTTTGAAAAGCAGTTTCACTTATTTTCATGAAAAAAGTTTGTGATCCTTTTGACTTAGATAGTGATAATGCTTCAATTACCTTTGATGTTAGAAGTTTCTATGGTACCACCTCAATTGCACTGGAACTCATAAAAAGTCCTCCAGCTTAAACAAGGCCTGGGTGTAATAGCAGGCAGCAACAAAGCAACGTGAAAGCCTGAGACTGAATCTTAAGACACAACTGCCTGTTGTTTAAAAGCAAATTAAATTGACAGATAAATTTCTTAAGAGGTTAAAAAAATTCTCAGTACTAGAATGTGTGTCCTGATTTTTCTGCCAAGCCGATCAAACCAGCACATTCTCAAATTCTTTCACTGTCTCATCAAGCTTTTTCTTCATAAAAGCCAAATCCATCAACATAATATATAAGTTTCTAAGTATCTTCTTCCTGTCTCATTTTCCAGCACCTTCCAGTTACTCTTCACCTTGAATCAGACTACTCTCCTGATTTTCTTATTCTTTCCAGATCTTGCAAAATAAAACATTTTCCCTCTTTTCCTTCAAATCCCTATACTATTTGGACTTGCTTTATGCTGTCTTTTGCTTCTATATTCTCATCTTCCATCCTTGCTGATCTACCCTATTCTGTTCTTACAAATGACAACTGGTTTAATTCACTCACTATAACTCACTTCTTACTTGAACCCTTGTTCCCCTTTCTGAGGTTATCCTCCTCATTTTCTACATCAGTAAAATTCAGATCACAAGCTCTTCAAGGCTATAACTGTATCTTATTATCTATGAAACATCATGCAAAGCCTTAGTGAGCACAGCATGTTCAACTAATGCTTCTGGGCTGGGGAAAAAAAACAACTTGAAGAAAAAAAAATGAAATACAGTATTTTAACAACAAACATTTTTGGAAAACATATTTTGAGCAAAATTGCTGAGATGACAGAGCTATCATGGAACTATCATAGTTGTTTCAAACTCTAGTTTCATCCTCAGCCACGCTACTGCTGGTAGTAGCTAGATTACATATAATGAATATTGCTGTTGTGGATGGCAAAAAAAAATTTAATAAATCATTTTACTACACGATAATTGTCAGTGAGGAAAGTGAGTATATGTGTGACTCTGCATTCCTATTCTGACAGTTCTTGGAAACTGTTATTCATGCTGCTACTTGCTTTTCTACTCACAGTGAGAGGAAAATCCTGTTTCCTTTAGAATATTTGTTGTTACTATGAAAACTACTTTTAAATAAGCACAAATCAAGGCCCTCTTGGTTATTTTGCAGTCCATTATATTTTAAAGCAGAACTGTTTTAATACTTGAAATTAATTAAAATTTGTGAATACTATAAAATTTGTGAAGATTATATATTGGCTCTTGAAGGCTTGAAAAGCCTATTTTGCATTATTGAGCTGGGAATTCTCAAGAAACAAAAGTAGCAAGATAATAAATTTTCTTCACTTTCACCATTCCTAAGTCTATGAGAAATTTCTCTAAACCCATAAGGAGGACACACTAAAATTCTCCACTGAGACTTGATAAAATCCTGCAAGTTGAACATAATGAGGTAAACTTTAGTTCACTGTTTAGCATGATTAATCAGTAATGCAAATACATGCAAGACAGGAAAGAACCAGAGAAATGTCATTTAGACAGAAATCTAGCCCCTTCTGCTTTTCAACTATTAACTCCATGTTATAGGACAGCAAAGTGGACTTACAGAAATTCCCATTTGGGAAGTGCTATCCTTTGCTCTTATACTGAGAAAAAAAAATCTTATTCTTTGGCTATTAATGGATATATTTTGTACAGTATCTGTCTGGTATAAACAGAAATCTTCAGATGGCACCCTTTCAGTTTCATATCTCCCTTAGTAAAAGCACTTATTCACTATGGTCTTTCAAGGGAAAAGTCCTATTTCTTCAGCTCAAGTTACACTTTCTTTTCCTTTTTAGTACTGAAAGCAAGGTCTAAATTCTAGACTTTTAAAAGAAATACATCAAAACCATTTTTCCTCTAATACAATGGGAAGATAAGAATTTAACCACAACTTAAAGCTATTCTTTTAATTTCAGAAGGATTTATTTTACATACCAAACCAAACTGAGTGGGCAACCCTGCAGTCAGTGAAACAGAGTATCATGTAATTCTGTTCAGAACAGTGATTCCTGGTTAAGGGTCAAAATACCTTTCACCAACTTATCATTGAGTTCTTCAGGGGCAGCACAGCACAGTTCTGATAGCTCTGCTCTCTTCTTCCCCACAAGAAGAAGCAGCTTTCCCTCCCATCATCCCTCTGACACACCACAATATCCTCAGTCCCCATCCCCTTCCAAAACAACCCAATGGTATACCTGTCTCCTCAAGACCCATTGGCTTGTGTTCTCCCATCTAGCACAGACCCAGTCATGCCGAAAAAAAATAAACAAGACAGGCCAGTGCCAATTGTATTGCACTCTCTTAAGAGTTTGCCTTTTCCCCCAACTGTAGGAAAACTATAGGCTGACATTTATCTCTCTCCTACAAAAATGGTTGTAACTGGTGAATGATTTTAAAAGCCATTGGTGAATATGTGAGGAAGGAATGAGAGAAAACAAGGAAAAAAAGCATAAATCACATTTTCTTTGGAAATCAGGCTTAAAAAAGGCAACACCCTACAGCCTTTAATGGAAAAAAAAAATTACTTGTTTACTGAGCCAAGGGAAATAAGCAGACTTTGGCAAAACATTTTCACATCTCCCTTGACCTTTACACTTATGTTTCAAATACACCATTAGGGGTCTAAGGACTGGGGAAGCTACTCCATTTAACAAGACAGGTTTCCCCTAACATATCTCTAAATTTTTGGATGACTGATGAACACCTAAAACTGTCACACTTCTCTAACAAGATTCATCTGAAAAATTATGAACCTTTTACCTTACGACACCACACACTCTCCAAATTCATAACCACCTCCTTGCCAGCAGCCACCAAACTGGGTGCATGTCAGTAAAAAGGTGGAAGCCAGACTTTGACAAGACATTAAACACTTTTTGAAACAGCCAAACACATCAAATGCTCTTGAACACCAGAAACTAATGTTTACGTCATCAACTTTACCCAAAATGTAGAAATGGTGAGTTATTTACAAGAGCAGCAGCATTCTCAGAATTAGAAATATGAAATTAGGTATTAACTCTATTTATTTTAAAGTATACTTTTTAAATCAGGGACCTTAGTATCTCATACTCTCATTCTCTAAGATCATAATTTAATATTTATGCAGATTTCCTCAAGACTTTTAATGTACCCATTGGAAAAGTCACACATTAACTTCCCTCCTTCCTACAAGAACCACTTGTTACAGGCTGGTCCACCTCCTCTATGTTCACAAATATTTACCCCAGTAGTATTTAAAAGCAAGTACTGGAACTTTCTGGATATCTACTAGTTCAGCAGATAGAGATGCTTATGGTATCCAAGACCATCCTTCCACCAGCACTGAGATTTACAAATTTCTGGAGCTGCAAGCTAAAAACTCTTGCAGATGATGTAGCAATACCATACCCTTCTTATACAGCACTTAAAATTCAGACATCATGCTGGATAATCAGCCCATTCCCAGGTTCTGCTTCTCTTCTGTGTGTCCCACAGCAACACCACTAACACCTGGTTAGTTACTAATTAAATTTTGCTCTGGTTGTAATAAGCAATGCTACCCTAAGGTGTACTCTCACTGAGAAATTATCAGTGGGGCACAAGAAGGGATTTCATACAACAGTTCCAAAGAACCAAAACCAGCAAGAGTCACATCACTCAGCAAGATTTGAAAAAGTTAGTAGAGATGCAAACCTGTTTGTGAAGGCCCAGGACACAGGTAAGTTTAGTCCCTGTCCTTGACATATATAACTAAGCTTTTCCCACTCAGTAGTAATTACTGAGGAGTAATATACTCTTTAACATGCCAGGAGGAAAAAGATGTGCTCTCATTATGTCCAGCAGCACAGAGTTACAGCACAGTAACTTGGCACAGAGAAATCTGAAAGCCACTCTCTAGTCTGCCAGAAGGGGTTCAAACCATAACCTCTAAGCAGGCTCCACATTTCACTGGGAAGATACATCAACTCAGAACTTCTCATTTCAGTGGCACTCTTCAGAACATGGAAGAAAAATTAAAAAGTAAGCTTCACTGGACAAAGCAGAACCAGCAATATGCATACTTCTCTAGGGAGAAGGGCACCCAAATGACAGAGACAAGTCCTGATTTCCAGTTTCTAACGGCATTTAAAGTTTTAAATGGAAGAAAATACAAAACAGTTCTTGGAACAGAGGCACTCTCCTCCTTTTTCTCCAATAAAATAACTGGCCTAGTATCTCTCTTTAGCCCAATTAGACCTTAATCATCTTATACACAAGGAAAAGTGGATTTTTAGGGTTTGGGGTTTTGTTAGTTTGTTGTTCAGGTTTTTTAAGGAGACATCAACAAAATCTCTTCCTCCTCACCTTTTGTTTTTTCTGAACAAAAGGGAGAGTCACCACAGGGTTTTGGTCTTAGTCCAATCCCATAGGTGTGCCTGAGGTGTGGTTTGAACATGCCTCTGGAGAAGTGAATGCCTAATTTACAGATTGCCTAATTTAATAATAGTAAACAGATTTAGATGCCAAGATGCTCAGTTGTGACAAGATTATGGAAGATCTGAATGAGAACAAAACTCCAAAGTGTTTGAAAAACTTCACTAGTGAAAACATAGAGACCTGTAAAATTTAGCCTACACATGGTTACAATTTTATTTGGGGCTAGACACCCACAGTCCATCTAAACCACAGTTCTGACCTCCCTGTATTATTTTATGGATCTGGCCATATAGCAAAATAACATAAATAAAAAAAAACAAAAACTTTTCAGAGAAACCTGCAAACATCCTTTTAATGGAACTCTAAATGGACCTCTATAGAAGAACAAAGCCACATATATTTTTAAAATCCACTTTAAATGGACCTTACTCCAAGAATTGTTTTCTTCTGGTTTATATGAGCATAATAAACTAGCACCACTTATCTGGTGGTACAAGGCTGCCATTGTGGGGAAATGATGATAGCTTCAAAACTGAAGCTTTATTATATTCTCCGAGATTATTAAACACATAGTTTTAAGGACTAAACATTCATGTAGAAGCATTTATGCCTAATTTGGCTACATTTTTATCATGAAGATGAGGAATGCCCATAGTATCTACTAAGCTTAATAAGCTCCATTCTCTAAATACAAGCCTTTATCAGTCTTGAATCTCATGGGTATATCTAATTTCTAAGGAACTATATTTAATAAAATATTAATGTTACTAATGATGATTTTATAATATACTCAGCAATACTGCTCAAAACAGCAGTGCAGAATTAGAAAACTAATTCAGTGATTTTAATGACAAAATGTAACAGCTGGAAAGTGTCCAAACTGTGCAACACGAAAGTGCTGAAAGAATGAGAAGCCTTGTTGCTTCCACATAATACTAAATATATGACAACCTCAGAGTATCAAAACTTTTTACATATATGTTTATATATTCTGAAAGCAGCTATAATTAAGAATTTATATTATACACAAAAAGTATGGTAAGGGAATATTAAGACTATAAAATTAAACACTCAGGCATGAGGTATGCAAAAATTAAAATGGCTTTTGCATTACAAAAGAATTTTGTGGCAGCAGTAAGGGCTGAGAATGTAATCCTTCAGGGCAGCACACAACTGCATCAACTATGAGTCTCTTTCCTCTTCTGTGATTTTGTATTTCACATCTTTAACTCTTGCAGCAAATGAAGAGGGGAATCTCTGACAGTTTCAAATTACTACAGACACCCCCCAATAACTGACTTAACAAAAGAGCCAAATGCAGTACTAAGCTACTTCCCCTACAGGAACCACCCACAACAGCGAATGAGATACCTTCCAATTGATATATCCGAATTTGCTTATGCCACAGATACATTGAGACATCGGAATTTCATTTTAGACTGCTACATAACTGAAGGTGTACTTCCTATACCTATTATTATCCTGCAAGACTACTAAATTCAAAATAATAATACTAATACCACTAATAACGAGGACTACTAACAACAATTCAGTATTAGTAGAAGATGAGAGACCCAGTTGAAAGGTTTGGTGACAGTCTATCCATAGTTTCACAGGTATTTTTATCCCCTCCAGAGAGAAAGTTGCCTTAAACCAGCCACTGCTCCCCCAGCAGCATAGTGACTCTCTCCTGTTCTTGTGTCACTCCTTCAGTGGCACCAGTACAGAAGTGAGCAAATCAGCTCACTTAACATAGAAAAGTTAAAAACACTTATGAAATAAATAAATAGAAGAATCTCAGGAACAACTACTACTGTCTTTGCTATGCAGCTATCAGTCAGTACCCTAATATAGTTTGAATATCTAACAAAGTCTTTTCCTCAAGAAAGCCCTACTCACTGCAGTGTGATGAAAAAAAAAACATTACTAATCAAGTTTGTAATAACATTTCACATGAAGCACATGTGAGGAGAGTGGTCAATAGCTCTACTAATGATTTTTATCTTCAATTTTTTGCACTAATTTAGAATACAAGAATACAGCAAAAAAAAAGAAGAAATATAGCAAAAATAGAAGAAAACAGCAAAATGCTCAAAACTCTTGAAAGTGACTATTTTCTTGGCAAGACAAATCCATCCGTGAAGATACATGACTTGGGTGAAATCCTGTGCTAACAAGATAATTATTCAACACTAGAAATTAATTTTAAAGTAATTACCACTCAGTTTTAATATTGTTAAGTACAGAAAGAGTAAAATTACCTACAACAGAGAATTTATGGAACCCTCAGAGATTAATATAGAAAATACTCTCTGATTTCCTCACATCTTTATTTTACCTGTGTGTGTGTGTGTGTGTTAAACTTTTCTACATAAGAACATGAAGCAGAAGAAACAGAAAACAAAATAAGGCTGAATAGCACCTTAAACTATTACATATCAACCCAGGAGTTATCTTTTTAACTCTTTAGACTGTTTGTTAAGAAGAGGTAACTCTTGCCTTACCAACAAAATTCTCATCTTAAAAACATCAGCACCCACATTCAACCAAAACCCTCCTAACCCAATGTAATGTAAGGTAACGTTTGGTAATCTGAAACTAGCACCTGTAACGTGTTTGAGAAAGTATCTGAAAGGATATATATCTGAAAATCAATAGTTTATTTTAAAAAATGAATGCAGCTACTTGTCCTGTCAAGTAGAATTCCTCTAGTTCAATAACCAAATGCTATCACACTTCAAATAACAGGCCCCAAGCCCATAGATATTCATAGACAAATGGATTTTATTCCTGTAAGATTGAATAGTGTGAAATAACCACAACTGCTCAGACTGAACTCTGCCAGGACTACCACAACTGAGGTGTATTTCTCAAGTGCTTCTTTCACTAGACTATTTGCTCAAACAATCCTCCTGCCTTCTGGCACACCTGTCACCCGGAGAAACGATCCAGGTTAAATATAACCACATTCAAAAAAAAAAAAAGGTAGTTAATTTTAACCTGGATCATTTCGGCCGAGTTCAGTGACGGGACACGGTTCCACGAACGGCTGTGCTGCTACAGCTGAGGGGGGCAGCATAGAGGTGAGAGCTAGGAGCAAGGACGACAGGCCTGTTTTAGTCAACACTGCCACCAACAGCAACGCTTATCAAACTATGTCACAGTAAAAATAATACTTACTTTAAGGATTTAGAGGACCAGGACCTCCGATCAGCCGCTCCACCTTTACATGCCACTTCATATCCCGCCTAGAACTATATCTGACTTCCCCTGTGCCTCTCAGTCGATCCATTTTTAACATGCACATGAAAACAACAGCCTTACAAAACTGTCACTACAAACGATCGATGAGCTTACAAGTACTCCTCCTTATGAAAAAAGCAATCCAAATTTATATCCAGGCCAAAAGTACCAGGAATTTGGAAGCGAAGGCAACAAAAAATCCGAATCTGTCTTAACAGAAACACTAAAATGAAGTACCATGATTTCCAGCCCCTTGCTGGTCATATTTCACATACACACGCACGGAGCATTTGACACACTCATTTTAAGAATGCAGTCGAAGCAGGACTGGGGGCTACTGAGCAGTCCTCGCCTTTAAGAACACACTGAGGGCACCGCAATAAAGTTATCAGAGGAAAAAACCAAAATCAAAACAACCTCACGAAGTACATGCTCAGCTGTGCACCCCGCAGCCCCGGTCACCTGCCGCAGGGACACGCCGCGCCCCGAGGGCCGGGAAAGCTGTCCCGCCGCAGGGGGTGCCAGGGGCCCGCCAAGGCCCAGCCGCCGGGTCGGCACCTACGAATGTACCTGCGGTGCAGCCGCCCGGCCGGCGCGCAAATGCTTCCCGATCACGACGCCGCACGGAGCCGCCGCAGAATCCCCTCAACCCCTTAGAGCGTGGGGGGCCCCTGCTGCACCCGCGGGATGAGCCGCTAAGCGGAGGGGAGCGGCGGTGGGGAGGCAGCGCCAGCGGCTTTGGCCGCCCCACGGCCGAGGGGCCGGCGGCGGCTCGACACGGCACAGCGCGGACAAGGCGCCGGCGGATGCCGGGGAGTCCCGCGGCTGCCCTGCCTGCGCGCAGCCCGGGCGGCGGGGCCGGGAGCGGCCCGGACGGGCGCTGGGCCAGGCGGGCAGCGCTCCAAACGTGCCCGGGAGTTGTGACAGGAGCAAAGTGGGTCACCGGGCCTAGCGGGTGCCCCGCGAGCGTCCCCGGCCCCCGGCGGCGGCCGCCCCCGCCGCGCCCTGCCCAAGGGCAGCCGCTGCCCTCCCCGCAAGCCGCCACCGCCGCAGCGGTTGCGAGGGACCCGCCGGCGCTGTCAAACTTTATCGGCCCCACTCCGAGGCGTCCCCCGCCATCCCTCCCACAGCAGCCGGGCCCGGCGGAGTCTCCCGCCCCGCAGCGCGCTCCTCACCCTGCCCCGCGCGGCCGTTGCCCGCCCGACCTCTCCCGGCGCCCGCCGTTCCGTGCGCGCAGCCCCAAGCCCGCCGCCGGCACAGAGCCTCCTCCAGCGGCAGCGCCAGCAGCCGGGCCCGGGAGTCCTCTCGCGCACCGCGCCTGCGCCGCCCGAGCCCACCGCCGAGCAACCGCGGCGCCTCGCGCCACCGCGCGTGCGCCGGGGCACACTGCATCCCGCGGCACCCCGGCCCTGCGCGCACGGGGACACGCCGCGCACGCGCAGGGCAGCGGGAGGTGATCCCCCGTTTTGCGCGCCTCTCCACGCGTGCGCGCCCCCCGGCCGCGGGAGGCCGGGCAGCGCGGGGTGCGCAGGCGCATTACGCGCTGTGCCTGCCTGACCTCGCCTCACCTTACCTCACCCCACTCGGCGAGGGGAGGAAATGGCCGCCGTCGGTCATGGGCAGCGCGCAGTGGTACAACCGGCGGGTCCTATCCTGGCGCGCAGGTGCCAAGGAAGCCCGACTCGGAGATGCCCGGCAGTACCGTGTCTCCGGCTCGGAGCATCAGGGCTTGCTGAGCCGGCGGTAGCCGAGCTGCGAATGTAGAGCCGGGGAGTGAAGATGGCCCGGCCGCCCTCCGCCTCCAGATACTGGCGCCGTGGGAGGCCGCCAGCGATGTGGCAGCGGGTGCTGTCGCTGCCAGGTGGCATGCTCCGGAGCTGGTTTTGCAGGCGGGCGCGCAGCCCGGAGCCGAGCCCTCGGCAGGGGTTCTTCTGAACGGAGGCGCTTGCCTACTGAAATAGTACACCTGGCGCAAGCCGCCGTTCCGGCAGTGCCCCAGCCTGTGACACGGTGCCCGGCCGTATGGTGATTCCCAGGGGGAAACCCGGATGATCTCTGGGAACAGACGTGGCAGCACAGGTTCTTTAGGGGGCGAGCCACCCCATGATGGCGGTGGTCGGTGATCTCTTTTATCGGGGTGCATGAGCCGGTAAAACGCAACAGAGTGGCAGAGAGCACACTTGACAGTCTCAGTCCTTTTGCCTGTGTGCAATGCTTTTAGTACCAGTTTATAAAACAGCCTTACCTAACGTTAAAAATAAGTGGTCCTAGCTGAGTTTCATATCTCAACACCTAATAAAATCTGGTACCTTTTAAAACACTATTAATATTGCACGGTTTATACAATTTGTATCGTACAGAACTAATGGCCATTGAGGTTGGGGAGATTCCTGGAGTACCAAACGGTAGCCTGATGGAAGGCTCATATCAAAACCTATCCAGTTTTCTGACTGAAAAGCTTTAAGCTGCTTTTAAACCCATTGTTCTCCTTTGCTAATCCTTACCGTTTGGAGGGTGGTTTTGTGTGTGACTGGAAGGTAAGAGTAATTGTGAACTTGACAATTGGAGTTCCCTGTATGAGGCTCAAGTATTTTTGTTAGGCAGCCTACGCAGTAATGAGGTAAATTTCTTAAGAAAATGTGTCATTTCAGCACCGGAGGACACGGCTGTAGTGGTAGTTTGCAGGACTATCTCTGGTAATAAAATTAATGTGTTTGTGGGTTGGTAAAAACTGCAGGATGTGGCTATCTATATGCTTGACTTTGCACAGAAAGTTGTGAGACAAACCAGCTAATAAATACAAACAGCAGCAGGTATCAGAGAGATGCCTAATGGATTGCACCCATACTGCATGACTGGAATATGCTTAAACATGCAGTGATTGTGTTAGCATAAAACTGGTCTGCATGCAACAAGACAAAACAGCATGCTTTTCTGTAAAATAAAACATTGCTGAGTAGTAAGAGTATGTAAATATTCACAGTTTTCTTTCTCAGCTAGTTACAAGGATGTTAATTTTTCATTTGATCTAAACAGCAATATACCTAAAAGTGTAATTACAGATATGTATCTACAAAAGCTTAATTAGTGTTTGTGTCTGGAATGAAGTAAGGAACTTGGCTGCAAAATCTCATGGATTTTTCTTTCTGGATCATTTTCCAGGTATATCGGTTTCCCTGTTTGATTCACCTTGTGACCAAAGTCATGCAAAGGTGGTGTAGAGCCAGGAACTTCTTCAGCAGTAATGCTGCTAGAGAGCTAGCTATGAGCTCAGTTTTCCCCCTTGAAGAACTTTAAAGAGTATTAGTAAAACCACTTGTTTTTGTTACCTACTGATTCATAATACTTTGTTCCTAGCTTTCAGTTTCTGCAAATGTGATGTAAACAGAATTATTTCATTACTCATTCGAAGGATAATGGTGAAATGTGGAAAAGATAATAGGATACAGCAGAAATTGAAAACCCAGGAGAAAATGTAAGAATATTTTCAACATAAATGCCTAGTTACCACAACTAGAATACAGCCAAAAAATCAGAAGGCTAGAACCAGCATCAAATTCAATGTGTCAAATTTGCCACAAGATCTTTACTAACCAGTAGTAATGCTTCAGACAAACAAAGTAGAGACTGTACTGTCTTTCTTCACACCTTGCCTATACGGGAGCGTAACACCTACCCACTGCAGTGCTGCAGCAGTAAGTTAGTCTGTGGCTTGCATGTCTTACATTTTGAGATGGATGAGATCGAAACAGGCAATACAGCTTTGGAGATGACACGTTTGCTTTTACTGCAGAAGTTATGGTCTAACCAAGGTCATTTTTTAAATGCTACTTCTCTTTTGAAAGAGTTTTAAAGGCTTGTGAGGGAACAGGGCAGAAAGCTTAGAAATGGTGTGGTTTTATGAAATGATTCTCCACCCAGATACAATACTTTTATGGCTCTTATCGTCCATATGAGTTTGTTCTGGTGTGCAGTAACAGTTTTGTTTCACTCACAAAGTTTACATGAGAGCCAACATAATTTTCAGACATTGCCAAATAATGAGCAGGAAATCTTTTGTGAATTACTGAATGATGGGACTGGAGTGGGCCTGAAATGCAGGTGTTTTTAGCATGCACCAACTAACTATAGCCATGTTTCCTGCAGAACTGTGATTGCCATCTTGTGCATGGTGAATATTCAGAGGCATAGAACAATTGCCTGCTTGGAAAGTTCCGTGTTGATCCTCACTGACAAATTCAAAAGAATCTGTGTGAGGAAGCTGGTCTTGAAACTGAATTTCACATCACTCCAGGGTACTAACCTCTGTGGATTTAACAAAGACAGACTTGAAAGCCTGTTACAATATGCATAACCCTTGCAAAGCAAGACTGACCAATATTCAGTCCTAGCCCCTTTTCCTACAAATGGCATAACTGATCAAGAACCAGAAACATAGCATCATAAAGCAGTTTGGGTTGAAAGGGACCTGTGCAGTTGTGTGTTGCACTAGTGCACCTCAGGGCAAGCACAGTAGCAGGAGGGAGGTTCGCCACTAAGAGGAAGCGGGTGGTAGTACTCCTTTTATTGCAGCCGACAATGATGCTTGCCTGAAGTGACTGTGGAAACGTATCTGAAGTTACTGGTGACCTATTTACATTTAAAACTACTAGTTAGCTTTCTAGTTTTGAAGTGGCAGGTAACAGCAGTTTAGCCATTATCTCTGAAATGCATTTACTAGTTATATCTTTAACTCTACAAAATAAAAGGTTCAAGGCGAGGTTGGACAGGTCTTTGAGTAACCTTGTCTCTAGTGGAAGGTGCCCCTACCCATGGCAGGGGGGTTGGAACTAAATGAGGTGCTTTCCAACTCTTAACGATTCTATGATTCATTAGCACATGAGAGATCGTGCTTTTTTATGATGAGTCACAGGAAAAATAACTAATACTATATGCAGTTTGATTACTCAAAATCTGAATCAGGAGTGTGGTCTCTTCATGTCACTCATGTAGTTTTGCTTATCTACAGCTTGTAACTGTAAACTTTTTTTAACGATATATTTTTTGTTATGAAGGAACAACTGATGCAACTGTCAGTATTCTAGCATAGTGGACTGGGAAGATTATCCTTGACCCTGGAGAAAATTCTTGAACGCCTGTCAAACAAACAACTTAGTCAGGGCATTAAGGGCCAAATCTTGACTTTGTATTGCTATACACATGGTCTGTGGATCACCTTTTCAGTGAAGGGAACCAAGAAGGTACTTAGCAGAATGGGGTTGTGCTACAGTCATTTCACTGAGAATTAAAGGAGTATCGTGTAGCAATGCTGGATAAAAGGAGGAAGAAAAGCGTGGATTACAGCCCACCAGCTAATACTCTCCCTTTCCCATTCTATTTAAGCAGAGTTTGTATGAAATGGAGAATTGAGACTCTCGGGGTAAATGACAGCCATCTATATGGATCTAATCCGTCGAAGTATGGATTTAATTTACATCAGTTTTCTTCCACAAAGTAAGTAAGCAAGCAAACAAACAAAAAAAAAAGAGTGAAACAAAAGCTCTTTTTTTCCTTTTTTTATTTTTTCAGGCTTACCAAAGGAGCAAACCCAGTATTTGAGCTAATTTAGGTCAGAGCAGATGATATATTAACATTTTCTCATATAATATGTGGTTTCATCACATCACTGCTTTTTGTATTGGTGGCTTCACAAGCAGGAATATTTTGCACTGGAAGTGTCATCATATTCACAATGCCCTTTTTTGGGTTTTCTTCTAAGTCAGTTTCTATTGCTCCAACTTCAGCTAGTTTCCATTCCAGCTCTGTAAAAACAACAATTTATTCTGATAACTGCAATAAATTCTCACTTAAGAAAAAAGGACATTTATTAAAGACCAAGATCCATCTTAACAACACAAAAAACAGCCATCCTTGCAACAGCCTAACTTTATCCCAGTAAAAAATCTAACCATGAAATTGCAACTTTATCAATTCTTATCCAATATTTTTATCGCTTATCAGAATTATATGAGTTCTTGTGATCTAATGATTACAAAGAACATAAAATATTGTATAATGTGAATAATTTTAAAATATTTTTCATACCTTCTACTTTAAGATGTATTCCTCCACATTGAGTTACTCCAATGAACCTGCTTTTTATTTCACCAGTTTTATATACAAGTAGTGTGGGTAAACAGCTGTCATGGTAATTCTGAATGCAGCTGTTCACAGCAGCCTTGAGAAACTTGACTTCTGGAAACTTTCTGGCCAGTAGGCTGAGGTGTTTGTTAATCAGTAAACACATTGGGATGCTAGAAAAGTGTAAAAAATCACAATGACACAGCTGGTGTAAATGATCTGTAAAATAAAGTTATTAAAAATAAAGCTTTTGAAGAATAAATGTACCTTTTCCTATAGTCTGCTTCTACTGTAAATTTTTAGAAGGATTGCACCACAAATTTTGTTTAACTTCTAAGATCATTGGGGTTTAAAGACCTGTCCAAATAAAAATATGTAATAGTCACAGTCTATAAATTAGGTCAGTAAAGCTACCAAACAGTTGAGCATTGTGCCTCAATTTTGTTCTCCACTACAATTCTTAAAGCTCATTTTGTCCATTCATGGTAGAGTTTAAATGAGATTTTTTTATTATTTTTTTTTAATCTGTACTATACATTTTACTTTCATGTATTAGAACTGGCTTTCAGTTTACCATTTGGTTCTTCATTCTTTAAATAAAATCTAAGTAACATCAGCGAAACCTTTATGTAGTCATATTACCACCATAGGCCTGTTGATTACTTTCACAGCTACTGTTTACAGTACAACCACTATATAAGCCTCAGTTTAAAAAATGCAAACAACACAAACAAAACAAACAAAAACTTCAAACAAGCAAAAAAGACTTTCACAATTACAAACAATGTTGGGTTTTTTTGCTCCCCTCCATCCCCTTAACCTTTTAGAAGTTAGGATTTTTGCTACAAGTGGCTGAAGTTAAGAGAGACTGGTTTACCCTATGGGTCCTCGACGAGTTCCCGCAGTACCCTCTCGTGGCCAAAGGCAGGTGAAGCAGTTTTGTTACTGGCCACTAGAGTAACTTCGGAGACCTCCTATTTATTCCTAAGGAATGATGAGTTTTCTCACAGACTCGTATTTATGAAACGGTAAAGTACAGGATTGATTCTTCAGTAAACAAAACCAACTAAAAACAAGAAAAGCTGCTATTTTCTTTCTTCAGGTCTGTAAATTTACATTACTGTAATTTGAACAATTTCACTCTCACTTGATTGACCTGTTCCTCATGGACTTAATACTCAATTCCTGACAACTTAGAGGAATCAAAGAAGATTCTCCCCAATAGATTTAAAAAGAAGGAAAAAAGAGAGCCAGTCTGAATCTAAGCAATGCATTCAATATTCCATACTAATTCTCAGTGCTTTTCAAAAACATCTAACGGAGTTGCTAACATATCCTGAGCTGATCATGGAAACCCTCTGACATTTCTGCTGGATCCTGTCGCAACTTCTCTTACCATTGGAGAATTTATTGGGGAATGATAAACAAATGAATTCCCTAGCTTTGCTCAGGTTTATAACTGAGAATTATCCTACTGGGCTTTTGATTAATTCCAGTAAAAGGGGAAATAAGGTGGAATAATCGTATAGAGCACTCCTTCTGAGAAAAGAACCTGCAAACCAACTTCCTTTAACACAGACTTCTTTTGACACACACAGTGGACACTACTTTAGAATCATAGAATGGTTCGAGTTGGAAAGGGCCTTAAGATCATTTAGGCAACGACACCTTACACTAGACCATGTCACCCAAGGCTCTATCTAACCTGGCATTGAACACTGCGAGGGATCAAGCATTTACCACTTCCCTACTTTCTCAGTGAAATTCAGAAATCTCAGTGAGGTGTAGTGCGTAGTGATAAGCATATGCAGCAAGAGATATCTTTCATATAATTGAAGGAATTAACTCTTACAAAGTCAGTTGATAAGTCAAAGAGGTCCCATCTCCAAACAATTGCTATTACATTAGTCTACTGTATTTCATTTTTCTTGTTATTTTAATTATTAGTTCAATTCTCTATATTGAAGTATTAACATCTTAAACAAGAATGGAATTACCTTGACCGATAAAGATGAATTATAACCCAAACATCTTCTGGAGCATTTGTCACTTCCTTTACATACTGCTCTCCACAAATTTCTCTTAGCTCCCCATACTTTTGCCTCCTCTGAAGACACTTCCATTCTTGCAAACGTTGCTGCCTAATTAAAAAGTAATAATAACAGCAATAAGCATCTTTGGAACATTTAAAATGCATTTTAAAGTATCTAGTGCATTTCTCTCAATTACTTTAAAAGATGCTGTGAGTAACCCTTTAGCTCAAGGTCTTTGAATGTAACTTCAGAGCTAGGAAGGCTTCTATGCTATTCCATATTCAATAAGAGAACATTAAAATACATTTTTTTAGTTCATCATATCAGATTTGGGAAATTGGAGTAATAAACACATTGCACAGGGATTTATCATTTGAGACAAAGCAATAAAAATCCAGGTGCTATTTTTTTATTATTATTATGAATATATTAGTTTGAGGAAGAGCTATTTACAATTTTAAAATAATTCACAACAATTGGAATGTAAACCCAGTAGATGGCAGTCTTCATCTATAAAAATATTTGCAAGGTAGGAAAAAAAATGCCTTACTGAGATTAGCTGAACTAAAAGCAGCTATTAATTTTACTAACTGAAAGCCACCATAGAAATGTCTTTTCCAAAAAAGGTTAAAAAACATATATGCAATGTTATTATAAACTAGCAACAATGCTAACTTAGGTAAATGTTGAGTATACAACGTTTCAAACATACAGTACCAGAATATGGCTTCAAGCTGAACTGAGGATGTAAAACAGTAGTTTCCACTGTGGCACCTTCTGTTAGTTTTCTTTTAAATATCCATCTTTCACACTAAACAATTTTGTTCTAACAAAACAACAAAGTAAAATATGGTGTAACTGCTTCTCTTTGCCACAGGTAATCAGGAAGAAGTAGGATAGCAATGTGAGTGCTGTCTTTCTGCTGGCAATGAAAGGCAGATGCGTCAATCAGCAGACATGACTGCTTCAAAGATTTTAAGTTTATTTTTCAAGAGCATGTACATGCATGACAGTGACATGTGTACTCTTAGTCTGGAGAGAAGTATCCTATTATACCTGTACTTTTCAATAGCTTCCCTATCAGCCTCGTCAAAATCATCTTCAGCTTCCTCTAATTCTTTAAGATTCATTCTTTCATATGGCTTCACTAGAAACAACAAAAAAAATTAGTCGCTTTTTGTTCCCCAAACTGTCTGCAAACATTTATTTAAAATGAAAAGTATAACCTAGGTGTGGAGCTAATGGAAAGAAACAGATGTACTAATTTCAGAAGTTAGTCAACTTTGGCCTAACTCTAGGTTAGAGAGAGGAAAATGAATTTCTTTAAATCGTAGAATCATAGAAGAGTTAGGGTTGGAAAGGACCTTAAGATCATCTAGTTCCAACCCCCTGCCATGGACGGGGACAACAATACAGCTATACAGGAAAAAACAGAAATACAGGAGTAGATTACAACCAATTGTTCATAATATGAATCTTGCTTATACTGATTGGTTATTTTATGACATTATGAAAATCATTCATACGTTACATGCCATGTTTGTCAGTAACTGTTATATCTGCGTTGTATGTTTAATTCAGAATCCTTTTAAAATCACCAAGTGAAAATCATTAAAATAATGATACAGTTGTTGTACAATATTTAAGTTACTAGCAGCATTATTGAAAATACTTCTGCTTTTCAAATTTTGTTATAGTAATGGCATGTATTTTTAATTTTACGTGCCTTCTGCTTCTTTCTGCAAGCGTAAAACCATTTCTTCAATTTCATCTTTTGGGTTTTCTTTTGGAGGAAGAATTCCAAATTGTCTCAGTATGTCATTCCATTCAGTATCTTCATTTGGGTCCTGTTTTAATATAATGAAACAAAACTAAATCAATCTTGTGCACCTTTTTAAAATCAAAACCAGCCCTTCTTCATGTTGGCACGTATTAAGGAGGTTACAAAAGGAAACCATTACTTAGAGGCTGCAATACCTTCATGGACAGTTCTCTATCATGGATTTTCATTCGGCATTTTTTATTTCTGAACAGAAAACAGCAAGAAAATAAGAAAGAAAACTAAAAATGTAAGCATAGATAAAATAGTCTGTCTCCAAAATACGAGCTAAAAATTGCCTAAAAGATGTATGGAAACTTATTTCAGAAACACAAAACTATACACCGCTTACTTAAACACAATTAAAGAAATATGTCTCTATACAGGCAGGCTTTTTGTATCAGTATTGTGTTGCTACTAAGAATAAGGTATTAGAATCATAGACTCATAGAATCAACTAGGTTGGAAAAGATCTTCAAGGTCATCAAGTCCAACCTTGTGGCAATTTCTCTTAAACAGTTAAGATGAACGAACTTCACGCTATTTATGCACAGGCCCTGGCAGCTGCCTTTGCTCCTGACCTTCTCCCTCCCTGTCCTTTTATCTCTCCGGTTGCCTCCATTGAGGTGATTGCCTCAGGCACCTCCCTCCCCTACCTACCTGCAGCCTCCCCCGTTGCCTTGATGTTCCCACCCCCGCTCCCTCAGTCTCGGCTGCTGCCAGACCCTGACACCTTGGGTCCGGGGTGACCCTCTGCGCCCACCTGCATGGCTGTCCCCGGAGCACTGCCTCAGCTTATGGAGGCCGCTGGTCTGACGGGACGGCAGCGGCCGTTGGGGCAGGGCCACCTCGCCGCCCTCACTGGCTCTAACGGTGGTGGCCTGAGGCAGCAGTGGGCCCCAACTGTTTGGCCCTGCTGAGGAAACTGATCCTGTTCACAGCAATTTCAGAAAAATTAAAGCACAAAAGAAGCAGGAATAAACAAATCCTGAAGGCTCCCTGCTTTGTCTGTTCAGCCATGGCCTGCTTGAGTGGAGGATGGTAGTTGTGTGGCGTAAGGCTTTTTGTGGCAGGCAGCACGTTAGTTAGAGTAGGGGTCATATGTAGCTAGATCTTCAGTTCATGCATAATAGCAGCAGTTTAACTAGAGGCACAGCAAACTGCAAAGTGAAAGCAAGCAGGCAAGAGAAGGAACAGGGCTTCTTAAGCTGATTTCCTCCTCTGAGTCCATCTGTTTTCCCAGCCACCTTCTGAAGTTCAGCTCCTCATCCAAGCTTGCAGAGCCAGTAATGCTGAGGTCAATTTAATCCCTGACTAGCCAGTACCATGTTAAAAAAAACAAACCCAATCAGCTTCTACACTAGTAGATTAGTTATTTAATACATAATTACAACCTCAACTTCATATGTCAACATAACTGGTGTGAAAATAAACTCAGAGAGCAGCTAGGAAGATTGTGAAATTGACTTGTGCTTTTGAGTACAGTTTCCCTAAGTCTGTATCAAAACCAGTTGAGTTTTCAAATGAATCCTAATTCTCGAGGAATGCAAATAACGCAGTTATCTTCTGAATGATAACCATACTGCATCTGTGACTTAATAGCTAAAAAAAAAATTGATGCCATTGTATTCCAATTGAACTGAAGTCATGATGGGTCTTCAAAACATGCGACTTGTTCAATTTCCTTTAGTGAAGGAAATAGAAATTATCACCAGCATCATTGTGAAAACCAAACCACACCTTCCGTTTGGCTCGCCTAGATAAGATGTGATTTTAAAGACTGCACATATCACAATATATGTATACAAAACATATGATAGTCTACACTGCAAACGTTCTCATTAAAACAACTGAGTGCCTTTATTTAAAAGGGCAAATAAATGTATGTAACAGTAGTGTTAAAGGCAATGTCTATCGCATGCACACATTGATTTTACAGTTACATTACACACAGTCGGAAACATCACAACGCTAGCAAGCAATAATTTTTATATGCTTTTAGTCCAATCAAAAACATAAAGACACATTTGAATCCTTAACAGAATCTGGTTTAAGAACATTTACATTCTAGTGACTTTGTATATTACTAACAAATAATTTCTATAAGGAAAACAATATGTCCATGTACTCAGCATTCCTGCAGCATTAGTTCTAGGTCAGGAATCTAAAATCCTGAAAAATAAGAAAAAGCATTAGCTGTTGGTATAATGATAAATACCCAAATTATGATAGAGCTATAAAATGTGTTAGGAAACAGAACATTATAATATTAGCACACTTTTTCAATATCTCTCCAAATAGTTCAATGCTTTTAAATTAAATTCCGAAGTCTGGACTTAGTTTCAGTGTGATTTTTTCTGTGTAAGATTACCCCCAGTGTGTCAGTTTACTTCTCAGTATGTATTTGATAGGTAGTCAAGTCAGTTCTTCTTGGCATATACTTATCATCATTGCTAAATTTTCAAACTGTTTTCAAATCTGGGATATTTTCCATTTATTGCTGCCTGAAACACCCGTGTTCTCTGTTCTAGGAACTGAGTACCTACAGCTTCTACTCACTTCATCCAAAGATACGTTAATTTAGCACATCTGGGAGAAGTTTGTCTGTGGAAATCTGGCTACACAATCAAAGGCTCTCTGAGACTGCTTCTCAACACAAATATTGTGGCCTATTTGTATAAAAATAAACTCATTTAAATGTAGATCATGATTAAGAATATTAAATAAATACCTCCTTAGCGAAAATCCACTGATCTCCTTCCATTGCGTGGCTGAAAGAAAAATATCCAGTAAGTGCTGTGTTAAACTGAATGGATTCAACAAGAAAGCCCCAAACAACTTAGTGTGTATAGAAACTGTTAAACTTCTCAGTTCTGTTAGCATGATCATCATTAAATATAAACCTGAGACCAGTTATTGTTTAATGTATATCCTCCTCTGGAGAAGAATTAGACAGTAAAATTCTTTGTGTATAGACTGAAGAATGAATTATGACCATCTTGCATGATTTTATAAGGGGGAGAAAGCCACAAGAAGGCACTCTAAGAGACCATTATCCCTCATTATTTTTTTCATTTTCTTAAAATGTGCTTTCAGATTGTTGTTAATTGCAACAAACACTTATAATGCAATAACAAACAAATATATGTCACTCTCAATGATTTTATTTTTAGACCGTGTTCATTAACAAAGGCAAAGAATTTCTCCCTTTTCACCATGGTTATTCTCAGAAATATTTTCCACTACTGAGGGAGTAGATACAATTTCTACTAAAGCTGCTAAAAAATGCCTTTCTGAGTTTAATGAGGATATTACCTGTAACTTTGGCCTGTCATAAGAACTGCAAAGGTCCAAGCCTGATACATAAAAAATGTAACTATACAAACTTGCCCTCTTTTTATTAGAATCATAGAATCATAGAATCATTTAGGTTGGAAAAGCCACTTCATTATATAAAGCCATTAGCCACATTCTTATTTAAATAGAAAAAAGTATTAACTGAATTCAAGAGAGTTATTATTAGGTCTTATTATTATTATTATTATTTGCCATTTTTACCTTACTCAGTATTTCTAAAATGGAGTAAAAGGGTTCTATGGCATAAAAGATGAACAGGTAGTTTCATACTCTTGAGAATTTTGTATTTAGCTTCTAACCATACTGGTCAAAACACTAGGAAAACGGGAGACACAGGCTTAGTAGCTCTTGATTGTGTAAGCATGGCATTGTTTTTATATCACATGCAAATGTACTGTATTGAGCAAACCTTTAGAGGGATTATCCAATATGCTGTATTTTCTAGAGCTTTCTCTGAGAATTATATACATAATGACCAATGACTTATTAAGGTATAGCATGGTATTGTTTATACACAAACATAAAGATATGTACAAAAAAATCCTGCTATGCCTTTATTATAATCCAAGAAAATGTCTTGAGCAGATCTTGTGTGGTCCTGTATGGTGGGATGCTGTAACTGAACAGAATACCCTCAGTCACAGCAGTTCTTACTGTAATTCATTGGTTTCTGTACATTTTGGTTTCTAATGCTTAGCACAAGATTTAAAAAGTCAAACAAACCATACCCTGTAGAAAAAGTATCCTCTGCTTTGAAACCCTCCAGGTCCATGAAGTTCTTCCTGGAATAAAAGTATTTAAATCATGTCTATCTACTCTTCTAAATTGATACATATAGAGAGGTTATTTATGTACATACTTAAAGTATTTCCTCAGTACTATTATACAGTCTTGCCCCTTAAGACATGCTTTATGTGTATTGTTCCATGTCAGTAACATGTCATGTAGAAATAGCAGAAACCATATGAATGAGGGCCAGAACCCACCTCAAGTTTTGACTTGGTTCATATTGCTTTTGAATGTACCAGCAACAATGAGCAGCCTTTGCCTTCTACTTCCCAGGTTTCACTACCCAGAAACAACCAGAGTGCCTTCAGGGGAGAGGAGTCTCTATGGACAAAATGGAGCTGGTCTTCGAGCCTCGCAGAAGGACAATGCGAAGCTTAAATATCAGAAATACTTGGGCTCTTCCCAAGAATGAGACCCCAGACTGCTCCCAGAGGTGTGTCAGGATCATGCTTTGAATTTTAACTTCAGTTCACCAAGTATACCACAACACTCAGGTTCTTTGCTGTGCGTAAAACATCTGTATGATTTTTACTTATATTGTCCATGTCATTCTAGCCTTACCTGGCTCTGAAATACCCATCTCAGATCCACTCAGTATTATAGGTTTTTTTGTATTTCAAAAGGATAAAAAATTGTCCACTGAGTCTTGTACATTGCCATTGGAGTGTCTTATGGCAGGTGTATTTCTGTATTTTTCTACTTTTTCTATTCAATGTGTGAACAAAAATAAAAACAAACAAGCAAAAAATAGGCAGCTTTTGCCAGTTAAAGAAATTGATCTAAAACATAAAAGGAATCAAAAGTACAATTGCTAACATGGCCTTGTGATTTATGCTAATGTTATTCTCTGCTTATAGATACATAGAAATTTACCTAGTTTTCTTGTTTGATTTCGTGTCAGAAGGTTAGTATTAGAAAACAACTGAAGACAAAATCTGTCTTCATTGTAACACCTGCCTTCTAATCTTCCAAAGGATATAAAAAATAGTTGTAATGTATATGTATGTATGTGTTTACAGAAACATATGTATTTCTGAAGAAGTATGGTTATTTAAAGCTCTAATTTAATGCCTCCCCTCTGGAAGTTCCGTGTCTTAGACTGACTTGCCAACAAAATGTGTCTTAATCTGCACTTTAAATTAAACAGTAAAATTGCTTATAGATTAGTTGGAAATGCTTAGAGCTATAGGCCACAAATAATATATATTTAAGGAGTAGATAGTATTTGAATTCCAAACAGAAAGGGAGAGAGGGGAGGTATGGAAGAGCCCCCTAGAAAATATAACTTCAGGGCAATATATTTGTATATGTAAGATTTGCAAATATAAAATTTAAAAGTCTTTATAAAATGACTAAGAGATCCATTTTGACACATAGACTAGTTGCAGAGCACAGAGCCTATGTTAAGGGTATATTACTTCAGCAGTTTTTGGTTTAAAATGGTAAATATCAGGAGGATTATTTTTCACTAGTTAAAGAATAGAAGACCCTCATGTTTCTAATGAAAATATACCAGAGTTATGTTAAATAGTGAAAATTAAAAAGTTAGGAGTAGAAAGGTCTACAAGGACATTTTTAGAAGAGGCAATGAACCACAAAGTGTGAGAATGCAAGTATACAGAGTTTAAGATTACATACGTCTAGTTTGTATCTCTTCAGTCTTCTCTCATTAAGCTGGGGAACGAGTTGCAGTAAAGGATGCAGGACAGAAGACTGAGAGGACATGAATACAGACACATGAGCAACAGTGAAATTCAGACCTTATGATGCGAAAAAAAAGTCTCTTTCCGCAGTATTGGCTCATGGACCAAACATGCACCAAAAAAAAGGGTTGAAGATGTTAATTGAGAAACTTATCTTTTTAACATTCTGACTTGACAACAAACAGGTACCAGCATTTATATTTACATTACGAATGTGACTCAGAATGATGGAGGGTAAAGCTGTGTCCTCACCTTTACTCATTACAAGTTCAGAACTGCTTACAGGCTTCTTGCCCAGACAATTGCAACTATTCAGAGTTTGATCAGCCTCTGTGAGTCCAGAGAATATTTCCATACAGTAGTCCTGCTAAAAATTCTACAATTATCTACAATGGAATTTAGCAGCTCCAATCTCCAATGTACTGAAAAGTTCCTCTTACTTCAAAATAACTTAAATCGTAGCACAAATAAGAATTATTTTTTTTTTGCTAGAAAACAACTTGCAGAAGGGATCCATTCTCAAGGAAAATTTGCAACCATGGCACTGGTCATTTTACCTAAAAGACAAGCTCCAATCATGAAATTCCTTGTTTTCTACAAGCCTTACAGACAGCCTGGTTAAGCACGGTGGCAGCCTAAGTGCCTCCCTGAGGAAACACAACCATGCAGGCTTGTGGGGAGAGGCCCACATTGAGAAATAAAGTAGAAAAACCTATTTTCTATTAATTATTTTAAAACTTCAACTCATGTAAATGTAACTTTAAAAATAATGATTGGTTTTATATAATACTTCTTAGAAAATACAACAGAGAATGACATGGAATAAGCAAAGTGTTAATGTACTTAATAGCTAAAATGACCTTGCCTACTTGGAGCAAATTTTTTGCTGTCTGCCTGAGGTAGGCAATGTGGCATCATAATATCTACAAAAGGTGAAGTCTGACATGAGTGGGGGAGTTAAAGGGCATCCCAGCTGGCTACTTGGGCTCTGTCTTGCAGTCTGTGGAAAGAGGCTAATAAGGCCAAGGAATGGTGGATCTCACCCAAGTTAGTATCTCTGGGAAGTGGGCTAGAAAACCAAACAGCTAAACCAGAAGTGAGAAAACAGTAATCTCTGGGGGCAGGCATGAGCAAAGGTATCCAGGATGGGGACGAAGGGTGATGCAGTAACCTCTTAAGCAGGAGCAGCAGCAGGAACAGCTCATTTCACTGTGCTCTAATTAGCATTAAAACCTCCAGAGCCTCTATCAAGAAAGCACTGGCCCCAGTGCTATCCAGCCCCCAGCACTACCAACAGTACCAGTTTCTAGGAAATACACTACATATTTCTGAAGAAACATAAAGAACAAGGCAAAAATGGACTTTAAAATACAAGACTGATAGTTAAGAAATGAAAAAACATGAAAATGTTTAACTTTCTCAAAATCCTATGGTGCACAGAAAAAACACAGAGGCACAGAAATAACAGATTATGTTAGCACTTTAAAAGCATGAATGGATCACATATTGGTTTATGAGAATATTTTTATAGCAACAATACTAGGCTATTTTTAAAATCATATTTTTCATTTAAAATACTGTTCAAAGCTTGAGTGAGACTTGAATACTATTTTGCCCAGTACATACCTATGACATGCCAAAACCCCATACAACTTAATTAGTAAAAAAAAAAAAAAAAGCTTTGTGAATTTTCTTGATATTTACGGTCATGTTCTCAGCTTCCATAGAACTGAATTGTTTCACTGAAAACATTATGTTCCAGCACCAGAAAAAAGCATTTGATCTTATTCTTAAATGTTGAAGCTACAAGATTAAGATGCAGTTGGGATTCCATGAATGTATTGGATGTTTTTCACACCTGTACAGTATTGATGATTTTCTCCCATGTTATTAAAGCACACTTTTTATCTCAAACATGAAACTCACAGTTCTGAGCTTGATATACAGTTGGAGAGACTACTGCAAAAAGGAATATTACCCTGGTTTTATGTACAATGCACATGTACTCACAGGAGGTGCTATGCCACTTACCATGATGTCTGAGTTGCCTGAGTCATGAGTCTTAGAATAATGAAATAAGAACTGTTCAAAAAAATTAGAAGTGGGGGTTTACTACAAAACAGGTCAAGGGTCTTATCATTTTCTTGACAATGTTAGTGTGACTGTAAACTATACATGGAAGTCTTACCCTTTTGGTGTTGTCTTTTTCATCTAAGCCCTGTGGAATAAGAATCAGTAGAGAGGCTTTAATTTGTTGGGAAAACAAGAAAAAAAGAAGGAAAAAAAAACCCAGAAAGAAAGCAATGGACAATTTTGACTGCATTATAAATTTTTCAGTACTGGGCTGGAAGATCAGCCTTCCTTGGCAGACATATTACATGTCTTTGCTTATCAATGTAACTACTCTTTTCAAACTCTGCAGAGAGCATTGATTACTCTATACTAGAACAGCAGATGGGATTAGCAGATGCTCATTTGTATATCCCTGGACTCTCCTAAACACATTTCTTTCTCCATTGAGAGCTCATAATTTTTATACTCTAGAGAAACAAAACCACCTAAAACCTTGTATATGACCTGGAGATTACTTTTCAGATATTGGAGTCTACCTGATATCTTTAATATCTGTTGGATTAAGACACATAGCATTTCACAATAATAATTGATAGCATTACTACCAGCACGGAATGACATTTCAGGTACTTGGGATTCAGAATTAGTTGTACGAATTAAGCTTCATAAATGCTAAGCAGACTTTCGTGTGTGTTACCTGTGGTTTCTGGAGAAATCCCATGATCAAGAAACAAAGTTCTTCCAGTGTACTGGACACCTAATGCAAAGAAAACATGAACTCAGGTGTCACACTTCCAATCCTACTGCATATAACAAACTATCAGAATAATGAAGTAACCTCTGTCTGACTTACCTGAGGCTGGGAATCTGGGGACAGGTAGGCAGAGCATGCATCATCTATCTGTAAAAGTTCACACAGTCCTTTTTTAAGAAGTCAGATTAATACAAACAAATGAGATATATATATTTTCAGAAAGAGTTCAGTGCAGCTAAAGGCATGGCAAGCTTGTCCACCATAAGGAATCCTTACAAGGTACATTCATGAAATATTTTATATTCAAGGGGCAAAGAAGGCCTCACCCACATAAAAAAAATGTGCACTTGCTTGATCTGAACAAACACATACGTGTTCTTTTTGATCTTACCTACCTCATGCCCCTGTTATTTTTAACCTTCTCAGACTAAGCCATATTTTAAATTACGTTTTTAAGCATTTGGGGTATGGACTATGTGCTTAAATCTTTTCTGTGGTATCTTTGAATTATACAAAACTGCAAAGAAAATGACAAAACTAAAACAAGCAGTCTGAAAACACAAGTCTTCCAATTGGATTCCAGCATTCCTGCAGTTGTATGATACGCGTGTCTTGAATGATAAGATGTGCCAGTACGTCTTATGTATGCCAGTCAATTTCTGTGAGTCACCAAGCAGGCAATATCTGAGGTTTGCACTGATTTCCCTTGGCAAATGAGGAGCCTTACAAGGCTGTGTTTAAAAGATGTGGTTCCCAAATCACAGTACTAGTAAGAGAGATTCGATATATTTCAAGGCATCTTAACTCAGAGAGCACTGTGTGAGAAGTCATTGCTGATGCACTTAGAATGTAATGTGACACACCTAGACAAAAAACCTAAATCAAATAAATGCACAAACCAACCAAAATGCCCAACTCCCATTTCATCTGGATCAAAACAAATGTTCCTTTAGCTCTACATCCTGTCTCCAAAAATGGCCAAATGTCAACACGCAGGGAAGAGCCTAAGAAAAGACCAGTGGCTGAGTAAACCCCATGCTATGCAGCCATTAGCAATCTGCAATGCAAGCACTTTGAGTTGAAACTAGGTCTTTTTAATATAGCTCAGTGAATTTCTGTGCTGTGAATGTGACCAATCTCTCTCTGAACCACTGTGAGCTTTCAGCATCTACAATGCCCTGTGGCCAGGATTTCCTAAACACTGCATGAAATAACCACTTGTTTGTCTTGATCAGTCTTTTCAAAGTGACTTTCATTCAGTGTTAGCATGATCTCACCTTGGCAGTGTAGTGAATAAGCAATTCCTATCCATCCTCTCTCTTCTATTCATAACCTTGTATAGACAAACAATCACATCCTCCTTCTGTTGTCTCTTTTCCAGGATGAAAGGATCTCATAATATTGAATCACTTTTAGTGGAGTTATTACTTGAGAAAGGAGAAGAACTGGACTAAAGGGTATTTGAATTCATGGAAGTAATATTACCAATGCTGGGGAAAAAAAGTCTCCAGTACTCCAACTAAAATTGCACAGTTTAATAATAATGAAAAAAAAAAAAAAAAGCAGTTTAACTTTTAATTTTGTAACCTTAAAACTGTATCAATAACAACCTCAATTGCTATGTACTATTGTTTTCCATTAAATATTTGATACTGTTAGTCCAGATGCCAAAAAGCTTTGCCAATCATCTTGTTCACAACACTGCATAAAAAAATGTGGAGGTTTTAAAATACAAAGTAGGCACTACACTAGGTCTTATGACTTTGTTATAGGTAAAAGGCCATAAACAGCACTCTTTAGCAATCAAAACATTAAATGAAAAAACCAAGAAACAAGTAGTGCATATCTGAGTAGTTCAAGACAAGAGATGATTCATTTCTCTAGAGGCAATCTGCAAGAAAACATTAGCAGAGATAGTGGGAAAGCTAATAGCTCACAGAATTCCCCTTTCAAGTAGTTTTTGCTGGTAACACATCCTCCCTGTTCTCTTTTCATCCTGTATTTGTCTCTGGGTATATTAGTTCAGCTTCGCTACTTTTGGAGTAAGAAAATGCAGAGGGAGAAATCAGCAGTAAAAGAGATAAATGAGCTGAATGTATTTTTGTAGTAATTTTGGAAGCCTACATTAAAAAATGCTGCTTCTTCTTGGTTTGGGATTTTCATTTGTTTGGGGTTTATTGGATTATCTATTAGGTTTGTAGTTGAAGTTGGCTCTTAAGAGAACTACCATAATTCTGTAGGAGGGCAAGCCAGAGACTGCTTCATGCTCGACACAATGCAAGGCAAAACCTGCATGGACAAAACAAGGGCTGAGGAAAAGCCACCATTTCTGTTAATTCCTTAAATATATATATATATATAAATGTAATAATTTTTATGGACCTTTTTGCTTCTTTGTAATTTTCTCTCCCAAAATGTTTCTTTCAGAAACATGGCCTGGGAAGCACCTGAGTTGTTTGGGGTTGGTTAAATAACAAAGAAACAAAACCGTATGAGAGACAAGTGAAGGAACACAATACTTAGTTACAAAGTTCCCATATTTATAAACTCAGAGTCATTCCTGAAAAAAAAAAATAGGTTCAGTTAGAGGCAGGGTTTCTCTGGGATGATCCACTAGTAAAGTAACAAACAGGGAATAACTGACTTTCACTCCTAGAAACTCTGGTGAACTGGTATGTTTCCATAATCAGGTTAATTTAGGGTATATAGCTATGCATCTAATTCTCTTTCCTTAGAGCCTCTCCAGTCCTTCATTATTCTTGCTACAATAGTTAATTTTATATTGCTTGTATTACGTAATTTGACACAGAATTTAGAATCTAATGCGTACATTTTCATTCACTGAAATCAGCAGGAACTTTGCCTTGTTTCCAGTCACCATCAGGAAAAATCCTGTGTTACAATTAGTAAATCTTGGCAATAAATGCACAAATGTATAAGACAGCATTTTTAATCTGGAATGTATGTAACTCATTTACAAAAAACCCTTTTAGCTATCAGGATCTTACTTCCTAAGAGACCAGTTTTTCCCAGAAGATAAATATCACCAAGGCTCATTCAAGTGCCAGTCAAGAAATGCATTCATTTTTGAGTCAATACCTTCAGCATGAACTAAGGGGAGCTTCAGGACAGTAAAGGAAGTGTCTCCTGTAACGGCCACAATAGGAAGAAATTTACTCTCTGCATCTGTAACCCTGGTGAGTCACTTGCTTTTCAATGCTGCCAGGAGCTACAAAATCAAATGTCAACAGAATACTTGAAAGTTACAGCAATGCCAGGACACGTGAACTGAAGGCTAAACCCTCTCTACATGTTATACCCTCCATGCTCCATCAGTTCCAAAAGGGCAGGGAAGAGCCCATGTTAACACACTTCACATTCTAGGGTCAGAACAAATGTTCATTTCAAAGATGAGAGTGGAAGTCATGACAGCAATTGTAGCAAAATGCTAAGGGGACTAAACGACACTGTATATTATCCTTTAGCTAGTAAACTGAGAGGCTAAGACAGAATAAAATAGTGTCCCAGCCCTGTGTGCAGAACAGAAGCAGCAAGAGGTAAGACTGAATGAGCTGACACAATTCCTGTGTACTGTGTACAGATGATAAAACCACTGAATGGGACACTTGTGCTGCTTCCAGGGATGGTGACTGCCTGATCATCGACAGTTGAATGACAGCTGTTACCAAACGTAGCTCTCCATTAGGCCAAGACAGTCTTTTGCCAGAATAACATCTCAACACCCAGCCTCAACATCCTCCTGGAACAATTGTTCAGAAAATCTGGGAAATAAGTTGTTCCACCTCTTCACTGATGTCAGGATAGGAGATGTAGAGGAGACGCAGGGCTGGGAAGGAGCAGCATCTGAACTCCGTGCAAGAGTAATACTGGAGGGTGGAGATAGCAAGGATGTGCACAGAAAAAAGTAGGAGTACCCCCGTAGCAGATGATGCTTACCTCTTTCCACAGCTGCAAATCCTCATCTGCATTAAGTGCTTGGGATGGCATTGGTGCACCTAGAAACACAAATCATGCTTAGCAGTGCTGTACAGCAAAGGTCGTTTGCCTAAGTATCCCATGTCACTGATTTAAATAAAAACTCTGAACGCAATATGATACCTCGCACACTTACTAAATGTGAAGTCTGAGAACTGTGTGGTGGGGTTTGTCCAGTAGTTTCTGCCTGCTCTGCATTAGATACACAGCAGGAGGTTTCTTCACAGGTTCACAGCAGATACAGATGCTCACATCTTTTAGCAGTAAACAGTGTGGAAGTTACTCAGGTTTCACTGAGGGCCAGGCTAACATCAGCCCATTCTCAGTGATAACCAACAAGCAAGAACATTTGCATGGCAGCTCTTGAATGCTAAGGTCTGCTCAGGAAAACACAATCCAGCATCTACAACTTTGGGCATTCTGAGAACTCAACTCACCTCAACACACCCACTGGAAGCTGAGAAGCTGGATTCTACCTCTTGCTTTCTTGTATGTTATAATTAAAGGATTAAACATGAGCTATGTAATGTACACTTGCATGTGAATAATGCTTGTGACAAACATGATAGTTTTGGGAAGGTGATAGACAGCTCCTATGTAATCAACTTTGTTTTCTCTGTTTGGCGTATGTGGTGTGGAAAGGATCAGTCCCTTAGAAGATTAAATATGTGATTGATTGATTAATGCTGCAGTGATGCCATGCTTGGCTTGGGGGCAGCTCCTTTCTCCAGCTCTGCCACCCAAGCTGCAGACCTGGAAGTCACTGTCTTTGGGTCACTTCCAGTTCAGTACCCAGAATATTCACCTTTCCACATTGTTATTCTGTCTGGCAGTCTATTTCTAACAGCAATATCTGATTTCATAAAACACAGAAATGAGCATCACTGCATTGTAATTATGCTAAACATCCTACAAGCATATCAGTGAGGGGATGTGTTGTAACTCACCTATGAGGGAGACTGGTGCTGGAGAGCGATGGTGCTTTATCTGTACAGTCCTAGCACTGCAGGAAACCTTGCAAAGTAATCTAACTCCCTGCCCAAAGTTGCTGCCCATGAGCCATGCCTAACCAATTTATACACTGACTTCAAATTAACAGCGATTTTATAACCTCCCAGTCTATAATGAACTGTGGTCACATATTTTTTTTTCAAAGAATTGAACCAAATGAAACAAAAAGAGGAGAAGGTAGACTGAGCTAGTACGGCTGCATGAGCAGGGTATGAATGCCTATCATCCCCATTTGTTTTACATGGACCACTAATAACAATAATTACAACACTGTTTAGTTCTAGGCATGAAGGTGTGGATTTCAAAGCCACATTTGGGTACTGACACAGACTTCAGGCGATTAATTAGTCTGGAGGTTTGATTTCCCCAGAGAAAAATTAAAGGGACTCTTAATCTTATGCTGTGTAGAAGTGGGATATGTTTGAAATCCTTGAGATGTTCACATAACAAGAAAATGGCCTTCCAGTGAAAAAATCACTTTATTTGATGTTTATTTTAGTTTAAAGAAAAAAAAAACAACAAATCCAAGGTGTTCTTTGTTGCCTATTCTTAAATTAGTGTATTCAAATTGGAGTATTGTCTGGGACTGGTATCCTGGTTGCAAAGAGCAGAACTGGGCAACACTTCAAATTAACACACCTTCCCCCTTAAACCTTTACCTGACTGCCTCTGAGCACTGCTGCTGCTATTGCCTGGTTCCCAAGGCTTTCCAGGGGGAGCAGGAAAATCCAATAACCTGTGAAACTTAGGGCAGCTGGCAAGAAAGCCTGAATATTACCACTTGCTTTTTTTTGTTGTTGTTGTTTTCTTCTTTTTATTTGGAGCATAAACTTTTATACAGAGGAGAAGCAATTATTTCACTAGCTCCGAAGTTTGCTTAGCCCTTCTCCACTTCCTCACAAAACTCTTACTTCATGTACAGTCCTGTCTGTTTTGTGCTCACTCCAATGTCCCTCCATCACCCCATCCAGAACAGTGCTGCTGTCCCTACAGGATATCCTTCATTTACACACATACACAACAGCACACACAAGGAAACAGTTAACACTTAGTTATTTTGTAATATACACAAAATAACCATAGGAAGAGAAGAAAAATAAAAAAAATAAATAGAAAGAACTAGTGCTACTGAGGAAAGCAATCCCATTCAAAACAAACCTGAAGGAGGAAATCCTAAAAAACTGACAAGTCCATGACACATTTGTTCTCTTATCCTTCAATTCTGCCAACTTCTAAAAACTCAATTTCTTCCAAAGCAGCAGAATGCCAGATGCACAGTTTCAGTGGCTTTTCAACCTGGGATTTACTTCTTGTATCTTCTCTCCACTGCTTACCCTACACACGCTCCTGGCAATCATTCCTATAATATCAATGATGAAATATTGTGTGCCATTGCCTTTCCTTGCTCTCCTTTTCCTTCCCTTCCCTCACATCTTCAGAATTTGTTCCTAACAGAATGTTTTGAGCAACCTGGTCTAGTGTGAGGTGTCCCTCCCATGGCAGGGGTTTGGAACTGGATGAGCTTTAAGATCACTTCCAACACAACCCCCCCTGTGATTCTATTTTTATTTAGATTTCTTTGATTCTTGATATTAAACAGAAGAAGAAAAAATAAAAAACAAACCAAACAACAAGAAACGAACAAACAAAACCAAATAAGGAAATCTGAGCAAAAACTCCTGATGAAAGCAACTCACACACATACAATAGAAACAAAACAGAAATACTCTTTGCATGGCAATTTATTTTGTAATGCTGCTTCACAGGGTGTAAGTAGTTAATCTATCTGGAGTGGGAATACAGAACAGAAAAGAGAGCATGTTTTGCTAAAAAGCCCATTAGTGGTGCTCATTTTACAAGCACTCCCTGCTACAAGATAGCAGCTTTCAGACTTAAGACAACATTTCAATTTAAAACAAGATAATCAAGTGCTAAAGCACCTCAGCCTAAAGCACCTCAGCAGCTCTGTCCTTTCCCATTTAACCCCACCACCAGGAATTCCTCATGCAATAATTATTGCTTCAAGCTGGACTAGGTGGCTTCCAAAGGATGCTAAATATTCCTACAATTGTGATGCATCTCGTTTCTCTTAGCTTTTAAATCAGAGTAAACCATATTTGAAATGAAAGCGCTGTTAACAAAAGCCACTTCCTCAAGTTGCTGGGGTAAAGTTTTGCCGGGACAGGGTAATCCTACCGGGATACATGAAGAACCACCCTCCGAAACCGTGCCCAGCCGCTGCCTACCTCCCAGCCCCGCAGCCGACCCCAGCATGGGAGGCGGCGGCTCGCTGGCAAGACCGGCAGGCTGCTGGGTCACCCCCCAAAACCATTAACAGAGCTGGCAGTGCAGGAAGCGGTTGCGAGGGGGATGCTCCTCACCTTTGCAAGCAGACATCGAGGCGGCGAGGAGGAGGAGGAGCAGCTGTGCGCCGTCCCCTGTCTTCCTCAGGCCGCGCCGAGAGAGGGCTGCGAGCGGCTGCTGCTGATGGTGGTGGTGGAGATGTCCCATGGCTTGCGTGGTTCGTGTCCCCGTCACTGCCTCCCTGCGAGCCGCTTCTCTGGGCATGGTCTCTCTCCCGGCCAGTTTTTAAACCTCCTGACACGTAGACGAGCATCAGCCTTACAAGCGGCGCGTCAGCAGCGCTGCCCGCCCTGCCCGCTGCCCTGCTCTACCCTCCCGCCCGCCTGCCTGCCGCCCAGCCGCTCCTGCCTGTCCGTCCTGCCCGCTGCCCTGCCTGCCTTCTCCCCCGCGGCCAGAGCCGCCACCTCCTCCGTTCGGCCGCTGGAGACTCAGCCCTGCTCCTGCCACCTTCCCGGGGAGCAGATCCACTTGTAAACCTTGCTGGGGCGGTGGGTGCCGCCTCTTGGGATCAAGGTGAGAGGCTTGGCAGGCTCCAAGCTCGTCCTCAAACCCCTCTCTAAGAAAAATCCATGCTTGAAAATACACGTGTGGAACACCCTGAGCCATGAAAGCAGCAATGATGGCTGGCACAAGAGGTGCTGCTTCTCTCTTGCTGTGGTCGGTGGTTCAGTGATGAAATGCCGGTGGCAGAGGGGAGCGTTCAGGCGCTGTCCCAGCCCAGTATGGAGGGGAGAAGAGGCATGATTTAAAATGGGGATATGTCACACAGATTTCCCCCAACTAGTGAACCTGGCAGTAAAAACTCAAGGTGCTTGCATGCGGGAGAAGACATCAGTGGCTGGGCTGTAGGATGTGTCCTGTCTGCCAAATTATGTTTTCTGAAAGAATCCCTGCTGCACAGATGTCACTGATTCCTGACTTTCCGTGTGCCTTAAACACACACAAAATGCCACACTATAAAAATGAACTCAGAAATATGGTGATATTTGGTGATTAAAATCCCAGTACCGTGTTTAGCAAAGCATTGTACTTGAGATACAGCTGTGCACCTTGTTCCTGGGTGTTATTTATGCCTGTAGATAGCTAAAGCAACTAAATTGTAAGACGTTCAAGAGCATACAGACCCCAAAACTGTAAGGACTCTTAGGCAGCTTGGTCCAGCCACTCGAGAAACACAGCAAGCCCTGATTTACCAGACCTGCTACCTAAGTCTGCCAGTGCCTCTGCTGCCTGAGCCAACAGATCCCAGTCCCAGTGGGATGATGGGCTGGTGCTGCCCTGGTACTCACACCCAGCCCAGCGTCAGGACCTGGCTCTCTCCAAAGGCACTTGTCTGACTGCTTCTGCTCCCTCACCATTTGCTCCAGGAAGATCCTGCCCAGCTGAGGTGCTGCTCCAACGCTGAGACGCATTTCAGGGCAGCATCTCCCAATTTACAGTCTATGATTTGTTTTCTCTTCTTTATCCATTCACTCCTATTTTTGTTGCTTGGTTGGTTTTTTCCTGACTTTGAAAGGAAATGTTACAGTGGCACAATATTACACTGTTATTTTCCAAAACAATGTGCAGTTCTTTTTGGCCATTTCAGTGGGTTTTGACTGGGGGGTGAATGTGGGTTGTTCAGTAAAGTTGCCTGACAAGAGCAGGGGCTGTTGCTAACAAAGAATAACTTGTATTTATAGCTATAGCATTGCTGTCTGTTCTTTGCCTTTACCCTTATCAATTGTATATTCCGCAAGTTGTGCTTTGCCACTCTCAACACTTTGACAGGCCATCAATTTTGAAAGCTTTGCTAAGCAACATACTAAGATTGAACGGTACTGAGTGTTTTAAGAATAGTCAAAAAAAGATGCATCTTGAATTAAACTTTATTTTCAGCTAAAAGAATTCTGATTAGCCCAGGAATTGCATTTTTGTTTTTCACATATTAAAAGAGATTTTGAAGTTGATGAGAAACTTTCCAGGTAGGAAAATTCTGGTCTTCCATTTACCAGGGCAAAAAACCTGCCATTTAGTCCTTCTCTCTATGTTTGGACTTGTATTGTTCCATAATATTTCATGTAAAACCTGAATTTTGTTTTCAGCAGATTCCTGTTAATGTGCAAAAGCAGTAGCCCCTAAAATTACAAACTTATTTGCAGTGTGAGTTACACTGTCGGAATCCTGGCCGGCTACAGTCTTCCAGTACTTCCAACCTAGAATGAGCTGCATGTCATTTCAGACTATGCCTTTTTAATAGTGTAGTTTTGCATTTTTGATATATGGGCAAGGTAAACTGATTTTGTCATAACTGTAATCCTCCCAGTCATATACTAGAAGAAACTATGTAACTTTTAACAGCAGTGTGTATTTGCACTAATCCCAAACTCAAGTTTATACAAAAACAATTTTTCTATTGAAATCTGTGCAATTTTTGACAGAGCAAGTTTCCCAATCTTGAATCTCAGTTTATAGGAGGTTTACATAACTTGTGATGGTCACCTTTACATAAAGAACTAGCTGAAATGCAAATGAGCATTCTTGTAAACTGGAGAAAAAAATACATCTTTCTCTATTGTATCTGTTTTTGTTTGGTTTAATTACTTGATGAAATTAATGTTACACTATCACAGGAACAAAACACATCCTCATTAAACGAATAGCTTGGAGAATGTTTTGGATGCTGTAATTAGCTTCTTTTAAATATTTATGTTCCTCCTAATGTTGCTTGAATAAACGTTAATTATGGTTAGTGGAAAGGAAATCAAACAGCTGATTATGTGGAAACATCATCTTCTCCATCTTCAGCGCAGGCAAGGTCAGGAGGTACGTCACTGGATCCACCCACTGGCTGCATATACGCACATACAACCTATGAAGAGCTCAAAGCATACTGTTTTTTTCTACTGCTTTAATTTATTAAGAATTATGAGAAATCATTCCACCTGCATCTGAACTTAAGCACTAAGAGAGTTTTATATGTACTGCACTTTCTTCACCAGTACATTCCAGACTTACAGGAGAATGCTTGCAATGGGTCAGTGAGCGCAAGAATGCTGAAGTCTCTCAAAACTTCAACTGGATCCATGAATGTCTTCCCTCCTTCTGTGCTATGAACAAGTTGTGTACATGGATTTTGTTCTTACTTGTTTATGTTCTAGGGAATTAAATTGTGTGGAGGGAAGTCTCAATAATTAATGCCTGCTCAGATACTGCACTTCTTCAAGGTATTCTCTCCATCTATCATTGACTAATAATGTACAGGAGGTTGTATCAGAACAGAAAAAAGACCCATGAGTAAAAGTCACTGGAGACTCAATTCAAGATCAGCATCTCTGAATGGGCTTTTGTTACAGTGGTGACTTAACACAGAAAGATATTCACTCAGTAGAAACCTTCAGGGATATCTCCCTACAGATAGCAAGCAAACAGAAAACAAAACCAAACATTCCATAAAGCCATGACAGACCCTGTATTATCTCAGAATATTCTTTTTTTATATTAACCAAGATAATGCCTCAGCTCTTCCTTTATGAATAAATAAAATATAAATGACCTTAGGAGACTCTAATGAACTAGTGAGGGGAACTTGCCTGAACTACTGGAAGTGAGCACAGAAACACTAGGCCCTGGGCGAAGACTCCACTGGGGAATGGTGCTGGAACTGACTGCAGCAAATGTTCAGGGCTGTCTTCAGAAGTCCCAAAATGTTTTGTATGAACAGCTCTTATGTAAAAGAGAGATGGCTGAGCCCTTTAATGACCAAAGAAATTTGCTCAACAGACACCAGTGACCAAATTCAGCAAAAACCTTGTAATCATTCCAAAATGGTGGGCTGAACTTGGCTTACTCTGTATAGTGAGACTGAAGTCTCCTGGTCACAGACACACAGCATAGGCACAAACTGTAATTCCTCATTCTTTTAGTTTGCAACAAACCTTTAGAGGTAGAATAGGAAATCTCTGAGTTTCATATCTCCACTGTTTGTAGTCTCAGCAGAAAGATCCATGTTCTTACACGAAAAGTAGTACATGTGAAGAAAAATGCTGCAATAGGTGGTATACTAGCTACCATCACATAGAAATCAGAATCACATGGACACCAGCTCACTTCTCAGTGAAGTTAAAAAAGAGTGAAATAGAATGTTATGAATCATCAGGAGAGAAATATCATTACTACACTTAGAATTATAAAGATGTGGGGAAAAAAATAAACCCTCAAGATAAAACACTACTCAGCCTTTGCACAAGCCCCTAGTGCTTCCACACTGGATTACTGCAGTTATGATCCCATTGCTCCTTATGGATGAAAATTCAGAGAACTGTAGTGAGTTCAGCGCAAGGTAAGTGTGACAGGACAGGGACTCTTCAGCATGAAAAGTTGAAACTGGGGGAGGGATAAAATACAGGTCTATAAATATAATTGTAGGTATGAACGAAGTTGAAGAATGACTTTTAACTAACTCTTCTAATAAGACCTGGAAGCCATGACTCTGTATCTCATTTGTTGTGTCCTGAGATGTTTCTGAATCAGTCCCATGGAAATGAAAAGCTCAGAGTTCCATTAGACATCCTTTGCTTAGTCCATGGTATTTAATCTCCGCCTTTGGAGTAAGCAGATTTCATAAGAAATATACCCCATAGAAATGTATAATTTTTATGGACTTGCATTTGATTTAGAAGTGTAACTGGTCTCAGGTAACAAGTCTTTCTTACCGCATACATGGACTTGGTATTTAAGGCATTTGACTTCAAAACTCTTTTAATTTATGGCAAGATTCTTGGGTCGAGTATCATTCTTTCATTATATATATGTCTGTTGAGTACAGCATTGTAGCAAACCCATCCTTAGTTGTTGCTTTCTTTGCTATACTACACTATTCTAGTATTTTTTTTAGGTTATATATTGCACATCTCACAGATTGGGAAGATGTAACAAACTTTAAACTGATTCATTCTTCTTTCCTTCTGGAGAGCAAGCCCCCAGCCAACTTGAGACACTTTATGCTTTTTGACACTGAGAAGCTGTAGCCATATTTCTGGCTCTACTCAATAGCATTGAACCACTGTGACTGTCTGGACGGGCAGAGCTGCTAGATTATCTCCTTACAGAAGTTCTTACATTTTGGAAGACAAAAGTGACACTTTCCATGTATAATTAGGTGATACTTCAGCATCCACATGAATCTACATGCATATAAATACGTAACTGCTTATTGTGTGTGAGTAGTGAGAATGACTCCACGGAGCAAACAAAAGCTACATGAACCGCATGTTAAAAATCCTCTTGTTAAAAATCTACCTGCCTGTAGTATGTGGTGGATCACACAGGTTCCTCCTGGAAAAACAGGTCACTTTCCTTATGAAAAATGCTACTTAGCAGGAAGAAACATGTAAAAATGCTGAATAATACAGGCTATTACTACTACTATGAGTGACAGTTCTTCCCATAACAGCAAATAAAACCAAACTGTCTGCAGTTTCCTTTTCCATCACATTAAATAAAATGCATGTTGTGCATGCCTTTCTGTAAGAGAACATCCACATGCTTGCAGGAGTCACACTATAGAAAAGGAACAGTGCCAGTAACATACTGTCCAGTCTGCATTTATGACTTCTGGTTGCTCTGCAGATGTGTTATAGTGACACAATTTGCATCAGGGACCGTACAATCAGGCAAGTAAGAGTGATGTCACACATCAGGTTCCAGCTTTTTCAGTCAGCTCTACCAGTTTGCCAGGCTGAGTCCAATTTAGTGAGATGCTGTCTGCCCCCAGTTTTATTTCTCTGATGTGTAACCAGCTCACCGAGATCATACCTGTTTGTGCTCCAGCAACGGATGTTGCACATTCCCCGTGCTTAAGTCACCCTCCTTTCTATTTAAGTAAATGGAAGAAGCTACCACTGGTTAGTTCATACAAACTGAACCCAGGATGGGCAGAAGCAGTAGGAGAGGCTCTTGGCAAATCAATCAAGGCTGCAGGCAGCAGTCTTCCAGCTGATAGAGTACTGGATTTGAGGTTATATAGAGTACCATGCTATCAAGTCCAGCTATCTGGCAAAGCGAAGGAATGGAACAGAATAATCAGATAAACATATTTTAATAGGTTAAAAAGTAACAAAATGATAGCCAGGAGAAAAGTGTGCTTCTCTGGTTTGTTGGGTTGCTTTGGTTTTGTTTTTTTCAGTTTTTAGGATTTTTTTTAAATACACTTAGAAATTTAGGACAAAAATGTTTTGTCTGTCAGGAAGAGCATGACAGTGTCATATCCTTCAGAGAAAAATCAATCCAGTCTACATGAACAACATTTTCCTTCCTAAATTCTTTGACTTGTGAATTCATATTGCTGTCTTCTCAGACTAAAGAACTCCTCAAATACACACATAATCTATGTAAAAAAACCCACACCAATTATACTGGTGACATGATATCTGTTAGAAGTTATTACTTCTGTTGGTGAATATCAGAAATGAAGACTGCAAAAAGCAAGGGTGTCAGAAGGATGCCAATCAAGCTGTGAAGTTGAGAGCTCTGAGAAAAAAAAAGCTAATTCAAGCAGTGCGTGCCTAAAAATACGGATTTATTTATTTCACATGGGCTGCAGACTGACAGGAACTCATCAAAAGAAAAATCATCAGCCTAAAGCACAGCAGCTAAAAGGGAAGCAGGCTACAATATTATATAACAGGGTATAATCAATACTAGGTTGAACTGGGTCTCTTCTTGAGAAGTCACAATGAAATTCACAGCAAGGAGTATTTAACAAATGCTACTAGGTAGCAGGTTAAAAGGGCTGTGTAAGGTAAAATGAGCTACAGCACAATTCTCTCTCCAGAAGACAGCTTACCACTACTTCACATTGGCATAAAGGGGAAGATGTAAAGGTTAGTTTCAGACTTGCCCTGGGCTGAGCATGGTTTTGCAGGAGAACGTGGTGTAATCTTTCCCAGGTGAAAAGTAAATGCAAAGCACTGCTAAAGAAAAATGGAAACCCTATACAATTTTTCTGCGATAAGAAATCAGGACAGAAAACAACCAACTTTTTGAATCGGCCCAAATCTACTTTCAAATTACAGTGCAACGGGTTTACATTCTGGAGATACCAACATTAAAAGGACCTTCCTTTGAGATGGAAGTTCTCAGTGTTGCTGTTCTGAGTAACAAATAGCCATAGAAAGGACTAAAAAATTTTAGTCAGAAAGTTCAAACTAACACATGCAATATGAAATTTATTTATACTGCTAAGGAAACAAAAATCTCTTTACAACAATATTTGACATTTAAGGTTAAAACAAAGCAAAGTTTGTCTGAGTTTGAATCACTATGTAAATTAATGGGACGCTTGAAAACAGAGGTTCAACTAATAGCAACACTTGGTGACATATAATCATGTTTCTTTTGTCCTTTCTGGACAATCTTGTAATAACACAGAGGACATGGGCAGCCATCAGCCCCATCGGGAGTGCCCACGAGTCGATGCTTCTGAGCTTTGCTTTTGCTGGGCTTGTTTTCACTGGTGGCAGATTTTTACTGACGGATCAGCTGAACCTCATTACTTCTAGGAGTCATGCTTCAGGAAGTGAACACCTTGAAATGTCGTGACCTTTCCATGACAAGAAGAAATGTCACCAGAGAAAAAGCAATAGGAGTGAAAGAAAGAGACCTAGGATCACAATTAATGAAAGTATGTTTATTTCACTGTAATAGAGTAATATTCTTTTTAATAGAAATGCAATTTCCACTTATATAGTTGGATCAGTCAGTGCCTGGTGAAATATCATCTATTGCTCTGTTACTCTGGTTTGACACAGGTGAAGCAGCAGATAATGGAGTTGCACTAAATTTAGACTGATAGATGAGGTTCAGTCAGTTGTTAACATATTCTGTTCTGGAAACTTTTGTTTTAAACCTACCACTTCAGTGGATGTCAGGATTGGAGAGCTAACATTTCACTAGACAGACATGACCTGACAGCTCCCGACATCAATCCCCTGTGATGAATGCTACAAATCTAGTGACTTTTGAAAATGTTTAAATGAGAAAAGATTTTCTGGTGCTCTGTTGGCATGAACCACACAGTTATGCTGAGGTGGGGCATAGTGGAGTTATTTGTATTTACACTAGCTGAAGTTTTGCTACAGGCAAAATTAACGCCTCGTGGCTTAGGGCTGAGCTCTGTATACAATAATTTAGAGGTTTTGTCTATGTTCATATACGATATTCTATGCTGCATATAGAGGTTTTCTCCATTTTCCTCCCAGGTAGCCACAGGTATTCTTGAGCTGATGCAGGAAGGCAAAAGAGCCCCAGCAATGACTTCGCTTAGTAACCACCGCCAGCTCTGGTGTCTCCCGCTTGCATTTGCAGCAGGTGATTCCAAGCTGACCAAGGTGCCAGGGAGATAGCCAAGGGCAAGGACAGCTGCAGAGTGAACTTCTCTCTGTTATGAAACCAGCGTTTATTGCAGACTGATGTAACACGGTAACAACCCAAATTTGTGAAGATTAAATTTAAAGTATTATTCTTCACCAACAAAAACATCAGTGAAATCCCATAGAATCTGCATGGGAACATTCCCTAGTCTAATTGCCTGGGCAACTATCGGCCATCATTAAATTCTTATTCATTTGTAAATCTAATCTTTTAATTGAAAGATTACAAATGCAATTAAGACTTAAATAATAGTAATACCTTGTCTGAAGCAGCTCAAAAGATTTTTACAGGGCTGTCTACCCACAGGTTGGTGTCCAGGTCCAAAGGAGGATTCACAGCAGAAAGTCAGCTGGTTGCCTGTCTCTTGTGTGCTCCTCCAGTGCACTGCTGCAGTACAGGGCCATATACCTCAAACATTCCCAAACTTCCAGCCTCTCACTCCTAACATGGTGGCACCTTTTCTCCACCCTACAAAGCAGCAGCAGGCCCTTGTTGGAAGTTGCAGGTTTGTATCTTCTCTCTTTCCAATGGAGATGTAATTTGTCAAACTCCACCTTTAGCAGTAGAAAGTTGGGATCAGCCTACAAAGAGCAGCCAAGCATGGGGAAAGGCTTCGGGTAATGATGATGGTGTGTATTTGGGAGAAGACTAAGAGCAGCCCCCTATAAATGAATCATGGTTATACATTTGGCAGGTTGATAAGTTCTATTAAAACATATTACTTAAGTAGCATTGCTGTTTTAAGCCAAACACACTCAAAGAAAGAGTAAGAACACATTGCCATGCCCTGCTTCCTTTTCTGGACTATGTTTTTTCTGAAAATTTGTGTGTGTTTTCCAGTCCAATAGACATACACGTTGGCACAGGATAGTTCCTTTACAGCAACAGATACTTTAAAGGGCTAATTACTCCTAGTCTCCCCCAAGAAGGAAGGTAAACAGGGTACATATTACGTGCTTTTCTCATATATGGAACACAAAGCTAGAAATTACTCATCAAAGGCCAACAGCCATGTCAGGTTTGAATTCCTTGTCTCTTGTTTCAAATATGAAAGCATGTACCCTTCCCCTAGCTGACAAAAAGAGAAGACACAAACCATGACATACACTCTGCAGTATTTAGCTATAGCTAAATGGCCATTTCTTTTTGCTGCTTCCAAGAGGGTTTGAAGGGCAGGCAGCATTTACTAGAAGCTACGGTTTTCATCAAGTGATTAATATGCCCTGGCTGCCTCTGCAGGATGTCTTATCACAGTCATTTGCAATTTTTCCCTTTCGAAGGGCATGATTTCATAACTGTCAGTCTTAATCTTATGGTCTGTTTTGGGACTGAAGTGCTACTTATTCTGTATTTCTTAAGTATAATTCAGAAGTGGCAGGTGGGATATTATCTTCCACAAGAACTGACACACTCCAGACATTTTGAATTGATTCCTATCACATTGCACCTTTCCCAGTCAAAGTTCTGAAAATCATAAATGCTTTCGTACTTCAGACAGATTTACAGCCTTTCCCAGCTGAAGGACACTTAGAAAGTCTCAATGCTCAAATGGGTTTAGGTCCATAAACTGTGCCTGACCCAAACTCTTACTCTTTTTTCCTTCTGTTAAAATATATGTATTGATAACTGTCGTAAAGCAGCATCAATATGTATGTTATACCTGTGCGATGAGTACTTAAAACTAGCACTAATTTTTTAAACATTCAGTCTTTGAGAATAAACGTTCCTTACTTAGATATTTTTATTATTATTACTCCTACAGGGATGCTGGTGAGGGACTATTCATTAGGGACTGTAGTGATAGGACAAGGGGTAATGGGTTGAAACTTAAACAGCAGAGGTTTGGATTAGATATGAGGAAGAAATTCTTTACTGTGAGGGTGGTGAGGTATTGGAATGGGTTGCCCAGGGAGGTAGTGAATGCTCCATCCCTGGCAGTGTTCAAGGCCAGGTTGGATGAAGCCTTGGGTGATATGGTTTAGTGTGAGGTGTCCCTGCCCATGGCAAGAGGGTTGGAACTAGATGATCTTAAGGTTCTTTCCAACCCTAACTATTCTATGATTCTCTGATTCCGATGTTTTCCCCTAATTAAGTAGCATCCCCTTCTGCAATCCTAATCCTATAGGCATTTTCTTTGGGTTTCCTTGATATATCCCCAACTACAGTCTTTTGTAGCTGCAGACCATTTCCTCAACATTATAGGCAGTAGCTTTTAGAGATTTGTGCAGCCTCTTTATCTGTTTCAGTTTACAGGTGCTGATTCATCCTGAATTATAATACACCCTATTATGGCATTGTGTGAAGATTTTCACTGTCTGAAGACAAACTTTGCTTAGAAAAAGAACAGTCTTAGAAATAAGTGTACTCAGGAATCAGAAAAATTAGGTTATGTTTTCTAACAAGTCTGTTATTTTCTCATCATCTCTAATTACTCATGAGCATTTCTTGCTCTTGCAGTAGCAACATAAAAACACATTGTCCTTCTTTTGCTACTGCAGACGTGTGGGCTGACCAGGTTACCTGTGCATCATCTCCATCCCACAAAAAAAAGGAGGAAAAAAAAAAGAAATAGTTTAAAAAATAATGCCCTTGAACTCAACTGATCCTAGAAGTCAAGCATGAGTTGCTTCTCTGGGCATATCAGTCTTTGCAATGCCTTTTATAAGGGCTCCAACCTTTGCCACTGTGGCACTCCTTACAGGACATTGGTTAATGATCCTGTGTGAGAACACTGTCTCCACATTCCTGTGTGGTCAAGGAGACAGAGAGATGTTCCAGACCCAAGGAACTGGAATAGAATCATGGAATCATAGAATGGTTTGGGTTGGAAAGGACCTTAAGGTCATCCATTTCCAATCCCTCTGCCATGGGCAGGGACATCTCACAATAGACCCTGTCACCTAAGGCTCTGTCCACCCTGTGCTTGAACTCTGCCAGGGATGGAGCACTTACCACTGTGTTCAAGCCGTTTAAAAAGCAAGGTCCACAGGCTTGTAATATATACTGGGACACTACATTTAACTTTTCAGCTTCAGTTCTTTTTCCAGATATGTGATTAATACCTGTGGGGAGAAACAGTTGGAAAGTAGGGTTATGTCAATATGTGCTGATACAGTGTTAAAGAAGTGTGACTTCTTTATTTCAGTATAAAGAATCACCCCACACAACTATTACAAACAAAAAGTTGTTTTCTTTTCATATTTTCAATATAGTCCTAAGGAAACAGTTCAGTAAGATTGAAGAAAAAGTAATGATGAGGAGGATTTTTATTGCTAATATGTTAAAAACAGGATTTTATTCTTTTTTTCCCCAAAAAGCAAACAAATTAAGCAATGTGAATAACTTTTTGGAAAGGAAGAAAATGAGGGGAAAAAATCTTGGTTTTTGCAAAAGTTTATGAACTTGAATTAATTTTACAGGTTTGCCCACTGCTCCCTCTAAAATCAGGTGGATGCTGGAAAACCTCAGCAGTTTGCCCATCTTTACTGTTGAAATAGCTGATAAATGTTTAAGACATTAAGAAAACTGGTTTTAGGTAACAGTGTTTACAAAATCTACATGTGAGAGTCTCTGACTTCAAAGTGGCTTCAGTATTACTGAAAAGAAAAAATATTATTGAAAAGAAAAAGATTATAATACAAAAACCCTTGAGCCATTGGTCTAAATTTATGCATGGGGTAAGTGTGGATACCCCAATATTTGTTTCTACACCTTTATACCAGATCCAAACGTAGTCTATTGTCAAAACAAAAGCTTTTATTTGTTAAAACTGCCCTGTAATCTTGCACTTTCATACCAGATCATTTCTAAGGATGACAGCTGATGTGATGCCAGCAACAGGATCCAATGATCTGGACTGCAAAATTTCAGCTAAAACAAACTGGAACTAAACATTTGCAATCTGGTGTTTACACTGGCATTAGAAATTAGACACAGTGAGAAATGTGGCATTCTGCAACTAGAAGACAAAATTTATTGTTAAATGTACTTTTCAGTTCAAAATTATGTAAAATCAGCAACTGCTGGTGGCATAGGAAAACAGGTAGATGAAGTTGAAGCTGAGCCACTCTCTTTGTCTCTGCTAAGAAATGAAATGTTTTTTACTGGTCACCAGTACTAAACCAACATGCCTCAGCTCTGATTACACAGCAGGGTAGGTTACTGCACTGTTTTTCTGGTACCTTGGTACTGAAGTTACTTCATGCTAATCAGCATGTAAATAGGAGACACTGAAGAGCATCAGCTTACACTGCTTATTGTGCTGACAAGACACCTTAAAGATGAAAACTCCATGTTGCTAGGAGAGCTTGCCTTGTTCTCCAGCAAATCCTGCTTTCCCTCTCTTTTGTAACCAAATGTCACAAAATGTTATGCTGTGAGCAAGAACTATCCATTACAAGAACTATCCATTTCCAAGGAAAGGAAAGGTACATGTGGTTTACCTTGATTCGTTAGGAGAAGATTCACAAAGCAGGTATGGCAGCACGAACATTGAAGTCACTGTCAAGATGGGTGTTTGTAGGATTTAGTAGTACCCAAATGGACCCAAAGAGAAGAAACAGCCATTTCCAGCCTCCTTTGAATTTCTTTATTTCATAATATCAACAACACATTTAAATTTTAGCGATAATCCATTTACATCTTTAACAATTTAAGCTGATGGAGCTGGAACTGTGGGACACTATCATTATGATTCCCTAGACTGATGTTCTCCCCTTTTATGACACCTAACTAAACTGCTATATTTAACAATATAATGACCAGGAGTATAAAATGGGTGAATTTAATTCTTCTTCACAGAATCACAGAATCCCAAGGGTTGGAAGGGACCTCAAAAGATCATCTAGTCCAACCCCCCTGCAAGAGCAGGGTAACCTAGAGTACATCACACAGGAACTTGCCCAGGCAGCCTTGAATATCTCCAATGTAGGAAACTCCACAACTCCCCTGGGCAACCTGTTCCAGTGCTCTGTCACTCTCACAGTAAAGAAGTTCTTCCTGATGTTAATGTGGAACCTCTTATGCTCCAGTTTACACCCATTGCCCCTTGTCCTATCACTGGATATCACTGAAAAAAGCCTAGCTCCATCATCCTGACACCCACTCTTTACATATTTGTAAACACTTCACATATTTGTAAACACTTCATTTTGGCTAAGATGGCTTTTTCGTTATCCTGTGTCTGTGGCAGTAGCTGTTGTGTATCATTGACAAGAACAGCAGCTAAGAAGTTTGCCTGAATGTCAGTCCAACAGCCAGTTTTCATACAGCTCTAAAGGCCAAGGCTCTTTCAGGCAGTTTTCTCAAATGGAGAACAACAGATGTCAGGTTGGTTTAAGAACTGTCATTTCCTAGATTTTCTTTGTGATGATTTTTTTTTCTTCTGGCTAGTTAAGTACAATTTAGCTTCAACAATAATTAGACTGTTATAAACCATCTTTCTGCAATCCGCTGTGCCACAAGCATCTCACACCCAGGTTTCTAAGATTAGCCAGCACTGAAATTCTGCCTCCCCTAAATTGGCTGGTGCAAGTGACTGAGTTTACTAATAAATTACTTCCATCAGTCTAACTGTGAAGCACTAACACTACGAGTGACGCCTAGTAGCTTTTTTAGAAAAAATAGTCTTTTAAACCAACTGTGGTGTAGCTCACCATCTAACGTGTGTCATTTGACCTCATACTCCTCTTTCCAAGTAAGAGAACAAATTAAATGCACTCACCCCCAACCCATGCACAGTGTTACATAGCTGTGTACAGCAACAAGCTGTTTGATCTAAGGACTCTGACATACCTGCAGGTGTGAATGCTCCTCAAGTAATTCTGAGAAGTTTCTCTTTCACGCCTTTTCCCCTTTGCCCTGGAGATGGCAAGCAGTTAAAAAGGAATAGAAATTCAGCATTACTTAATTTACAAGAGGAACATAGGGAATTTTCCATCCCACAAATATAATCCCACACTGGAAGTTGTAAATAAATTATGTCATGTTTAGACATTTTTAAATGATTATATGAATCTTCTAAATTATAGATGATAAAATGAAATCCAGATTTACACAGAAAGTGTAATAGTCTCATACCCCTACAAAATGTCTGATATACTATGTGAGAAGGTGTTCTGGAGGCAAGCTTTTGTTTACAAACATCCAGAGATGCTTTACAAGGCTTCATCAGTTCTACACTTAATGTTTCTGCAGTGGCAGCCTGCAATAGATATTAGTTTCCATTAGAACGTCTTTGGTGCAAGATCACTGTCAGACTGAAAAATTAATCTTAAACCTACAACAGTAAATCCTAAACCTGCCCCTATAACTTACCAAACAGCCTGAATTAAGATGTTTGTAGGAGGGAGAAGGGGTGCTAGCACCCAGGTGGTAGAGAGCAGAGGTCTTTCCTGGGACAGAGCAATGGGAAATGCTGTGCAGCTAATGTGCTGTTAGGGGCAAGAGTCCTGTTAACTGGGAGATTGTCTTTCATGGTACAATGCTAAAGATGCCTGTGGGGCTGATGTCTCTTAGAGAGCTTTGGCTCAGGGCTGAATGATCCTGAGTCAGGATCCCTGGACAAGTAACTGGATTTGGAGAACTTAGCAAAGCCTGCAGTACTGTTAGGATAGAAATCCTAGATATAAGGACCTGACCAGGGCTGCAGTTTGGAGGATAATCCTGTACTGTCCTAGGATTATCCTCCAGAGAGTGCCCACACATGTGGCCATATAGTTAACATGCCACATCTCTCTCTGGAAGAGTGCTTTGTGTGTAAAATGAAGTGCCTTGAATGACAGAATACAAATAGTCAGTTTCTGCTTAGTTACACTTGAACCTCAAGTCTAACTACAGCATGGAGAATCCAGAGCAAATTGCCTGTCTTTAGTTCAGCCTGTGCTTGGTTTGGTGATTTATGTTTTTTCTTGCTACAGCTAAAAGCAGAACATGGCCCTCAGCCTGTCAAATAACAAACATCATAAAGATGACAATGGACAAAACAGAGTTTGGTTCATACCAGAGTATGGAAGTTGTCCTGAACTATTTGCCCTTACAGCTTTTCCTTCCTGGTGTTGTTGCACTCCTGTGCTCACACTGTGTCACTTCCAATAAAGTTACCTCCAGTAAACAAGTAAAACATAAAAGATCTACACTATGACACCAGCAGAAAAGTGCTCAGGTTCCAAAAGCTGTCTCCCACAGTCTGTTTCACTACTACCCAGCTGCCTGCCCCTTGTTTGGTGGTCCCGTAGGAGACCTGCTTTACTGCTGCCTTTCCATTTGCCCCAGCCTGGGAGAGCTGTTTCTATGCTTTCCCTTACAGTGGGAGCATTTTGCTGAGTGGGAGCACCACTGGCAGATGCCAGAAGAGCAACCCACCAAGCTCTTCATGGCAGGAGCACAGAACCAGGGCCAGCTGCCCCAGCAGCACAAAGTCTTCACATGGGGTTGTCTATCATTCCTCACCCTCATCACACCCCAGCTTCAATATCTCTGCTGGTGTGAGGTTTTCCTAATTACATGAATACTAATTGCAGCATTGCATGCAAAATAATTGAAGTTCCTGTAATGCTTCCCCACTTCTCCAGCTTTGCCCTGGAGTTCAGAAAACCTCATGATGGCAGCTCAATGTAGCACAGGTCCTGTGCCTGCCTGCTCAGTGTCCTTCTGGCCCCTGGTAAACTTGGTTTTGCATAATGAACACATTCAAGCACAGCCATGGAGCTTCACTTCAACAGGGATTTTTAATGCTTTTCAAAACTTAACTGCTATGCAATCACTATCCTAGGTCAAATCCTAGAGTTCCTATTAGCATTAGCCTAGTCAAAAGGTGCAGGAGAGTTTCCCTAGGTAGACCTTGGGATTTTGATATCTGAACTGCGTAAGCCTGTCTGTATCCCACTGAACACCAGAGTCCTGGTCCTGTCTACAGGATCCTGAGTCTGTGCCAGTCTCCCTGGACAGGCTTCACTTAGGCCACAGCTCTCAGAAATGAAGGATTGGAGCAGGTTTAGCTTTCCATCTGGATTCACAACATGGCTAAGTGCACATCTAATCTGGGGAGCTGGGAAGGACTAAAGGCATGAACTTAAAGTATAATTCCCCTCATACTACCATGGCAGTACAATAACTGCAGCATGGTAACAAATACCATATGTAATGGGTAAGCCCCTTCCATGGTATCGTGCGCTGCATCTTGTTTAGAATCACCTTCTGCTAATATTCCCTTACTGAAGACAGTCAACTGAAAGATCTGTATTAAAAGCAGAAACACGACAATCCAGGGATATGTTACAGGTAACTGGGGATGATGTCCCTGAAAACCATACTTGTTATAGGAGCCACATGTGCTGAAGTGGGAAAGATGTAACAATGGAAAGGTATCCTGCTGTTGTATGACACGGTGCAGCAAGCACAACCCCAGCTCTTGTATGTCCCTAGGTATGGCTGCGCTAGTCCCCAGCTGAACAGGACAAGTCATTGGTGCACATTGTGGTAGAACTTTGAACATAGGGGAGGACTGCAGGAGGTTGACTGCAGGAGCATGCAGTGCAACAGAAGCAGGCTGTGAAACAGCTTCAACAGCAATGCTAACAAAACTCACATGAATGTAAGACACAAATACACCACAAAACCATCAGGCAGGCTGGGCATGTTAGTACAGTTTTCTCTACAATTGTCTTCTCTATAGACACCTGTGGACATTGCACATGCATAGCAAGTGTAGTAGCTACAGGACTAATCAATCAGTCTCTCCTCAGTGTTATTCCAGGCATGATCCTGAGGGACATTTTAATAGTAAGAACAATTTTCTAAATTATACAAGTCTCAAGAGGCACTTTCTATTCCTAGAGGCGTATTGTAAGAGAATCAGACTCCTTAAGTCTGTTTCTTCAAGTGCCTCTTTAAAGGCTTCATTGGAAAAAAGGATCTGTCTTTATTTAGTTCTTTCTCTTTCAGTGGTACTATTATATCTGGGGGCATTGTAGTGGATCTTGAATGTAGCTTTTCTCCTGCCCTAGCTCTGATTGTGGATTTGCCTAAAAAAATGAAACTGCAGCCCAGTATTCTGAGTGGGAATCATGAAGGAATGGAATCTGCATTTCCAGCCTCTGTAGTCTTCATTTCATGTCATAAGAGATGACAATAAAGTAGTCATTAATGGCAACACATTGCTAAGAGGTTCACTCACCTTCCTCAGGTGTAATAGCCTTTAGTGACTCATTCACAGTGAAGAAAATGGAATTTTTCTTTTCCAGGGTCTTTTCTGCCTCTCACAAGAAAGCCTTGGTTTCACATGGCTCCTACCTCCAGGGCAGCAGTTTATCTCACTCTTTAGAAAACTGGAAGTTGAGTGCACCTTCCTAGCCCAGGAAGGATCTTTATGTACATGCCTTTGAGACTCAAGCCTTAGTACTTGAGGCCATTTTTGACTGAATGTTAGAAAGGGTGCAATTTTGCAGATGACCTGAAACATTCTGCCAGGACATGCTTCCAAACTGTGTTGGTTTAAAATTAACAACTGAAAAATACCTCTATTGTCTTTAGCTCTGAAAGGAGACTATTCAGGTTTGAGCATGCCACACAGTAAGTTAAATATGATGAGCTATTAACTGCATCTTGGTTCAGCATAAATAGTATTTTATACACATGCACCCAAAGGAGTTCATGGGGTCTAAAAAATTAAGATTATGTTCAAAAAAAGCACACGGTATTTGGGCAGTGTATAGAGAACATGAATACAAGCTTTATAAAATACCAGCTTTTGCAAACCATAGAAGAAAGAACCCCACACAGCTTCTTTGCTGATGATTCATGAGGATATATATATTCACCTTACTATAAACATAATCTACATGTTGCGTTGAATATATATGTATAGACAACTGCCAAGCATGGGAACTTTCATAGTCTAAGTTGCTGTAATAAGAGCAAGCTGCAGATGGTTTGCTCAAAGAAGACAGTAAAACGAGCAAACATACACAGTCCATGAAAATAGGATAAATAGACCATAAAATAAGAGTATGCATCGATTTCTAGTGTAACTAGATTATACAAAACATTCTAGTTACAGTACTACTTACTTCATTTGTATAACAACAGATTTTAATACAAAACTCTGATTTCCTGTTTTGGAAAAAGAGGGAATACCTTTGTTTCATTGCAATTCCATCTTCCTCATGTCCTTCAGATCTAAGAAAACCAGAATATTTGTTTGTGTTTTGAAACATAATTAAAATAACATTCTGGAAATCTCTTCCTGAGACTAAATTGTGCTGTACAATTTACAAATAGAGCATGTTCTTTTCTCTCTCCGCAAATTTAAACTGTTTCATTACATACTTCCCAGACACAATGTGCTCAGAAACATGCACCTTAGGAGAAATGGAGGTGTTAAGTAAGGACAGAAGTTTCCTCCAGAATAAAAACTGGGTTCATGAACAGGAAGACAAACAACTCCATTTAGTACCTGGAGTTTTTGCATCTTCAATAACTTATTCTGAGAGACACAAAAAGTACTTTGCAGCAAATTAAACAGGTAAGTTTTGTAAGAAACTTTTGGAAGACAAATACAATTTTGAGAGCTGTGCTTGCTATATAATTCCTTAGCAGATCAGTATTTCTATAGACCATAGCTTGGGGCAGAGTTTGAACAGATACAGTGTAGGATTCAGCCCTCCTCCATGGCTGATCTAAGATAGGCACTCACATTCGCCATGATGGACCAGAAAACTCTCCCAGCCTGAGCTGGAAGATGAGCCACCCTTACTTAAAGCCAAGCTCTCAAACACAGCTTTAACCTACAGACTGCAGCTAAACTACACACCCGTGCAGTGAAGAAGCCTTTTGCTTGAAAGATGCATTTGCTTGAGCGTACACAAGTCCCACATGAACATAACACATTTCAGCAAATGAAAGGGAAAGCAGGGCCAGCCAAATCCTGTTGATTGCATTTTGTTTCTAGAATTGCCTAGAAGCTCTGGGCCCTGTCAGGTTTTGGAGCACCGTGCTAGAAGGCCAATACTGTAGCCATCAGAAGGTGGTTGTTCAGTACCTTGTTCTGTCATTCTTCAAGCCAATTATACCAGCCAGCTCTTGGGATACATGACAATTACATGACATGTGGTAACTGCTGGTGTTTTGCTTTGGTTTTGCTTCTTTTCTTTAAGATCACTTCTTATCTCTTATTGAATTGTGTTGGTTGTCTCTACAGTGATCAATCCTGTGGAGCAGCCTGAGGAACCAGGACCTGCCTCACAGACTGCCCATAGGTAGGTCCTTGGCTTACAGGAGAGAAGTGAACATTTCCTCCACTTACAGGATTGTCACAGCTGCGGGGAACAAGTATTCCTGTCTTTGTCCTAAAGGTTTTGGAAAACTTTGTAAGTTTACAAAATCCTTTTTTCTTCACTCCTGCTAATCCCTATAGCCTAATCCATGGTGTTAATACCAAAGAGAGCTGGTACCTGGAACATCTGAGATGTTAAACCAGCACTGCAAGATACTTTCAAGTGTTGTAGTTAGGAAGGTATTACAGCTCCCTGCAGAGGTAGGCTCAGCTAATGCTAGATGGAGTGGAGACAAAGAAGGTGTTGAAGTAGGATGGTTCCTAATTTCCCTTCCCACGTTAACTGCATTAGCAGTTATTTATCCACAGTGCAAAGGAGGAAAAGGGAGCCTCAAAAGTACATAAAGATATGTATACTGGTACAACAGAAATTCAGAAGTCACAATTCACACCTGGTTTGTGTTTGGTGGGCTCTGCAAGCCTCCAGGCAGACTCACTTGGGCACTTAGGGACTAAAAGCAAGAGGCCAGGCCAGCCTTCTAGTAACTTTTACTCCACCCTGCAACCTCTTTCGGTTGCAAAGGTGGGAGGATTGAAATAGGTTTGTTCCTGGAATTGCTGGTTCCAGAAATCAGTTTTGGTTTTGGTAATTTAGCACAAGTTGTCATAATGATTCATTGAACTGAGACATGTAACAGTGCAAGCTTGATGTCAGTGATTTATATGGTCAATAAGAACCAGACTCAAAAAAAGTGTTAATCAAGCAGAATTGGTAAATATATAGAAAATGTGTAAAGAAGATAAATGGTGGTTGAAATGTTTACAATCTGAAAGGAAGCAGGTTGGGGTTTGGGGCTGGAATACTTATTTTGGTTGGAAAGGGCTGATCTGGTGCGAGTGAAACACTTCCACTGGAGGTGAAAAACTGAAGCAAAACAAAACAAAACAGACTTGGGGAGAACAGAGGAGCCAAGATATACTGGTTGTCATGGCATTCACATAATATAAGCCTGGCAACAATCTGGTTCTTAGACTCCTGTACATGCAATGAGAATAATTTAATGAGTATTAATTTTGTTTTCAATTTTTGTCTGTAGTTAAAGTGATTGTTCTCCACCATTTCATACTTCCTAAAAGAAGGAATATATCAATAGCTTCTACTTTAGTCTTTGTACATTGAGGTTATTTGTGTGCATGCTTGTGTGTGCGTCTGAATGCTCTGAAGAGCCGGCAGGTTTTCACAGTAAACAGTGAGACCTCAGTCTCTTTTCCTCACTTTCCCACAGAAGTATTAGTCTCTGAAGCAGGATAAAGTGGCCAGAGCTGTACCAAACAGCCAGATTTCCATTTGAAGCCACTGGGGACTGTGCATAGGCAGCATCTCTAAAAATTCTGTCCATCAAGCCTGGATTTGTTTTTGTCAAAGCAGTGGTGATGACGTGAAAACAAAACATTCCCCACATTAATGAAAAGCTGAGAACTTAAAAGCAATTTTTCTATTCCATTAATGCACAAAGAAGTTTCCAGACTAATTTGCCTAAATGCATGTTGACAGGCTTCACAGGGAAAAGCATTTTATTATTTTACTCCTCAATAAAACAAAATTGCCATGAATTCTGGCTTGGTAACACTCTAGAGGCTTACAAAATGCTGCACAGCGGAATACAGAAAGTGGGGTAGAAACCACTGCTTTCAGATACAAGTGGCTGAGTGCAGAAATAGCCTGGGATCCACTTTGTAGTTCAAGCTGCAGCAGCAGCAGACCTTGAATGCTCCTATAGTTCAGGCCCTAATTCTGCAAGGTTACTCATGAGCTGCCTCTGCCTTCACATGTATGCAAGGTGCTGGAAGGCTGTCACTGAAAGTGTATGGTCACTGAAAGAGTATGATCACTGTCAGATCAAAGTCTGATGGGGTATTAGTCTTTGTAAGCCATTTTCTTGACCTCTTGATTTAGAGCACAAGGAGACCTGCTACATCTCTGTAACTTCCAGGTTTATCAGACACATCCAAAAGTGTCAAACTACTTTAATCTGCCAGACACTTCTATGCCCCAATCTTACGGCACAAACAACAAAGTGGCTTCAGATCCCATTCACTATTGCCTTTTGTTTATATCATGAGGGTATCCTCCCTGTTGCACCATTCATCTTCTTCCTCCAAGGCTTTCTTATGAGGTAATGGCAAAATTTTCTGTTTTTTTTTTTATGTGCAACAGCTATATCAATATGTTGTTACTATTATCTTGATAACGAACAGCCTATATTATTCTGTTAGTATAAGGCTGTTCTCTAAAACATCCACTTCCCTATACGTTCACATACACAAAATTTTATGGTGAGATCTCCACCAGCCAAAAAGCCTTACAGCCAGTATTGATGAAGACATTTGGAGCAGAAGCCTAAAGATGTCAACAAGATGGAAGACATATGGTATAGAAATGATCTCTCCACTATTCATCTGCAATTTGATCATCAGGCTCAAAATAATACCCAACCCTTTTAAAACAATGGTTCAAGCAGCAGTAAGTAATACCTGTGGGACTGAGGAGATGTGGGTTGCATGATTCATTTATTTTGGGGAAGAAGAGTAAGCAAATGAAGGGAATAACAGTGGAATGTGCTTCTGGATTATTGTAGAAAGGTAATAAAAGGGATGTCTGTTTGTTTTAATAGTTGCATTATATGGTTACACTACAAACCTGGGTACGAGATCTTGCCAGTCACGCGTATGTTCGTGTTCATAAAAATGTTTACATTCTATTGAAAATAATCACAGAGAGAGACTATGAGAGTAAAATCTCCACCTACATTGCTGACTGAGCATCCCAAAAGAACTGTGCAGTTAGACAGGTATAAAGTAGTCAAAAAGCATAAGACTGGTCACATACGACAGATAAGGGGTATCTGTTTCTCATATGAAAACATGTTGAAATTGTCCCTGGCAACAGAACAAGTCCTCTAACAAGAACATTTTTAATAGGTAAGCAGGGAGATGAAACTTTAAGTATTTCCATAGTTTTATAATTGCCTTTATTAGTGGACTTGTTACTGTTCTCTGGCTTCAGCCATGTGCAGTGATGAGGAAGATCTGCCTCATCAGAAGTTTTGCTTTCACCTTTTGGTTTTGCAACGGAGCTTTCACATCCAAGCAGGGCTGCCTGCTATTAGATGTGCCTGCAGCACCTCATTATTGCTCTGTGCCAGGTCACTGAGGGCTCCTCTGGACAGCAGAGAATGACACGATGCTGCCATTGACTGTTAAAACAACTGGGGAAGATGTTAAAGGAACAAAGTACTTAAAATATTAATTAGTTTTTAGAAGCACATGTATCTTCTTAATTAGCTTTGTTGCTGGATCCAATTAACAAGTTTTTAATGAAGTTAGTAAGTGATATGTTAATTAATTTAGGAAATGATTCATTTTCTCTGACTTTTTTAATTCCCTTCTAATAAAATAAATTCTGGCATGAGGTTTTCAATTAGGCATGGTGTCCTTATTTCACATGGTGTAATTCTGCAGCTTGAGCATCAGGATGGGATGAGTACATTTGAGCACAAAATTAGTGTGATTAAATCACAACAATTTTATGACTTCTGAAGTCATAAAAATGGTGTTTGCTCGGTTTTGCTTACAGATTTATCAGTAACTTCGGCACACTTACAATTCTTCACTACCAACCTAAAATACGCTCAAGTACCACTTGATTAGTGTTATTTCTTAGGCCCTCTCACTATCTGGCCATGTTCACAACACCAGTACTACATGAATCAGCAATACCTTACTGGACCAGTTTCCTCTTCAAATCAGTCAACCCTGTAAGAGGGTAGAGCTTAGTAAAAGATATTCATTATAATTCTGCATTTTATCCCTATTTATGCAGCAGCATTCAAGAACGTCAAGCTGGCACTCTGCTGGTAACTTTAAAAACACAGAACTGTCCATCTGTGTTTGAGTCTCCAGGCTAAAAGGTTGCATGATACAGTCTGCTCTGTGAGATGTAGGAATTCACCTGGTGTCTGCAGGTGTCCATAGTTTTGCTTTAAGGATATAGATTTTTTTTTCTCTACAATTTAAATGAAGAAGAAAATAAAAGCACAGTATTAGTTATAGTGCTAGGATGCAAATAGTAACAATATGGTCTGAACTTGCTCTGATAACCCAGAACATTTATGTTTGTAGAAGATGCTTTCCCTTTCACATGCTCTGAGCTCTTTCATCAGCCTTTATTCAAAATATGAAATCTTAGCCATAAGTCTCTGCTCTAGAAATCTACAGTGCTTCCCAGATGGCTCTTGAGGTAAAATCAATCATCTTTCAAGCCTTGAAAGACTCTTCATTGTTAACAAATCTTTGATGATTGATTACTGAGATGTTAAATCTACTCCAGGTTTCAGCAAGTGCTTCAAGTGTTAGCAAGATGTAGCCACCTACTGACACTTCTTAAGTACCTGTGGTTTTAATTCTGGACTGATGAGCAAAACCCAGCATCCTGACTGCACAGAGCTATGCAGAGGATGCTTTATGTGCTAACCCTAACATGGAAATGGGAGAGATCTTTTCAGCCTAGTCTATGTTATATGGCTGGAAGGTTCACTCAGATTTTGGTCCCCTGCAGTAACAGCAATGCAACAGTTAACTGTGCAGGGGAGGGGGGAGAGGCAGAGGGAAGGGGAATATCCCATCACCATGGAATCATGCACTCTGGACCATAAATATTCCTCATGCCCACAGGAGTTTTAGCTCTATTATAGAACAAGTCATGTGATGCACAGCTCAGTTATAGGTGGAATGTTTAAGGGACCTTTCTCTAGTCACTTGGAGCAATGTGGATGAGGAGCAGCTTCACTGCACTTGAAATGTAAAACCTGCAGTATAAATCCAGGAAAATGCTAGCAATATAATGGTGCCCTATCAAGGCAGATAAATACAGTAATAATGCTGCAAAGCAATGATTTTCTGAGCTATTATAACTGGTTACATTTGTACCTTGTTATTAACAAATTCTGCCTAATGTTTCAAGAAAAAGTATTCTTTTTTAATATTTGGTTATGCTTCATTTTAGTAGCAAGAATCTGTAATATCTCCACAGGGAGCAGTGAACAAGAAAGCCTTTTTTTTTGTTTCTGAAAAGGGCACTGCAAAACTCCTGTTCAAAAACAAACCAGTTTTATGTTTGTTAATAAACCTCCTCCTCTGCTCCAGAGCACTTGGATTAAATTATAGTTTTGCTAAAGTAGAAGTGAATTACTGGTTTTCATTAGGGATCTTTGGGTCTTTCTATAATACCCACAGCAAGTGACAGTGACAACTGAGTTTGAAACGCAGAGGCAGCACCATGGAACTCACCTCACCTTTGATTTTTGCTCAGAGGTGTGAGAGGTGTTTGCACAGACCTCCCGAGCCTCCTGCTTTGCCCAGGCTCAGCCCACCTGTGCTCGGTTTTAACCTGCCTAGCTGCAGCTGTAATTAGCTGATGACCAAGTTAGTATAACCCACTTTGGTTTAGCTGTTGCTTAGCTTTGCATAAGTGTGCAGTGCAACATGTACACATTTCTGTAACAGACAGTGACAACAAGAGGTTTATTCTGTGCAAACTGTCTGTGACTGTAGCACAAAAACGTTGTCTGGAAGAACCCAGGTACAGGACACCAAGCGCCCAGCTCATAAAACACACCATACAGAGCTCATTCAGGTGCACATCAGCCCTGTGAACAGATGAAGAAAGAGCGGAGTGTATAGCACGTACAGAAATGATGCCAAGCAGATCCTAAGGTGAGAAGGAAGAACTCCCAGTGACATACTCCATGCAGGACTGGGAATTCTGCTGCTCCCTGCAGCTGCCCCTGCTTCTGAAATCAGCCCCCTTGGGACAAAAGGGGCAGTGGGAAGGGGAGGCAGAGAAAGGGGGTGACGACAGCAGGAAGTTGGTGTGTGCGTAACACAATACATTCCAGTGCCTGAAATTGCATTAAACCAGATAGGTTTAATGCAATTAAAGTTTTATAATGGTGTCACAATAAAATTCTGTATGTTGATAATTATATCTCTAACAGTTTTCCATGTGATCTACTCTTTTCCAACCAAGCAGCAATTTCTGGAAATTATGCTGTCATATGGCACATTTAAGGAGATCTGCAGAGGAAGGCCCATGTACTCATAACATGCCTGTTCCAATATTTTTAATAACCAGAAGCCATAAAAAATTTAATTTTTGGGGGCTTCTGTCCTGCAAAATCCAGACAATTTTTGTTCTAAATTAAATTGGACCCAGGGAAAGGAAGAAAATCTCCCTTAAAGATTATACAAATATGGAATAACATCAGAAATGACCTGTTAAATGCTTTATGAAGTCTGATTTCATGATACATCTGCTGCTTAACTAAAGACTGAATTGCGTTATAAAGCGATGACAACTCAATCTGATAATTTTCCTGGTGTTGTTCCTCACAAAGGGCTTCATCCTTGTGGCAGCATGTAAGAGCCTTTGAAACAAAAGGGAATCCACAAAGGTTGATGCCATGTCAATCTCTATCCCATACAAAAGGTAAAAAGGGAGACTCTGGAGATTAAAAGTGGCAAGTGCAAAGAGAAGTGTATTTATGACTTTTTTTAAGGTGTCAGCATCAGAAGCTGGGTAATACAGGTTGAGAAAAGCTCCCACCCCTTCCAGTCACATCTGTTTTCTCCCAGAAGAGAAATAAAACCAAGGGGAGAGTGGGAAAGGACCACAGGAAAGCTTTTTGCTTTGGCATGAAGGGTAGAGAAGGATTTTCAAGTATCATGCGGAGAGCACCATTTGCAGGCCATGGAAATGGAATGCAGAGCCAGCCCTGGAGGAGGCCATTATGCCTGCAAGACTCCTGGACTGAAGTAATTTCATGTTTTGACTTTCATGGCCAGTTTGGTAGTAAGTGGAACAGGTGAATTTGAAGAGCCTGCTGTGAAAGAATAGCTCGAGGCACACCTTTGCTGCGAAATTCATTTTCTTTCTCACACACATACTCAGACACACACTTACAGTTACTTCTGTAATACAGAAATGAAATAGTACCAGCTTTATTCAGTTAGGTGTGTAATTGTATCTATTTGGAGGTTTGTACATCCTTGATAAGTCACTGTGAGGTTACCCTGAAAGAACTTCCTAACTTCCAACAAGACAACAGAATGCACAAAACTGTGTTTGATCATGCAGCAGGGAGTCTGTGATGTGTATTGGTGCCATCAAAACTACAAAGGTTTTCTTCTCATTGTATTGAACCCATTGACTAAGTCATAGGAACAAATTCTGTAGGACAAAATATAGGGGATGGCTTCCAGAGTCAAGATTGGGAAATAATATCGTGTAATTCCAATCATCAACTCAACATGTTTCATGTGAATCAAAGCAAAGTCAGATGCTTGGCCACACCTGCAGCTGCTGGAAGGCTGTTCTGGTGCCTGCCTTCTCACTATCCCAGAGGAAATCTGTCCAGATGAGTGCAACCATTTCCTCTGCCCATGCTTCAAGCCAGCTGTGTACAGACTGCAGCCCAGCAGTCACGTAACTACATTAGCACCAACTGTGCCTGCAAGGGAGGAGATGAGGAGATGTGCACTCAAGCTCAGGGCTATGCTATCACCAACAGCTACCATCCTTCAGAGGAAGAATAAGTTAGAGAAATGTGAAGGGTGTGTGGGTCTGAAAGTGCAAGTTCCTACATTGGTTCTTTGAGACAAGCTTTTCTAGACTTAGATGAAACTATGTGTGCCACGAGTCTTTTTTTTATAGATATAGTTGTTATGAACACTGTGCTTCACAGTGCATCGAGGTATTGAGGTTCTTTCTATATGAAATGTATTTGGTGGTTATACATTTAACAGGGAATGGTGCTTGCCCTTCATCAGCTTTAATGCATAGCTAGGTTGCTGCCTATGCATAGCCAAGGATTTTAAGCATTTCTACACTTACAGTTATTCCATCAGTTTAAATAATAAATCTTGTCTAAATTGCTAAAAATGAATCAACATGCCAGAATAGAGGAATCATATCAGATAGTGGTTTCTTAGAAAAATACTTCTTAAAGTTGTTAAACATGCAATTACATGAAGCCTTACACTTTAATATATATAAAAAATGCAGTGGAATGAATATAAAAATCTCAGCATAAACACAGTAGAATAAATTTAATGATAAACATATATTGTGTTGAGAACACAATTGTCTGCTTTTTGTACTCATTGGTTATATCTATTAAAACAACACTATTTTTTGAATGCAGAGTTTCTTTAATTTAGAAATGCATTACAGAGTAAGTATGTTAAATTTTCACATAATCACATGAAATGCTTTTATTCTTTTTCAAGATTAACAAAAGCTTCAATAGCGAAACACCTGCACAGAGAAAAGAGGAGAAATTAACTCCTGCTTCAGTTAACACTTAGCTTTAAGAAGAAAAGAAGTCTATCTCTGCTACAAGTATTTCCCAAGGAGGTTGTTTCAATGGTCAATAGCACTCAGTTTGCAGAAACAAATCTTATTTTTAATTGAATTTGTCCAGTTTCGGTGTCTGGTCACTGGGGCATTTCACATGGGCAGCTGCCTGTCATCAGTTTGTCCGGGGCAGGTAAGCTGCAATGTGGATGCTGAGGGACCAAACCTGGCTCTGCAGGAAGCCAGCCTGAGCCACACCACTGGCTCAGGGCACTGTTTCAGGGGCTCATCTCATTTCTCAATGTGTTTGGGGAATCCTGCTCTCCTGTTATTTTTGTATAGGTTTTCCTATTTGTTAAACATTCCTGCAGGTCTTCTTTCAATCTTCCCATTTTTCTCTTTAATTCAAGTCTAACTTGATATTCCTCTTTGATACAAATACAGGTCAATATCAGCTCTTGTGGCTACTTGCCAGATTGCAGTTGGATTTCATGGTCACTTGTCTTCTAATAAAGCTGCAGCACTTCCAGATTTCCTATTTCCTGGAGTGCTACGCAATGACCTGCAGAAATGCCACACCTGCTCTCCATATCTGTTTGTGTATCTATAGCAAAACCACAACAAATTGTATCCAAAAAATTAAACTAAACTGAGCCTTTGATTTCAACTTAATTAAAGCTATAAGATCTACTTATTAAACTAAACTGAGTAATGGCTAGATCATGTGAGAAATTTATACAAACTTTAAGAGGCATATTTTCTTGAAACTGTTTCCTACTGAAGCATGAGTGCATAACTACAGTTATTAGATGTGAGATGTAATCATGAATATAGATTTTTGTGTGTTTACGTAAAATGTAAATATCTCCAAAATACACTGTTCTTCAGTTTCCATTTTTGTTTACATCTACTTTCAGCAGACTTGTGGCAACATTAAAAACAGAGAAGGTTGAATCATTTGCTTGTAAAATACCATACCTTTCTAAGAAAGAAGTTGTCATTTCAGCAATTATTTTGGTTCCTGCTCCAATTACTCGAGAACTTTCTTATCACTGATCATGTTTCTTGGCTGCCTGGACCCACTCTCTATCAGGCAGCACCACCTGGTGGACATTTTTCCTCCTATAATATTGGATTACTTTTTTTTTTTCTGAAGCAATTTTACTACTAGGTGAAGTCGGAGCGGAATTTGTTGAGGTCTATGTGAAATCAAGGCTTTTCAGAGGCTCTAATCTGCGCCAATACTAGTTCCCAATGTGTCTCTTGGAGAGTTACTTGACTTCTTCACCTCAATGTACATGTTCAAGATTCATTGAGTAAAAACTGATTTTCGTACAGTTTCACAGTGTTATTTCAAAATAATTAGTTGACTTAAAATAATGGGATTTGCCCTGCTTTCTACAAAGAGGTGCAAGCATGCAGAGTGGACTTTAAATGGCTATCACTATCACAGAGTGATATTTCCTTTGCAGCACACAAGACATTGTATCTCAAAGTTAGCCACAAAGTTAAACAGAAAATTGGCAGAGAACTAACTTTCCAGCAGGAAATGCAAGGCACATATATATTCTGTAACGTGTAAGCTACTAGCCCTGAGGCTTTTTCCACATCTACTTGTTAAGAAACAGAAACCAGCTTTCATCTGCTATAGATAATCCTTTCTGCAAACTTTGTACCAGATGTCACCAGCTTCCCAATTAAAAACTGTATCTTTGTGGAAAGAAACCACTCTGCTGGTGGGAACCCTATACATTTTTAGACCCAGTAAAGCCTGATCATTACTAAATACTCTTTTGCTACTCACAAAGAGTACATTCAGTGTGCACCAAATCCCTTTTCAAACACTTCAGTCTTGCAATGATACTAAGGAGACTAAACCTAATGTAGTCTAGAAAGGAATAGAATGGGAGACTTGACAACACTTAGAAACAGTAAAACAGCAAAAGAGATAATCTATTTACATGAACGAGAAGGAACCAAAAGTGTCAGGATTCTTCTGTTTGGTGTACTATGCACATCGATAGAGAGCACTTTGTCCCCATACAAGCAATTCTAGGGACTTGATTACTTACCAAAGTTCTACTTTAGATCAAACAAGCCAGAAATTATCTCACTTCCCTCTGCTGCTGCTCATTCCTGCACCTACATCAGACCTTCTGCTGGCAAAAGCAATTATGAGGACAAACTGGTCTGGGGAACTTAACTGCTTCCTGCTGCTGCTGGATCCTTTTCAACTTGGATTAAATCCCCAGTTCAGTTTCCTGCACAGCCAACACAAACTTGTGCTGACATCAGGGAGGTTGCAGAAACAGGACAAGCAATTCCCTACACATAGATCATATACTGGCAACACGCAAGTTAACGTAAGAGATTTGGACAGGATGACATGGATCAGTAATTGTAGCAATTGAATATATCCCTCTCTGTCTGGTCTCTCCTCTCTCTTCATTGCTTATGCCAGAAAAACCCAAACCTATTCCAAGTATGAAAGTTTAAAGCTCCTACTTCAAAATTTCACTTCTAATATGAGATGTGCATTTTTATTACATAATATACATGAATCAAAAATATTATTTTATCAAATCTGTTGCCTTTAAAACAAAATACATACACAAGTTCAGTCAGAAATTGCTGCTAAGAATGGCTGATGCATTCCATCCTTCTTAAGGAAAAGGGAAATATTTAGGAAAAAAGTTAAAATAGAAAAATTCAAAAAATAAGTTTCAATACATCACATTTCTAGAAATAATGCTGGGAAGAAAACCTTTTCCCTCAGCCAAGGTTGCTGAGTTGTTCTAAAAAGTAAGGCCGCATCACATTTGGGCTTTAACTGCAAGTATACATCAGTAATGTGTTTAGATCTAAAAGCAAAACTAAACAGCACATGTGGTAATGGAACATTAAGCATTATGGATGTACATGATTTATGCTCCTCAGCAGCCAGGCTTCTGTCTGAGGTTGCCGAAAGTAGCCCCAGAACATATTTTTGGACTTCAAGAAGGCTGAAAGAAGGTCTGTCATATAAAAAAGAAAAGGCAGATTCAGAAAAATTAAAATTGCCAGGAATTGGTTCTTGAACAGTTGTTAATGGTCTCAACACCTTCAGAGATTGCACGACTCTTTTCAACTTTTAGCATATGGTGTAGGATGTAAAAGCATTCTAAGAACTTGCTCGTGCAGTTCCCCAGGTGAAAGAAGGTGCCTGGGGTCCAAACAGGAGCAGCGACCACCTGTAAGAGCTGAAGGCTGGTGAGAGAAGACAGACCATGGAAGTTGCTCAGGAGATACCTTCCCCACAGTTTCATTAATTTGGTGTCTTGTTGCTGATCTGGCTTTACAGCTCTTGCCATCAGGCTCACAGTTCAAGGCCCTCACAACAGGGAAAGCCGTGTTTGGGATCAGAACCTTTAGCCACCTGTGGCAGGCACCACACAGACAGGGGAAGAATAGAAAGGTTGACCGAATGGAATAAGAATTTATAAGCATATAATGAAATACATTGTCAGTTAGAAAGAATAATTATTAAACCTAGGGCAGCCATGTACCTTTTTGAGATGCATTACTTTTTCTATAAAGATTTGGAGTCCACGTACTCCCTGTAATTTACAACTCTCATGTTCCCTAGTTCCCAATTTTTGTGGGTATTTCTGGCTAATGGCAGCACCCTTTGCCATGCACCCAAGGACATGAGGAGTTGGAGGTCTTAAGTACTGCTCTGCTTAGAATATTTTGATGTGGTTGAGATGTAACAGTAAAAAAAGACCACATAGGCCCAGTTAGAAGAACTTAGGGCATTACTGTATCCAGATAACAGGAAAAAGAATTCTTTCCATAAAATTATTATAAAAATAAAACATACTGTTACTAATTGAGAGTGCCTCATAAAACCAGCAAAAGAAAGCAGAGACTTAAATGATGGCAGAAGTCAGAAACCAGAAACTTACAGGCTTAATATTAATACAACCAGTTTTGAAGACCTCTGAATATAGATCAGTGCAGAACAGACTGTGTTCTTACACACAGTTTGTGCTCTAAGGAAAATGAAAATTGGTATTTCTATCTGATAAAAAATATTAAAAGTGTTCTCCCTTGACAACCTTCATTCAGTTAAAACTGGCTTCTCCTTCTGGTAACTTTGGAGGCATAAGAACTTTTTGAAAACTATTAAAGTTCCTCTTCTAATAGTTTGTAACAGTTTAATCAAACTGCAATTAAACAAAATTTTAACTCTGTTTGATGTGACTGACATTTTGAAATTGGACCTAATATACTCATTTTCATTTATTTGTAACCAGCCAGCAGTGGAGTTTAGGTTACTAATGAACATGCCCCTGGGTGACATGCATTAAGCCTCAGGTCATGGCTATTGTGTGCTCTCATTTATGCCCAAAAGACAACTACCAGGATAACTGATTAAAAAAACCCCACCAGATTGATACAAGTAACAGGGTTAATCACCAAGCATAACATAAAATTAAGAAACTTACCAAAAAATCTCTATTGTTTTCCCTGTTAAACCTCTCTCTCAAGTTCTGCTATTATATTTATCATGTAACTGATGCATATATCACTATCTGCGTTTTATTTTCATTTTCCAAATGAGTCAGGTTTCTCATGAAATCAATAGTGGTTTTAAGGTCACATCTTATGCAGCATCTCTATGGAAGTGACACAGTTAAATTAGAGATGGAATTGGTTTATTATACCAATTGGTACAATGAATTGGTTCATTATCAGCACTGTCTAGTTGTCTGTTCCTCATGATCTGATGTAAAACACGAAAGTCAACCAGAGGACTCCACTTAATATCAGTAGCACTTAGACATGATTATCAATGAAGCTAAATAAAATCAAAAGAAAATGAACAAAGGCAGATAGATTGCTTTAATGCCTGGAAGTATTATACCCAGGTCTGGTTGTCTGATTTTAATCAGTTATTTGAAGAAAACGTTACCTTAGAAAGATGCATATTGTGCAATATTTTTCATATAGCAAATCTGCAAGAATATGATTGAAACCCTGCAGGAAAAATATTAAAGCTATAGCTCTGGTAAGCAATGCAGAAACAAGATATAATTAAATCCTATGATAGAAAAGCTGTTGTCAGGTTTCTGGGATGTGTTAATTACTTTTACTGTTGGTTGTTCAAAGATGATGATACAGTAAAACCATAAGGCGAGTTCTTTGACAGTATTCAGACACCCGAGGATGCAAACAGGTACTTAGAATTTTCAAAATGCATATTGGAACCCCAAAGGCTTTCACAAACTTTACCCCTAGGTTTGAATGTCAAAATTTCTCTGTATGTTTTTACCTTTAGAACAAAACTATACTGAGCTTGGACTGATCTCACACAATAAAATGTGTATGTAACTCCATTTGCCTTCACCCCTAAGTGAGAGAGACAGCTTACACACAAGATATGGGTTTTCTTTGCCAGGATGTTGTGATCAAAATACGTGGCTCAGATTGAACCTTGCTGTGTGGTCATTTACTCTCAAATCAAAATAAGACCAATTCCAAACAAGAGGGTGTATCCATCCTGACCAGGAGACCACTCTACATTGGGGGCTTGATGATCCACATGATAATTAATATGAGTAGGCAGTAAATGCATTGTATGCCTTCAGGCTGGGCTGTGCTGAACCATGTCTCTTGGCTGCAGGACAACCTCAGCTGCCTGATTGCAGCAGTGAAGCCTATGGGCTGCCCCCACTCAATACTGGCAATTACTTCAGCTGCACAGCCCTGCCTTTATCTAAAAGTACAGGAAGAAGTTCTTACCTGAATATCCTTTATGGCTAGAGCTGTTTTCTTGTAGGAAAAGTACACAGTAACTCAAATGTCTAGAAAGAAGGAACCTCTTTCCATGGAGGGGATCTGCACATGCCATGGGAAAGTCCATCTGCCATCTGTCTGGTGCTACACAGCTGCAGGGTACCCAGCATCTGAAGAGGTTTTACTCACTATCTGCATTCTATTTTTTCATTATGTCTCATTAAAGAGCAATTTTATTAGTCATTAATTGTCAGGCACTTCTTACTGAGACCCATCTCCTTCTCACCTCCCCACTGCTGCTGCTGACAAAGAACAGGGGATTTACAGATGACTTTGTATGATTTAAGTAAAATTATAAATTAAGACATAACTTTAGTTTCAACTTGCGCCAGAAATTCTTTAGCTCAAAATTTGCGTCTAAATCTTATATCCAAGTCATTGCACCTTTCACTGCCTATTCTTTTCTAATCCTGATGAAATGAACACCCAGCTACTTGCCTGAAAAGGTACTGTTTAGAAAAATGCTGAAACATACTGAAGGTGCAATGCACTATGAAGTACAAAACATTGTCATTGGAAACTCTTGGGGCACACATATCAGTCTGGAAACTGCTGCTCAGCAATATCATGAAACTACACAGAGCATTGTGCTGCCTTCTGAAGCAACTTCATAGGTTTTGAAAGACCCCTTAAGCCCTTCACACTTGGTTTGCTTCTCCAGTTATGAACATCATCAAAGACAACCTGTCCTAGAGGTGAAAGCACTGCACTGAGTAATTAAAGAACAGCAACTGAGAAACAAAGCCTTAATTTAAAGAGCAAGTGGAAGCTCCACATTCACCTCTGTCGGGGACATCCAGCGTGCCCAGCAGCAGGGCATGCCTTTAGTGAGACAGAACCTTTACTTTAAAAATGTGCCATCAGGTCTATTAGGGAGAGCATCAATAATTAAAGTTAATGCCTGGAAACTGGCATCAGCTACGGGCATGATGACTCAACCTCTTGGAGATCCATTCATTACGTTCAACTACAAAAGCTAGAAGTTATAAAAAATGCATGAATAAATTCTTTAAGTATTAACACGCTAGTTCTTTAAATGTTTGTCCTGACCCAGGTGGCACTGCTCTGACTTTCTCTGCAACTTCTTTTCACTTAAATGACCTTAGATTATTGTAGCTGTCTCTCAGGACTAAACAAATTACTCTCTTAAAAATGTATTATTGAAGGTTCCTACTTTGTAAGAAATAAAATGCTCTCTGGCATCCTCTCTTCAAACTCATTACAAAATGCTAGATTTCACAGCAAAATTTGTAATTTGAAATTTGCTTTTTGAGCCGGATATGCCATTTGATATATTCACTTCTGGACTGGGAAATACTAAGTAAAAGCAGCCTCAGGACTACAGAAGAGCCCCCTGCTTTGTGTCTCCAAACTTCAGCAAGGTAAAGCAGGTAGACACAGTTCAACAACGTATCACTTGGTCAGAGGTGGTAGCACTCAAGTGTCCTCCACATTAAATCAACAGCAGTAACAAATAAAAACAACTTTATGGAGATTTGAGCATTTCTCATGTGGTAGACTGAAAACTCTTTTCATTCTGTGATTTTTGGGTTTAAGTTTCTAAATTGTATTCATTACCTTTTCTGCTTAAATTTGTTTTTAGAGTGATTTAATTCAAGATGACTTATTGATGGATTATTTTTGGTGGGATTTTTTTTTTCCTCCCAGGTAGGGTTTGGCTAGGGTTTATGAATTCACAGATTCACAGATTATCAGGAGTAATTCTTCACTTCCTTCTGCACTTGAACTTTTGTTTCCAGAGCAAGATGAGTCAGTAGCACTTTGCAGATAAAAGAAGCATCAGATGCAGGTGCTCCATTCCTGGAAGTGTCCAAGGCTCATCTGGATGGGGCTTTGAGCCACTTGGTCTAGTGGAAGGTGTCCCTGCCCATGGGGGTGGGGTTGGAGCTCAACAAGATTTAAGGTCTCTTTTAACCCAAACCGTTCTATGACTCTATGTTCCAAAAAAAAAAGAGGTTGAACTTTGCTGATTCTGGGTCTGCAGCCAAATATCCAGAAATCACAAGCTACCTGACATTCTTGCTCAAAAAGGTAATCTTAAAAAAACAAAACAAACCAGATTATTTAGCATCTGGGTAAAAAGCAACTGAAGCAGTTACAGCTGTGTAATATTACTTAATCCAAGCTGGAAAGCAAAATCTGGACATTATAGGAAATGAATGTCTTGATGCAGAAGGCATACAGTGAATTTTTCACTTTTTAGAACGATCACCATGCTTAAATACTGCTACCAAGTTTCAAATAGATCCAGTTCTTCAGGTCACATACTGCTGCTGGTATAAGTTTTACAGAACACACATATCTTCTTTGTCTTAACTGCAGACTTGGCTGTTATTGGCCATTATCCTATGAATTAAATGCTACAGCAGTCCTTTGTTATCCCTAAGTACATCCATGACTCAATCACTGCTGGTATATGGTAGTAAATATATTTTTTTTCCAAGTATGCATACATTGGGTTGGATTTTGGGATCCCACTTACACCCGTCTCTGCAAAATTGTGGGGTTGAATCCTGTGATAGATTAAGTAAAGCTCACCAGCTCTGTAAAACATTGAACCCTCAGTTCCCACTGAAATAATGATGGTTGAAAAACACAGAGCAGCTCCCTCCCTCCCTCACAGAGTCAGGCCCAGAAAGCAGCAGAGGGGGAATTCCTTCTCTGCAAAAAGGCAGCTGAGAATATAACCAAAAGCCTTCCTATAATGACTTAACAATTCACTTGTTCTGGTAATAGCAGTAAGAATCACATGAGAGTTAATTTTGACAAAGGCAAATGGAATAATGTGCTGTCTAACTCAAAACCCCTTGACGAATGCACATTACCACAGCACTTCCAGCAAGTGGGGAACTGCATAAAATGTGGTTACAGCCAGAAAAGTGGCTATGTAAGAATGACACCTTCATAACACTGATCTTATGTACTGGTGTAAGCTGCTACATTGCATTTGTTTGTCTTATGAGTAAAAATGTGAAGGCACTGTGTTTTGCCTACTTTTAGTACCATGGAATGAATCCAGTTATAGAGAACATAAAAGATTCCTTGTTGAGTCAACTTGTTCATGTTTTGAAATAAACTCCAAACACATATTTTTTACCATCAGGTGTGTATGTCTGTCAGATGCATAGCTAGGTGTGGGTTATTATCATAGTTATACCTGACATGATTTAACTGGGGGCAGACATATTAACAACAAAATCATTTCATATGCCGATTTCTATAGGAACTTTCAAGACTGACAATAACAAATAAAATATTTTCATCAGAAATTTAGCTAAATGCTGATGTTTCTTATCAAAACCAAAACTGAGCAGCTAAAATTCCCTATGTAGTCTGTTACCTAGTTACTAAGCTAGTGGGTAGGTAAGTAACATTCACTGTATGTAACATGACAGTGTGGCCCAAGAAAATTATGTTACAACTGAGATTAAAAACATGAGAGTTACAAATTTCATGTTTGTAACATGCCTTAAAAACCATTACATTTTAATTCAGTTTCATTAAATTACAGTTTTATTCTCACGAATCTCTTAAGACATCTATGATTATTTTTCATCAAATTCCTGAAGAATTCACACCAGCAATCTACACAGCTGATCAATAAACTGCTGCAACATTTACCTCAGTAGCTGTCAATTCAACCTAATTATATTCTATACTAATTTAAAAGCAATAAGAATGATAAGCCAATTAAAGCTACAAAAGACTGGCATTTAGACAGACACTGACCTTCATATGACTAACTATAGGAGAACACAGAGCCCAAGCTAGGCACATAATTTCTTTAGAGAACATCTGGAGTCCAAATAAGATTAAGAAATGTCTTATTTTGACCCCAGAAGGATTTCGTATCAGGTTTGAAATCCCTTTAGAAGATTGTCCTACACAATGGGTGACTGCTTTGGCCAGGAATAAAAGAGCTGCCTTTGGTGGTGGGGGTTCTGAAAGGGTTTATGGATCAGTACTTTGGTACCTAGAATCACGAAAGGCACAGCACTTCTGCGTATCAGCCCAGAGGGCAGAAAATTATCACACTGTCACAATGTGGTCAGTGCCACAACTCCAATACCGCATTGGATGCCCATCCTGACAGTTTTGTTTATCCCTTATGAAAAATATGCAGTGAAAGTGGTTCTAAAATCCTTCCTAGGATCAAGTTCTTGCGCTTCTCTATCTTTATAAGGAACTTCTGAGATCTAATGAAAATCGTGCTGTGCATTTTATTTTGTCCATTGTAGGCTTTTAATTTTTTCTTAAGTTCACCTTAAGGTGACAAATCCGTACAGAGTTTAAATTTCAATCTCTTCCTTTGTAAAAAAAAAGTAAGAACCACAAACCCTGCTGACTTCATGGTATTAATAATGCATAAAAATGTAGATGGAGACATCTACCATATGAGTGGGAGACATCCTCCCTGTTTTGGAGGGCATTTCTACTGTCAAAATGTGTATAGTGAAATTCCTAAGGAGGAAGAAAAGCAGAAGAAACATCCTTTTAAAACGGCTGGGCCACTCCTGTCCAGCTATGGACATATTAAACATCTGCAAATGATGTACAAGTACTTTCATCTCCTGGATTAGCTTCTCCATTACTACTCAGTTTTCCAGGGTATATAAGACATTTATTTCCATGGCTGATCGTGCAGAGTTTTTGGCATTCAGGTCATAGAATCAGAAATGCTTTCTGCATTTGAAACAGATAATAAGGGAGTGATTAATAAAAATATAATCCTTTGTCTCAGGACACAGCGTGCTCTTGCACGATCATTCCTAACACATGATGAAATGGAACTATTCTCACCCTCTGCTCTTTAAGCAGCTTTGTCTCAATTAGCCCTTTCACATCAGATTAATCCAAAACCTTCGAATCTTAGAGGAAAACACTGAAAAAACCCCAAACAAACAAGCCCCCCCACACACACACACAAAACCAAAAACAACCAAACCCACCAATTCCTGGTTTAATAAGTATGATATTCTCCAAAATGCAAGTTCATTTCCTTTTAAGAAAAGAGGGGGGAGGAAAAAGACAATCTGCTTGCTTCATGCCTCAAGGTCTTCACAAAACTCTCATGATCTCTTTTGGGTTTTCCTCAGGCTCTTCCATTCCTTGAATGTAGCTTACTTTTTAGTTTCTGCATCTGCTTGTTTCATTCCTTCCCATACATATTCACACACATGCAAACTAACAGCACTGAAAGATGTAAATTCTATGCTGAGTAAGATGAAGAGTGAAAACAGAAGAAACACTGATACATTGAGAGGCTATATGACCCATTACTTACTAGGTATAATATAAAGACTCCCACGTTAAAAAAAATAAATTCTTTATGTGGGATACTAACCCTTTGTACTTACACATGCCTCAATGAAATTCTCTTGGTAATGTTAGTATTAACACTCTGGAAAATCACACACAGAGTCCACATCAACACCATTTCATTCATTGTCTCCACTAGTCATTGATTATTCTTTTTAGTGAAGAGAAGTCAGTGGGTGAATTGTGCTCCCTCTCTCCATTCATCTCTACAATATTTACATATGGAACAGCACCACTTCTGGATAATTTTGTTAACAGGGTATTCTCCAGCACAGGATATTATTTTATCACACTTACTTACTACATCCACAGTTTTGGGAAGAGCATGAAACAAGATTTTGATATTTTGGCTAAATTGGGGGTTTTTTAAACCTACAAACCCATGACCACCATGACCAACTAAACTTGGCTAAAACATACGGAATGTTTCCTTTGACATTTTCAAATTGAGTTGCATTAGTGTAGTGTAGCTTGGCCATTATCTGAACCTCAATTTATATCTGCAAATATTAAATATTGACTTTTATTTGCTTAGTATTGACAAAAGAGTCTGATTAAAACTACTTAACCTTTTATACCCATCTAGAACCATTATTTGCTTCCATTAAATAATTCTGTGAAGTCTTTCTCATCTTTCCTGTGTACGTCAGTGAACACGCCAATAACCAAAAGCACTTCTGGGCTATCACTGAAGACCACAAAGTATCCTACAGATACACTGCAGTGTTCTAATAGGGTCAGTAAGTTCCCCCAGTTCTCCATTCTCAACAGAGGCGAATCAAGTTTCTCACTTCAAAGTTCCCTACAGAGATCATAATCAATTAACTCCAGTACCTGGCATATCACGATATAAAACCTACTGCTTTCATTAGAACAGAAATACGCTGGGTAAATAGCATTAGAAAACTACTCAGAGAGGCTACCAGCCTTAGGGACTCATCTTTTTCATGAAGATTAGGTCATTTAAATTGTCTTTACGAAATAGTTTAGAAATATAAAAAGAATCCTCAAATGAGCAAAGAAAATTTTTCCTTACTTGTAATCTTAAAAAAAAATCTTTGGCTTTATCTCCAAAGTGACTTCTATGTCAAACTAGTGCAGTTGGCATATAAATTATACCTTGATCTTGTGTGCTATAACATCAGTTATTTATATACTACCTCATCCTGTCACAAAGAAAACTCAAAACTTCTTTTCCATGTACAAAGTCTGCCCCAGCTTGCCTTTCTTCCTGTACAGATGTTCTTCCTGCAGGTCTAGATCAGAAGTTGCTATCCCAGAGGCAGTAATGTCATCTCCATGAGTTTTCCCATTTATCACAATAATATAAGATACATACAACAAAATCCCTAGACACCACTCATCATCATTCATCATCAATATACACTCATGTGTACGAAAAGCGTAGATTTCACTATTTTGACATGATAAATATTATTCAAGTCTTCATGCAAAAAGATAACTAATTGTCAAAGCACTGGTCTTCCTTCTGTATCTTTGAATGTCAGAGAGATACTCATCAACATTTTATTTTGCAAGATCAAGAGTTTGAGATATGATTAACATTTTTTGATAAGACTTTGGTTTTGGTTTTATTTGAAAACACTACTTGTTTGAAGCATGGTATGACATTCTTGCATTTAACTTTTGACAAACTAGAGTTGGGCAAAGTTGGAGGTGTATTTTACTAGATGAATACTGAAATGTTCTGTTCTTCAGAAGTATTTGTGTCTTAGACGGGGGGGGAAATTATTAATAAAAGGCTCATGGAAGCTGAGAGAATACACAAGAGACACCTGAAGGTGCACTGTGGTGAAGGTGAAGTTGAGCCCTGCTGGAAACCACTCACTGGCAAAAAAAGGTCGCGAACAATGCTTTTGTTTGTTCAGTCACAGCAGCACTTGATTTCCACCGCAAAGACAATGCTAGTTTTGTTTGTCTACTTCTGTCATGACACATCTTTGTGCATACTAACCCCTATATATCTTATGCCTTTTTGTCTTCCGTTAAATTATTTGCCTTAGAACACCTTTGACTCGGGACCCCATGGAAGTGGAACAAGTTGTATCAGCTGCTGCCATGCCTACTTCATTGCCATCTGTCCTACAATTTGCTATCCCTTATCAATGTGCATGAAGGACTGTCCCATCTCACCACGTTCTGACAAAAAGGTTCTGACAAAAAGAGGGTTGCAACCTTCATATTATCTAAGCAGAGGAACAAGAGGTGATGCCAGCCATACCTGCCTCTTGGAAGAAGAAAGCTTTTCCAAGTTCTGAGGCAGAAACTGGCAGGGGTGCTACTATGGGAATTAAGGTATTTGTTAGTACAGGTTATTGGTGACAGACACTGACAGTAAACAAGTCAGAAGAGTGGGTTTGGGTTCAAAAGCCTAAATAATCCCTTAAGCAACTTAACATGAACACTCCAAGACCTGAACTGGAAATGACCTCATCAGTGTGAACCAGAAGACTTTGCCTCATTAACAGATTTGACAAATTAAGAAATGTTTGGTAGAACAGAACAGTGATTATACTGTCAATCCCCTGAACTAACAAGAAAATAGCTTGCAAAATTTGTAACCTGAAAACACTACAGAAGTTATATCTAGTTTACTGGCCACCTTCCTGATAAATCAGACAGCCAACGCTGCAGCCTGGTAAAGGTGGCAAGATTTGTCAATATTTGCCAAATGCTATAGACCAAGCCTCATGCTTACAGAAAAGGTTTATCCCATCACTACAACTAAAAAGTCTCTTAATTTTGTATCCACTAAAGTAATGAAATCTAAATTTCTTTGCTCATTTTTGTATGTATAAGGATTACTCTTTTCACATAAGGATATTTAAAAAAAGTGCAGAAAAACTTTTCCATGTTCTTGTCCTGCTTAACTGTGAGAAAAAAATCTCAATAACCTTATTTTGTCTTTGAGCTAGTTTGAAAGTCTAAAAAACCACCATCTATTCAGAAATAAATCTTCTATCTTGCATATTCATTGCCTTGGTATCAAAGAGCTGCTTTAATGCATCCTCAATTATCTCATTTCACCTTTGTTCTTGCTCTTTCCCCTCTGCAGAATGTTTTCCCCAATAAGGTAATAGCAAAGAATCAACCAAAATTGCTGCTTGAATATGAAAAATAGTCACTATTCTCTCAATGTACCAGCATATTTTAGTACTGTAGTATTTATTCCTAATAATATATACTGAAGGGCCAAGTTTCCCCAGAGTATACACATTGCCAGTGCTCAATACTGTTATCTGCTCTCCTTTCACACCACTGCAAAGACTGCTAAGTGCAGGTCCCTCAAGACCAGGAAACTGATATCATCTAGATTAGCACTCTTGCACTCAACACAGGGATGACAGCTTCAAACAAAATAGTCTAAAATATCATAACCATCAATAATGTTGCACATTTCAAGCAAATGCTCTTTCTCCTTCTAAATGATATTTGCATAAATGCAATGGTTAATATATACAGGGCAGCAGTATTACAGGATTAATTATTTATCAGCAGAAATCTATTTTACTTACCTGCCTGCAGCCTTGCTGGCTTCTTTGCTCAGAGCAGCTATTCAGTAAATGCTTAAGCTGTTCAAAATCTTTGTTCTGAAATTAGGGGAATATACAAATATTGGTCTGTATTTACGTGGATTGTATCCCACCTTTCCCCATGGACATTTAACGTATTTTAATTATTAAAGTTTCTACAGTAGCCATGGGGAAACATCTGAGATATGATTTTATATTTCTTCAGAAAAAAGTACTGAAGTGCATCTTACTTTACAAAACAGTTTCTTTATAGAATACAAAAATGTAAGGGTTGTGAAATACTTAACAGAATATAGTTTTATTTGAATGCTTTCTACTACACGAATAAAAACTCAGCCAACATCTATAACCTTCTATTTTTCAGCTTTCCACAGTAGCTAATTTGCTACCTGCTTGTTCCACTATGGAGTCCATGTCTGAAAGTTGTTGAGCTTTCTAGTCTGATTTATTTTCTTACTGCTGCTTCAAGAATATAGTAAAAGGTAGAAAGCATGTGCTGTGATCTGTCCAGGTAAATCTTTGCATCTGGTCAAGTCTTCTATAAATGAAGAAGGCTTTATATACACATAGTGTCAACACACATAGTCAAACTACATCAAAGTTAAGGACTGAATGGCTAAAATGAAGAATATGTCTCTTTGAGCAGACAACCTTCTGATACTATTTTGCATCAGACATTTCATACCACAGAAACTGGTAGGAATTGCACTATTCAGCTGGATAAAAAACAACACATGCAAAACAACCTATTAGGGAAGAAACCATGTACTTTGCAGAAATTAGTCATGGTTGTACATGCATTAAGCTGTTCAAAAAAGCTGACAACCATATTGATGCATTGTCCAGCTGATGGATCATGAGTAGACCTGGAAGAGATTTCTACAAACTCTCACCAAAGCTTCTGAAGGGAAATAGAAACAGACTGACATAGCAAAGGCTGATACAGGGTTAAAAGGAAATTCCTTCCATGACAAAAAGAAAAAAAAAAAAGGTGTCTAAAAAGTTATTGCTTGAATGAAAGAAAAATACTTCAAAACAGCTTTGACATTTATGTATGTGTTTTGTTTTAACAGAGAACAGTTAATCCAACCAGATTATTCATTTGCTTCAAGGGTAAACAGTTGGAGAGGAGCAGAGCAAAGCAAACAATGAAAAAATAGTGTACACCAAGGAAACAATGGCAAACATGTTGCTATGTGTACATTATTTAAGACATGAACTTATAATTTAAAGCATCATAATCATCTGCAACATTCTAGCCTAGAAAACATGGCATCCACTATTATAAAAAATGCTCACATGCAAGTGTATGCAATCACTATTGCCATACACCAAAATTTTCCATCTCTTGGTTAATGTTATTGACAGACATTGCAAATCTACACAAGAGAGAGCACCCCAGACCAGTAACTGCTTCAGCTGGAGCGCATACTCCATCAGAGCACCCACTCCAGAAGAAACTGAAATTGAAGTGATACGGATTCTCTGGTGTCCAATAAAACGTTAATTATGACAAAAACTTTTCTTGTGGTTAGGGCATTCACAGCAGCTCTCACCACCTTGGTCTGATGTCTAAGCAGAGAATAGCTTTCACAAACAGCGCAATTGTGCTACAAAGTTAACCAGGCAGAAGTTTTTTGGAAACTAAGTTTAATTAGTTTCAGAATAAATTAATTCATTAGTTCAACAGAGGGGATTAATTCTGTTTGGCAGACACAATAAAGCTTCACTGCCCTGTTGCAATATGTTTAAATCATTATGCACGTGGTGAGGGGATGGGGGGGAATATATTTGGAATTTTTAGTCAGTAATGTTTCTCGGCTATTGAAAAAATTTACCAAAAAAAGAGAAAAAAATACAGTCTTCAGCTTGGATTGCCTGAACAATCAGTCTGTGCTGAACAGAACACAACCTTCCCATAAAAATGTCAATTTTCTGGGTATTTTATAGTCTATGACCAATGTAAGTGACACTTTTTTTCCATTACAACTGCTTCTGTTCACTAAAGACTGCAAATACCATGAAGTACTGGAATGAAAGATGCTCTTTGCTCTTTTTATTCAGTTATGCTTTGGTGAAAACATTTTAAAGGTGACAAATCTGAACAGTTTTGAGTCCCAAGAGACAAAGTAGCAGAAAATTTTTGTTTATATGCCTAATGCATTGTAGATATAAGTTTTGCCAGGCCACAAGTTCACTGCTGACTGATTTCATTCAGTACTATCGGCAGTGTCCACTCACAGGTAGAGATCAGCCATGCCACACCAGGTGCAAAGTCCTGGTCTATAATTCCATGGGACAAAGATCTTTGTCTTCATGCAGTTCTTCACTAATGGGAAGGAAAACAATTAATTAGTATATGTCTGTCTACAGGAGAGAAAGGGAGGCTATGAAATGTAATTATAGGAAAATGCTAACCATACATGCAAGTTACATTAGCTGGCTGAAAAGCATTGCTCTGACAGTCAAGATCAAGAGATCTACTACCAAGAGAAGGCAATAGTGAACAGATGATGCAAATGTAATCTGCATTATGAACTGAAGCCTGGCAGAGGCAAAACGAGGTTGACCCACACTTTTTCCATCTTTGTGCAATATTCTCTAGTTCTAACTTAAAATTTAGACAAGAAAAAAGGATGAAGCACTTGTAGTTTTATTTTACTGAACTTACACTAATATGTAATATGGTTTGGGGTCTTTTTTCAGTTATAGGTTAAAAATGTAAGAATTTAATAAAGACCAAGAAAAAAACATAATGAATCCAAGTTTTCCTCAGAAAATGTTAAGGATTTTAAAAGCCAAAAAAGCGTAAGTTTGCCCTGGACATCTGCTCTGTTTTTCAAATGCCCTGCATCAAATCAAGTTAATTTTATCAACCCAGAGAGCCCTAAGGACATCAGCTGAGGAATGCAAACAGGGGGGTATTAGGGTTTTTTAAGTGCTGTGGTTTGTATGTAAAATACAAGACTTGATGACCACTATAGGAGTTGTGGCTCTAATTAAGAGTGGAGTAGACAAATGAGCTAGATTGGGTTGATCCTGCCTTGAGAAAGATGAATGACCTACTAGTTTTGTGAGCAGTTTCAGCTTTGAGTAGTTTCTTCAGTGTCCAGGACTCTAACTAAACTAGACAATGCAGAATAGCCTTCTTTGCAGAATGCCTTCATTGCAACAAATCCTGCTCTATGAAGAGGAAGACAGAAACTAGTTTAAGATCAGATCATATAATCTGCAAAAGCTAGGTCACTACTTTTCAGTTAATTATTCTTATACTGAACATAAAAGTATTTTATAATTGACTAAAACTACTCTTTGACAATGCCAGCAACCTTTGAAAGCATGTGTCCACCAGTCCCTTACTGTCTTCCCATGATGAATTAAATCCACTCTCAAAATTTTTATGTTTTATTTCTTCTCTAAATGTATTTGACATTAACCTTTTTGAGTAACTGACAGGACAAGAACTTACAAAGATCTATATAAAATAAAACATATTTTAAGCCCTGCAACTGTCAACTATGTGCTCATCCCCTAAATACAAAATCCATACAAATTATGCAGTCGTATAGATTCCCGACTCTTTATGAATTTTTAAAAAATTGATTAGATATCCAGCAGAAGTTTATAGTGGTTTAAGAGCGCTTTGCATCACGTTGATGTATTGATTTTAAATATAAATCCACATTAATCTGAAGTAATTGACTATCTACATTAATAATAATGTTCAATTTTCATGAGGGAAGAGAATAGTTCTTGTGCCAAGACAAATGAAATTTATTACTAGAGACTATAGAAGTAGAGATGAAAATCATTATTAAAAAGCATGAAGAGGCTCTTGACAGAGAATCTGTTAAAGTTGCCCGGGGTAACTCTTGAAAAAAAAACTACGTTTGTTCAAAAAATTTATGAGCAAATGGGAACATAAAGGGGCAGTTTTATTGGAATCACAACCTAATCTACTTCAAATGTGATTATCAAGAGACTTCTTGACTTCTTGGCCAACATCACTCTCCACTGTGCTTTTTTTTCCCCTGTATTTTTATAAAAAATGACACCAAGAGCTATTGTTTTAAACACAGCTGTCAGAATCCCGAGCTAAGCTTTCAAAAGCTTTTCCAGCTGTCAGGAGGGTAACCTAGAAAGTCACTTGGTCTTTTTTAACTTCCAGTTTTACTACTTTTTTTTTTTTTTTACTTTACTACTGTCTTTAGGGTTTTGCCTCCACAAAGAAAACTGTGTAATATTGAATGGGTTATATTTGAATAGCAAAGTGCTGAATCCATCATTCCAGTATTTTATGCTGCTAATTATATGTGGCTCCAGTTCATCAATGCATTATTATGAGCTTTGTTGAAGAGGAACCTAAGCTCTTATTATATAAGTTAACTTACTTTACTTAATGCCCTAATTTTCAGCTCATACATGTGTAAAACCCAACACATGTACATTCTGCACAGGAGAATTAGATACTTCTCACTTGTGTGTTATGTTTCAAAATATGCTTCCAAATTTCATCCATAAACCAGAATCTGGTTACTGTTCTACAAAGAACAAGTACATATTTTCTGTGGAAAGGAAAGCTTTGGATGGGAAGTTGGCACGGTGTGGCATCATTTATGCCAGTGATGGTCATGTTTATATTTTGAAAATGATAAACCAGTATATACTCAATATAAACTAGACAAATTTGAGCTTCAGTTAAATAAAATCTCAAATAAACTCTTTTGTCTTCTTTCATCCAAGAAAACAGAAAAGTACTACTCTTTTTAAACTGAGCAATTACATCATACCATTAGAGAAAACACTTATATTTAGGTTTCAGTGTTCTTTACCAAAACTGATGGGATTTTGAGTCATCTTCTGTTTGAGCACCCATGTATTCTAAGGTTGGTACAAGACTTCTGATGGCATCCCAGAATGAATTTATGAGAAAAGTAGTGTTACAAATACATTTTGATCAACCAACGTCTTCCTCAGCATGTATTTCTATGCTTCTATTTTAAAACTGAGTGACTCAAGCTGTACCTCACCGAATAGCACTTCTGCATGAAACACTGTTATCTCTGCTGCTTCTGACAGTTTTCAGTAAAACTTAACTAGATTTATGATTCATTGCACAGGGATCTAATTTTATTGTCATAGCTATCAAAACATGAATAACTAGCCGTATCTAGGAGTCAGATCATCTATGTCAGTGGGAAAAGAAGACTGAGAAAAGTAAATCATTAGTAACAAGTGGGGGAAAAACAGGTGATGAATTCATTTTCTTTGTAAACCTCTCTATACAGCCAGCTCATTATAGAATGGTTTTCATTATATGATTTCTAGTTTATATTTTAAAATCTTATCAGCAATGTTAAAAACATGGTCTGAGGCCTAAGCTGTGAAGAATACTTACAGGCAATAAACTAAGTGTTATCAGAGAAACCCTGTCTGAAACCTCAAACAGAAATAGCTATTGAGAGTAACATCTAATTTAAATTAAATGATCAGTTGTGATTTTCAGCCTACAGAGATCCTTTGCAGCTCTGTGAGATTATTCTGAATGATGTGTTTTCCTACCATTTATGCAGTAACAGTCAAGCATGGAGCAATGGGAAAGATGCTTCCAGAGAACATTGTTTCATAACAGTGTGCTTCTTGCCAAGAATTTTAGAGACAGATCAAATGTACATCTTCTGGAGGGCTTCAACATGCAGAACACAGTGAAGTCCCACCCAAACATGGCGACTGTTCTATTGTGACAGTAATAACTACTCTGAAGCCCATCAGAATCAAAGTAAATTTTGTTACTGACTTAATGGGGTTTGGATCAAGCCCCAAGTAATCAGGTACATGTATATACTACTACACATTAGCAGATCCAAAGGAGTATAGGGACCTATCATAAATATTGCTTCTAAAGCTGGCAAATTGATTTTTACCAGAAGAGTGTGACTGAGGAACAATAAGGATTAGAGAGATTTATCCTTTTAGGGCCTTCCACTACATCTGTTAAAGTTACTGTCCTGGGCACAGTAAGGAAAACTGTATTTGGACATGCGAAAAGTTTGCAGAGAAAAGACAAGGTATAAAAAAGAAGTAACTAACATTTAGAAGAAAGGTCTAAGACACTCACCTGGTGACTACTTCATGTTGTAGACCTTTGATCTTCTTTTCTAGACCACTGTGAGCCTGAATTAGGGGTTCTGCAACTTTCACAATCATCTGTAACTCATCTATGTGGACATTTACAGGTAAATCCTAGTTAAGTTTAGATTTAAATTTGTTTGTGGCCCTGGGAACCAGGAGTTTTGTTTGTTCTGGTTTATGTCTATACAACCCACATCCATAGGCACAAGTAGCTGAGGTAGGGACAGTTGGCCGGGGTGCTGGATGCCAGAATAGGAAGTTGATCCCAGTCTACAGTGTGTCCTTGCTGTCTGGACAACAGCCCAACTGTTGGCTTTCAGTTATGAACTGTTAGGATTTGGGTTTACAGTATCACAGCTAAGGTGGATCTACAATTGCACTGCTCAAAACATCCACTCAGGTTCTAGGAAACTTTCTTTTGCTGTTCAGCAATAATAATGCCAGCAAAAAGAATCATATAATCTTAGAATCATTTTGGTTGGAAAAGACATATAAGATCATCCAATCCAACTGTTAAGTTAGCAGTTTTAAATCCACCTCTAAGCCATATTCCTGAATGCCACATTTACAGGTCTTTCAAATATCTCCAAGGATGGTGACTCCACCACTTCCCTGGGCAGCCTGTTCCAATTCTTGATAACACTTTATTCCAGCCTTATTTCCAGCCCACCAAGTCAGAAAAACAGTAGAGAAATAGAGAAGAAGAAAATTATTTTTTGAATGACATCCAAAGTGGAATGCTCATTTTCCCCCACTGAAACCTAGTAAGGGAGAAAAGACTATGAACAATAGGGTAGACATGGAAAAAAAATGTTTATGGGCATTATCCAAAATACTACAGGTATCCTGATTGTCCTGATAAAAGCTGCAACAAAACTGTCCTGATGCTTTCTAACAGAGGATGGGTGAAAAGAACCAAAACAATCAAGAGCAGTAGTCAATGATGATTTTCTGTTTCTTATTAAAATATTCAATGTTAAAATCACCATTGTACCTTTCCACATGTATACTTAGAGTGGTTGTTTAATGTAGCAAATGAGAATGCATTCAAGGATATTGCACAAGTAATTTAATCTATATAATACTTTTTGAAATACAATTTGATTTGAGAGGTGGTATGAAGAAAAGAGTTCCATCACAGAATAGGATCCTCTGAGCAAGTCTGCATACACAACAGCTCAGAAATGAACCCAGAGGTATCTTTTGCCAAAGTCTGTACAGCAGGGTTTTGGTTTTGAGGGGTTTGATCAGACTATGAAAAATAGAAATCTAACCCAGGAAAGACCAGAGCTACACACTGCTCTTGTCTCAGCTCCATCACTGCCAAGACGTCACTGATGCTTCACTCACCATGTATGCAGTTTCTCCAGTACCAGCCAAATCTTTCACAAGGGAAAAATTGAGCTAAAGGTCTTTTTCTGATACAACGTGAGGTATGAACTGGCTGAGTCAGGATCAGCTCCTTCATGAGGACTCTGGTGCTGAAACCTCCAACCATGACACTAGTAACAGTGGTGGTGACAAATTGAAGTCTGGGGCACGGGCCTTGACAGTTCCGCCAAAGGTTGCCAGTAAAAGATGGACTGTGACCTGCAAGCCACTTTGTGCATCAGTCCCATATTGAAGGAGTGGGCAGGTCACTGATGTTGTGGGCAGGCGTGTGAGCCTCAGCTCTCCAGTGAAAGGTATTCGTACCAAGGCTCTTAGCATGCAGTTGTCTCAATTTGGATGTATCATGCTTATTTCCTAAAACAAGCCTTTAAAGGTAAGAGAAGAAATTTGTCCTTAGTGAAATATATCCAAAACCTGGAATTTAGAGTAACTTTACTTTCCCAAAGCAGGATTACAACTGTGTTTCCAGACACTGGAGACCAGAACAAAGCAGCATAAGCCAAACCCTTCTGGTTTCTTTCTTTCCCACACATCTAGCTAGTATCCTCAGTATCATAGAGGACTATCCTCCCTAATTCTACGTCAACATCATTCTACTGGATTCCATTTTGCTTCGCAATAGCAAAAGCACCATGTAGACCTATGGCACTAAATTACTCTAATAATATCGTAAAGCAAAACCCCAAAACAATTTGGTGGTTTAGATCCTGAGATTTTTACCTCTTCTAAATCTTCACTTCAGAGTTCAATTTCATTCTAAAGTTAAATTCCTTTCTAAGTTACATTAAGACTGTAAGAATGAAAAACTCAATGGCATGTTTAGACATGATAAGCTGGAGCATAAGAATTAGAAGAGAACATCCAACTGCTATAAGCAGTCAGAAAATAGTCCAAAGGGAAAAGTCACACACATTTGCAGACTGGCAGGAGCAACCAAAGTTTCTGCAAATATCCGAATGTCTGATGTTAAAGTCCCCTTGCACATATCAACTTGCTGAGGATGGTGGTTTCCTCTGGTCCTCTGGCCACGTTGTCTCTCTGCGGGCTCCTGTGGTGTGGAGGTGAGTTTATTTGCTGTTTATAAGGAGTGGCATAAAGTAATTTTCCCCTTAACACTATTAATAGCCGTAAAGCTATTAGTGTAGTTAACAGCAGTAACCATCATACGGCTGTCTAATGCCTTTTATAAACTCTATTCACTCATTTACTTACTGATGAAACGATTTGCACTAATTGTCAACTGTTTTCTCGGCAAACTGCCTTCAGTGCCATTGCCTCGTGTTTTTCCTTGCTCGTTCTCCCCCTCAGCAGGGACCTGGCCCAGCCCCAACGGCAGAACCTCCTGCCGCGATCATCGGAACCCCTCCCTCATTCCCCCCGCGGTCCCGATACCGACGGGGCAGCAGAGGCAGCTCCGTCCCCCTGCGCGGGTTGCGCCTCGCCGGGGCAGCCCCTCCCGCACGGGGAGGCGGGCGGACACGCGTGGGGCGGGGAGATGCACCGCCCTGCCTTTCCCCCGCCGGGGACCCGAGCCTTAACGGCGGCTATCCCCGGCTGCGGAGAGGGCCGGCAGGGAGGGAGAGCGTGGACCCGCCGGGACCGCAGCTGGCGATGCCTCCCTTGCGGCCGGGGGCCCAGCGCGGCCCGGGGGCAGCCCCCGCCGCGGTGCCCAGGGGGCGCCCGGTGCCGGCCGGCGGCTGCGGGGCGCGGGGGGCCGGTACCCGCCGCTGAGCCGCTACATCGGGAGGGGAAGAGGAAAGGGGAGCGATGTCCTCGCTGGTGAAGGAGGACCTGGCGAAGAGACTGTTCGGGCCCCGGCGGCGGCGGCTGCAGGAGTTCATCGAGGTGGAGGGCTCGGGCGCCGGGCGCTGCTACCTGTGCGCAGCAGGTACCGGGGCGGCGGGGCAAGGGTGCACCGCGAGAACCAGCGGGTTTGCAACGGGAGAGGGCAGCGGTAGGGGTGCGGGTTGTGAGAGGATGCCCAGTCTGCTGCTACACGAGCAAGCCATTCCTGTAGTTCTGATTAGGCTTTCTATAAGAAATTGTAACAATACATTAACATTGTGGGAAACATTTGTGACTTCTAGAGCTTCTGCACCATTCCTTGTCTTGGTCTAATGTCCCACATATTGTCCCTGTTACTCCGGGAACAATAAATTAGACTCGTGGTTTAAATAAATACACATCTGAATTAGTAATTGGTACGAGCTGTGAGTGAAACAAGATTGCTGTGATAAACTTACTTACCTATCTACTTACATTTAATTTCAATATGTCTCTTTCAAAACGTTTTTAGAACAAAGTTTTAGAAAAGCTTATTTGTCTTTGTTTTTACTTCACAACACTGAAATATGCTAAAAAAGAGAGGTGCTCTCATTCCTAAGTAGGTAGGTTGATGCAAATGCTACTTTCCAGTCTGTTTCTTCTTCAGGTTCAAAATATATATAACATATAGAAATAACCTATGCACTTGAGACATAGATTGGGTTAACATCCAATACGGGATGATGTCTACTGTATTCTGTTATCATTATCTTTCTACACGTTTGAAGTCTTCAGAATGTTTAAATTGTTTTACAGATTACTGGAAATTCTGAGCAAGCCATGCTCCTTGCACACATGTAATTTTAATAGGCTTTGTATTTTAGAACTGTTAGAAATTGATTCCTGAATGTTGTAGCTTCTGAATGTACAGAAAAACCAACCTGGTTCATAGTTTATAAACTATCTGGTAGAAGTATATTTAGTTGCATATGGTAGATAACAATGTCACTATTATCAAGCATCCAAAGAGAAGAAATAACATTACATGCCTTTAAAAACTTTGCTAAAAACTCTTACTAAGGTAGAGGATAACAAGTCATTAAAGAAAGCTCTTAATCAGATAACTGATTGGAAGTCCATGAAATATGAAGGAATATTTCTATAGAGTATTAAGAGTGGGATGTCTCCAGTATCCAGTATCAAACTCTCTTAATATATCCAGGCATAGTCAAGTAAGTGGTGAGTAGAATGGAAATTTGATTCTGAAAGACGGGTTGCATCTGGCTGCCAGCTAGCTGTTGCAGTCTGCTGTGATTCTGTAGGAGCAAAACACATTATCTAAAATCTTATCCTTGCAATGCAACCTCAGTCTATGCCTGTTGAGTTCAAATTACCATATAAAAAAAATTAAATTAGAAAAGCAGTCAAACTATAGGCAAAATTAGAAGTCTGTGCCTTTCAAAATCTGTTACAACAGTATCTCACTGTGGATAATTGAACAATCTTATTTTTTTGCAAGATTATTTTTGTCCAAGATTATATCCCTTCCTTTTCACAATAGCAAGTCCCAGTTCTTTCATGAAGGCTTTCTTTAAATGCTTTTATAAGCACTGGAAGAATTTAAAGTGGAAATGCAACCACATTCTGGGATTTTCACAACCCATTATTGGTGTGCCTGAGAAGAATGATAGGGTTAACATCATGTTGTCCAGCAGAGACTCTGAAAACGTGTTCAGACCATGGAAGACCTTAAGAAATGTTGGTGCTCTATGAAGGCATTGCAATACCTTCCGCAATCCTTCCCAGCAAAAGTTGTCAGAGTTTAATAGAACCAAATCAGCTGAGCTCAGCTTATGTTCTATATGAAAAAAATACATTGCCTTTAATTCTATTAACTGAGTGAAGAACAAGCAATATGTAAAATGCAGGGAAAGTAAGGAATATTTTGTTGCTGATGTTGTTGTTAAAAATAGTCCACCCAAGTTTCACCACTGGGCAGAACACGCTTCTGGTTTCACAGCTGCTAACACACCTGTGCTCTGTCCTTCTGTCATACTATTTCTGCTGCTGGCTGAGGGGTAGAGAAGTGGCAGTGTGCGGGACCTGGGGGCCACTAGGACATCCCCTTATATTTCCAGCAGGAGTGGGGACACTTTGGCTTGGGCTTGCTTCCTTTTGCTTTAACTCAGAGGGAGACAACATATCCCTTCACAAGCAAGCAAACAAAATGGTAGAAACTAAAACTATGAAGAGAACTTTCTCATATTACCCTACTAGATTTACTTGCAAATAGAAACTATTGTAACTTCTCCACGGAAGACAACACAGTGGTGATCCTCAGGTTCAAAACCATTGAGTAGCTATGTCTGATGGGACCAGGAGAAAAAGTGACAGCGATTTGTATTTCCCAGGCAGGGAAGATATAGGCTGAGAGAAATTTTAATAAATTCGTATATTTTCCACTGATTTTCTTTGCAATGGGAAGAAGGCATATCTCCAACATGTATCTTTTGTTTGTCTTTACTTAATAACAACTTTCTTATAAACAGGTAAGAGACGTTTTAACAGGAATAAGGTAAAATTAGTTATGTTTGAAAGTATTTTTTTAAAAAATTCAGGAAATATTTGGAAATAGAATTTTGCTCCTGTATTTGTACCCTCGTGCTATGATGTTGAAATGGTCCTGCCAGATATAGATGACATCTTGCCCTTACTTTAGGCTACTGGATGGCTGGGGGAAGTAGCCTGCCCTCCAGCCATCATGCTGGATGTGCAGGAGATTGTTCAGGCTCTGGTGCTTTTTACTCTCATTATCATGTATTAAAGAAATCTAGTCTCCTACAAAGTATTCAGTGTAATAAATTAATAATGGTAGCTATTGCAAAGAGTGTCTTTGTGCTCTTTTTACTCTCATGTCCTGCCTTAGTCAGAAAATAGTGGATTCTGCAAAGATAACACTGGACAACTCAAAGCTTTAAGAAATGTTTTTGATGTTGTTTTTCTTAAATGGCCTACTTAGGTATTTTATAGGGAAACGAAAATTTTGCTTTGAAAAAGGGGACTCTTTTCACAGGGACTCTTCACCAGAGACTGTAGTGATAGGACAAGGGATAATGGCTTTAAACTTAAACAGGGGAGGCTGAGGTTAGATATAAGGAGAAGCTCTTTATTGTGAGGGAGGTGAGGCACTGGAGCAGGATGCCCAAAGAAGTGGTAAATGCTCCATCCTTGGCAGTGTTCAAGGCCAGGATGAACAGAGCCTTGGGCAACATGATCTAGGCTGAGGCATCTCCACACATGGCAGGGGGATTGGAACCAGATGATCTTAAGGTCCTTCCCAACCCAAGCCATTCTATGATTCATTCTATGATTCTATGATGAGCAAGGTAAATCCCGAATCTGCTAAAAGTTGACAGGTTTCACAGACTGTGAAAGTGGTGCTTTTCCTACTACTTGGGCAAAATAAAACTCCTAAGTCCAGATTAATCACATGAAGCCCTGTACATCATCATGTAAGTTATTATCTAAAATGTAGCTTAAGTCTTTTCTTACCAGAACTTTTGGGAAGTACTTTCTTGCATATCTAATTTTTTCTTTCAGTGACTAAAAGTGAAGAAGTAGAAATATGGATGGTTAAACACTTGCGAGTGGATCGAGAGGAGAAATATGAAATACTTGAAAAGTGGTTTTTGAAAGATCTGGAGATGATTGATGGAAGAGAAGCAGACACTGTAAGTGTTATATATTATTAAATGCATGTAATAGTGTATACTTTTCTTGTATTGCAATTTGGGATACAATATTAAAATACAATTAAAATGCATTATATGAAAAAGAAAGTTATATATAAACCAAAAATAAATCAAACCTCCAAAGAATTTTGGCTTTGTTGCCTGTGAGAGGCTCCATATTGCATTTACACTGTTGTGGGGAAAGAGGAAGGAGAGATTTTCTTGTTTGTTGTAATCTTTTTGATCTTTCCAGTTGAGATATGAGGGAGGGAGAGGCTGGGTGTTTTCTAATTTGTTCATCATAACTGGGAATAAAAGTTCTCCACCTGCAGCTCCCAGTATAAATTGGAGTTAATCCCATAGATTTTAATGTGTGCTTGAAAACAAAGCTTTATTAAATATTTTTGTGAAGATTATTATCCTGTCATTTGACTGTATGAATCTATCCTCTGAGCTACAAAGTCAACATCACACATGTGCACGGTTTGGTGTAGCAGTGCACAAAACAGTGCCTCTTTCACATAGCTTCATCTCACAACACTTGGATCAATTAAATATTTGTATATTTGTGTGTGTAAATATGAAACTGCTTTGGCTAGATGGGGCTGATCTTACTGCTAAAAAAGTCTTCATCTCAGATACAAATTCAGAAAGGAAAAATGGGGATGCAGTAGTAATTACAGAACACCACCAAAGTAGAATTAAATCCTATTTTACAAAAGATAGAAGAATACGCTGAGGAGAATATCTTACTGCATGTATGAGAAGTCATTTTAATGGTTGTCCATGCATAATAAATGTAGTCCAGGAAAAAAAAAAAGTACCTTTTTCCCTTTCAAAGTGCTTTCAAACAAGCATAAAATAGAAGTCAGGTTATATGATGCTAGTGAAAGAGAAATCAAGAGCCCCCAAGAGAGGTTTCAGAGCCTTGTTCCAAGGAAAATGACAAACTGTGGTTGTTCTCATTCTGTCTTACGCACAATACGCACATCACTCTCAAGTCTAAAACTAGGAACCTGGGAGATGGAGGAGGTGAGCTCAGCTTCAGAGTATCCCTGCATCCTGTGAGCTCTTTGCAGTTTAAGCCAAGGTGGGGTGGAAGCCAAAACTAATAATACTTCACATCCCCTCTCCAAATTATTTTGCTTCTGGATATGTTGCCATCCCTTCCAAGCCAAGGCAGCCAGAGGGTTTCCTTATCACTTGCCTGCATGAATTTACTTTAGCTTTTTTCTGAAGTGTTGTGCTAAAATATCCTTCAGAGATGAATCAGCCTCCCTCAACTGCTATGATCAAAATCTGTCTCATTTCTAGTTAAAGAAAAGCATAAATGAACCTCAAACTCATAATTATGCAGTGATTAACTGCTATAAATATTCATAATAGTTTTTCATATCCATAGAGTTTAACAGAAGTGAGATGCTGCTAGGATTAATTGTGCCAAAGACCCATAAAGGACAGAGAATTACTATTTAGGCAGGAAGGGCAATCAATATTCTTCTTCTGACAGGCAGATGTTGTTATAGTCCAAGGCAAGTGCTTTTCATATAGTGTGTTTTAGGCAACATGACAAATTGGTTCATTTCAAAACAAGAGTTTATAATCCAAATAAAGTGCAGCGTACTGCTTGGCCAAACTCTGAAAGTTCTACTCAGGCGAAACTCCTAATGGTGAAGATTTGCAGCTAATTATAAATTGCCACTCTGTGAAGTTTTAAATGATCCTTTAGTATCAATAGGACAAGTAGGCAAAGTCCTTTTCAAATGGAGAAAATCAAAAGGAGAGAAAGCCCTGAAGGTAGCTGGGCAGAGAACAACAGGTTGCCATTCTAACACCTGTAAAGCATATAATAATTTCATTCTGTCTCCATTTCTTTAGGATAATCCATATTTTGATATGCACTTTCACAAAGTCTACAGCCTGGAAGCATATAGTTGTGCATCTAAGTATACCTTTGCTCGAACACTGAACAAACTCAACGAAATTTACCTTAAGAAGGACTTGAAGATTGTGAACTTTGATGACACCTACCTAAATGATGATTCAATCTGGTCTTCCAACAATAGGGATTGCTTGGTACTTATGAGGATATGCTTCTATGCTTCCAACCTTCTGTGTCTCTCCCTGTGTCCTTTGTCCTGAAGAAGCATTTTCTAACATTAAGGCAACTGCTTGACTTTTACTGACCAGCATTTCATAAACCATCTGATCAAAAAAATAGTGATATGCAGTATCTGCTTTTTAATTTAACACATAAGTAACAAATGGAACATACTTTTTACATAAATGATTGACTGTTCATTTATATATATTAGGAGGGCCTCGCTCTGACAAATACTTTCAAATATATGAGACTTTCAACATAGAACCAGTAATTCTCATAGTCAGTGGCAATTGCTTATGTAAGTAGAAATCGGCATTTTCTCATAAGTTCGTGGAGGTATAAACTATCTTTCATTAATAGCCGGAAATATTTTTAAAGCATTAAGAGCATTAACAGTTAACTTATGGTGTGAAAGTAGATATAAAAAAGCAACCAAATTAGTTTTGTATAAGAATGATGCACATTTCCATTTTCAAATGGAATATAAATATAAATATATATGTAAGATATAAATATAGAACTCCATTAAAGGGATCACACCTGCATCAATACAAGAATCAAACCCTCACTCTGATGAACTGCAGTTTTTGCATTCAGGTACCATGGGACCAACTTCTCACCTGCACACTTACATTATTTTCCCTCAACATTAAGTGTTCCCTTTGGTCTTCCCATTACTTATGACACTGTCTTAGAAACAGAAAGGGGTTGTTCTTAAGGAGAATTGCTTTGTCAGACCTTTCGAAACTTCTTTTGTATCATTAACATCTTTCTTGCACTTTATTGCTTATGTATATGAACAGGCCTGGTTAGAGAACAGAAATTGTTATGTCTCTACCTCTGGACAAAGAGTTAACAAAATACTATGTAAACAGTAGTTGTTGACTACTACAGTTACTTTGTAGGCAAGTGATAGACTTATAAAAATTCATAAAATTGAGAGTAATTTTGTCCAGCTTCTAGCTATGTGTTAGCATATTCAGTGCACTACACAAATGTGTGTTATTACTTAAGAGCTACATTTAACATGGGGTGGAGCCTACTGAGTGGTTTGGAATGTCTCACCCTTAACAAAAAATGAGGGCTGGACTTGTGACAGTATATCACAGTAGAAAAAGGATGAATTAAAGCTGTATAGAGCAAGAGCTGAAGAGGAGCGATTTTGACAGCAAGAAGCACAAATACACTGTCAAGAGTCAGTCAGCTAAGCTATTTGGCTGCTCTTTGCATACTCAATAAAGAAATGCCAAACCAGAAGGTCATTCAGAGAAGCTTCTGGTTAGAACATACTGCAGGAGAAAATTTGCTTTCCCTTTTGGCAGCAAAGAGAACAGGAAGACTAGCTGTGGAGTAAATCAGCTATGCACCTAGAGCTGACTGATGTAAATAGCTCCTAGGAAGTCTCAAGCTGGTTAATGTCCTTGCTCAGTACCTGCCATCTGTAAAATGGGACATGTGCACAAGGGTACTGTGACTTGTATTTCACTGTTGTCTTCCATGTGAACTCTCTCCTTTGAAAACATTTGCATAAATGGATTCAAAATTGAAATAATCTCAAGTAACTGAGAATATATTTGAAAAAAACTGTATAAAATGTACAGCTTTTTACTTTAATTTTTAAATGTTATCCTATTGCTTGTATATAGGAAAGGCCATACCTTTGATTAGCTGATCTTCAGAAACTATAGGTTTGTTCTAGGCATAGGTTGCAAATTACATTTGTTCTAATCCAAATCTGAGTAACCACGTATATCTTGCCAATTGTGAGGGCAATTTATGTGGGTAACACATATATTCTGTTTTTTGTAAAGACTGAAGTCTTATATTTGCCACCTAAATACTGTTAGAGAGAAGGACTGTATTTATAGTAATTGTTTATGTAATGCAGTTGTTCTTTATGGCATGTCTGTGGGACAATACAGCACAAGTATCTGTGTTGTAACATTTGACCCATAACTATAAGAAGTATTTGCCCAACAACCAGGTTCCACAAAATCATTTTCAATAGCAAGTATAATTTAGACTACTGTTATCTATTATACATTGTCGTGTTTGGGCGGTGTATTAACTGTAGAGGTCACAATGTTTTCTGTAATGTGCTGAATAGTCACAAGGAAATAGTTTCTGTGTGGAAGAGCTTCCATCGTCTTGAAATAAAAGTACAGACCTTCTAATGATCAGCAGTTCAGAACATTCTTTTGGAGTACAGGTATAGTGAATTCCTGACCAGAAACTGAAAATGGCTATAACGTTCTACTCTATTTAATGAACTTGCATCAGTAGTTTGAATATTCTACTCTTGTATTGTATAAACATTAAACTGACTGTATTAGAAGAGAAATAATCCTGCATTTTATGTGGAATAATACACAATTAAAACTTGTTTGGTATTTATTCTGCCTGATAACATAACATTTCAGACATTCTTCGCTAAGTGCTTAGACTAAACAAAAGGAAATGAGAAAAAGGGACATTGTCCATGTGAATTATTTAAGTTATTATCAGAAGAAATAATACTTTAAAAGATCTTTGTGGGTGAGGGATAGAAAGAGTTAATGAAATGGACCCAGGCGTTATCACCCTGGTCTGGTTTAAGCCTTGGGAACTGTAAGGAGAACAATGAAGGGTAAAGATTGGTTAGCAAAACAAAACAGGAGGTTTGCAAGATAAAGCAGGATGTGCATCTCAAAGACAGATCAAACAGTGTAAATATTTGTAACTCTTAGTAGTTTTGCTAAATTGGGATGATAAGGCAGTAAAAGAGTGGAAAATTACTGCTTAGCACTTAGTAGAATATAAAAGGGATGCAAGACAAGAAATAAAGGTCTTCAGATTTCACCAGAGCTGGAGTCCAGTCTTTGATACGCCACAGATCTTCGTTGATCCTCAAGGGCCTTCTTACATTTACAAAGGTCTTTGTAAGATGTCACATACCAAGACACTGTGTAATTGCTGACTGGTCTGATTGCGCTATGGAAAGTCTTTGTCCTGAGGTGCATTTGACTCACTTCATACAGTGCAACTGCAGCACAGGACATGGAGTATACACTAAAATACAAATGGAAAAGACCTGACAGGCTAAATAGCCCATCTTTCAATTAATGCAGAATTGTTTTCTACATCACATTTCCTGACACTGGATATACAGAATGTAGTTTGAAATACAGTATATGGGGATTCGCCTGCTGCTCCTGGAAGACTTCTCCAAAACCGAACAGGAGGAAACTTACAGAAGAAAAGGATTATCACAAATGCATTTGTGACAATCTTATAGAAGGTTTCAACAAATGATGGAGTGAACTGATATTTGAGATTGTGGATATAGTGGGGACTTTCTTCATAAGTCAGAAATTTTATCAGCTATATCTGTTCCATAGAAAAGTAAAAATAGGCATCCTTAAAATGAGAAAGAGTGATAATGAGCAAACTGAACTCTGTGCTTACTTGTTTAAGAGGCAGAAAGAGACTAGTAGCTGTCATAAAAGACTGATGATGTTTGTTTTCCTAAGTGTATTTTTTTAAATGTTTTAACCAACATCAGAATTAAGAACATGGGAAAACCTATGATGAAAGAATTTGAGAATATTTTGTATGTAGCATCTATCAATACTGTATTTGTCTTATTCTATACTTTTAAAAATACAGCAGTTTGCTGAAGCTCCATGCTATGAAAACCATTTAACATCATTACTCGGATAAGAGATTCCCATATCCATAAAAAAATACACTGGTGACATTCCACTGGAATTCATGGATTTAAGATCATTTTCACCACCTAAGACTCATGACCTTCTATTTAAACCAGAAGGACTCTTTTCCTGTGTTCATCATTCACGGATAATCAATCTTTTCCTGCATCTTAAATTAAGCAAATACAGATCAATGCAGAATTTTAAAAACAATTTTGGAAGCAAAACAGAGCAGGGAGGCTGTTCTGGACTGTACCAGCTGGTTAGTTCTCATTTTTCTCCTTCATATTTCACAGTCACACATATAGGAACCCACCTCTTCCCAGTGAAAGCCTATACCACTTTTTTTGTCATTTACCTGTCATTACCTGTTCCCCAATACTTTCAGTCACTTTCAACATATAAATCTATCTTCTTCCAGTAAAGCTGAGGGTTATATTGCATAATTTGTAATACACAATTGAAGAGTATTTTGTCATGGTTTAAAGTCACTATTGGAAGATCGAAGACCCTCTCTAAGGAACATCTGTGGGAAGCTGAAACAGGAGGAAAGTGAATGTCATGGTGCATCCTGGAACATGACCTCATGTCAATTTTAACACGTGTAAACACATTTTAGCATTAACAAGCTACATTTTGCTTTGGGTTTTGTTTGCTTGTTTGTTTGTGGTTTTTTGGTTTGTTTTGTTTTGTTTTTTCTCTTTAGCAGAATTAACAGCTAAATACAGGAAATTATGAGGGGCTTGAGTAATAACACAGCTTTAAGAAACCTTGTCCGATCTTTTATGGCTGCCTTGTCCAGTCTTTATAGATCTAGCCAGAGACAGTTACATTTTGTGGCTGAATTGAGAAAATACTGAACTGTAACTTCTCTTTTAACCTTGGCCCTCATAAATGATATATTGTAGAGGTACATGGCAGGTTGTTTTGTAAATCAGAAAATAGAAGTACATTGAGAAAGACTCCATTGGTCAGTCGTGTTTAATACCTTCAGCCAAGTGGAAAAATTCTACAGAAATTTTACAGAAATGAAGAAATCACAGTTTTACATGTGAAAAATCTACATTTTGGTAATGTGTAACAATTGCTTGGAAAAGACATTTTCTATTGTTCCTTATTGGTCATGGCCTGGCTACTACATTTTACCAGCCATACCCTAAAACCATGCTTATGTATTAACATGAATAAATCAAACAGTTCAAGTAATATGCAATGATTTCAGCCTTAACTCTGCATGCAAGCACTGAAGAAATACTATATTAATTTATATTAATAATGCTAAAAATGAGTTAACAGTATTGATGGTGTGGGGAACCTCCACTACAGCAAAGTCTGAACTGGAGGGTAGTTCCAGTTCTCACTGTATTCAGCAATGGCTACCAATAGCTACGGCCAGGTTTGGACATAATTTCTCATGATTAGATGCCAAATCCTAAATTTCATGATCACTAGTCACAGAGTAACGTTTCCCTCTGAATTATCCCAAGCATCAAATGCTGCCAGTTTCTAAAAGTCCTTCTACTTAGGAGGAAAGCCAGAATCCGAACGCTTTTCACAGAAGCTGTGTTAATGCTGTGACCAAATCGAATCACAGCATGTGGTCAGAGATGGACTTCACTGTCATTTGAAATTCTAAACTACTGTCATATTGTAATGTACTGCATGCATCTCACAACCCCCAGTATACCTGCAATTCTTTTGTGAATACACTTGTCTCCTAACAGATACAGCACTTAATAATAGCTCTGCCATGAGGTCAGCTGAGAACATAGATGCAAGTTGAAAGGATGTTAGTTTTGCTGTTAGGATCATAGAATCATAGAATAGTAAGGGCTGGAAAGGACCTTAAGATCACCTAGTTCCAACCCCCCTGCCATGGACAGGGACACCTCACACTAACCATGTCACCCAAGGCTCTGTCCAGCCTGGCCTTGAACACTGCCAGGGATGGAGCATTCACAACCTCCCTGGGCAACCCATTCCAGTGCTTCACCACCCTCACAGTGAAGAACTTCCTCCTTATATCCAATCTAAACTTCCCCTGTTTAAGTTTGAACCCGTTACCCCTTGTCCTGTCACTCCAGTCCCTCATGAATAGTCCCTCCCCAGAACCCTTATAGCCCCTCTTCAGATACTGGAAGGCTGCTATGAGATCACGAAGCCTTCTCTTCTCCAGGCTGAACAGCCCCAGCTCTCTCAGCCTGTCTCCATATGGGAGGTGCCCACCGTGGAGTCGGGCAGGAGCTGCCTCAGGAAGGCACACCCAGACGCAGTAGAAAGAAGCAGGATCTCCCTTCACCACGGCACCGCCTAACAACCTCTGCGGTGCTTTCACCACTCCAGAAGCTCGGGGGTTCTCGGTGTTACCGTTCCAGCCCAACGCCTCCGCACGCTTTCACTGCCCAGGCCGGCTCGGCACCGCTTTCAGGGCTCACAGCGCAAAGCCCCGCTCTAAGCACCCTCAGCCCAATCCGCTGCCCTCCGCCCTCACATCACGAGGCCCCGCCTCGCGTTACGCTCATCCTCTCCGGAAGAGGGCGCTGCGGGAGCTCTATGGGCTTCCTAGCCTGCAGTCTCGCTGCTGGCGTCACGTGAGCGGAAGCGGTAGCTGTGGGCAGCTTCAAGTGCTGGGTGTATGCGGCTGGAGACGCCGCTGGTTCTCGTCCGCCCCTGGCCCCGCGGTGAGAGCGAGGTGCCCCCGGCAGCCTCTGCCCCGCCTGTGGCGGCTTGCCGCGGGGCTCCCGCGTGTCGGGGCCGCGGGGCTCGGCGTGCAGTGGCGGCCGCTGCCTCTCGCCGGCGGCTGCGCGGAGGGTTGTCTCTGGGGCGATTCCTGCGGGACTCGGAGGCCGTGAAGCTGCTGTCGGACGGGCCCGTGGGAAGCCGCCGGTGCTATAAGTAACTGTTAATGAGTTTTCCTCTTAAATGGGTAATGTCTTGGCTGATTGATTCCCGGGCATGTTTCAGGCAGGCTGCGCTCTCGTGCTGTAACCCGGCAGGATGCAGGAATAGCATGTTTTCCTGTTTACACATTTAGGGAGCCTAAACAGTGCTTACTAAGTAGCTTTAACATATTGCTGTGTAGAATCCTTCCCATATATTTCGTGGACAGGCTGTGCCTTTCGCAGCGAACTGAAAGACACGGACTCAGTGCATGATCCGACTAAGTAGTTTTTTCCTTTTTTCTTGTCCTGTTTATAGTTACAGCCAAACAGGATATTCACGTACTCGGCAATTTCACCTCCTCAAGAACATGCAGACATTGTTCCAGTGTTCTGGAACAGAAAGTCATCAGTTGTGCCCCAGTGTTCTGTGAACAGAGCAAGTCAGCACAATAATCAGTCTCGCACGCTCCTACACGCACTGCTTTTGCACACAGAGCTGTGTACTTTTGAATTCCTGATAGTGGTTGGCCAAGGACCAGTTATGATTTATAATTTTATTCACTTTTGGAGAGCCCAATAGAGACATGACTGCATGTCCTGCATGTCCTCGGCTTTGAAGCATTCCCACAGTCGATGTGATATCTTTGACAGATTTCCTGTAGCTGAGGCATTGTCAGTAACAATGCTGGAAAAAAGAAAACAAGAGGCAGCAATATATAAAGGGATTTATTAGTGTGATGTGGTCTCAGCTCTCTTGAAGCATTTTTCTGAGGAAGCTCCTTGTGCTTAATTCTTTGTTCATTTGGGATGCGGGATTCGTGTTTGGGGAGCTTGATGTTCTTGGTCCTGTCATATTCTGAAGCTGGTTGAGTTTGTAACAGAAGTTGGACTGTACATCAGAACAAATCTTTGATCTAAGGTTTAATGTGTTTTATGGGAAAGATGCATTCTGCACAACCTGAACAGTTTGTGTATCAGTGAAGTGGGAGAGTTAGCAAGTTGCAGCAGTCTGAATGTGACTTAGAGCAGAAAGTAAAATCCTAAATCAGGAGGCAAAGGGGATGTTTCTGAAATGCAGCACCTTGTTGGTGTTTCATGTATTCATCTTACACACCTGTTGAAGAGTAACAGAAATGATAACATAATGCAATTTGGGAATCAAAAGATGGGCCCAGCAATTGTTGAAAGAGGAAGAAAATTGTTAGGCTGCAGCTACGGAATGGTATATTGTCATAAGGGTGTCATATAAACGGCATCTCTTCGGATGCCTCAAGCTCTATACACTTGACATTACTGATTCCAGCTTGGTATGTTGGCCTTGTTTTCCCAACACCCTGGGGTTACTAATCTTCACTAAAATGAAAGATGTAGTGGTGGCCACCTGAGCTGAGGTATAGTGGGACATAAAAGAAAAGTCAGCACCTTTTTAGTTTCAAGTGCCAAGAGAACCGTTTTGGTTTTGCTGTGTTTGTCAGAGGGAGCAACCCTGGCATTCCAAAGAGAAAAATGCAACCTAAAATTTAATTCCGCATATCACCTCAGCATCAGGCAGTGTACCATGTGTTGTATATTAATCCTGTTATTAACCCTGTAGAACTTTAAGGCACAAGTTCAGACTAATATTGGAGCTTCTGTATTTAAATTAAACCACTGAAATGTGATGTCACAGTGTTGCTCTTTTTTTAGTCTACCTAGAATCTGTGTAGTGTGAGGAATTGTTCTGAATTGGGTGAATATTACTAATGTCTTAATTGTCTGAATTTGGTGAGAGTTTTGTTTTTGGTTTGGTTTGTTTTGGCTTTTCTTATTTGATTGATCTCTGCAAGCTTGAGTATTGGGTGATGTTGTGTTGTGTATGTCATTCATCCCCCCGAATGAATCTAGCGGGGACTAGACTGCACTTTGCTTGGGAGCCAGGTGATTATGCTGAAATCCATCTTGTATGTCTCTTTCACAAATTTGTGACTTCCTTGGCATTTTATTCTTGTTTGGTGCATAATTAGTTTAACGTTGGTCCTATCTTACCTCTGCAAATTCTTCACCATAAATGAACATTCTAGAAGTACAAATGCTTTCATCTGGGTATGTCGCATACTTAAAGGCATTGCCAAAGAAAATCAGGACTCTCAGTGGATGTTTTTTAAACAAGCTACTTGTTAGAGCATCTCACAAATTTGAATAGCCTTCTTTTCAGCCTTTACTTTCTTCTGCTGCTGTTACTGCAGAGATGCATCGCTTGAAGGGGGAACCCTATGAACATCTCCAGTTCCACCTCTCCCTACCCCCAGTCTCTCTCTGTCTTCTTTTCTACCTCTCTGGCTCCCAGAAATCACCTGAAAACTCTATTCCTAATGAGAGAAAAACTAGAAAGCAAACTTTTTGGTGTTAGGAAAGTACTTTTACTGTTAATGACAGATGTATCTCATGTATACAGTGTGATGGTCTGATTCGGTATGCAACTACGTCAGTGACATTAAACTGTCTGCCAGTATACCAGAAGGCATCAAGGGCATTCCTTGATGGCCTTGTACAATCTCCTGTGTTTGCTGTTACAGGCTACAGGAGTGAAGTAATGTCTGTTTACTATCTTTCAGCAGAAGCCTGTTTTTTTGAGATTTTGGTTAGACTACAATGTTTAAGGTCAGCATTTGATTCCAGGAAGAAATCTCTGCATTTATTACTAAGTGTATGTGATTATTTTCCTTGTCTGTTTTATATATCCTGTTACTCCCTTGCTAAAGAAGAAACTCCATAATTAGCATTCAGTTTCTGAGCTCCAGTCCGTATATCCAAGAAAAGGCATCAACCTAGTCAGATGTAATGGACTTATTGCAAAATTCTGTGGTGGCCTTTTCAGATTTAAATGACTCTGAAGTTGAAATTTCCGCCAGCTACATTATTCTGCATTACTGTAACAATTGACAGACACTCATTTGAGGATAAAAAGAACAGCCTGTTACATTTAATAGTATGTGGTAGCTGGCAAAAAGAGGGAAACAGGTCTTTGCAAAACATTAAAACACAAACCAAAGAAACACAGTGCTGTATTTTTAGAGGCTCAGAGATTTACTGCCTTAGTTGTGTATCTGTCCCCATAGTGTGTGTCTTCCAGGAATTGTTTTTGTTATAAGGAAGCTTTTATGCTTCAATATCCAGAAAATAAATCTGACTTAAGAAAAAAAGTTATTTAATTGTATTGCATGGATCCTCTGCAATGTCTTGTGTTTTTATCAGTAATAATAATAGAAAAATATTGCCTACTTGCTGAGTAAAGTTATAATATATATAATATTATTTATATATGTTTATATTTATATCTGTTTATATATAATATATAAATATTATGAAATATATATATATGTACAGTGCCACTCATATGTTAATAGTAAGTTTCTAGTAACTCTGCAGGAATTGATAGCGATAAATTTGGCAATAGGTATCCACCACAGATGTTCTTTACAGAGGTATTAAACCTCAGAAAACTAGTACACTGAGGTTTTTATTTGCTTGGTTGAGGGTGTCTATTTGCCACCAAACAGAATGTGATGTATTTATTCTGCTTTAAGAAAGCTTTTTGAGCAGGATATTTGAGAATGCTCTCAGAAGATGGGATCAAATACTAATTTATAAATTCTCTTCCAATACCAAGGGAGGAAGGAGTGAGGAAGCATGCAGAGACATGGATCCTCAATCAGGTTTTTCCCTCTACCAGAAGACAATTAGTATGTGTATGTGATACACAAAAGACTCAAAAGTAATAACTTGTTAGACTTGAAATTGTGGCATCTGAATGGTGAATTGAATGACTACTGTGATATACTGTATCCAGAATATATTCCAGAAATCTTCTTGCAAAGCAGGGAGACAGATACTTTCTCCTCTTAAATGGAGCATTATCTTCAAATTGGTCTGCCCAACATGTAATCTTGAATCAGACTCCTGAAAATGTAATTGAATGGTTTAGGTGTATTTGATAGATTCTGGAGCTTAAGTTTCATTCAAGGTCATCCCTGTAGTGACGAGTTTTATGCTTTCCATCCTGTCAAATTTTGTGTAGTTTTTTTTTGTTCACCTGTCTTAGAGAACTTTACTGGATCCCTGGTGTTCATACCCATTCTAAAATTCCACTAGTTAGTGAGAGTCATTTGATTCTAATTTCAACTTTTTTTGTCCATGCCTCACATTCCCTTTTACTACTAAGAAGCTTTTTGTTCTCTATTAAATTAAACAGAAGAATAATTCTACTGTTGATAAATTACAGTTGTCCAACTGAAGTAAGATGTTAAGCTTTATCTTGGACTTCTTCGTAAAGCTGGCTGGTCTGCGACCCAAGTCATGTTTGTCTGGATTCAGTTACCTGTAAAATTTAATTTCAGAAAACTGAAGTTGCTATAAGTAAGTGACTGGTGGTGGTGTGGTGGATATTTTGTTAAATGTGACTGAATGTATTATGACTTCTTCAAATCTTTCAGTTAAGTGAAAATGACTGCAATCAAGCATGCTTTACAGAGGGATATTTTCACTCCCAATGATGAGCGTTTGTTGAGCATTGTGAATGTGTGCAAAGCAGGCAAGAAGAAGAGAAACTGCTTTTTGTGTGCCACAGGTACATAGTAATACCACACTGTATTTCTTGTCTTCATCTTTTTCTTTTTTTCTTTTTTATTCAGTGCAATTGTCTTAGCTTTATTTACAATATTTATTGTTGCCCTATATAAAACAGATGCTTCCCATTGCTAATGGAGAAAATCAGTTGTAGTTTATACTTCCATTATTGCTTCTACTGAAAAAGAAAAAAAAAACCCCTATTCTCAGATCTCATTGTAACTTTAAATGAAGGAATCAAATTTATTTGTTTGGGACTGGTAGGCTTTTGAAGCAACATTTATGTAGTGCTTAAAAGGGAATTTGCTAGGTATCTAGGCTGATCAGCCCAAACAAAATGCAATATAGAGTGCTGGTTAGAGTCCAAGGCAGGGGGCTCTGGAAAGGCACAGTAACTGAACTGAGTTCTAATGCTCTTTTGAGTGTATGTGTATTCTGTTACATCTCTTCAAAAGATTACGTGTTTTAGCCCAATCTGTCAATAAATCAGCTTGTTAGAATATTTTTTTTGACTGAGAAATCCCAGAAAATATTTTTATTCTGACTATAATCTCCAATTACCTCTGTGCTTTGTCAGTTATGTGGCCGTGGTCTGAGGTCTGCTGTATCAAAGATGCATCTGAAAATTGGGTTCTTTACTTCATGTGTATAGAGATGTATATCTGATTGACTGAGACTTAAACTGAGCTGTGGATATGGGGATAAAAATGTGTCCAAGGACCTCTTTCCATCAAATAAATATTATGGAAACTTTCCCACAGATAACTAATTTCAAAAGTTGAAGAACAGCAGAAATGTTGAAATAACTTGTGCGTTTTGAAATTACTCTTCTACTTCATTTAACAGTGACGACGGAACGACCAGTGCAAGTGAATGTGGTAAAAGTGAAAAAATCTGACAAGGGAGATTTCTACAAAAGGCAGACTGCATGGGCATTACGAGATCTTGCTGTTGTTGATGCCAAAGATGCTGTTAAAGTATGTGTCACTGTTTTTGGTCTAGTGCTCTGCTCAGAACATCTTTTGGTTCCAAGTTAGAGTTAACTTCCTTGATTCTGAATGCTGTAAAGGTTAGATCTATAACATGTTAAGCAGGAATTAGGGTGATACATTCCTGTGCTGCTTATGCTTTTGCAAGAATATAACCCTGGTAAACTGAGTAAGAGTAGTCTAGATATGCTTGAATAGCAATATTCTGAATATCTGCCCTGTTTATTGTAGTGATCCCTCAGTCACTGTAGAGTTCCTGTACTGAGGACCAGTACTTTTTCAAGTCTTAAAAAAATATATGACCATCTTACTAATGACATTCAGCTACATGTAATTTTTTTGCTAGGACACTTAAACCATTCTTAATGAGCAGTATATAAGCTTGAAGGTGAGCTTTTATAATCTTCTTTCTAAATCTTGGCATTGACTATTTGTTAGAAGGTGTACAGTCCTGAGGTGGTGTTCTAAGAGGTACAAACAGGCAGAGGTGAAAATTCTCCATTCTATTGTGTCTGGTTTTATGTTCTTTTAACTGGTGATTTGGAAGAATAGTGCAGAAAACTATGAAGTGGGAAATTCTTTGATTTCCTCCTCCCCAAGTACAGGTTAAATATACCTTGTTATTTATCCATATACTTGTTGTCTGGATTCTAGATTTTCCTTTCTGTTCCTAAATACCATGTTGGAGAACAGCTTCTTTCAGGTTAAGGTTCCTGCAGCATCTGTAAAGAAAGATGCTAAACACACACATGCACAGAGCTTTCGCAACTAGTTCTAGTTAGTTCTTTATTTGCTACAGCATAATAATATATAGCATGGATCTGAACTATGAAGCCAGACAGAAACCACATCAATCACAGGGCCTATTTTCAGTCACTATAAATTCCATTCTATGAACAGTCACTCCCTAGGCTGTTTTCCAGCCTGACCTTGCACCCTAACACTCCTTGGCTTGCACCAGACCCAGGTGTGCTATCAACAGTTCTTCTTCTCTAATTATCTACATAGCTGGAACAGGATGGCTTGCAGTTCCCACAGGTTCCATTTAAAATTATACTTTCTTTCAGGGCTTTTTCTTGCAAGACAGAATTCAGTAATTGTTTTCAGAAATATGCTGTAATGTATATACCATTCTAATGAATAAATCTGAAATTTCCTTTCAAAAATCAAATGTTGAATGATGAACTCTCTCATACTAAAAAAAAAGTCAGAATTAAAGTTGATAGGTGCATCATGTTTTCATTTCCAAAGCTGATGCTGTGCAACTCCTGACACAGGCCTTTCTTGTACTAGTTGTGAGACAACTCAAATGTTATGTAATGATACTGTTTGTTCAGAAATGGATGTATCATGGGTTCAGCTGTAGTTATGTTTATCAATATAAGCTACAGGGAAAAGAAGAACAAACTAGAACTGCTTTTATTGTGTTGCAGAGGAAATATTTCTCATCATGTGCGGTTTCATGTGCAAGCCTGCTTCTACTAACAGTAGTAGCAATGTAAGAAATAAATAATAGCCATAGCAGTTTTTACAAACTCTGTAAATAAGAATTTGACATGTATCTGAGGCAGTAACATTTTTCATCAGGAGGCCCGACCTGAAATGTTTGTAGTGTGATCTTTAAAACAGACTGTTACCAATTACAGTCCATACTGAGTTCACAAGTGGCTGTAGAAAGTACTTTATTCAATTGTTATCAAAGTAATGTTCTCATTAGGCAATAAATCTAGTAGAAAATACTTCTGTAGTAGATTTTTACTGTTAAAATACCAAATAGTCTTTTCTATCCTGTTCAGTATTATCAAATAGTATCATATCTATAGAAATGCATCAAGCACTCTTACAATTTTTCTCTTGCTTATTCCCCTTAAGTCTTCTTGAATTGTGTTGTCAAGAATTCCAGCTTCCATTTTCAGTTTCAGAAGGCTAACTAAAGGCATTAGTCATTCTGAGGACAGTGTTTCAGGGCAGACAGTACTGTCAGATGTTTGTTGAAACTTACAGGTCACTGTATTATGTGTTATTTTTGCCTTATCTGGCTTGACAAAACATTGTCTTCATAGCATGGATTTTGTTTTTTTTACGTTCAGTGTTTTATCATCTTCATTAAGGTACATCAGAGTGCTGGAGCTGTTGTATTAGGTTGGCATCTGTGTAATTTCATTTTTATCCTGTCATCTCAATAGTTCTGCTGCTCAGAGAATCATTTGACTGTTGATCCTGTAACATATTTCATCTTTTACAGGAGAGTCCTGAATTTGACTTACATTTTGACAAAGTGTACAAATGGGTTGCCAGCAGCACAGTGGAAAAGAACACCTTCATTTCATGTATCTGGAAACTCAATCAAAGATATCTTAGAAAGAAAATTGACTTTACTAATGTTAGTTCACAGCTTTTGGAAGGTAAATGTCCACAACTGTATATTAAGTTTAATAATTATTCATATAAAGCAGATACACATAAAAAAACTCCAACCTAATCCTGATGTTTTTCCTATTCAGTTTTAATCTTGTGTATTTTCAACAAATAAACAGATAAACAAGGTGACTAGATAATGGATTTTCTGTTAGAGGACTGAGACAAAACACTTCATTTATGAAGTTCTCAATATCGATAAGCTTATTGTATTTCTAGGCTATTCTGTTTCTTGAACAATATAGAATCTACTTGCAAGAACTTGTGGGTCTAAATGTGTCACAGATCTGCTTTTGTCCCCATTTTCTCCTGAATTAGAAAAGCACTTTAAAAAGTGACGCTTCTTACCATGAAGTACCATGCTAAAGCTATGAGGGTTTATATGAAATTTCTAGTTTATGAATTATGAAGCCTGTGTTAAATTCTGCTGGACCCTATTACAGTTTATGTGACAGATATCCTGAGAAGGCTTTGTATCTTGTTTGCTCATGCTGTATTAAATACTTTTGCAGTTACATTATCTTTTCGTAGTTAAAATTTTTTAGTAAAGCCTAGTGAGTAAGCGTATCTTATTCTGGGTCTGTCTGGAGCGGTTAAACTGTTGGTGTTAAATACTAGATTTGCTAGTGTGGAAGAACTTGAATTTGCACTGTAGAACAGGGGGCATTCCTGTATCTTGGTATTAACTGAAATTTGTTTTTAACCAACCTCAGACTTTTCGAGTTTGTGCAATATTGAAGTAGTCAAACTTACTGCCACTTAAAAATATACCCACTGCTCATGCTTTGTCTAGCTAACATTCTCTGCTTCCTTTCCTCTGCTTTTCCATACCTTTTAATTCTTCAGAACTGCCTAAAGTTGCAGAAGGTGCGTAACACCTTTTTCCTTTATTTTGCTTTGTAAGCAATTTTTCTTAAATAAAATGCCTTTTTTTCCCCTTCCCATAGTGCTTTGTATAGCTTATCAAATTGTTAGAGATAAAAGAATTGTTTCTAATTTCCTAAATACTTTCTGGCTGGACTGCATTAATGTTCTGTAAATGTTTGTCAGCCTTTAAATGGCTTGTTGAATAAAGTAAAAGCACTGCTGTGAGAAATCATAGTTTATGACAACATTATTATTAATTTTCACTTCAGTACTGATCTTCCTCCTGTGGGACTTACCTTGAGCATTAAGATATTATTATTATTATTTGGTGATACATTTGTTCATTAACTTTAGTACCTTTTCCTATGTTCTAGCTACCAAAAAAGAATCTAACTTCTACTGATTTGCTAACAAGCTAACACTGTTATGTATTCTCATACTGATTACCAGCATGAGAGGTGAATAACCTGAGATGAAATTTCTCTTTGTGTGTGCAATATAGGAAGGTAGCCATTTGTATTTAGCCTGTGTTGCATAATTTAGAAAACATCACTGTTGGGAACCAGTTCTGGAAATATTAATAAAGCCTGTGGAAGACTGAGACTTGAAAAAGGTGTACAAGGGCGGCAGCTGCTTGTTAGGAAAGTTGTTTAATGGATTTGTTTACTTAAAGGCAGTTGAACATACTTAAGTACTCTTAAAATGCTTGAGACTTTCTGCCCTTGATAGTGTTTTTTATTTCCGTTCTCTACACAAGAATCAGTTCCAAGTGGAGAGAATCAGAGTGTAGCAGGAGGTGATGAAGAAGCTGTGGATGAATACCAGGAGTTAAATGCCAGAGAGGAACAGGATATTGAAATAATGATGGAAGGATGTGAATATGCTATTTCTAATGCTGAAGCCTTTGCAGAGAAGTTATCAAGAGAGCTACAAGTGCTAGATGGGGTAAGCATTTTTTCTGTCATTCAGTGTGATAGCATGTTGAACTGTTTCATTGATACTGACTGTGTAGCTTTCTTTGAAAAGGTAGCTAACATGTCACATACTTAAGTGTATATCTGCTCCTAAGCGGAGCTACATTCTATTATCAGATGTTAAAGATCTTCAGCTGTGCTCTTTACCTTCCAGACCTTCTGGGGTGAGTCACAGGCTTTCAAATGAAGAGTTGAGAAGAAAAAAAAGGCATTTCAAAATACCTCTTGAATTACCTTTCTTGAAAGGCAGGGTGCAGGAAGGGAGAGAGCAGATGTTCTTGTTAATGGATGTGATCTCTTATGCCTAAAATATTGCTCTCAGTGTAATTAGGAAACACTAAAGCTGTAATGACATTGTCATATTCAGCTGTCTGTAACAGTATCATACTGTTTGCTACTTTGCTTTTTAAACAGTCCAACTTTCTAGAGGTCAATTGGAAACCTTAAGGAGTTGCAGGGGGTACAGTCTTGAGGGAACAGTTAACAATCTCCTCAAATTGTTGTATGTTTCTTTTGTATTTTGAAAATGGCTGTTGTCGAAGAGATAGGTCACCTTGCAACAGAAAATGTGACCTTGTCACCTAAGGTGCTTTTCTAGAACAAAAAAATGTTCTAGTGTATTAGGGATTTCCGTTTTGGTTTTTATTTTTGTGTAGATAAATACTTCAGTTCTAAGAACTGAGTAGATTTTGGGGTTTACATCTTAATGGAATAAAGAAGTGTCATAGACTAAGGAACTGCTATGTTTAGTAATACTGAGAAGTACTACAAGCTTATATTGTTTCGTCTCATTGAGAGTTTTGGAGAGTGAAAGTAATAGAGACAGAAGGAGACTTCGAAATGCATTTGAGAGATAAAATTGTCTCTTAAAATATTGTGGCTCAATTTTCTGTACAGGCAAATATCCAGTCAATTATGGCCTCGGAGAAACAGGTGAATATCTTGATGAAGTTGCTGGATGAAGCTCTAAAGGAAGTTGACCAAATTGAGCTAAAGCTGAGCAGTTATGAAGAAATGCTTCAGAGTGTAAAAGAGCAAATGGATCAGATTTCAGAAAGCAACCACCTAATTCATCTCAGCAACACAAATAATGTGAAACTGCTGTCAGAGATAGAATTCTTAGTGGTAAGCATTTTTGTTGCATTTACTGTGGTTGTTCATATGAGGTATATAATTCTTTTAGGTCACTACCCTCTTTAGCAACTGCATTTGATGTTCATTTAAAATGTTGAGTTTATTTTTCTGTTTTATTACTGCACTAACTTCAGTAAGTTTTTATAGTGATGGAATCATTTATCATTCTTGGTTCAGCAGCATAGCAAGCTAACCTGCTTATGGATGGTACATTCTATGATTTTGTAGAATCACATGGATTTGGCTAAAGGTCATATAAAGGCCCTTCAGGAGGGAGATCTGACATCTTCTCGAGGCATTGAGGCCTGCACTAATGCAGCAGATGCCCTTCTACAGTGTATGAATGTAGCTCTTCGTCCAGGTAATGTTTTTGTTAAACTAGTCTAATATTAGAAACGTACTATGATAGTGCCTTTATCATATGTGTCTGTGCAACTAGTTTCAGGTTTTGTTTCTGTCGATTGAGAGAATAGTGACCTCTGGTCCTTTTGGCTCACATATACAATATATTTCTCTGTATTTTGTACTCTGTGAAGTTCTTTTTTGTTTTTAGGACATGATATGCTTCACGCAGTGAAACAGCAACAGCAGCGGTTTAGTGACTTGCGTGAGCAATTTGCACGGAGACTTGCCAGTCATTTGAACAGCGTATTTGTGCAGCAGGTATTACTCCTTACTATTTAACATTTTCATTCACCAACTTTTCCTGAGAACAAAAACAATCCACCTAAAATTGGGCATGTTCTATAATATGCTCAGTAAATGAATGGACTGCTAGAAGCACTTCAGGGAGAGATATTCCTAAACATGCCAAGCTATAGTTGCCTACAGAAGTCTCTTACATTTAAAAAAAAAAAAGGCAGCTGTTTTTAGTGGGTTTGCTGTCTGAATTAAATACATCATGTGATATATAACGATTTCTTTTAATTTTAGAGCTTATTAATTGAGAAGAAAAGCACTGAATTTTTTAGGGGTGTCAGAGGCTGAGAATGTTGGTGTTCTTGCTGTCTGAACTTCAAGGGCTATAGAAAAACCTCAGCAAACATACAAAAGTAAAATGTCTAAACCTTGATTTTTGAGCATTATCTTGAAATATTCAGAAATCACTGTCCTGAGACTTGTTTCCTAAAGTCTTTTTTAGCATCAGTTTTTTAATTTCTGTGTCTCTTTATCTCCAATTAGTTTGCTCAGAACTTTCTTCAACTCTGTAACAGGTCCCACTCTGTTTCAGTTCCAGTGAGTACATTGGGTTTGTTACAAGCTTTTCTAACTAATTTTATGAGCTTGACTTACCTAACTAGCAGCTGCATCTTTGGCTTTACAAAAAGAAATTTGTCCTTTCTGACTGCAGATCATCAGGCTTATGCCCCTTCTCACTTCCGTTATTTTTATCGGCCCTCAAGCTTTGTTTATCTGTTTGTGACATAACGTTCCTCTGATCTGATCTCCAGAAATTGCTAAGAGACAGATTGAAATGTATGGAGGGAAAATATTTTCAGGAAACTGTAATTTGTGAACAACTGTACAGATACTGCAATTGCGTGAAATTGTAATGTTTATAAATAAAAGTAATTTGATTTTTATACATATTAACAAGATTAAAGTTTTAGAAGTTTTAGCTTTCATGTATTAATCTGTGTGCAGAAAATGGAGTCACGATGGATAATTGTATAGAAAATTGCATTTGAGATCACATGAATATTTGTCTTGCATATGAAAGTAGCTGTTCAACAGAATGCCTTTGCTGATGTTCTGTTCTGAGGGTTTTATTTTTAAAAATGGTAAAAGATTATGATTATTACTATCTAATATGATTTTTGAGATCCCTTCCAGCCCTTGGGATACTGTGATTCTGTGTATTTGATGAAATACTTCTCAAGAGAGTTTTCAGAGAATCTGTTGCCAATTTGCAATTTTAAAATTTATTTATTTTTAAATTCTGGTACTAACAGTGGTCTCACATTGTCTTTCGTATAAACTCACTCTGAAAAGTTTTGGCATGCTGTTATCTGTGAGGTATTGATTAATAGATAAGATAAAATAGAGCAGATAAAATATGTGACCTCACTTTAAGGCTAAGCAGGAAGAGTTCATTAGCTGCAAGAGATGAGCCTCTGCAAAGTATTTCTGCTTGTTGTAAAAGAAGAAGTCTGTGTTCTTCATTTTGAGGTACAGATTCAAGTGTTGGAGGCATAACAGATTTTTGTCCATGTTTTTGTAAAGTCTAACTAGAGCATTTTAACGTCTGAAGAGTTGTATTATTTGTTTAGAATATTTCTTTAAATTAAAGCACGTTTTTATCTGCTTTATTTTTTTCTGATTTCTAATTTAAAATGGCAAACAGAAACATGATGATGTCTAAGCAGCTGCTAATACAAGCAAGACATATTCTGATTTGGAACTCATTAGATGGAAAACCAAAGTTGCATTGACATTTTGGCCAAAATAAGTTATCTTGGAAGTATGAAATTGTTCTTTCTCTTAAAAGCAAACAAACTCAATGCTGTTGTAAGATATTAAGGTGCTTTATCTCCTTTACATAAAAATGAGAATAAATCTTAAAGGCTTTAAACAGAAATGCAACTTTGGATTGCTGTTCACTGCAGTGTTAAAAACAGTTAGCAGTAACTGTTACTAACAATTAATGTACTTGTCTTTATGGTGTCCTAATAATATTCGATTAACCTTACTGTGTGTCTATAACTTTAACAATTTATTATGGTTGGTTGGTTATTGTGTTGGTTTTGTTTGTGTTTTAACAACCAGGTTCAGCCTTGAATTCAAAGGCTTTCCACCTTTGAAATGCAAAATAGCCTGAAGCTTTGAAACTGAAATACTTTAATAACAAACTTGCAGTATCATTTAATAACAGATTGTATAAATGTATGTGCAGTGAGAGGAAGCTTGCTAATTAGATGGAGAAGGAAAACCTTGAAGCTCCATAGTCTTTTGGAGCAGACTTGAACAAGACGTAATTTAGGCTAACCAGAATGGTTAGTCCTGTGGAAAAGCTGGCTTGGAAAGAGATACTTACCTTTGGAGGGGATTTGTCATCTAGTTTTATGAAGGGTGCAAGCACTAGATAATCTTTAAGGTCCCTTTCAACCCAAACCATTCTGTGATTCTACAAAGCCGAATTCAAAGCTTTATTCAGAAGCTGGCATGTTTGCACAGAAGCATGTTTGCATGTTAGTCTTTCACAAATAATGTCAAGACTCATCTTGTATATGTATCATCTGAATGTATTTTGGACACTTTTAGGGCTTTTTTAATCAAAGACTGTTTAGTACCTAATACAATAGAGAAGGGTAAGCCAACGTTGCTTTAATTTTGATTCTGCTATGCAAAATGGCTTCTGTTACAACTTAGACATGGAAAGGCAGTTTTTAAACTGTGTAGCTTATATTCTGCCAACTTGTCATATCCAAGAAGGAACTGCCCAGGAATGCTTCCTCTGTCCTGACCTGTATAAACCACCGGCATGTTATACTACAGGAATTGGAAACTAATTAAGACAATCTTACTGTGCTCCCACAGCACGAACTATATGTAAGATGAAGTCCTGTTGCTGTTATTTAGTACAAGCCCAGTAAAAAAAAGGCTTTACAGAAAATACTACATCCATTTTGAAATAAATCTCTTCCTCCCCTTCGCTAACCCAGGACTAATGGTTGTGTGTTTTGCTACACGACTGAGCTGTGGTATTACCTTGCTTGCTTCTGGAATTGTCCAGGAAACTTGTGATTTCAAGCAAGCAAAAGCTTAAAAAAGCTAAATCATGTGTTGTTCAACCAATATTACGTGATCTTCACTTACAGGGTAGTGTGTTTTTCAGGAGCCAGAAAATATGAGGAGCGTGAAATTAGTTGCTTGCTGTTAAATAGATTGGTTTATGCTGCATGTTGTAAACTGTTTAACTCTAGTAAATGTTCAGTGATAGAGTGTGTGTACCTACATTTGTGGGGAGGGAGAGAGAATGTGTGTGGGCTGATGTTTTTAAGACTTGACCAAGGCTTGGCCAAAGTGGGCTAAAGTAGGTTGACTTGGTGCAGACTTTCAGAGGTGTAGCATAAAGCTTATCATTAGCACCTAAGCCATGTGTTGATTACTGGAGACTTGAAATGTCTTATGTTGTATGGGAACATCTTTAAGATTTATTTTGCCTTAGAAAAATAACATCATAATCTCTTAGAATTTTTCAGAAACAATTGAACACTTGTCATTATACTTTCACTCGGATGTACTTTGCATTCAGTGCAAAGTGGTAAACAGAGCTTTACAGTGAACAAGCTTACTGAGATGCAGTACCTACAACAGCTGTAATATCTCAGATTTTTGTATTATATTAGGTCTCATTACAATCTGCATCTCTAGACTTTGTTCCTATGCAAGGTATCTTAATGCTCCTCAGTTTGACTGAGATGCTGTCTTCATATTAAGTTTTTCAGGAAACTTCTAGTAGATCTATATAGTGCTTCTAGACTTATTTTAATACTCTCTTTTATCAAGGGTCATGATCAGAGTTCTACTCTTGCCCAGCACTCTGTTGAATTGACACTACCCAATCACCACCCATTTCACAGAGATTTACTTCGATATGCTAAACTGATGGAGTGGCTTAAGAACACAGATTATGGAAAATACGAAGGGCTAACAAAGGTATGTGAAGTGCTCAAATGATGCTAGAGGCTGTACGTAATATACTTTTTTTGAGAGTCAAAAGAATTGCCTGTGCGTATGTGTGTGTTCTTTAATATTCCCTTACACTAAATTTAATTCAATGCTCCTCTTTATCCTCTTTGGAATAGGAAACTTCACTTGGTTTTTTGTTGGTTTTTTTTTTTGGTATTTGTTTCATCCTGTATTTTTTTTCCTTCAAGTTTCTTTGTCTCTGTTCTGAAGTCTCATAAGATATAAATATTAATGTAAAACAAGTTTGCTGTTTTACAGTCTAGTAAGAAAAGCAATTAGGCTATTTCATCTTGATGTTCTTATTGCCTGTGTAACATATTTGTTTCAATAGACCTTCATTTCACTTGGAAATATCAAAATCGTCAGAAGTCTTTTGTAAATAGATGAAATAGAAACACTTTGGCTTTGTGTGTATATATGTATATATACATATATATATAACTTTTAACTGTATTGTTCAAAATGGACATGGAATGAAAAAATTACTACAGAAGTGTAGAAAATGTTTAGATAGAGGCCAAGGGAAAGTTAGCCCTTACAGACCAAGTAATCTTTTTTTATTAAAGTACTGTCATTCTTAAAACTCAGCCAGAGAAAATTTAATTAAACTCTTAAAATGGTTTTGAAGTAGTTGTTCTTCTGCCTTCAGTGTAAGGCAAATAATCAATGAATGACTGATGTCTTTGTTACCTTTATAATAAAAAAATTAGGGGAATTAAATATTTATGAATTACGTGTGCTAAGTAACAAAAGTTTGAAGAACACAGGAAAAATATTCTTGGGTGATCTTTGATTAAAAAATATTTCTGTAATTTTTGTTCTAAAAATCTAAACAAACCAGATAATTTTCAAACTTATTTCAGTTAGTTGCCCTTCTAAAATTTGAGCTTATTTTTGGCAGTGTTGCAAACAAATTATTTTGAGATTGACTGAATCCTGTAGTAAGTAGGCACACTGAGCTTGTACCTCCCAGTGTTTTCTGCTCTTCTGTTTTCTTTCTGAGAACAGTAATAAAGAGTCATATACTCAGGAAGATGTGTAGGACTGGCATCCTGTTTGCCTTTTTTGACCATTTTAAGAGTCTGGTAAAAGAGGCTACAGAGAATGGTGCTGAATTCTGTCTGTTCTGCCCTTGAATTCTATGATGCTCCGCTGCTAGTAATCCTACTTGTATGTACCACATTGCTTATCTTTCCTTATGGAGGAGAAGTAGTAGTTTCTGTTGTTCAGTGAACTCACTAGGAGAATTAATAGAACCTGCTTAACTATCATGAATATATTTTTGTTTATGCTACTTTGTTTTTAGTAGAACTTATATACGTGCTGGTTTCTAAGAACTATTTAACAGTAAGATAACAAAGTCAATATGTATACATGTTAACTGATTTACATTTTTCTCTTAAGAATTATATGGATTATTTATCACGACTGTATGAAAGGGAAATAAAAGATTTCTTTGAAGTTGCCAAGATCAAGATGACAGGCACAACCAGAGAAGGAAAAAAGTTTGGTAAGCTTCCACAGGGCATGTATCTTTGAATCTTACTATTTGCTAATGAAATACTCACTACAGTACCTAGAGCCAGTTTTATAGTGGTGTAAAATTGCTTTTGATAAGGTAGAAGAAGTTGGATTAAAAACAGATTGGTAAACTTCTGACTTCTGCAAGGCTGAAGTAGCAGAACTGAAATCTGTGACACTGGTCAAGGCAGAAGGATAAAATATGGTATTTGTCAAATTTTCAAGTCTACACTCACTTTTTAACAAACTACCAGCCATGTTTTCTTACTTGAACTATCTTCCTTTATTAGTAGAACAGATTTGACAAATCAACTTTTGTAATTCAAGCAAGGTTGAGCAGCACATATGTGTGTTGTTTCTGCTGTCATTTTTGCTTTTAATAAGTTTTGAATGGATTTTGAAGAAGCTAGTTTTAATACTAATTCTGCCTAAGGAAACCTGTCAATTTCACTGTCTTTTCAGTGGGAATTACCTATAGTCTGAGACCAGATTTCATACTTTGTTAACTTGTAGGTCTTTCTGTTTAAGTGAGTATGTATTCCTTCTAGGATTAAATAGTCTAGTGTAAGAATGGTAATGAAGCTTTATAAAAATTAAATACTTAGAAAGCAACAGTGTTACAGGTGCATTTATATGTTGGCTATTCTATATTTTAACTGCTTGGTTTCAAAACATGCTTAAAATGTATGTATTTGCCACAGTTCATCAGTTTCCAAATTCTAAATGCAGAAATGATGTACAGCTTTAACTAGTGAGTTCTGCCAAGACTATTTTGGGTCCTGAACTTGAGCTTTGGAGCTTGATGGTAGAGAACAGAAAAAAAGAAATGAAAGGAAGAAAGCAGGAGAGTGGTGAGGCTTGACTGAGGGAGGGGAAGCTGGAAAGGTATCTTAGCAAGCTCTTGGACAGCAAGTGGTGCCATAGTGTATCATTGTCAGAACAAATAACTTTATGATTCTTGAAAAGTTATCTTACTGCAGGGAAAAAACCCCACTTTATCCTAAAAGAAATTAATTCCTAAACCAGTCTAAACACTTTATCTTGGCACTTCTTTTCAATCTGCATTTGTGAGGAAACAGTTTTTGTAGGAACTTCCTAACTTCTGTAAATGTTAGGGAGTGATCAGGCATTTTGGAGAAAGAGGTCCTTCAGTGCACCAGCATAAGAGCTGCACCTTGAGAAGGCTTCTGTTTTGTATTTGTGTAAATGTAGCTATTTTGTAACCGCTTATAATGATGTGTAATTTCAAAAGCTTCTATGTTGAAGTTAGTGGTTGTACTGTTACTAGTTGTTCATTAATTCAAAATACATCACTCCTTAATAGTAAACTTATTTAAGGAATAGTGTAGATGCATAATGCTCCGGTTGTATGCAGACACTAAAGATTACCTGTTTCCAAGCTGTGTTGGTGTGTGTTCTTGCCTTTTTTTTGTGCTTTGGGAATAGCACTGCTATTTGAATGCCCTAAATGCAGAGGCAATGCTGGGAGGATTCTGGCATTCTGTGCTACTGCAAGGTTCTTTGTCTGCATTTTTATGGCAAAAAAAATCTGGGTCGTGAGCATTCACACTTGTCTTAAGTAGTTTGTTTTTTTTTTTCCTCTTCTTTTCTGATGAAGCCAAGACTTTGATACTTAAATACCATAAAAATCAATGTGGGAAAGAGTACTACTATTGTCATATTTTTATATGCTGTGGTTTCTTGAAAGCCACTGTGGATCCCCCGATTATCCAGGGCCTGATCTTTGCCTGCAGTTCTTCACATTCTCTAATATAGTCCCATGCATTTGGAAATTGAGGATGATGAAGAAGTGGTACCAATGCATGACAGATGCATACGCCAAATAAATCAGGCCTAAACCTTTTTATTCAAAAACTGCCAAAACCTTCAAGATCAAAAAAACAGGCTGCAGTTTTTGCAGTTGGACATTGTAACTGTAAGTAGTGTTGCCTACTTGAGAACATCTGGTATTTAAGACATGTTTGTGGCATTTGGAAGTATTTACTCATTCTATTACAGTAGGTTCTGCTTGCCTGCTCCATTTTGGGCAGCTTGTAGCATCCATCTTCATCAGTATCTTCTTAATACCACATACTGCTTTTAGTGTATGTATGCAAATGGCTTTTACTGGTTAGGGATTCTCTGTTTACTACAAATGCCTATTTACCCTGAATTTCACATTGAAGTCCACTTGAGGAAACTGTTTCATTCTGTGAAAACAAGGAAAAATAAAAACCACCTTGTAGATTTTTTTGCCTATGTATCGTTTTCATCCTCTGCAAATTTGCAGTCATCAGTTTTTGGTGCAGCATGAATACAAAAGATGGATTCTCTATGTAAACCTCCTGATTTGCAAACCACAGAAAGGCTTAGCCAGTCTTACTGTCAATACAAATGATTTTGCAGTATTAGTGTGTGTTTTTTGAATTGAAGAGGTGGCCAATATCTCTGACTCAGTACAAAATTACGTAAGTACATCTTAATTTCATGTCTGTTACTGATATGATGATAGATCTTTTGGAAACTGAGTCTTTTGCAATATTAACTCTGACAAACAGAGCCCTAATTTAATGGACTTCTCAATTTGGGAGGACTTAAATGCATTGCCAAAAATATTCTTTGAATATACTATGTAAGACAAAGCAAAGTTTTCTACCTAGAAACTTACTTTGTGATCCATGTAGCTTAGACACTGAATTTCTAGAATAGTACCTCTCCAACTAAATGTGTTTGCAATGTAGTTACTTGCTGCTTATAGTTCTCTGCATGTTTCTTTCCAGTTAGAGCTTAACTTGCATCTTGTGCATGGTTTGTGCAAACTGCATTTTAACTTGTCTTTGTCTTTGATGCTTGCAACCTAATCCATCCCAGCTACACTGCCTCGAAAAGAAAGTGCTGTCAAACAGGAAACTGAGAGTGAGTATAACTAGTTGCATTAGTTGGTATTGTCAATGCATGTGTGTCAATGTAAACATGTAGTGCTGCATTGTGGAAAATCTACCTAACACTGAAGCACTCTGTTCAGAATGAAATAAGCATTAGCAGAATAATTGTTTTTGAAAAGCAAAAATGAAGCACGTGTAGAAGTTGAGGAGGTTTGCAGGTTAAGGTAACAACTTTTGGTTTCCCCACACCACTGGTTGATACAGAATATGTCTCTGCCTAAGAGCTTGTCCTAGTTTTCTAACTCTTGCAGTAGGTTGAGGTAACAACTTTTATTAGATCTGTAGACGTTGTCTTGTGTCCCTAGATCAGATGCCAACATAGCAGTTAAATGAAAGGGTTGTTTTTAGGTTTCTTTATGGTTGAGATGTCAAAAGCTTACGTGAGGGTCAAAATATTTATGATTTCTTGGTCTTGTTACTAGATTTCTCCATCCTGTTCCAACATTTCTGAAAAATTGGGAAAAAAAAATGCTCCTCACCTAGGAGAAGGCCCCAAAATATCAGGAATAAGTACCTGTATGTTAATCATGATCAAAAGGAGGGGAGAACATTAACAATAGGATTACTGTAGCATTGTAGGTCCAGCAAAATAGCTGGAGCAAGCCATGTAGATAAAAAAATGTTAACAGCAGAAAGAACAAGAAGTATCTCTGTGTATATAAAGCTCTTTAATGTTTTCAGTCCTGTGAATTAATTCTTCTGCCTGTGGCAGCCTTTGCCCAACGTACATTCACAAAGATCATAACTGATCTTTGCTTTAAAATTCTCAAGGAGAATATCCTGGTGTTCCTGGGTTTCAAAGCATTTGCAGCTTAGACAAAAATGGAGTTGTTTGATTTTAATGTAGGACTACTAGCAACTCTTGATCTCCTGCATTCTGTAACAGAACTGTTCTTGAATGTTTTATCCTGCCTTTGCTTCCCTCCTTCATAGTGTCTATTCCACAGGTCTTCATGGAAGTTCTGGAAAACTGACTGGGTCTACTTCCAGCCTAAATAAACTATCTGTTCAGAGTTCGGGAAACCGTAGGTCTCAGTCATCCTCACTGTTGGATATGGGAAACATGTCTGCCTCTGACCTTGATGTGGCCGATAGAACAAAATTTGATAAGGTAAGGCAAAATGTTGCATAGAATTTTTGTCAGGTTTTGTATTAGAATAGTTATGCCGTATGCGGGCTCATTGCCTGGTGCATGGTGCCAATACACACCAAATCCAGGTATTTCTGTTCCTTTATCCTAGTTTGCATAACGTAGGAGCTAGGCGTTTCACCAAGACAGAAACATCTTGCCTATCCTTGTATAAAAACCTGTACTGTTTAAATTTTAAAACATGTAAATTTCAAATTCTGCATGCACCACACATCTAAAAAAGGCAGTTTCTGAGAAATATTTAAATCAGAATATTATTCTCTCATAAGATTCCAGGTATTTTATATGCTGCATGTGGTCTTTAAAGCGTATAATATGGTCTAATAATTTTAGGCCAAATACACATTTTTAAGCAAATAGGAATTGAACTGATGGGTTTTCCAACTGATTTTATTTTTCTCCATACAGATGTTCATGAGTTCTGCTGCATTTTGCCAGTATATTAGCAAAAGTGAAAGATAAGACAGCATAATCTTCTTTTAGCCAGGACTTGAGCACGGCCCCTTCCTCAGCCTTTTTCTGGGAGGAAATACTGTATTAAACATTATTAACTGTTAAGTTATTACACATCTGTATCAGCAACTTCTCTAGAATTAAAATGATAGCATTTTTAAAAACAACTTTATACAAGTACAGGTATTGTGCTAATTTTTTCAACTTCTGAATTTTATCTCACACCCATACAGAACACATGACTGTGGCTATAAATACTTGTGGAGTACATTTTGTGTGGTGTAAAGATGACAGATTAGAAGCATGTCTAACACCTGACTTACAATTTCAGTAGTTTGTATTAATAAACTTCAATTATTTTAATGAATTATTGCCAAAATAGTGTTTCATTTTAGATTAAATCTAAAAGTTGTGATGAATGCTTCTGTTTCAGTGCAAAACTTGCTGTTGGTTTATGTAGCAGAGATATATGGAAAAATTTTCTACTGGGCAGTTATCTTCTTACATACACAGTTCACCTGTTTTTCTTCCCTGAGGCTTTGTATTTTGTCTTCTTCCTCTCAGCAACCCAGGCAGAAAAGAGAGTGCCAGAACCAGTGATTTACTAGTAAAATGTGAATGTTTTCATTATAGCACAGAAGTCTTTCCTCAGGCTGTGACTAGAAAACTTTTAGTTGTGGAAAAACGTAGATTGTTCTTTTCTTCCCTGTGTTATATGGATGAGATGGGACTGTGTTGAAGATGCAGATACCAGTACAAGCTGTTTCCGTTTCTGTTAAGTAGAAATTAGTCTTCTAAAGCTTACTGAAGATAGAAAGTAAAGTCTTAGGCAACAAACAGTTAAAATTAGTATTACTAACTGTTCATATTATTTGGTGTGTTGATAAAATATTTGGCTTTCTTCAGATTTTTGAGCAAGTATTAAGTGAACTAGAGCCTCTGTGTCTGGCAGAACAGGACTTCATTAGTAAGTTTTTCAAACTGCAGCAACATCAGAGCATCTCAGGAACAGCAACGGTATGGCTCTTACCTTTTACTTTGGTGGCAGAGTAATCCATCAGGCCTCATAAAAGACCTGTTTAAAAGATAACTCCTGAGTTTATCTGGCAGTTATGTGATCCAGGTGATCAGTAATTTGGTTTTCTCCATTAGCTGGCAGAATCCTTTATTTTTGGCTGACCATTACAAAAATTATTAAAGAAGGACTGACATGTTTATTTTGCCATGGCTTTGTTTCCTCCTAAGATCACAGTAAACACTTCATCATGCTATGTAGGAATGCAGTGGGTAGTAATTGTGGATAGAGTCAGATTTGGTGGAACACAACCATAAGACTACCAGAACCTTGCAAATCCCTGTAATTGCTACCTGTGGAATGGGGGCTGATAATTATGTTGATTTTGTCAGATATACTTATCACTTAAATACAGAATTGGAAAAAAGCTTTTAGTTTCCTTTATATACATTCCTTGTTCTTACAGAATGAAGCAGAGGAAATGGATGGAGGAACTTTATCTCGTTCATACACTTCTGGTGTTCCACAAACAATATTGTCTGAGTATGTGCTGGTGCAATTTGTTATTAATTCTTGAGCCTACATGTGAATTTATTTCGTGTGTAAAGGTTTTTTTTCTCTATAATTGAAATTGTTCCCTTCTAGTGAAAATTAGTAATGAACTCTTAATGTGTGCCCAGACACTGAATGTGGCAGTAAATTTAAAAAGTTGCATATTTGGATAAATGTTTCTGTCTGGAGTCATATGAAAAAGACACTTAATTCTCTAATAGTTTGCAAAGTGAAACTAGGCACTGTAATATGTGAAGTGTGCTTTGGAAATATGCTTAGCAAAGTTGTGAGTTTGTGTGTGTCAACTTCCACACAGAAAACACTTCTTTATAATATTTTATACTTGGGATTATTGATTTTTACTGTGTGGCATTGCCATTTTCTCTCTTAGCAGTACGCTGAAAACCATTAGACTTGTTGAATGCAAATGAGACTACTGTAGCAATAAATAAATTTACCCTCATAATGTTAGCAAAGAGTGTAACATAGCCTCATAAACTGTCAAAGTAATATTTTTATCTTATGCATTTTTAATAGGAAGGACATGATCCGACAAATGATGACAAAAATATTTCGTTGTATTGAACCTGAGCTGAATAATCTTATAGCACTGGGGGACAAGATTGATAGCTTTAACTCCCTTTATATGTTAGTTAAGATGAGTCATCATGTATGGACGGCACAAAATGTGGACCCAGCTTCCTTTCTCAGCACAACACTTGGAAATGTTTTGGTGACTGTCAAAAGGAACTTTGATAAATGCATTGTAAGTCCTTTAATTATTTTAAGCGAACTATAATATTATAGGAAACTCACTTCTACCCAGTCTGATTTTCCTTTCCATATATCTCAATTTTTGCTTTTAATTTGAAGTGAAAATGAGTAACTGTATTGCTCTTCTACTGGACAAATCTTCAAAAAAGATAAACTAATGGATGGTTGTATTTCTTCTTTCTCTCCATTCTAGTTTTCTTCAATAATTAGCTATGTATGACCACTCATTCACTGCTGTGAGGTGGTTGATATTTTTAGTTGCTTATTTAAACAAACTGGAATAAATAAATTTCAGTTTATTTACTGAAGTCAGTCAAAAAACTACTGGTCTATGCCTTTTTTTTACTTTCCAAAACAAAACATTGCAAACTTAGGAAGATTTTGCTTTCCCCTTTGAGCATAATATGCCAGATAGACATCTCTTCCATGTGTTCAGTTACTTCTGTCTAACCTCTAACAAAAACTTGGTTTAAACAAAAAGGCAAATCTTTTGGCAGCAGCAGAGGCTGCTTCCACTGTCAGAAACTTCTTTTTGCTAATATGGTATGACCATTATATGAAATATGGCAAGTTCAGTGGAAGTGTAGCTGCTGGTATAACTTCTTTTTGTATATCTTTCTGTTATAAATGTAATTTGACTCTAGGCCACCAGAGTAAGACTGACCATTCTTGATCAGTTCAATGCTTAAAATATTTTGGTGCTCATTTGTATTATACTGAAATTTTATTTCAGTAGAAGATTAAAGAAACTTCTTGTAGCAGAAGGAATTGTTAGCTTGGCTGAATCAGAAAACTGGAGTTCCTTGTTAGATTATAAAATGAAAATGGGTAATTGTTCCTGGAGGATAAGTTTGGTTTTTTGGTTTTTTTTTTTTTTCCTTAATACTAAATAGACAAAGGAGAAGAAGAGCCAGAAGATTTTGCTTGCCCATCTTCCCTTTTTCTTTCCACTTATTTCTTAGGAAGTTTTTGGGGGTAAAAAGGGAGAGAGACTGAGTAGATGTATTAATTGAAATATAAAATTATTTCTGTGTTTGAATAATTGTCAGTTTTTTCAGTATGTCTGCATTTTTCCTTTACTAGTTGCTACATAGTCTGGAGTCATATTAGAATCTAACATCTGTTTCTCTTTTAAATTTAAGAGCAATCAAATGAAGCAGATGGATGAAGTAAAAATCTCAAAGAAGAGTAAAGTTGGGATCCTTCCATTTGTTGCTGAATTTGAGGAGTTTGCAGCCCTCGCTGAATCGATTTTCAAAAATGCAGAACGACGAGGAGATCTCGATAAAGCATACATAAAACTTATTAGAGCTGTTTTTGTCAGTGGTAGGTCTTTTGAGGTTGTCATAGTAAATAAAGTGATTGCATCCTCCAATTTGTATATAATTTTGCTCCAAGTAACAGGTTTTTCTTTTTAAGACTTTCTGTTGCAAGCCATGTGCCTGATACTTGTGCTGAAATTTTTATTATCTCTGTTATTCATAGGAGAACATGTATAAGCCTTCTCATCATAATATGCTTTTTAAGAGCAAACTGTAGATATTTCCCTTTGTACACACATGTAACTTCACATTATGACAGAGGGAAGTGAAGAGAGAGAGGAGATGGCAGCAACGTGGCACACTCAATCTGAAGTAATTTCCTGTCTTTTCTCCCCCCAGGTGTAGCTTAAATGAGTTGATCAATCTGCATGGGATCCCTGGCATTTGGTCCTAATACCATTCATCTTCACAGCCTTGTGAAGTGCAGAACACTTGAGTTCTGGCTATGAATGTGACCCTTCCTTGGCATGTTAAGTTCTTTGTGGCCTAGCTTGATGCAGCAGAAGGTCTCTCCAGTCCTTCCTGTTTTGCCAGCTATTGTTTGAAAAACAGCAACACCCTTGTTCCACTAGGTTTATTTAGCATTAAAAAAAAGGAGAGAAAAAGGACAGATACATGCAAGCCAGTGACCTCTGGAAAAAAATTCCTTCCTTTTTAAAATGGACATGGATGGACAGACCATTTACCTGTGCATTTACCTGGCAAACTTTCAAACACTTCTAGCTATAGTGTGGTCCTCTTGGTATTATTAACTGTTTTGCTTCCTTTTACTTTCAGTTGAGAAAGTAGCCAATGAAAGTCAGAAAACACCCAGAGATGTGGTCATGATGGAGAACTTCCATCATATTTTTGCAACACTTTCTCGCTTGAAAATTTCTTGCCTTGAGGCTGAGAAAAAAGAAGCCAAACAGAAATATACTGATCATCTTCAGTCCTATGTAATCTACTCACTCGGACAGCCTCTTGAGAAATTAAATGTAAGTATGCTTGAGTTTATATACATTTAAGTGGTACAGAGTAGTCTTAAGTGTTTAGTTTGCCCTATCTATCTCTCTATCACTACCATAATCTCTGTTATTTTAGATTTAAGCATGTCTGGCATTAGTACTCATAAGGGTAACAGTCTTAGATGAAAATAACCAAATTTTTCATGGCAGTTAATAGAACTGACAAAACCTTAATGTTGTCTTTAGCAAGTGGTTTAGAGGTAGGAAAAAGAGGGGAAAAGTAATTGGGAGCTTTGGGATAAATTTCCCCAGCTCAGCTACTGAGAAAATTACTGTAGTTTCTAAACTGTTCAACAATAAGAAAAGTTTTAGAGAAGTTTGGTATGTCTGAAGCTGAACTAAGCATTAAACTCAGTGCAGACTTAGGGTCTGATGTAGTTCTGCCCACTGAAATTTTCCCACTGTTCATTGCTTTTTCTGTGAGCAGGATATCAGCCATTCATTTTCTGAAAATTCTAAGATGTGTTCTCTTTCTGAAAATGAAAATGCTAGCGTGTTGACTCTGACCAGCACCTAAGCTGCCATGTAGTAACTGCTTGCTTGCTTCCCTCTCCCCAAGCAGGACAGGGGAGAGAATAGGAAGAGCAAAAGTGAGCAAACTAGGGGATTGAGATAGAGTTTAATCAGTGGATAGGTAGAGAGAGGAGGGAAAACATTAAATAAGTGGTACAAAGGCAGTCGTTCAGTCCTCCTATAACCAGACCGATGCCCAACCCATTTCTGAGCAACAACTGCTTTGAAGACAAACATCACCCCTGCCCCCTCCTCTAACCCTGATTTTTACAGCTGAGCATGATGTTACATGCTATGGAATATTCTTTTGGCAAGGTTTGACTGGTTCAGCAATAACCAAGAAACACTGGTGCATTACTAGCCCTGGTTTAGCCACAGATCCAAAATACAGCACCATGTGGGCTGCTATTAAAAGTTAACTCCTTTCTGGCCAGACCATTTGAAACAGTTGTACTGTGTTTCAACAGTTGCATTGTTTGAAATGAAGTTGTGGCCCTACCTGTGTGTTTGTAGGCACACTTCCCTCCATTTTTATTATGTTGAGCCAGTGGATGAGGGGCAGTGAGAAGAGAGGGCAATTATAAACAAATGTGCTGAGAAATTCATATTCAGGTGCTCACTCAGTTTATCCAAAAGATCCACTATTTTCTCAGGCTATAGTCTCATTAATCGTGGATTTTTAGGCTGCTTCATTATTACCTGCAAGGTTGCAAAGAAAAGCTTGATTGCTTCTAGAAATGATTAATTTTGGTTTTATACTAGTACTTGTGGAGTGCTGTATTGCTATGCTCTGCTTTAATGTTTATGGCTGGACACTATTTCATGCCCAATTAAAAAACAAAAATGCTTGGAAGCCACAACAGTCGTCAGGCAGAATCCAGACTTAACTATACATATGCTTGTCAAATTAATAAATTCAGACTGTGATAATCATTAATGCTGTTATTGTTTGTTAGCATTTTTTTGAAGGTGTTGAAGCTCGTGTGGCACAGGGTATACGAGAAGAGGAAGTAAGTTATCAACTGGCTTTTAATAAACAAGAGCTTCGTAAAGTTATAAAGGAATATCCTGGTAAGGAAGTGAAGAAAGGATTGGATAATCTCTACAAGAAAGTAGATAAACATCTCTGTGAAGAAGAGAACTTACTTCAGGTAAACTAAAACATGGCTTCAAAACCTTGTTTTTAAAAACCTTTGTTTACATAAAGGCATTTTATTATTGCTTTTTCCTCAGTATTTTGAGGAGTGACTAGCTTCAGCATTAACTCTGAAAAAACATGAATGGTGAACAGAGTTTTTGATAATCCCACTCTGATTCTATTTGTTGTAACATTGATTTGAACTGTGATGTTAGAATTCAGAATGAAAATTCCTTTGTGATTCTCTAGCTGACCATTAATGGGTGATCTCTGTTCTGAAAAAGTATACTGGGAGTAGAGAGAACTCTATTTAAATGAGCAGATGGGAGATTTGCCTGGTACACTGTAGCAGAATATAATTTACATCTTTTTCTGATAGTTACATTATTTAAGTTTTTTCTTACACTCTCTAAACTTTCTCACTATAGTATATGATAATTAGGTTTAAGAGTTGAGCTTGTATTAACAGCTTTTTGAAGTCTGAAACATGAATTAGTAGCACTGTTCTGATTAGGGGTGTTTTCTTTAAAGACAAAAGCAATACCTCTTTCAGGACAACCTCCTCATCTTCTTCAGTATTTCTGCTTTGCAGATTTGGTAGGAGTCATGTAAACATTAAAGATCTTAAGCTTAATGGGTGAAAAAGTTTACTGAACTTTTGTTAGCAAGCTTTAGTTTTAAAATGACACCTGACCTGTGAATCAATTAATGAGGCAATGGTTTGTAGTTCACATAGAGTGTATTGTGCTGACATTTTGCTTGTTTTGACAGGTTGTGTGGCATTCCATGCAAGATGAGTTTATACGGCAGTACAAGCACTTTGAAGGGCTCATAGCTCGCTGCTACCCTGGATCGGGAATTACTATGGAATTCACTATACAGGATATTTTAGACTACTGTTCTAGTATCGCACAGTCTCATTGAGCCCTCTAGAAAGGGAAAGAGAAGCTATCTGAAATTGTGGCTGTATATAAGGGAATCAAACACTATAAATGCTGTTTGTAAAAGGTGTATGTGTAGTTAACTGCCATATATATGTCAAGTTACACTCCTGCTTCAAATGTCCTTCAGGGCAAAATGAAGCCTTTAGAGATTTGTTCAAGTACTGTTTGGAAGCATTAATTCTGTGAAACACTTCGGATGTAGTTTTTCCCTTCCCCTAATGTTCAGATGCCTTTATTTATAATCCTTTTTCTTGTTAAAAGCAGTAAGCACTACCTTCACAGAACACAAAAAAAGATACTACTGTTTTCACTAATATTTTGTATCTTGAAAATCATGTCAGCATTAAAGACGATCAAATCTTTTCCATTCCTATTCTAGAAAGTATGAATGTGGAACTTTATGCGGTGGTTATACTGAATTCATATTCTGATATGTAATATGACTATGGCTCAGTACTTAATTAAATGGTGTTCATCAGATTCTGTATTTCTGTCCAATGTTATTTCACAAAGGTGAAAAGGCAGAGTTATTTTCATTGTCTTGTCTCTGGGCATTGAAGTAGAATTGCCTTACTTCCCAACACATGGGTGGTGGGTTTTTTTTCTTTCATAGAACCAGAGAATATCAGGTTGGAAGGGACCTCAAGGATCATCTGGTCCAACCTTTCTAGGCAAAGCATGACCTAGACAGGATGTCCCAGCACCCTATCCAGCCGAATCTTAAAAATGTCCAACATTGAGGAGTCCATTTCTGTGGGGAGAATATTCCAGTGGCTGATCTCATTGTGAAAAATTTTCCTCTAGTGTCCAACTGGAATCTCCCGAGGAGTAACTTTGCACATTATCCCTCTTTGTGAAGAGTCTCCCATCTTCTTTGCAGCCACCCTTTAAATACTGGAATAGTATTTAAGCTGCTTTTAAGCTGCCTTTTATCAAGGCTGAACAAACTCAGTTCTCTCAGCCTTTCCTTCTAGGCTTCCCAGTGTTTTGATGATCTTTGTGGCCCTTCTCTGGACCTCCACCAGCCTGTTATCTTTCTTTGTACAGCAGGGAACAAAACAGTACAGCATTCCAGGTGTGGCCTGACCAGTGCTGTGTGGGATGACATCTTTATCTCTGCTGGTGATGCCCTTGTTAATGTAAGCCAGCAACCTGTTGGCTTTCTCTGCAGCACACTGTTCAGTCATTGAGCTGCTTGTCCACCAAGGACCCCCAGGTGCCTTTCCAGAGCTGCTGCCCAGGCAGGTAGATCCCAGGTTTTGCGGCACTCTGGGATTGTGCTTACTCAGATGCACGACCTTGCATTTCTCCTTGCTGAACTGCATGAGGTTCTTACTAGCCCACACTTCCACCTTATTTCTAGTAACATGATGTAGCACCGCCTCACTTCATCCTTTCCTCCCCCGCAGCTTCAGCTGCCTGCTATTCAAGGCTCGTTTTCTGCGGAAACTGACGCGTTGTTGGACAGAGCTGAGGTGCGCACAGTACAGACACATGTACAATAGAAATAACCCATGCCGGGACACCAGTACTAACAACGTTACAACTCCCAGCAGGACCCAACGCACCCCACCCCTCCGCCGCGCCGTGCGTCCGCTCGCCCCTCCCCTCACCGCGGGGCCTGCCGGTCGCGCGGGGCTGGCGGCGGTGTCCCGTTGCTGAGGTGACGGGGTGGAAGCGGTCTCGGCTCCGCGCGCCATTTTCAAACGGGCGGCTCGGCCTAGGTGAGGCCGCGGGGCTTAGTGGTGAGGGAGGGCCTGCACCGGGGGAGCGCGGTGGTGGCCTGTAGGGGAAGGAGGCGAGGGTGCTTCCGGCAGGACCGGGCACGGCCGCTGGAGCAGCCCCTAGGAGAGCGCGGCGCTGAACTGCTTCCGTCTGTGCTGTCGCCGGGGAGCGCAGAGCAGCCCGGGCAGCTTCCCTAGCTCCTGGCCTACGCGCTGGTTGTAGCCCCCACCACCTCCCCTTCCCCGCTCTATCTGTGCCTCTGCCGAAGCCTCTCTGAAACACCTCGGATGCTCCTCAGCGGCTCGTCCTGCAAGAATTTGCTTGTATGTCTGGTAAGCCCGACCCGGACGGAGGGAGGAAAAAGAATCGGGGACTGGCAGGTCTTGTGTAGCTATAATTTGGGGTTGCTGAAATGTCTATAAAGCTTCCAGTCTAGCCAGATAAATAATGAGCAGGCTCATAAGCAGTAGGGTTTTCTTGTGCTGTAATGAAAACCTATAGTTTCTGGCGACTCTAAAGAGGAAATGTGTTTTCTAGAGCGAGAGTTGTATTTCTAATGGGCAGAGGTGACACTTTGTAGCAAACGTGGTATTTGAATATCTGGTCCGAAGTGAACTCCCAGCTAACTAACTTGGAAACACGTTGTCAAAACAAGTGGAGGCTCATTCGGTGTGGCTTGAAAACGATGTTGCAGTAACGGCGTTTCACTAGAGAGCCTTCAGCGCCCATGGACTGATAGAGGCATGTGTGGGACCATTAACGTAGTCAAGTGCTTTGCCCACTAGGTGCCTTTTTTGCTTGGGTGAGAACAAACGTAGCTCTTCATAGCATAATGAACTATGTGATCAGTAATTACAGGACAGGAAGACAAGTTTTGGAAGCATATTTCACATGCATTTCAGAAAATAAATAAAAAAGCCTTAAGCATACCAGTTCTGAAGAATGAAAAATACACTTTGGTATTTCCCACCAAGATTAGAAACTCCAGTTCATAGTTCTTCAGTATTAATATTATAGACTCAATAAAGAGATTGATTTCATAGCATATAAATTTGTCTGTGCTGATTTCTTTGTGTTCCATTGTTACCTAGGTAGTTTTACCTAGGTAAACCTGAGTAAATTACTGCACTTACCCCAATTACTGCATTATGTTTTCCATGGCCAAGATGTGTCTTTGCTTTAGTTTTTTATTACTACATTTTTCTTATTGATAGCACACATATTGCATGTGGAACAGTTCTTAACCTACACTCATGAAATCTGCTGTATTGTTTTCAGACTGAAAGGGGTGGCTTAATGTGCTGAAGCTTTTGTTTCATATTCCACCTGTAATGGTTAGTCTAATACCTATAAACATTGCTTCTTTCACACAATTTCATGCAATTTGAGTCTGTACTTATAGCATGAAGGGACTGGATTTGAAGTTTCATTGTTGCCCATGTCAATGTTTGATTTCAGTCATCAGTGACTTAGTGCAGGAGGGAACAGTTCATGGGTGCTAAATAAGTTTCACAAACACTTGGGTCTTGAAAAACTGCTTACAGTTGTCCAGGCATGTCACAAAATGAAGCAGGTGAAAGCTGTTATCTTTAGCAGCCTTTATGAACAAAGGAGGAACATGAAATATGGCTATTGGCTCTGAATATCTTTTCTATGAACAACTGAAAGATGCACTCATTTAGATGTCTTGATAAATCCTTGTCTGGAAATGCTGACTGAAAGTACCACTTAATTTTCCCTTTTTGTTCGTTTATCTGATTTTCTGATTTTCATCTAAAATGGAAATTATATTTTCTTCCTTAGTGGCACTAAATTACATAAAATATTTAGATAATGAATAATGTGAACTGTTTATGCAACTAACAGCCTGTTTTCTGGGAAATACCGAAGTTCTTAAGAGTGCTTTCCAGTACTTTGCAAATTTACAGGCAAATGTAGTAAGTTCAACATACCTTTTGTCATGACTCAATTGCAGTTCACTACACTATTAGGTTTCTTTGCAGAAAAGAATATTCTGGATTGAGTTGACTGAGTAAGAATGATGTAGAAAACTTGGATTTCTAAAAAGCTTTTGAGAAATTTCTTTGCCAAAGACTTTTAAGAAAGAAGGTCTCTTTCAGAAATGGAGAAAAGGTCATTTCATAGCTCACTAGGTGACTAAAAGAAAGGGTAGTATTACCTTGCCACTATATGTGGTGAGAATGTGTACTGATCAGTGAGCTGAAAGAATGGGTTAAACAGCAAGGGACAAAATTTGCTCATTAAATGGGCATGTTAAGAGTAGTTTAAGAGTTACATGAGAATATTACTGGATGGAGTAATAAAGTGGGAGTTAAGGAACAGTGTTAATAAAGATAAAGTAATACACATCATGGGCTCTAAAGTGGCAGTTACATCTCAGACAGATGTTTGTGTCGCAGTGAATTCATATAATTGTTGCTTTAGAGCAATCAGGAAGGCAAATGGTATGTTAGGAATCACGAATAGTGAAGGCTACAGTAAAGAATCTTTATGGCTGTTGTATGGCTGCTCAGAGAGATCTCTGCCAGGAAAATCACAGGAAAAGGACAAGCTGTACAAGCTACTAGAAGTTTTTAAAACTAGATCTGCTAAAAATGCAGTCATGAATAATTGAAAGCATTAGTAAGCAATGATCACTTGGTGTTGTCTTGCAATACAAATAATAAAAAAGGGGGGGGCACATGCAATTAAAATTGGGAAGTCATTGATATAGGCTATTCTGATGTAAAAGTGCAAGAGATTTAAGAAAACAATTAGGCATGTCTAAGAAAGGTCTATCAGCTACTATCATAATGATTTAAGCTTAGCATTAGGCCCACCAACTTCCTGCACTACAGATATTTGAAAGAGAAGGTTATGTAGGAATAAGATTTAGCTCAGGGGTTATGTTTTTATAATCTTGCTGTAGCAATTGACAGAGATAGGGGCTATTGGGTCAAACTGATCTTGGATTCAAATGAATCAGTACAACAGTTCATATATTCATTCTGTATTTCCAGAAACACCAATTTTCCTGATTCACAATCTTGATGTGATTAGTAGAAACAGCACTGTGTTTTCCAAAACACAACTTGTTAAATCAGGTCTGGTGGGTGATTTTAAACTAATTTAATCTTTTTAACTCATGTAGTTCTTCCTAAGGAGGTAATGGGCTCAAGAGTTATCACCTTACTTTTGTTGGGGTATGTTGTCGGTTATGAGAAACAACTTGAGCCGGCAGTGTGCGCTTGCAGCCCAGAAAGCCAACTGTATCCTGGGCTGCATCAAAAGAAGCATGACCAACAGGTCGAAGGAGGTGATCCTGCCCCTCTACTCTGCTCTCGTGAGACCTCACTTGGAGTACTGTGTGCAGTTCTGGTGTCCTCAACATAAAAAGGACATGGTACTGTTGGAACAAGTCCAGAGGAGGCCACGAGGATGATCAGGAGACTGGAGCACCTCCCGTATGAAGACAGGCTGAGAAAGTTGGGGCTGTTCAGCCTGGAGAAGAGAGGGCTGTGTGGAGACCTCATAGCAGCCTTCCAGTATCTGAAGGGGACCTACAGGGATGCTGGGGAGGGACTATTCACTAGGGACTGTAGTGATAGGACAAGGGGTAATGGGTTGAAACTTAAACAGCAGAGGTTTAGACTGGATATAAGGAAGAAATTCTTTACTGTAAGGCTGGTGAGGCATTGGAATGGGTCGCCCAAGTAAGCTGTGAATGCTCCATCCCTGGCAGTGTTCAAGGCCAGGTTGGATGAAGCCTTGGGTGATATGATTTAGTGTGAGCTGTCTCTGTCCACGGCAGGGTGGTTGGAACTAGATGTTCTTAAGGTCCTTTCCAACCCTAACTATTCTATGATTCTTATTCAGCCTGGAGAAGAGATGGGTGTGTGGAGACCTCATAGCAGCCTTCCAGTATCTGAAGGGGGCCTACAGGGATGCTGAGGAGGGACTCTTCATTAGGGACTGTAGTGATAGGACAAGGGATAATGGGTTGAAACTTAAACAGGTGAAGTTTAGATTGGATATAAGGAAGAAGTTCTTTACTGTGAGGGTGGTGAAGCACTGGAATGGGTTGCCCAGGGAAGTTGTGAATGCTCCATCCCTGGCAGTGTTCAGGGCCAGGTTGGACAGAGCCTTGGGTGGCATGGTTAGTGTGAGGTGTCCTGCCCATGGCAGGGGGGTTGGAACTAGATGATCTCAAGGTCCTTTTCAACCCTACCTGTTTTATGATTCTGTTCTATAAGATGTATGCCTGAGACTAAATCTAGATACAGTAACACAATCACCATTTTCCTGAATTCAGCACATAATCCTCAACATGAATGCAGAAATACCAAGGTCTCATCACTTTTAACCTTAATCTGTGGCTGCCAAAGGAGAATGAAGCATTTAGTGCACATTATTGTGCTGACTTCCACTTGGCATACTTATAGTTACCATTTAGTGAAACAAGCGCAACTCCTCCTCCAACCACTCCAGTACAATATATGTAAGGGATTGTTCTACATGCTACTGCTTGATTGATAGCTGAACCTAACATCTCCAAGCAAATATTTTGGCAGTGCCTGGGACAGATGCTGTGCTCATAAGATGTGATTTTCTCTCACCCAAGGAGCACTGCCTGGCAACCACAATCCCTTTGCTAGACTTACCTGTAGTATTTTGATACAGTAAGATGAATTCTTACTTTCCAGTCTCAGTCAGGAGAAGAACTTGTGGGTTTTTTTCCTTTTCTTATTTTTAAGTAATTTTGTTTTCAAATACTTGCATATATTTATTTAATGTATTTTTAAAATCTGAGGATTTTGAAGAAGCATTGTTTAAATTATACCTGTATTCTATCCCCTTTATATGAGATGCAAACAATGGTTCCTCAGATTGGTAGTTTGGCTGCTGAGGCCTTTACAGTCGATAGGTTGATACTGATACTTCTGAAGAATTGTGAGGGAAATTTAAAAAATAAAAAACCTATTTCAGAGATGTTTTCACATATTGAGGAGTATCAACACCAGTATTCCCTTTTGTCATTCTGTCTCTAAATCCAGAAGAACTTAACAGTGTAAAAAATTCTTCCTCCCTCAAGGGGACATGGCAAAGCCAAAATTCTCATTTATATTAAGCTGCAGAAGTGCTGCTCCAGCCCCTTTTAGATCAGATTAGTAATAAAAAGGTAGCTAACCAGACAAATGAAAAAAAAAAAAGGCTCCTCAAACTATATTTTCCAGGCAATGATGCAGGTAGGACTGCAGTACACTGGTGGTTCTTTCCTGTTTTCCCTCACAGCAAGATATTCAAAGTTAATCTGTCTAAAATTTGACATTTTTTATGCAGTTTTGCAAATGTCTGATGTAAGTGCTGCATTGAAAACTTTGAAAGCAAGATTTATAAATGAAAGAAAAAAGTATGTGTTTTTTGAGAATAATCTGTCAGTTTGCATTGTGGAGATACCTTCATGACCATCATTCAAAAAAATCACTATGTACATTTTAGTCTTTCCACAGAAAGATCTTTTCACAGTTCGTTCTTACACACTGGAAAGAAAAAAATATCTTCGTACTCTTCAGGTGTTAGAAAAAAGAAAAGTAATTGTCAAGACAACTATTTCTTTTTAAGAAATATGTAAATATGTTTAAAACGTTTTAGTTGCTCTATGATTCTCTTTTGGATTACTTAAATTTTAAGGACATATACACTGTATTTCCTGCAACAAAAAAAATGCAGGTTTTGGTTTTTCTTTTTTTTTTTTTTCCCCTATTATTTTTTTCTGTATTCTTCCTTCTTTAAAGGACAAATGCTGTAACAGACAATCTTTTGCAGGTGCCCTATTTTTCTTGACTGTGACAAAAGCTGCTTTGGAGGTGTATTTATAATGACTACAACTGCAGAACGAAGGTTCATTAATCTCAGGAAACGTCTAGATCAACTGGGCTATCGGCAACCATTGGGAGTGGAGAGTTTACCTTTGGTGGAAAAGCTTTTTAGGTATTCAAAAGGAGATTCATTAAAAATATAGTAATCCTATAGTAGGTGGTGTTTGATTTTTCATGTATAAGGGAGCTCTTATGTAGCTTCTGATATCCATATAATACTAGTAACCTTCTGGCCTTTCTATTTCTTCAAGTTCTTCTGTGGTAAGTAGTGCTACAACTTACATAGTGCTTGGAGGGAAAAATTATTTTGCCAATTTTGTGTATCTAATTTTATGTAGGAAAGGGAGTCTATTGAATTATGCTTTCTAAATATTTTTATATTTGTCCTGTCCCATTTCGTTTTTTTTAATGTGAATAATTCCTGTCTTTCTGTTTTTCTTACATGACTGTTCTCTTTGCCTTTCTTTGAACCCATTTCTCCTACAGTTACTATGGTCTCAGGAAAAGAGTTTTGTTTCTCAGGTCACAATAAATACTTGCATCTGCAGTGTAAAGGCTGATAAGAGTTCTAACATTCTGATTCTTCTTTATTCTAGTGACCTAGTTCATACAACTGAGAGCTTGCGCAGTGCAAAATTATCTGCTAGAAAATCTGAAAAAGAGTGCAGCAATTATGATGCTATTTTGGAACCTTATAAAACAGAGAATGCTAAACTTACCAGGGAAAATAATGAGCTACATTTGGAAATATTAAAACTGAAAGAGCAATCTGATCATTATGTTAAAGGTAATGTAGAAATTATGGATTTTTTTAAATCCTTCTGTGCCAAAATAAAATTGCAGCCAAATCCTTGATCTGCAGATTCATTTATCTGTACTTATAAATGAATGCAAGGGGTCATTGACTTTGGTCCCTTTAATGAATTAAGGTTCATACAGATAACTTTTTTTTTTTGTAGTTAGAAGGCTTCTGAGGTCCTGGAAATCATGCTTTAATCAAACATGAAAATGTTGTAACTTTTTAACATACACTTTTGTACCTTTTGATGCTACATTTTAATTTAAAATGAAATACTGCTATTAAATGTGCCTTTATTCTACAGAGGGGTTTATTTGTAAAAGATATATAAACATATATTTTTGTATGTAATATGTATATAACATATATATTTGTGTATACATATTTGAAAATTTCATTCTGGAAGAATAATAGAGGATTCTCTTTATGCCTGTTTTAGTGATACTAGGAGAAATAATAATGAATGAGAAAGATAGTATTGCTTTTTTTCTCTCCCTTGAAGATTTGAAAGCCTCCTTAAGGAGGGTTGAACATGAAACGGCTGACTTGAAATTTCTGAATAACCAATATATACATAAAGTTAAAATGCTAGAAAAGGAGAACAAGGCCAAGACTGAAAAAATTCAGCAGCTTCAGGAGAAAAATCTTCAAGCAGTGGTGCAAACACCTGGTGAGTGTAAATAATCACAGATATTTTAACTTTTCTATGGGCTTTTTTTGGCTCTCAGGACATAATCTTCTTTTTTACTTCTGGGAAGAGAAGTTACTACATCAAAATAACTATCCAATAGAGTAACATTACCTTTTGAATGTTCTGGTTCTGAATGTACACATCACGTATTTGGGACAAATTTGAATACAAAGTTAGATCTATGTAACCAGATCTAAAAGTAGCAAAATGCAAAGTATGTCTACAAACAAATATTACAAAAATATTTGTAATTATTTGAAAGCTTATTTAAAGGGTCTTTTGATAACTGAAATGTTCTGGATGTTACTTTCAGGTTAATTTCTTTTTCCAGGGTTTCCTTTTTCTTCATTTTTTTTAAGCTAATGGAAATAGTGAGAATTACTTTGTGAAATTTTGAAATCGTCCCTTTTCTTTCCAAGTCATTGAACTTACTATGTATTTTTGGCATCTAAGGAAAATTAATAGGCAGTTAGGTGAAATTAAAATTCCTCTCTATTTTTCCACACCTTTCTGCATTTCATGTCCTTCACCGATGCCATGTTACATTTTTGTCTGTCTTTCTGCATACTTGCCCCTTGGTCACTAGTCTCCTGGGTTTTTTCTATACTGTGCCATCAAACATTTTATGTTCTTATTTAATCGTGTGAGGAAGAGTACTTGTTCCCTCTGGAAATAATACTGTGTTTTGCTTTATTTTTAATATAATTTTTCCGTGCCATCAAATAACTGCCTCTGCTTAATATGATATCCATTCACTCAGATGACAACAGGATAGAAGGCGAAAGAAAAAATTACTAAACAATGCAGATGTTAGTTGAGTCATAAAATGGTTCTTAAATGTGGAAACAAAATGTCTTTTGTGATGTTTTAATTTAGCTCTTTTTAGTAAGGTAAATCACTAACAGATTCAACAAGTTTGAGCTGTGAAATATATAGGGTCTTACACACTGGGGAAAATTACTTATACTGAGCTTTGCATGTTTCCTTGTTATAAAACTGAACTTTGACAAAGTTGATACTAACCTGCAAGAATGGTGTTGTCTAGAATGTACAATTTTTGTCAACTTACTACAGTAAGAATTAGAATGGTGACACATGCCAGTTCGGAAGCAGTGGCAAATTTTATTTTGTATTATAAAAAGACTTCCTTGCTTTAACTCCAAGTAACAGGTCATTGGGTTTGGGCTTTCAGGTGGCAGAAAAAGAAGCATTCCCTTCAGGCGTCAACGCATGCAGATAGACCAGCCTGTCCCCCCGTCAGGTGTTAGTGCCTATCCAGTTCCCCAGCCAGAGGACCCTTACATTGCAGACCTTCTTCAGGTGGCTGATAATCGGTAATCTAAAGAACTTCTAAATTTTGAAGTATAGTTGTTAAATATCTGCAATGATTTTCCAGACCTCAAACTCCTTCTTTCAGATTTGCGTCAAACAAACTGTATTTCATGATGTTTTAAGAGCTCTATAGTTCTTAAATAGGATTTTGCTTGGTGATTGACAGTGATACCTGTGACAGAGTTGCAATGGATATTTAATAAGCTGCTTATTTTATTAGAGGTTTTCTCATAAAATTTCTCTACTGTTTTTACTATTCTACCTATTTTTAGATTGGGTGTCCTGGAAAAAAGCCAAGTGTAATTAATGTTTTGCATAGGAATAAACTGATTTTTCCTATTTATTTTGGAAGACTAAAAGATTCTTAATTTTTGTAGTTCACTTCTTTATTTCACTTCTGTATTTTACTTGGGTATTATGAAAGGCTTAAGTCAATTATTTTTTCTTATTTAGATTATATCTGTAGAGAGTTTACATAGTAAGTTTTGGCAGTGGAGGTTCTGCAAGGGGTAGTGTCTCTGAGAATAGACCAGTGGTTACCCTGTGCTGGACACAACCAGTTCCAGTTGCTTCAAAACAGACCCACCATGGATCACAGGTGAGCCCAGCAACCATGCTGATGGCTGCCCTCTGAAAATGTGTTTAAGAAAGGGTAAAAACCCCAGTGCTGCACAGGAGGAGTAAGAAAAGTACGAAACAACCCTGTGGAGACCCAAGACCAATGAAAAAGGGTGGGGGGAGGAGGTGCTGTAGGCACTGGAGCAAAAGATTCCCCTGCAGTCCAGGGAGACCATCTCTGTCTTCTCACAGAGGACCCCATGCTGAAGCAAGTGGATATGCCCTGAAGGAAGCTGCAGCCACAGGGGCATTCTCCTGGCTGATGGAGAGGAACCCACGCAGGAGCAGGTTTTCTGGCAGGAGCTATAGCTCATGAGGGACCAGCACTAGAGCAGTCTGTTCCAGAAGGACTGTGCTGTGTGGAGATGACCTGTGCTGGAGCAACCTGTTCCTAAAGGATTGTATCACGTGGAGATGACCCATGCTGGAGCAGTTTGAGAAGGATTTGTATCCCATGTGAGGGACCTCACACTGAAACAAGGGAACTGTGCAGTGAGGAAGGGGCAGCAAAGCTGAAGTGTTATAAAGTGTTCTGCAGCTCCCATTCCCCATCCCTGCTGTACCTCTTGGAGAAAGGGGGAGATATAAAAGCTGGAGTTGAAGCAATGTGGTTGAGTTTGGAAAAAGAAGGATGGGAGGAAGGAGTTTTTAGTTTGTCATTGATTCTCATCATCAAACTCTGTATTTAATTTATGATAAATTAGTCTTCCACAAGTTGAGTTTGTGTTGCTTGTGACAGTACTTGCTAAATGATCTCCCTGTTTTTATCTTGACCCATGAGCTTTTTCATTTATTTTTCCCCCATCCTGTTGAGAGGGAGTGAGAAAGCAGCTGGGTAGGGGACAGCCAATATGTCAGCCAATATATAGCCAATGGCTAATATTAATATTTTGTATGAACAGAGGTTTTGGTTTTTTTTGTGTGAAATATTTATGTTTAGGAACAGTGAGAAAATACTAATAGTGAATTGTTACATGCACATGATTCTTCCATGAATCTGTCTATTACTACATTTCAGAATTCATGAACTTCAGTCAGAAGTAACGGAGCTACAGGAGAAACTGGAGTTATCTGAACGTGGAATGAGAAATTATAGCAAACAGGTATGTTTACAGTTTGGGGTTTTTTTTAATTATTATGTTGCTGTGGTAGCTGCTCAATGGCTTTGATTATAATTTGTGTTTTAAGCTCATTGGGAAAGCATTGTTGGGCTTGTGAAATACAATTATTCTAACTTGCCTATGTTGAGCTATTTCTCTCCTCTACTTTAGGAGACAGCAATAATGGTAAAATATTTGCCTGCTGCTTTTGCTGATGATTTTGTGTATTAGAATTTCATTAAGTAAACTAAACATGATGATCACAAATAGAATTTGTTTATGTCCAAGGTTTTTTATTGCAGAAGCATTAACTGGTCCAAAGTAATAATTTGATCTGCAAAAATCTGAGGACAATTTTTTCACTTTTATACTGGTTATATTTTTTTAAATTTTGGAAGTTATTTTATGAACAACTGGTTTTACAAAATTCCAGTTACAGTGGGTTGATTAGATATGTATAATCTTTTATGTGAGGGAATTACTTCAATTGTTATATGTTGTTATCTCTTTCAATATCTGTGGGGTAGCAGACACCATCTTTTTATTTTTTCGCATCTTCATTTTCCTCTTCCAGCATTCCCCGTTTTCAGTGTTCCAATTATTTTGCTTTCAAAGAAATCAAAGAAATCCAGAATTCAAAAAAAAAAGTGTATGTTAAAGTTAAGATTGCATTATTAGGTGCATCTCTTTTTATTCAATGTTATATGGGTGCTTATTTGAACAATTTTTCTAGTAAATGTTATAGAAGATACCAAATAACATTTTTTGTATGTGTTCCCTCAAAGGTTGAGCTCAGAGACAAAGAAATAGAGCGCCTTGTGCTAGCATTGGATGATGGGCGTTCTGACAAGATTATCTTTCTGGAATCAAGAAGTAAAAGTAATGAGAAGCTAATTGCTCATTTGAATTTGCAGGTAATAGATTTATTACTGTTGTGTAGCCAAAACTACAATATGAGCAATCTAAAAAAGCTCATAAAACTTCTAGCTCTTAAAAAAAAATCACTGTTAGATGTAAAAGCAGTTGATTTAACTTGCTTTGCTTTTTAGGTGTTAAAAGGTGATTTGTTTTAAAAGTCTGTTCGAATAATTTTGGTAAAGAATTCTGTGAACTCACTTCTGTACATAGTAATGTTAATCTAAAAGTATGCAGAAAATTTCTGTATGATACACTGTTTTCACTAAGCTTGAAAATACTTTTTTTGGTTTCCTGTACATACTGTTTATGTTTCAATACCCTTCAGTACCCTTGGTTCCCATTAGTTTCTTATAAGGAGTAGTCCTGCAGATAATCTCATCAGCTAGTGGGGAATCTTCCTCATTTTATTGAAATTGTCCCCACTTTTACTGCAACATAGATTACAAGGAAAGGATAAGCTTAGGATAAAGATGTTTGTGCTTACTGTGCATGTTAACATGCATTCAATGTTGGTCTCAGAATGAGGATTTTTTAAAAAGTATTACAAGACAGGCTGTAATACAAATTGAGTAAAGCCTGTGTCCGGATTTATACCATCAACTCTCTGTTTTTCCAGCTGAAAAACAGAAGTTTTATATACTGATTGTGCATGATGTACAGTGGCAAGAGAGCTACGTTGTGGAGTTTATTAGCTTATGTTCAGTGCTGCAAAAACACAGAATGAGCTATGACTTGGAAGCAGTACAGCTGTGTTCAGTGATCCTGAATTAGTAAGTCACGCTGAACAGAAATTGATTGTACAGAGACTGAGTCCAGAGCATAAAGCTGGTTTTGGGCCGTCAAGACTATTTGCTCAGGTTCGGTGCCAATACAGCATTTTTATTCTCAGACAATAAATGGATGGATATCTCTATGTAGTAGTATTGATGGCTTGAGAGGGCCCTGACTTTCTTCCATTTCTACAGTAATACTTCTTTTTTTTAAGTTCTGAGGAAAGCTCTGTGTAGGTGCAAGTGGAGCACCTCTTTTATCTTGACTCTTTCAAGATACTCTAGACTCATGGGTAGTGTAAATTGCTGTATATGATTTTTATTGTTACTCTTTATCACTGCCTATCTTCATTCTTAGGGAAAGGTACACTGGAAAAACAATGTCTGTAGAACAGGATTTCTGAGGATGTTGTGTTTAAGGTGCTGGGATATGTTGGGGACAGCATAGTGTTTGTGAATCTATTTTAAAGCTTCACTTTCATGAAAGAGTAACAGTGAGACTAAGCCTAATGAATACACTACAAAGGTGGAGAAAAGAAGTGTTCTCATACCTTGTGAAATTTAGGAAGACTGAGTACATTGGGTCTGCTAGGCTGTTGCCCAGGACAGGTTTATGTACAGATCTCTGCTTTTGTTTTTAGAATGAACCTCAGGTTTTGGAGACTAGACAAAGAACAGTGTAGTAATGAATTCCTTCACCTTGCACCTTTTTAAAATCATATTTTTTTCATATTGATAAGCATTAAGTTCTAAAAAATATAAAATCTTGCCATTTTTAACAGGATGTCCCTTTTTACTACACATATAGTGATGCTGTATTTCAGAAGACTGTGAAGAACTCTTGCTCCATAATTTAACAATAAAGATTAATGTTTCCATGAAACATAACTTTCAGGTTGAATATCTTCAACAAACAAAGAAAGAACTTGAAAATCGCATTCAAGACCTCTTAGACACTAAACAAAATGTGACTAGCGAGGTAGTGCATTTAAGCAATAAAAATGAAGAACTGTGTCAAGAGCTGAATGAAATAGACCACTTAGCACAGCAGTTGGAAAGACACAAGGAAATCGTGCTCGAGACTGCAGATAAGGAAATTGGAGAAGCAAAGGTAATCACTAATCTATTACGGTGTGAAGAATCTGCTTAGCTCTTAGGTGTCTTTGTATCTTTTAATTGCAACAAATTACCTATTTGCTTGTAAAGGAAGATTAAAGAGTTTTTTTATCCCAATTTATTTTTTTATTATACTGAATTTCTTACTGAAAGTTGATTAATCACAGCAATTTCGTCTCTTTACCGTGTTAGATGATAAGAGTTTAGTTAAGCATTCTGTATTCTTTCTTCTGTTAGCTTAGTATGAAATAAAATTCTCAGGTACTTAAAACTGTTGATAGGCGATAGATATTTGAAGAGTGATGTCTATGTTTGAAGTTTTTTTTTTCTATGAGGAGTCATGCAATGATTTATTTAATTGTTGTGCTTCAAAAGAACATGGTATGTATGCACAAGTATTATGTGCTTTCAGTTTTTTTGAGCTTTACTATTTAAAATTTGGCAGATTAAAAGTAACTAACTATATTTCTTACCAAAATATTCTGCTTCCTTCACTTTTTGTAACAAAGGAATTGTCATCTTGAATACATAACTTTTAACATGTAGGTTAATTTTGATTGATAGAAAGAAATTGAAAGAAAACATAGTGAAATACAGGATCTTGAAGAAACAATAACAAGGCTTAAATCAGTAAGTAAAAATACTTTCAGTTCTTTTTTGTAGCATTGTTGTCATACTCTCATCCACATGATTAGTGTATTTATTATAAAAATTAACAGTTTAACAACAAGAAAACTTTTATGGTACCCCAAAATTCCATTGTAATAAATTCCTAATTAATAAATGAAAGAGCTAAAGAAGCTGCATCATGCTGCTGCAAAAAGAAACTGCAGGAACTGTTAGGTGGTATGGTTGACTATGTCCTCATTGTACATTTCCTTATTTCTGCTGTCTGAAGCTGTAATTCCCTTGACATCATAATTTTTACCACAAACAACTTACGACATCCTGGAGCATTTTCTTCATTTAAAAGCTACTTTGTCTCTTAATCACTATGTGAATAATTGTGTAATACTTGGCTCATTCAAAGAAAGCATAGTAACCCAGATGAAAAACGTGAGTATTGTCAATTCCTTGAAGACCAAACTCTTTCTAGCATATAGCAAGTTATGTAATAGTTGAGTACTGTGCTTTGGTTTAGTATTTCTAGTGAACTTGAAAATACAAAAATACTTAATTTCAAGGGCACCGGATTATAAGAAAGACATGACAAATAACATCTGATTAGCTGCAGCGATGGGTCGACTGAGATACTGTATAATGATGTACTTCAACACCAGCAGTGTTACTAAATGCCATTAAAAATATTTTTTCCTTTAGTTTTTGCTTCTTTTCACATTTGTATCCCACTAACCTGCTGGTTGGTTTCTTGACTTAAACAAGGGTTAATCTTGTTTGTTTTGATACTGATTGCAAACTGTGTCAAAACTAATGCTTTCTATGATGTAATAAAAAGTAGTACAAGAACACAATGATGGCCTTTATCAAATGTTAAAGCAGAAAACATCCAGGTTAATCAGAAGTAAACAGTGTTGAACATTAAAAAAGTAACAAAATATTAATTTTTTTTCCGAAATATACCTATTGGCACTTCTAATTTTTGTAATAATACTTCTTACTTCAGGAGTTGTGCTCATGTCGTAGGGAAAATGAGAGACTGAGTGAAGAGCTCCTTGGAAAAACAGACGATAAAGAGAATCTTGAAGTGTTGTTAAACCAGCTTGAACAAGAGAAACAAAGGCTGACAGAAAAAACAGAGAACTTAGAAATAAAAGGTGAATTATCACATGTAGATTCCTGTAAATTATCTTCCTGTAAGATCTGAAATAGAAAAACTTACCTAGTTAAGAGATAGCTAATAATAGCCTTGATATATGTAAATTAAATGAAGACTGTAGGTCTTCAGTCAGAGTTGAAGCAAAGACATTTGTCATGGGAAGGTGTTTTCGTTCTAAATGTGAGAACTGAAAAAGCTGATCTTTTTACTATCTTCCCACTGGATAGCCTAATACTATGGCAGTTTCATAAAAAATAATTTCTTTTATGCAATACTGGCTTTATTTGCTGTCTTTCTCAGTGAACGAAGTCAGACTGTGTTCCTTGAGAGCTTTATCCAGTTAGATCTAGAAAACCTCCAGGGATGGAGACTCCACATCTCTAGGCAACCCATTCCAATGTTTTATCTTCAGAGTAAACATTTTTTTATTGTTTGTAACTGTCTTTAGCAATTAATTACCATTGTTCCTTCTTTACCTGCTGTGCACCTCTGAACTTTCTCCATGTTGTCCATAACACCCCTCTTAATATTGTCTGTCTGCTCTTGGGTCCCCAGCTCCTGTCCAGGCTGAACAATCAGAGTTCTCTCAGCCATTCTCCACAGGGCAAGTATTCTTCTCCCTAACCAGCTTGGAAGGCCTCCCCTGGACTCACCGAAGTTTATCAACGTCTTATGCTAGGGGGGAACAAAACTGAATACAGTATTGTAAATGGAATCTAATGGGTGCCAAGTAAAGGGTAATAATCACATCCCTCGGTCTGTGTCTTCAGTGATACAGGCCAATATGCTGTCAGGCCTCTAGCAGATGCAAAGCATGCTACTCATGTTTAGCCTACTGTCAACCATGACTCCTGCATACTTTTCAGCAGATTGCTGCCCAAATGGTTAGCCCATCCCAAATGCACATGTCATGAGGCTCTTACACAGATGCTTTTATTTCTTTTTCTGCAGAACGAGAACTTGTGCTAGAAGTAGAAAGGATGAGATTAGAATATGGTATAGCCCTGGGAAACAAAGCTCCATCTCGCCTAGATGCATTTATAAAGACTTTAGAAGAAGACAGAGATTATTACAAGCAAGAATTAGAATATCTTCAGAAAATGATAAAACGAAGGCCTAGCCCAAGCCGTAGGACTTCAGACAAGGTAAAGTTCCTGCTGTCAAGACAATCTGAAAAAATAATGAAAATACTATAGAACCATTTAAGGAGCTATCAGATATATTTTCAAATTCAATAGCAGTGAATGTGTGTAGTAGTTTTTTTAATTACATTCTCAACATAAAAAAGTAACTGAAAAAAAACCTCTGGTTAACTAGCATTTTATTTTCCTATGTGCATTTTGCAGTAAAATATTGATTAGTTATGGATCAGTTTGTTTGAAATAAATAGAACCCTAGGATAGAAAGATACTGAAATCTTATTAGCTGTTTTGCTTTTTCTCCTTGATAGTTCTTATTGTTCAAATTATACCACCAATGCCAGGCTTTTTTTGTTTTATTTACAATTAGAATTCATTAAGTATGTATTTTTCTTGTATTACTAGTAGTGTGAATTCTTTCTTATTTTTTATTAATTATCCAAATAATTTAATTTGTATATTTTAACATAATTTCATTAATCACTTTGCAGGGTGAAGATCTTAGATTCATCACCAGAGAAAGAGATGAGTTAAGATCCATGTTAGACAGATTTGAAAAACACATGGTGGAGATTCAATCCAATGTCAAGTTGTTGACTACAGAAAGAGATAGATTGAATATTCTTTATGAGCAGGTAAGAAGAGATTGTTTATAATTGGCATTGAAATAACTGATTTAACACTTATGTATAATTGCTTAAAATGAAAAAAATTTATAATCGAAATTGAAGAGTATAGACCTACTAGAATAAAATAAAAATAATAAAATATATTCCTGTTTTTATTAGTTGTTAATAAAATATGTATACCAAAGTTACTGTATTAACTTTAAATACATTATAAAACTGTACTGGCATTCAGAAATGAGAAAGATCAGGAAAAAAGCCCAGTGCAATACATGAGAAAGTTGGGTAAGGATACAGGCTAGAAAGCAACGAAGAAGTAACAGTTTAACTGATAAGAAAACAGAGCGAAGTTAGGCTATACTTGGAACAGTAAGATGATGAGTATGTTGGCAGCGTAAGCTGTCATGCCACTGTGTGGTATAAGGAATATATTTTTAATTATCTACAGAAAAATAAGACTACAATAGCACTTGTAATAGTAGCATTGAAACTTTCTTTTTTGTTAGCGTATATGCTATATTAATTGCAATCCATGTACGCTAACAAACAATCTTTTAAAGTCTAAGGATGAATTGAACAGGATGAGAAAAGAAGCAAAACAAAGTTCAGTTTCTCAAAGTCACGTGGAAGAAGAAAGAGACAATGCACTGGCTGATTTTAGAAGAATAATGGCAGAAAAAGAAAGCCTCGGAGAAAAACTAAAGGTGAGCTTTTACAGTGAGGTGGTATATAGGGGAGGCTTATACAGTAATGCTGTGTTTGTGTCTGGCTGTCTGTCAGTACCCGTTTTGAAGAACTTTTGAACTTACCTGATTTCAGACTCACTTGAGAGAGCTCAATTAATTGTCTGGATTATCCTTTAACTCAGTTCCTAAGTGGGGGTAGGGGAAGAAGAACATGCCTTTAAGTGTCCTAGAGCAAGCATTGCATCACCTTGTGTAAAGAACCTACATAATGAAGCCCCAACTACAGAATATTTGTTTTCATGTAATACTTCAAAGCTAGTGGTGAAAGAAGTTATGCACTTCATTTGCAAGAGTATTTTATTGATATGGCTGAGTTTAACAAAGCTTAATGGTAAACGCAGCAGTGGTTTAGCAAGATTTAATGGCAAAATACACTTGAGTGTTTACTGCATAGAAGACAGAGTCAGAACTGTCAGGGAGACCCTCCTGTTGAGTCATGAGGTTCAGAAAAGACCCCCTTGCACTCTCAACTCCTCAGAGAGGATTTTAGGTGTGGCTGGATCCAGACTTAGTCCCAGACTTGATCAGTGGTTTACGTTTAAAGGGATATATATGTACAATCTATCCTTTATGTCACTTAGCTAAGATTTAAGAATTTCAGTGCTCTTATTCCCAATTCACTTACCAAATATCTTAAGTGATAAGAATTTTCTCAGTCTCAAATTGTAACGCTTGCAGATGTCCCTACTCAAGGGAGATCCTGGTGTGCAGCACACACTGCTGTGCAGGAAAGCTCAAGGAGCTCTCAGCTGTCCACTATGGAGTAAGATGAAGTCACATTTATATACTAGCTGTATTTCAGTTGGTGATGCTCAACTAACCCTCGGCTGTTGGTCAAGATTTATAGCCTGTAGCTGTTTTTTTGATACATTAAGTTTATATATTTCTATCTCAGATTCAGCAAGAAGCAGCTAACCTTGAAAAATCAAAGATGCAGCATGATATTTCAGAACTGGAGAATAATATTCAAGGAGTAAGTACATATTTAGGAAGTAAGCTTTTATTATTTTAAAATAGGATAGACTTTTCAAGCAATTAACTTGGTAGCTGTTTTCAACTTAAATTCATTCAAAAGACAAGTTGTGGTAGCTTTCTACAATAACATGTTTGATTATTGGGTTTTTTTTTTAATTGCAGTTTGAGATGGAAAGGTGTGAACTAAAGGCTACAATCTCTATCCTGAAAGAAAGAATAAACTCTTTGGAAAATGAATTAAAATTGAAGTCCAGTAAACTTGTCCAGACATATGATGATTCTTCTCAATTTAAAGCTGAGATTTGCTCACTTCAGTAAGTAATACAAAATGTGGTTGTCTTTCACAGATGCTGACGAAATTTTGTTTGTTCTATGACCATAGAGCAGAGTTGAGTTTCTGGGAAAGACCATAAAATACTTTCAAAATCACGTTGTACTGTTTTTGTCTTAAAAAGTAAATATGAGTAAGAAAGGTGCTGTGGTGGCTTTTTACAGCAAGCTTCTCCTAGACTTATTTGATGACCAGATATACTGATGATTTTTATGGCTAGTTGTGAATAAAAATTTTCTCCTACCTCTAGAACCGTTTCCTCTAACGGGCATGTTCTCTGATTAGGAATGTATCAGAACAGGGAATTTCTAAAAGGGTATTCAAATGCTGCTTGCTAAGAGGAAGACAGATGTCTTTGCAGACAGTAGGATCTAATTGTGTCATATTTACAGAGTTGTCAGTAATACTGAAAATTTTAAGCCAAGCATTAGGCATTAATATTCCACAATTGAGAATGTCATGGAGAGTCATTCTGTAATGGCATTTTACTTGCACTGTGTTTCTCATGGTCAGTCTTTCATATGCTGATGCTCGCACACACTTACTACAGTTTTGAGAATTGACATCTTGTGATCCCTGGACGCACAGTCTGTGAGAATTTAATCAACTTGCTCAGAACTGGAGGATCAAGTATACCCATGTATTTTCAAGGCCTATTTAAACTTGCAGGATCTTTTGGATGTTTCACAAGGAAAACCAGGGCTTGTGGCTCACCCCCTCCACCCTCAATCTGAGCAATACTATACTGCTCTGTATAGCAGTACAGTAGCAGGGTGAATAGCCATAAACTGAAGCTGGGAAGCAGGCCTTGGAGTTCATCTCATGCTCTCCATTGCACAAAAGAAGATTGTTAGTAAAACAATTAGTGTATTTGTTGGTAAAATTGTGACAGCATTCATAAAAGCGAAATGCCTTATTAGATTCTGTGTAATTTTAGTGGAAAGCACTGGTATCCAAAAAAGGAGGAGATAAGGAGTAGGGATACAGTAATTTCAGCATTTGGTTCTGCTTTGTCCACAGTGGCAATTTGTTATAGCTGTGTTTGGCACCCCTGCTTCCCCACTCCCACCCCCAAAGTTTCACTCTAAGCTGAGTGAGAGCAGTCTTTATCTGTGGACATGCTGTATACCAGATTGGTGGGGGTTTTAATAAATTAAAAATTTCTCTAGCATTAGTGGGATCCCATTTCAGAGGGATTTCTATTTCTTGACCTGTGTTGTAAATGATCCATTTAATTACTTTGGATCTGCATTTTTTTTTCTTTTTTTCATAGGTCACTGATATTTCTTTCTGAGCAAAGCAAGTATGTAGGTAGATGGTTTCATATATCCTTCAGGCTCTGTATTTTTAAAGTAGGATCAGAGCTACAGCTGTCAATTTGATTGCTTCTTAAAATGTGGTGTGGCTGATAATCACTGCTACGAGCTACATATCATAATCTTTATACAGCGAAGAGTCAAAAGACACAAGTAATAAGAGTTACCTGATGAAGAGTAACAGAATTCAGAGGAAATTAATGTTTCAGATTATCATGGTTGCTCCACCAAGGTTCCATTGCTCCATTTTGGAATGATGTTGAGGTGAACTTGCTGCAGGGGTCCAAGAGCAACCAAGTGGTGTTGGTCTTGGCAATAATTACTAGTCCTCTCTCTTCCAAAGAGTGAGGGACAGTTCTGGTTAGTATGACACAATCCTGTGCTGCTGGTTGGTATGGAACACTGGAACTGTTCCAGCACTTCACGCAGCTTTAAAAGCCATAAATTGATGACCCTGAATAGGTCCCAGACTTCTTTCAACTGTGTACTGATTTTCTAGGCTCTTAAATGACCAACTCCAGAGGTCTGTTGATGATTTACAGCACCGATTAGCCCTCAAAAAGAATGAACTGCAATCAGCTCAAGAAGAAATTGTAAAGCTAGAGGAGAAAATAGGTAATCACTGGTTATTGTTAAGATTATTTCCTGATTTTAAAATAGAAAGTACTTATTCTTTTATTTATAGATAGGTTAAACCAGAGGAGCACTTCCCAGGATGAAGCAGTCAGTGTGCTTAGAAGTACTATTACTGTTTTGGACAAAGAAAAGGATAGTCTTCAAGAAACCGTAGATGAAAAAACAGAAAGAATTGCATGCTTAGATGACAACTTAGCTAACAAGGTATGTGCAGTAAAAGTACTACTTTGCAGTCCATCTGGGGATTTTTTAAAACAGACGTTTTGCTTGTATGGCAAAGCCAATGCAGAGCCCAAGAAAATAAAGTAGTATATTTTTGTATTTTGCATTTGGAGGTATTTGAGATATAAGGTTCTAGCCTGATGTGACAGAATCCATAGCTGATTTCCATCTTTTTGATAAGAAAATCCTTTCTCAGTAAAGAAGCTTGGAAACTTGAATGTGCAAAGATGCACTTATTATTGGTGAAGGGTTAAAATAAAGGTTTAAATGTAAAGTTCTTTTAACTTGAAGTATCCTGTTATGTTGCCATATAATAATACAATTTTGGCTTTCATTTGCATAGGAAAAAACAATTGCTCATTTACGTCTAACTCTTTCTGAGCTGGAGTCCTCAAATGAGTAAGTAAAGACTAGGATGCCTTCTTCAGTAGTTTTATCTATTGGTTTTAAAATTAAAGTAGATGACTATTTTAGTTATTTTGGTGAAAAGGAGCATACTGTGTTGGGAAAGATGTACCTAACTTTTGAAGAAACTTCTCCTGCAATTATATTGCAGGCTGCTAAGGTACTGTTAAGACAGAAATTAACCACTGTTTGTGTATATTTATTTTCCTAAATTGGTAACATTTCCTAATTCTCAGTTAGGAAGTAGCTTTTTAGTATTCTAAGTACTCCACTAGATATTAGATTGAGTCAGGTGAAACTCAGATCTGAACTCCTTATTATTGGCAAGCTGATGCTTCCAACTTAAGTTACCAGTACAGTTTCAATTGTGGTATATGTGCGTAGGTTTTGGCTGCGCTTCATCTGATCTTTCCTTCTTGCCTCTTTTCACACATGACTTTTAAAACTATAGCTTTTTAAAAGAAAGTATTTAAACACCTGAAGACCAGTGTAACTGAATATTTAATACATTGATGCATTAAATATCTGTGACAAAAAAAAAGGCAAAATTTTGCATAAATTCACACATTTAAATTCTAGTAGTTTGTTTAATCTTTTTCTTACTTTTTTGGTTGTGGCATTTCAAGTATAAGCTGTCTGTCTTCATCCTTTATGGTTTATAAAATGTGCAATGGCTAACATACTGTAATCACTGCCAAACATGGATAAACATAAGTATCTGTGATTGCTGTTTGCATAATAAGATGCATCCCACCAGATGCATCTTCAAAGTTGAAGTTTAATTAAGTTTTATTTCTGCATATTGACGTTTTACATCTTTAGATTATGTTTATGTTTAAACTTATTTGTCAGCCTTCAGAGAGCATGAATTCCCCTTCCCCCCCTTTAAAAAAATAAAAAAGGCTTTTGCATATCAAAAATCCACATCTGATCATTTTCAGCAGTATATGGTATAGGATAAGAAGGGACAACTTAAATAAGATTTTCACTTGATAGCCAGGTAAAGGACATGCTGAGCAGCAGAGACCGTGAGATATCTAGCTTACATCGCCAGCTTGATACGTCCCACGTAGAGCTTGCAGAGATAGGAAGAGTAAAGGAAATGGCCCTGAAAGAAAACAGGCGACTGCAAGATGACCTAGCTACAATGGCCAGAGAAAACCAGGTATGAAGGCAGTACATAATGCTGAAGTACTAAATTATTTATTGTTTGCTTATGTATAGGGGTGCATCAAAACTGCTGTATCCTCAACTTCGATTTGGTATGCTTAATTAGTTGTATTTCTTGAACACTGGGATATTAAAAATTAATGGGCAGAACATGTGAAAGCTATTACTTTACATACTTCAGCTTAGTCAGTACAATGGGGGAGAAATAGACAAGCTTTCAGTTTAGTCACCCTTCCCCAGATTAAAAAAAGAAACCTAATTAAATCTAGGACATAATTGTTTATTCTATAATGAAATTACGTTTATACTATAATGAAATTGGTTATATCACTTAGTAGCTGGCATTTAATTGTTGAAAATTGGGGTTTAATCTCTGTGGAACAGGGATTATTGAGAAGGAGCAAGAAACCACAAAAGCAGATATCAGGTTATTAGTAAGGTTGAAGTGAGAGGGAGGAGATTGCTAGCACATCTGAATTTATTGTGGGGCATAGTGATACATTAGTTTCACCCATTTAGTTTCCATGAAGCATTGGATGTATTGAGTGAGATATGCCACATTTTGAAACTGCATGTTTTGAAATGTAGATTTACTGTCTGTGTTCTGTGAGCCTTGGTAATGGTGGCTGTGAAGAGATATTGGCAGATTTTTAATTTCCAGTTCTGGCAAGAATAGTTGCCATTCATGTGTGCTGCTCTGCAGGAACTTTGCTTTAATATAAGGAAAGTATAAGAGGACTTAAAAGATACAAGGCAGAGGGACTGAAGAAAACTTATTTTTAAGGTATGATAATCCTGAACAGTCTGAATTTGTTTCCTGGTTTCAAGCATGGATAAGGATGCACAGTCGATAAGAATAGGAGGGGTTCCCTTTCCATTGTGTCAAGTTTGTGTGGGGGTTTTAGATGGTGAATTCAAAGGTGCCATCTATTTCCCTGGAGAAATGTTCTTATTGGATTGTCTTTGCATTGGTAAGGTAGGTGTCATGGTGAGGTGGCATCTTACGGAGTTTAGCTGTATAATGCAGCTTTTTGTGTGTGTGTGATTTTGCCTTTCGTGGAGATTTCGTTCAGGTGCTTATTTTGACTACTTGCAGAGATTTTTTTATATATATTTTTTTATTTGCATTAGTTTTATATGATTCATATTTCATTAGAGTCATAATGTACTTCCTTGCTAGCAGCTAGCCAGTCAGTAGCTTTAGGTCAGAGGGCAGGTGGGAAGGGGCTTGTGATTGCCCAGTGGACTCTGAGTTGGATCATGTGCATTCATGGTTAGCTTTCCATCTGGGAGATGTACTATCCCTCTCAGCTGCTGATGGCTAAATACATTCCCTTGTAAAGTGCATGCTATGAAGGCACAATTAAACTTACATCACTTACAGAATCAAAGCTGAAATAAAATCTTTAACTTCCCAAGGAATTACATGTTTCCATAGAGTATTATTGTATATTTTATTGAAAGATGAGCTATCTCAAGTTGATGATGCAGTTTAAATGAAAAATTTGCAAGACAGAGAGGGCTGAGGATTCAGTGAATTAAGCTGTTTGACTGTCATCATTATTCTTCTTGCGGGATCTTCATCTTGAGGTGTTCTCCAGGGATCTGCAAGTTAAACAAACTACTGGTATGTAAAAGCACATTCTTTAAAGAGCATAAGAGACTTGTATAGCCCATTTGCACTGTTCAAAATCATCATTGCACCATCTCTTCTTCCTTGGAATTCTCCAAGTCTGGGATCCATGGCTTGGAAAGCATGAAGTGCGTTCAGTCTTGTTAAACCCTCACAGAGTTTGAGGAATAATGAGTTGGTTTAGTGCACCAGCTGGATACTGCTGACCAAAAGCTTCCCAGCTCCAAGTACATGATATGGATGTCCTTGTAAAATAGAATGTGTGTATGGTCAATATGTAGAATCATAGAATAGTTAGGGTTGGAAAGGACCTTAAGATCATCTAGTTCCAACCCCCCTGCAGTGAGCTGGGACACCTCACACTAACCATGTCACCCAAGGCTCTGTCTAACCTGGCCTTGAACACCACCAGGGATGGAGCATTCACAGCCTCCTTGGGCAACCCATTCCAGTGCCTCACCACCCTTACAGTAAACAACTTATATCCAATAACTTATATCCTTATATCCAATCTAAACTTTCCCTATTTAAGTTTTAACCCATTACCCCTTGTCCTGTCACTACAGTCCCTAGTGAATAGTCCCTCCCCAGTATCCCTATAGCCCCCTTCAGATACTGGAAGGCTGCTATGAGGTCTCCACACAGCCCGCTCTTCTCCAGGCTGAACAGCCCCAACTTTCTCAGCCTGTCTTTATATGGGAGGTGCTCCAGTCCCCTGATCATGCCTGTGGCCCTCCTCTGAACTTGTTCTAACAATTCCATGTCCTTTTTATGTTGAGGACACCAGAAGTGCACACAATACTCCAAGTGAGGTCTCATGAGAGCAGAGTAGAGGGGCAGGATCACCTCCTTTGACCTGCTGGTCATGTTCCTTTTGATGCAGCCCAGGATACAGTTGGCTTTCTGTAACAACACTGCCAGCTCATGTTCATTTTCTCATCAGCCAGCACCCCCAGGTCCTTCTCCTCAGGGCTGCTCTGAATCTCTTCTCTGCCCAACCTGCAACTCTGCCTGGGATTGCTCCATCCTGGGTGTAGGACCTTGCACTTGTCATGGTTAAACTTCATGAAGTTAACTTCATCAGCCCACCTCACAAGCGTGTCAAGGTTCCTCTGGATGGCATTCCTTCCCTCTAGCGTATCAACAGAACCACACAGCTTGGTGTCATCGGCAAACTTGCTGAGGGCACACTCAATTCCATTGTTCATGTCAGTGACAAAGATGTTGAACAAGACCGGTCCCAACACCAATCACTGAGGAGCACCACTCATTACTGGTCTCCAGCTGGACATTGAGCAATTGACCACAACTCTTTGTGTGCAGCCATCCAGCCAGTTCTTTATCCACCGAGTGGTCCACCTATCAAACTGATGTCTCTCTGATTTAGAGACAAGGATGTCGTGTGGGACAGTGTCGAATGCTTTGCACAAGGCCAGGTAGATGACGTCAACTGCTCCACCCCTGTCCATCAGTTCCATAGCCCCGTCATAGGGGTGAGACTGACTGGTCTGTAGTTCCCTGGGTCATCCATTTTCCCCTTCTTGAAAATGGGTGTTTTATTTCCTTTTTTCCAGTTGTCAGGAACTTCACCTGACTGCCATGATTTTTCAAATATGGCCAGTGGCTTAGCAGCTTCATTTGGCAGCTCCTTCAGGATCCACAGATGGATTTCATCAGGTCCCATGGACTTGTGCACTTTCAGGTTTTTAAGATGGTCTTGAACCAGATCCTCTCCTACAGTGGGCCCAAGGTCTTCATTCTCACAGTCCCTGCATCTGCCTTCCAAGACTTGGGTGGTGCGGTCAGAGCATTTGCAGTGAAGACCGTGGCAAAGAAGTCATTCAGAACCACAGCCTTTTCCAAATCCAGGATAGCCAGTCCTCCTAGTAGCTTCCAGAGGGGGCCACATTGTCCCTAGTCTGTCTTATATTTGCAGTGTAACTATAGAATCCATTCCTGGTATCTTTAACATCCCTAGCCAAGTGTAATTCTAACTGAGCCTTAGCTTTTCTAACCTGGTCCCTAGCTTCCCGGACAGCATCCATGTATTCTTCCCAGGCCACCTGTCCTTATTTCCACCTTTTATAAGCCTATTTTTTCCCCTTGAAGTTTCCTCAGCAGCTCATCATCCATCCAAGGAGGTCTCGTGGCCCTCCTGCTGCAGTTTCTTCTAGTTGGGATGCAACACTCCTGAGCTTGTAGCAGGTGATCATTGAATATCATCCAACAGTCTTGGGACCCCTGCCATCTAGGGCTATATCCCATGGAACCTTACAAAGCAGGTTCCTGAAGAAGCCAAAGTCTGCTCTTATATGTATATAACATAAATGTCCAGTGTTTTATAGGGTAAGTAGCATTTTTTTATTGAGCTAAACATTAGAAAGAACATAGAGAATATGTGAGTTTGATTTAAAGAGTTAGCTCAGAGTTTTGTTGCTACTTCTATTCAGTTTGTATAGCAAATGCAACTGTTGCAGCTCATCAGGAGACTCATGCTATGTATGGTTTTGATGCTGAGATACAAATATATGTTTGAATTCACTAAATGCTAACACTAAAAGTAATGAGAACCTTGTTAGCTAAACTATTTATTTCAATTCCCCTCAGTCAACCTGGCTGAGTCTGAAGCTAGAGAGTACAATATAGCAAGATGTTTTAACTGAGGTAGTACCCTGAATAGTTCTTGCAAAACCTACTGTGCAATACATAAATATGCGGGTGTATTATTGAAGTTAGACTTGCCATTAATAGGTATCAAAAGTGTGGATTTAGATTAGATATTAGGAAAAAAAATCTTTATTGTGAGGGTGCTGAAGCACTGGAACAGGTAATTTGTAGATGCCTCATCCATGGCAGTATTCAAGGCCACATTGGACGGGGCTTTGAGCAACCTGGGCTAGCGGAAGGTGTCCCTGCCCATGGCAGAGAGGTTGGAACTAGATGATCTGTAAGATCCCTTCCAGTCCAAACCATTCTGAGATTCTGTGATATATGACGACTAAAGGTTTCTCGGTGTGCTTGGGAAGGCTACCACAGAGACAAGAGACCTGATTTCAGCATATGCTAAATAAGTCTCACAATAAAAAGGCTGCCATTAATGAATGTTAATATACCACAAAAAAAAAAGATGAAGGGAAAGAAATAAGACAATATCCTCTATTTCCCCTCACGTTTGACAGTGGGAGTAGAAGACACATGCCTTTTTGGCTCTCTGGGCTAGACTCAGAGAAAAGTGAGAGCTGAACCTGAGAAATCCAGAATTAGCAATTCCAACATCTCAAACTTATTCCAAGGTGCCTTTTGGATGTCTAAATGTGATCTTAATAATCCATTTAGTGATCTTTCAATTCTACTTTAAAAATAAATGTTCTGTTTGTTATAAAGTTGACTTTCCTTCACTTGGGGATAATGAAGCCTAAGGCTAGAAAAATCCCAGCTCCCCAACTTCTGTATGTTGAATTTTCCAAAGATCAGTAAGGTGTGTCATCAGGAAAACTGGTGTAGTATTCATTATTTTCTGTGATGATTCTTGCCTCGAAAACTCCTTGTTGTATCTAAAGTACTATGGAATATTTCTGAAGCCTTCAAATCCCAAAGGGCTTTGACTAAATTACTTAAAAGAATACAGTAAAATCTGGGTATATGCAATTACATTGATTTAGCCTGGTACAGTAATATATAGTGATTAATTCACTCTAATGCACTGTTTTGCCTTTATGTAATCTCTTTAGGCTATCAGTACTGAGCTTGAAGATGCAGTACGTGAAAAAGAAGAAATGAAAACCAGGGTTCATAATTATATAACTGAAGTTTCTAGATTCGAGACCTTGATGGCTTCAAAGGTATAATCTGTAGGCAGTCATTGCTGTTTTCAGTAAATCCATTGGGCTTATGGTATCATTAGAAAACAAATCAAGAAATGTATAGTTTGGGTCCTGTTCTCCCTGCCTGTCACATTTCTTTCTTTTTTTTTTTTTTCATTTTTTCCTCTGCACTGTTTCAAGCTACTGTTGGATTCATATAAAACCTCCTTAGATCTGAAGCACTGATAAATTCTGCACATCACAATTTTGTTGACTATTGCAGTTGGCTGTAACACTGGAGGATGACGAACAAATCATGTTTGAGCATTATTTTGCTTTTTGAGAAGGCAACCAGTAAAATATCTGGTACTATTTAGTGATTATAGGCAACAAGCAGCTTAAATGTTGTTTTTTAATATTTTACACTTTTAAAAAAGAGAAATTTTATATGTAGCTTTGCAGGGAAGTGTAAAAATAGCACACTGGAATATTTTCTCTGACTGGTAAGAGTTAAGAGTTTTTGCTGTACTGACAAAACAGTGCTCTTTTAAAATGTATTTTATCCTGATACTTGGATTCAAAAGTGTGTGAATTAAAATGTAAAATCATTTGAAACAAATGCAATTTATGTCAAGACAACATGAACTGGTAAATCCATTAAGTGATTTGGAATAGGAAAGAATGAATTTTGATGTGACTTTACATTGCATGTCTAGATGAATGCATGCAAAGTCATTCACTTTTTACAAGTAGAAGGTGAAGGTCAGTAGTATGTTAGCTTAGAAGTCTCAATTTAGAATGCTTGATGTTTAGTTATTAAGAATTTGATAATACATCATATGTCCAAAGCACTTCAGCTACAGATGTGGCCACAACTTTGGCAAATGAGAATCCAGTTATTTACGTCAGGTACTAAAGCCAGTGGCCAATTAGGAAAGTTTGGTTTCAGGGATTTGTCTAGTGTTACATCCAAATGTTGCCTGTGGAGATGGGGAATTTACTTTTCTGCACAGTGTTCTCGTGCTTAATTACGTGTTTCTGTTTCCTAATGCACTGCCTTGTTCATCTGCACCTTCCAAGTTATGCGGGAAACATGGAAGAAATTTCAAAATGAGTAGCTTTCCTCATTAGATAAATTTGACTCATACTAGCAACATGCTTATCCCATTGTGCCTTACATGAACAGGGGAAGAAAGGAATGGAGCTAAATAAAGCAGAAAACTAAACACTGCCTTATAATATGTACTTGCATGTGGCAAAATGAAAATTCAGAAGCAACATTTGTTTGATCACTGCATAACTAATAAGCAGTAAAGCTTTTGTTGCAGTTTTGTACTTCTATGACAGACTGCTTAGGTGTATGTACCCAAATAGGTTATCAGTCTTTCACGCACTCCTGTAATATAAATATTTGTAAGAGCACATGCAGTAAGTAAAATTGCTTAATATCGACTCCCACTGGAATTTGTTGGAAAGTGCAGCAGTAGGATTAGTATATCTCAGTAATGTGACCCTTGACAATGCTGAGAGATCCAAAATAACCCTGCCCCTGAGAACTTTTAAACTCATTAGCAACCACCAAGTGTAAATACTTCCATTTAAGAAAACTGAATGCTGTCATTGTATTTATTTACTATTTGGACTTGCAAAAGGGATGATGCCCTTTGGTAGCTGCCAGGTAGTGGGATTAAAAAAAATGGAGAAAAATCTACTTTCTTCTGGGGAAAACAAGATGATATTGTAGGGAGTAGGCATTAAATAAGATCAAGCAACATGTTGACCATTACAGAGTGATTTACTGTTTCATCTAGGAAAAAGAAAATGAAGAGTTGTTAGAGAAGTTCCGAATGGTCCATGCACAAGCAGAAGACTGGGAAATGAAGGCTCATCAAGCTGAAGGAGAAAGCACCTCAATACGACTTGAACTCCTTTCCATAGATACAGATCGGAGACATCTTCAAGAGAAAGTAGAGCTTCTGGAAAAAGAGATTCAAGGGGTAATAACTTGTGCAATGAAATTCTGTCAAGGAAAAGTGGGATACATTCAAGTGTGTAGTAATAAGGTCAACATACTTTTTTTAATACTTTAGTGGAAAATAATTAATATACATGAACGCTTCAAATGTGGAAACAGTAACTGATTTTGGTTAGATGTTCTTTCTTTCTCCTTTCCCTGTTTTCCCAAAATTAGAATCACACTGTGTATTTTAATACTTTTAGATCTCTTTTGTTGGGTGATCAATGGTGTTATGTTACTGTCTCTGTAAGAACCTTCTGTTTAGTTGCTTAAAAATATTTGCATATAGCTTTATCTGTATTTTGTTAGCTAACTTTATGGGTATTTTGTAAGCTTGGTTCTTAGATTTCTTTGAAGCTTTGAATGAACTATTTGAAGCATTGGTGGCTGGACTAAAGGTAAAAATGTGGTCATAGTAGTCCACATCCAGAATCAGGATGGCCTAATGCTGAAACCTAGACCAATAACATAGAAAATAATGATGTTTCAGTTTTAGAAGCAATAACTTTATGAAGATCAAGGTAGGGTATAATAGTTGTGGATTGACCGTGTTTTGTCTCATGCTTTTAATTAGCCCAAAAGCTGAGTAAAAAAATTATTGTATTTTGGGGCGTTTAAGCTAATTCTCTTAAGCTGGAATCCAGCCCCATTCCACTTCTATATAGTACTTGTATAATTCTTCAAGATGGTGATTAAAAATTGCAGAGATGCTTTATTAGTTGTTCTTAGCTGTGATTTAGGAGATGAGAAGAAAGGAATGTAATACAAAGTTAATTTTATAGGAAAAGCTAATTTTGAAGGGAAAAGAAGGTGTTAAAAAAAACAACGAGCCTGTTATCCAGCAGAGAACTGTTTACTCAACGTTTAACACTGAATGGTATGTGTATTTGTCTTTGTTTAGCATATCTTTGCACATCAAGCATATGAATCTCAGATCTCCTCCATTACAAAAAAAATGTCCAAATTGGAAGAGGATGTTAAACGTGAAAATCAGGATAAGTCTTCTGTGTTGGCGGACCTGGCTTCTGTGAGGGAGCTCTGTGTGAAACTTGAGGCTAACAAAGACCTTTTATCTCGACAGCTGACAACCAAAAGCATGGATTATGAAAGGGTAAGCAGCAAAGGCAAATTTAATTTGCTATGATAAAATATTTTCCTTTGCCTTTAATGGTTTTTGGAGAAAACAATAAATTGCTTCTGAGAGAAAGGTAAGTTAATTTACATCACTAGTTTTGCATTTATATCTAGATTGAAAATTTTTCAGTATACAGATCTGTATCTGTGGATTATATACACAAAGAGTTTCTTTCATTATCACTCTAATATGTGGCAGCAAAAACTGACATACCACAGAGACAAATTATATTTATTTGGTTTTATGTACTGCTTTAATTTACTCAAATTTTCAACTTTAAGAAGTTAGTATTGCACTTCTTATTTAGATATTAAAGATTCTTCCTTAATGGATTTTTTCAGTTAGATTGAAATTTAGACTGAGCTGAAGTTTATCAAATATTTTTAAATGGTTTAAACAGTTCTAAATATCTATAGTTTCTGAACTTTTTTCTTTACAGCTGGTTGTTATGTCTTTACTTAGTGACTTGGTCAGGTTTCTTGTTACTGTAATATTCAAGATGTTGAGAACAGTAGTTCTCATCCCTGCAGAATTTGTTTATAGGTCTGGTGAGGAAACAAGCATCCTTACATTTTCAACAAAAGCCAAGAAGCTACTTGTGAGCTAACCTAGTTAAATAGAATGAAGTATAGTACATACTGGTTTTGTACTTGTGCAAAAGCCTACTGTTGTTAGAAGTCGATTAGTGTTCTGGGTACTTAGGTAAGCATTCCCAGGACTCAGTAATCCAGCTCCCACTAGAACATTTGACAGATACAAACCTTGAATAGTTTTAAACTAAGTATAGTTTTAAATAATTGTAGGCTTTAATTTGTTTTGTGAGCTCAGTTTCCTAGTAATTTTTATGAAGCTTACAAGTATTTCAGGTCTTGTATCAACTGTTCATGAAAGAGAACTGTGTGTTGTAAACCAGTATATTAGTAATGCATAAAATTTGTGCCCTAGGTTCTAGGTGAATTAGAAGATATAAAATCAGAAGTAGAGCTGCTGAAAAAGCAGTTATCCAGTGAGAGACTTACAGTTCAGAATCTTGAAGCACTGCTGGCTACTAGTAGAGATAAAGAATTTAAGAACCATTTAACATCCCATGAGAAGGATTCCGAAATTCAGTTATTGAAAGACAAGCTAACACTCGCCGAGAGCAAACTGTAAGTTTTAACAAGTGTATGTTTGTGTTACATGGTTTACAAAGAAACTTTTCCTACCTGATGACACTTATTCATAAAGTCAAATTCTTGATTTTCAGTAAGGCTGAACAGATTTTTGCAGCAATGCCTTTTGGCCTTTCATGGCATCTTTGCAGATCTTTCATATTGCCTTTATTAATCAGCACTCTGGTGGACAGCAGTTTAGTACAAGCATTAAACTTAGTGCTTGTACCTACTCTAAAAGGAAGGAACACCCTGCTGAGTTTTCACAGTCTTGAGAATAAGCACTTGGTTTCTTTCTGGATTTGTCCCCTGCCTGAATCCAGAAAGTTTGCTTTACTTTCTCGGTCGTAACTCTTTCTTACATCAGTCAGGCACAGGAGGTGTGATACTTTTCTTGAAGTTCACTTGTCTGATGTAACTCTACTGTACTTTCAGTGCAGTCACTAAAATCCTGTCCTTCTGATCCTCTTAGTGGACATAGTTACCAAATGGCAAGGTAGCTGATCTGCTGCAGGTGTTATTTCCACCACAGAACCGGCCAACCCATGACAGTTTTGATTTTTTTTTTTTTTTATTTTTTTTAGCTATTGAGTACATTTGTAAGTGTGTGTATGCATTGCAGTATGGTTTGGGTATTTAACCTCTGCATCAGAGTGTATCAGTTCTCAACATATAAATATATATTCTACCTCTCTCACAGGTTGATTTTATTCTTAGCTTGGGGAAGCAATCTAATTCAACTCTGCTTTTTAAGCAAAATGCCATATTTGTATTTTAAGAGCTGAACTATTAAAAGAACACAAATTTTCTTAGTCTTGAGCTATGGTTTGTGTTCTTTTATTGGAAACTGTCTTTAAGTCCTGATTTCTTTAGAACAATGTGGATTCATCAAACATCTCTTCATTGAGATCCTTCTCTTCATTGGGGACTGTAGTGATAGGACAGGGGGGTAGTGGATTGGAGCTTAAACAGGGGGAGTTTGAATTGGATATGGGGAGGAAGTTATTTGCTGTGGCGGTGGTGAGGCACTGGAGTGGGCTGCCCAGGGAAGTTTTGGGTGCTCCATCCCTGGCGGTGTTAGGGGCCAGATTGAATGGAGCCTTGGGTGGCATGGTTTGGTGTGAGGTGTCCCTGCCCATGGCAGGGGGGTTGGGGCTGGACAATCTTAAGATCCTTTCAAACCCTAGCTATTCTATGATTCTATGACCTCAAAGCAAGTTGAAAGTAAAATTTTAATATGTACTGCTCACAAGAAACCCCACCAAGTAGTTTAAATCCATGGTAAATGTGAATTGCTTACCTGCTGAAACTGCCTGTTTTCCTTACTTTGATTAAAGAAGAATCACACAGGGAAGTCACAGTGCTCTAAAAAGGCAAAAGTACTTTTGCTGCTATTAGTATTAGCTGTTAAGGAAAAAGGCCTGTATCATTTATTGTTCCTTTGAAATATAAATGGAACTGAATCTGACACCTATACTAAATGTGGCCAGTGTTTTCCATTAGAGCTAACTGTAGCTTCTCATCCTGCACATTTGTTGAGAGTAGAAATAATTTTTAACACCCTCTTAGAAGAAAGATTAATTTGTTTGGAACAGTGAAGTTAAGGGGGGTATATAATTTGTATCTTATGAAATTCATGTACATTTTTGAATTATTTACTTCATTATTTTAATTTTTGTTTAAATGTCATTGATATGGAATAACCTCAGAACTCACAAAACTCTTTGCTTTCTTTCTTTATTTTACAATAATGATATTGGGCCCTGAATTCTTGCCTTCATCCTGAAAGCATATGCCTGTCTCTGAAGGACTTAGAATAAGATATCATCGAGACCTCTTGTCTACTGCATCAGTTCTCAACATACTGGATCAAGATACCATTCTAGGAATTTTACTGTTGAATAGGGAACACAGGAAAACATATTCTGCGGTTCTTTTTGGATCAATTCCTTGAGTAGTTTACATCTTCCTGGAGTCAGAGACCAGCGGGTGCCAGACAGGAAGTCTGTGACTGAGCTAGATCTGGAACTCTTTTTTCAGAATTCAAGTCCAGTGCTATAGCAATAATCTAGTGCATCTTTGCTTCTCCAGAAGTGACTTTGAGCACTCATCCTCATGTTGTCTTTGAAGACTATGGAATAACAAAGCTGTCTAGATTCTGGTTTAGACAACTTATTTTACATTCAATGATTTTTTTTCCTCGCTTTATAATGTAATTAATGCTGTTTTGCAACCAAGTCTTAACTCATCCAAGCTGAAAAATTGCTAATAAGTCTATTTAATTATGTTACTTAAGATTTTCAAGGCTACTTTTTGGTTTGATTCTCGCAGTTGAAACACTTAGGTACAGACACTACTGGTGCAGTTGAGAAGCTTTCAGACTCCGGGTTTTACTGGTCTGATAGCCAGATAGTTACAGCCTACTTGATACAGTATTTACTTAAGCCATATCTGCTGTGTTTGTATTTTTTGCTTATAGTTAATGTTTTTTACTTCTATTTTTTAAGTGTACACATAAAGACCCCTTCTCACATTGCAACAGAGAATAGTAAATCAATAAATTAATGATTTAAGTGTTTTGTCTGGTTTTATAAATGTTTGTGTTTACCTTTGCCTGAAAAAAAACCCACAATGTATTGTGGTAAAGCTACCTCATTGGTTTGCTAGCTTCTCATTTCTCACCTTAGGGTCTTCCAGAAACATTGTTGCATTCACTTGGTTCTTACTGGTTCTGATTTGTCGTTCATTTTGTCTGTGTGAAACAGCACATTGAATCTATCTTTTTTTGATCTTGCCTTAATTCCTCTAACCTTCTAGCGGGCTGTGTTCAAAGAAAACTTTGTTGCTTCTCATGATCTTTTTTTAGAAACAGCTGTAATAGAGAGATTCCCATACTTCGAAGTAAAGTTGCACAGCTGCAGACTGACTGTGATACTTTAAAAAGGCAACTGACAACTGAACGATTTGAACGGTAAGATGCTATTTTTTCAGGTGACTTATTTCTTCTTTCTCACTTTAAAAATTGTTGTTTTTTTTCAATAGTGGGAAAGAGCTATTATGAAAAATTGTGTTCCTATTGTCATTCAAAACCTAATATTCTCATCTCAAAAACTGCTTAATTAAAAGAGGAAAAACACCTTGCACTGTTTCTGAATTCCCTCATAAATTTTGTGAGTTTACTATTGCGTCCAAAAAAAAAAATCCCTTCTTCCGAAAATAAGAAGAAAGTTGAACAGCATTATGAGAAAACAAGGCTCTTTGAAAAGTACTGTGAAAATCATCAAGTAAACATATGGGGGGAAAAGTTATGTTTCCCTTCTTTAACATCCTGCAGTACTGAAGTGTAATGTAACTGAAATTGCTATGTGTTGGTAGAGAGCGTGCAGTTCAGGAAATGCGTCGCCATGGGCTCTCTACATCATCCTTTCGTGCTTCACCTCCTCTCAGTTCAACATTAAGGTCTCCCTCACGTTCTCCGGAACGTTCCAGTGTAAGGACAACTGAGAAGGCAGCATCTGAAAAGTAAGCAATTTGATTTCACCAGATTGTTTCAGTTTAAGAGTTAGGTTTAAACTGTTCATAAATAGTACTTTTAAAATCATATTAAATTCTTCCACCTTTCACAGTAAGTTCTATGGTTAGCTGTCCTACTATAAAATATTGGTTGGAAACAATAGATGCAAAGTGCTCTTCAAAGACCATATAATGTAATGGATTGACATTTCTGTTAATGGTCTTGCACCCCAGCTTACAGCTTCCAAATATATATGACCTGATTATTACTACCATTAATTTTATCCAAATATTTATTGCCAATTATTGTTATTATTTTTATTTATTATTATGATTGTTAATATTTATTTCCAAACAATGAATGGTTCATATTAAGAGAAATGCCATGAAATTCTCTGAAGTACAGCAATGAAGGAAGGCCACTCTGTAAGAGTGAGTCTAATTAAAATGCACTGACCCCTACACATTAGACTAAACTTTCTCCAAAACAAGTGCATAAAAATAATTTATTCATTTTTCATAGTTAGTGCTTGAATGCTATGAATGACTAAGTTCATGGTCACTAGAGTTCATAAAACAGAAATCAAAACCAACCTCTCACCTGTTGATTTTCACTGACATTTTTTTAGTTTTAGAGATCATTGTTGTTTTAGATAATGCCAGTTTGTGCTATAGGCCTGATTATTGACATCATCTTTGTCCTATACTGCATAATAAATTGCAGCAAAGAGTGGACAGGGAGAGAAAAAGAGTGATTGTTTTAGGAAATAAGTGTTCTATAACAGCTGTATAGTGTATTATAGCATTACATATAAGGAAGAAGTTACTTACTGTGAGGGTGGTGAGGCACTGGAATGAGTTGCCCGAAGAAGTGGCAAATGCTCCATCCCTGGCAGTGTTCAAGGCCAGGTTGGACAGAGCCATGGGCGACATGGTCTAGTGTGAGGCTTCCCTGCCCATGGCAGGGGGGGTTGGAACTAGATGATCTTAAAGTCCTTTGCAATCCTAACTACTCTATGATTCTATAACAGCTCATGAATCTAACTATCTAACTGCTAGAATCTAATTCCAAACCAATAAGACTTTTTGTTGGTAAATACATATGGCTTGTTCTCAATCTCACTTATCAAAAACGCATGCTTCCTGAGAACTGAGGTCAGTGTGACATGATCCACATTGTAAGCAATTTTCTTCCTGTGATTTTTTGGACAAAGCTAAAATGAGAACCATAGCAAACGAGATATTGGTAATGGGGATAAAACAGCAGGGTTTGGGGTTTTCTTTGCTGTGCTGGTGATCCATTATGCAAGCCCTATTACCTTGCAAATCACCATTTTGACTGAGATAATGATAGATAATATATTTCTGAGAATGAACATCATCAGGAGTGAATTGTCTTTAGTCTTCCTTGCTTTACAGTGAGTCCCAAGAGCAATAAAAGTAGTCCAGTTGATGTACGTGAAGAATGAGGTCATGTAGAGAACTATTTTTATCCTACTTGCACACTTAGTTTTAAGAATGACAGTTCTGTACTGTATCTTGTCAGAAAATAACGCATTTTCATTAAGTATGTGTTTTTAAAGTTGTTTTTAACAGCATAATTTATATGCAGTTTGACTTTTTTGCTAGTTTGCCTTTTAAACCTAGCAATGGATTATTAAATTAGAATGATCTCAGTAGTACTATCATTGTCTTTCACTCTACTTATTTCTTCCTGTGAGCTTACCACAGTAATGTGTACTCTGTAGTTACTGTTCTGTAGCATTACAACTGTTTGTCTCTTATCTAGTTTAATTTTCTCAAGAAATCTTCTTTTCTTCCTTGTGTCCCATGTACTTAGGTAAGAAATTGATCAATGAGTCAATGAACTGAATGCAGAGTTTTAGATAATATGCTAATAGTTGGTGTTTCTGAATATCAGAAGAGAATGTGAAGAGACTAAATCTAATGAATGTGATAGCTTTATTTTGAAATTTTGTCTTTCTCTGCCAGAAATGTGAGCTTCAAGGAGTAAGCAGTGCTTGAGCAACTGAAGCATTACCTTGTCGCTGGGGCTTTGTCCTTTTTTGCTTAAAAGTATGAAGGCTGACACGTATTCTACCTCTGTTTTCTTCAAATCAGTATTTACCTTTGAACTTTCTGAGACACCAGGGAAGTAATCAACTTTGCAAAATTCTGCTTTCCCAGCTGACTGGACTGACTGTTTCTTGCTGGTTTGACAGGTTTTGTGTCAAGGCTGGCTAAGCTGTGTTACTATTTTGCAAACATAGTAATTATGAGAAGGAAATGAGTGCTTGATATGACAATCTTTTGTTTTCACTTTCCTATTCTATTTCTGTTGGCTTATCTCACACAGTTACAGAAGTTTTTTATTTTAGTGTGTGCTAACATGGAATAACATATGATTGTCCTAAAAATGCTGAGCCAGTATATGGTTTTTACTCATGATAATTTCCTATACTTGAGGATTTAACAAGTGTATTCTGTTTACAGGTCATTCTTCATAGTATTTAAAAGTATTGGTGATCTGTTTTTGAATATATTTTGTTTACTGCACCTTTTCTTAATAAAAATATATTAATTATTCTTAATGTTTTTGTCATGTAATAACTATTTGTCTCCTTTTGTTTAATCTTTGTGTGAGATTGCATCTTAAACATTACCCAGATTGTCCTGGTTTCGGCAGAGTTATTTTTCTATCTTGAAGGGATACTTTTCCTTCATGCTTGACAAGAGTTGCCTCCAGAGGCCAAGGGCACGACACCAATATTGAATAAAATATGAAGAGAAAAATATTTTTTTCAAGATGTATAGAACTTCTTTAAACACTATAGAACCATTTTTTTAATTGTATCTGGAGATGTTTTTCAAATTTTGGTTGTAAAAGATCAGAATAAAACCTGAAACCCTACACAGTTAAATTCAAGCTGTTGGAGAGGTCACACAGGCCTTTATGTTACAACACACATATTAGGTAAACTGTCTGTAAAATATGTGGCGTATTTAGCAAAGGAGCATTTCAGATTTAGACTATGATGTAAAATGCAATTAGTAATCAAAATCTTGTAATGCAGATAATTGTGTATCACATCATTCTATTCTAATAATTACACACCATTCAGGTTGACATGACATGTTATGTTCATAGGTATCATGCAGAGGATGAGAAGCAGGAGCCTGTCTTGTACGTCTTTGCACTGGCCAACAGTTGCCTAGTGTTGAATGAAAAACTGTGGTTAGCAGCTAACATTACAAGTGTTGCTATGGTGTAAGGAACATATTAAATGATGGGGAAAATATATATGTACATATATATATTTTAGATTTTGTCTATTTTGCATTAAGATTCTTACAGTTAGAAATTATAACTACTAGTGTGTTGACTGGCAATATTTTACCATATATTCATAGATAAATAATTGCTGTTGCAAACTATATATTTAATTTTTCCTATATTGTATCTTGTCAGTTTTGTTATTTAATATGTGTATATATGTATTAAATTTTTCTAATTAAAACCAACTTATAACACTATTCAGAACTACCTGAAAGTATTGGTACCTCATCTAGCTTCTGAGCTATTGGAAGGAATTGTGTATTTGACATGGGTGTGCCTCACACTTTTTACCTTTTAGGTCTCTCATCTGCCACTTACAGGAATGGGGAAACTATCATCTCTCAGTATTACTTACATATCAATACTGTTTGTAATTAAGTCACCAGTTTCTACTGATGCTAATTATTCAGGATGAAGCAGCTCAGTAAGAATGAGAAAAGAACTCGTGTTCTGCTCTTAACATCTCCAGTGGTGACTTTAAAATACCTTATTTTGTATGTAAACCCGTTAAAACTGGAATCTGAACTTTTAAAAACAAAACACGTGTTCCATTTTATTGAAATTACTGTATTTCTTCTTATAAAAATTATATTTTAACATTACAATTAAAACCATAGCACTTCAATTACTGGTAATTTGTACATGAATATCAGTTATGAAGAATTAGTGTATTTGAGCACAGGTGGTATAAAAATAAAACTGTTATCACTTCAGTGACCAAAACCTGTGCAGCTTTCTGAAACTAAAACCTTAGTGATACTCAGACTATACTAAAGCTGTCATTTTACCTTCTCTTACTATTATTTATATACATTTTTGTAAGCAACTACAATAAAAGAGAAGTAATACTAATACAACTTTTCTTTGAAATCGAGTATGTCATTCCATGAAGTACAAAACAAGCACAAATTTGTGGAAGATTTGAATCTCTTTCACACATGATCCTATATGCCATGTGTGAAACAAGCCTTATGTGAGCTGGGATATTAACATGACTCTCCAGGACCCCACTCCAAGAAGCTCCTGTGCTGTCCTCACCTTCTGGAAGATCAAAAGCCCAGGGAAGCATCACGTCCTGCTTTAGCCCTCAGCTGGGGTGAGTTGAAAGCAGAGTGGGGCAGACACTAAACTGTGGGAAAGTCAGAATACTCAAGTAGTCTGTTTTCTGTTATCTGCAGTTGGGGATGAGGGCAAATAACATTAGAAAAATAATAAAGGGGCTGTTTCTCTATAAAACATGTATACAGATGTTGCAGTTTCATTTCACCCTCTGACACGAAGGAAGCAGCTGCAACAGAATCAATTCCTGGAGCTGAAGTTGGTGTAAATGGGGAGAGAGGGAAAGCCTTGGTGTTGTGCAGGCACTGTTCAGCAATAGCTGGAACACTGCAGTGTTACCAGTGCTGGTTTAGCTGCAAAGGCAAAGAAACCCACCCCATCTCTCTTTTAGCAGGCTGCAATGTTACCTCTCACACATTTTTATGAGTACAAAAATAATTGTATTGCATTGTTTTATCTCAACGTTAGTTTTATCTACATTAGAGCTTGGGTAGATGGTGAGTTTTGGAACTTATCACATGATAGTTGCCTATCGCGCCTGTGTTTGCTGCAAACTCAGCGTCATCTGAGCAGAGCTGCTCTCCCAGATTTGTTTGGGGTTGTCCTTTACCATTTCAAGGTGGTGGTGCAGGAATTGGCCTGTCTGCTTAAACTAACTAGAATGGTGTGATGGTTAATGGAATAAAATGGGGAAAATGAGTGCCAGTGGCTGCTTCTCTTCAGTTTTAATACTGCTGAGCAGGAGCAGCAGTGTTTTCCTGAATGAGAACACAGCAACGAGTTGCAGCATGGTTAGTGAGCTGTAAGTGAAGGTCTGCAGAAGATACTGCTCTTCAGGAAGATTTTCATTGAGCCTCTACGTCCAAAGGAACACGTTGGTAATCTGAGCTTGGTTTTATTTGGGAAGAGAAGTGTGGGTTACTGGACTGTAGCTGTGTGTGCCATTTGTACCTGTACCCCTTTGCTTCGCATAAATACATAACTCAAAATGCACGGCAGGAGCTGTGCATCCCCCAGCTTCTCCTCGCTTTTAAGTGGTGTATTTGTGCCACCTAGTGGAACCGTGCCTTTTCTAGCGATCGTGGCACAGGCTTAACAGCTTTGAGTTTCTCCACAGACGTTCTCGATACCTCGAATAAACTCTAAGTGAAATGATTTCTAATAAAGCCACATATTCCTGAAGCCCGTCCATCACTTGGCTACTGAGGTTTGTGACTGCTTCGCTTTCCAGAAATAGTCAGTTATGAACTAAAAATAAATAAATCCCATTTTAGTTTTTTTTTCTCCTCCACAAAAGTGAAAAGATTAACCTCTGTCAAGAAAGGTCTGGTGTCTTTGAGTAATTTGGCTCATCTGAAAGCAATGACTGGATTCACGTCTTCTGGTGGCTGCTTTGGAAGTTTTTATCTGTACCACTCAACTGTACTGCCTAGAAATGTGCAAGTGCTGTGATAGCAGCACAACCCCAGAGTCTGTCAAGAGGAGTGCTGCAAAAATCAGCTCTCATATTTGAGGTGATTTATATCCCTACATTTTGGGTATAAATACACATATATGTAATTACTAATGTCAAGATAGCAATATACTTATCAGCCATTTAAATCTAGATCTGGTGCATGAGCTTCATTTCAGAGTTATCTGCACCCTGGGTACTGGCTTTAGTTGTGAGGGGACTGAACAGGGGTGGGCTGCACCTCTCGTGACTCGTGCAACTGATCATCACTAGAATGCTGCAGGAGAAAAAGTGATTTCTGGAAATTAGTATTTATTTGAGAAGCATATAACTGGCTTTTTGCACGAATACCACTTCTGCCCCAGCAATTCACTGAGTTGCAAATCACTAAGGGATGGGAAAGTATCAGTGAATACCTGCCTAGACTTACATTCTTCCTTTAAAATGTCCAGTATTGGACACAGTCATAGACATAAAAATGTAACATGGCTTTTTTAGTCTGACCCAGCATGCATGCTAGTTTCCTGTGAGACCCAGATCCTTTTAAGAATACCAGGACTGCTGCTGACTGGGGCAAAAAGGTAGGGAACAGGCAGGATTCAAAGCTGGATCCCCAAAATCTTTTCGTCCAGGGAGCATCTGAACCAGGAGACCTGGCTAGCAAAACACGTTATCTTTCTCGGCAGTGGAAGATCACAAATCACATCATCAGTTCTGGTTCAAAAAGCAGCAGAGTGTGGGTAGAAGTAAGTGTATCATCTGATTTTACTGAGTTCTCATTGGGATATTTGGCAAAGCAGTGGCTGGTACGGGTAAAATATTGGCATAGAAAAGTGAACTGGAAGAGCCCCAGAATTTGCTGATACAAGTACCAGATTATAGAATCATAAAATCATAGAATGGTTTGGGTTGGAAAGGACCTTAAGATCATCTAGTTCCAACCCCCCTGCCATGGGCAGGGACACCTCACACTAAACCATGTCACCCAAGGCTTCATCCAACCTGGCCTTGAACACTGCCAGGGATGGAGCATTCACAACCTCCCTGGGCAACCCATTCCAGTGCCTCACCACCCTAACAGGAAAGAATTTCTTCCTTATATCTAGCCTAAACCTCTGCTGTTCAAGTTTCAACCCGTTACCCCTTGTCCTATCACTACAGTCCCAAACAGATAGTCCATCCCCAGCATCCCTGTAGGCCCCCTTCAGATACTGGAAGGCTGCTATGAGGTCTCCACGCATCCTTCTCCAGGCTGAACAGCCCCAGCTTTCTCAGCCTGTCTTCATACAGGAGGTGCTCCAGTCCCCTGATCATCCTCGTGGCCTCCTCTGGACTTGTTCCAACAGTTCCATGTCCTTTTTATGTTGAGGACACCAGAACTGCACACAGTACTCCAAGTGAGGTCTCACGAGAGCAGAGTAGAGGGGCAGGATCACCTCCTTCGACCTGCTGGTCACTCTAATCCATTCACCTGCTGGATTTAAGGACATGGGAAAGACAGGAAGTTGTTGAGGAACAGTTTGTTCCTTGTAGTTCCGTAATTTAGTAAATGAAGGGGGTTTTCGTGATTATAGGGCTAGCCAAGCGCTGAATTCGGGCATTGGTCTTGCAGTGAGATGAGAACAAAGTCGGGTTCAGAGCCCGAGTGCAGCCAGAGCTGGGGGTCTCCCCTGCTCTGGCAGCGCGGTGGGCAGCAAAGGCCCTAAACGGTGCCAAGACTAGCGGGATCCCGGTGAATCCGGATAAATCCAGCTTTACCCCTTCCTTCCCAACAAAGGGAGCCCAGCACTGCTGGGTTGAGCGTGAAAGGACTCGGGAGAGTCTGGGTTCGGGTCGCGGCGCTGCGGGGCGCCCGTGAGCGACAGCGGCAGTGCCATGGGGCGGCCGCCGTGGGGGCGGCATCCGACGGCTTGGGCGGCGGCACCGACACTGGCAGCAGCAGCAGTAGCAGCCGGCTCGTCCCTTCTGGCAGCGGGGAGACGGAGCACAGGTAGGGCCCCTCCCCGCCCCGCCGCGGGCAGAGGTCGCTGCGGTGCTGGCAGCGGGAAGGAGCCGCCGTCCCCGGGAGCTCCGCACGCCACCCCCCGCTCCCCGCTCGGGCGGCGGCAGCGCGGAGCGGGGCCCTGCCGATGTGCCGCCGCTCTGTGCCGCCGCTCTGTGCCGCCGCTCTGTGCCCCCGCTCTGTGCCGCGCAGCCACCGCTGCATGTGGCTTTCCGCCGGTGCGTGCGGCGGGCGGGCAGCCGGCAACCCCCGGGAGCCGCTACCTGCCGCGGTGAGCTGCCTTTGTTCGCGGAGGGGTGCGAGCGGGTGTGCGGGAGACCTGAAGGTGCTGCCTTACTGCTGCCGGGGAATTCAATGGCTGGGCTGGTTCTTTCCCATTCCTCCCGGTTTTCCCTTTGTTAGCGTTTTCCCAGGGCGTCCTGTGTTCTTTCAGCTTTGCTGGAAAGCAGGAGCTGTCAGAAAGATGACTTGGTTTCACACGATGCCGCTCCAGAGCAGCGTTGCTTTGTTTAAGCTCCCGTAAGGCATTTATCATATCGCTGCCATCCCTTTGCGATGAGCTAGGAAATCTGCTTTTCACGGCTGAAAGGCAGCGGTACATCGCCTCTTTCTCACCCTTTTCTTAACAACCGGAGCAGGTAAGCCAGAGGTAATACCGTTTAGCGTGGGAAATTGTTGTCTGGCACAATGTGTTCAGTTAGAAAATGCCTCATCTAGAGACAGAACTGTGTCTAACACGAATCTTTTCCGTGTCATTAAGAGAATTTTGATGAATGAACGTTTGGGTTTTTTTCAATTAATTTTGCGGGTGTTGCCATGAATCAATGACAAATCTGTTTCTTTGTAGTTGTAGTATGTAAAACGTTATTATGCCTCTGCTCTGTCATCTTAAGTGTAAAAATGCCCGGTCAAAAACACAGATCAAGGGGTAAAGAGAGACCTGGAAACCACAACTGTGTGTCCTGAAAATTTAATATGCCTGACAATAATGGCACTGAAAGTGATCTGCTGCTGGGGGATGGGGGCATTGAGAAAGGGAAGAGTCATTTGTAACCACAAGGCCTAATAACAGATACTCTGTCACTAATAGATATGTAGATAATATAGTTTATTATATTCCTAAATGGATTTTCTGTACTTACAAAAATAGGTGTACAGCAATTGTACAAGAAGATCTCTTTCCTTGGAGCCCGAGCTATTTAAGCTACCTGACAGCAGTAGCATGTAGCAGGTCCTGTATTTTAACAGATTAAAGATAATAAATTAGAGTCAGAAGTGACTTTTGTTTCACATTTGGCAATGGCAATGCACGTTTAAGAAATTCCCACCACTGAAGTAGTTCTAATTTCATTTTGCATAGACAATTAGGTCTTTCAACTATATCAAAACATTAAACAGTGGTCAAAGATGTTATTGTTTCTTTAACAAAGACATTGATATGCTTTAATGCAGGCAGTAGCTAGCAGTTCTGCATGCAACTTACTTTCTGTGGTTTGAATCCAGGTCAGGAACTCACCAAATTGACAAATCCAGCTCTTCCCTGCTGCTACCAATTTATCGCATTAGAGGCTGCATTTGGTTTTGAATATTTCTTTGCAACAACGAGCTTGAATGTAACACTGTGAAGTGTATCCAGGCTTAATAGGAAGGTGATTTGTACATTTATTCATGTCCTAGTTTGATGATACCTACAAGAATTACCTTGAAATCTTTATTCATAAATATGGCACTTGCAAAGAAACTGCTGCTGGTGTTATTGGGTCTTATTCCTCCAACAGGAAAATTTATTCCAGAACATCCTGTTCTAAAATTAAGGACCCTTTTCAAATGTCTACCTGGGCAATCCTGCATTTTAGAGAGAATTGCTTATGAACAATGAGTATTTTTTCCCTATATGCTATATAATGGGATTTTTAAAAGTGCAAACAGTTTGCAAACACAGATGGGTAGCAAACACAGTTGGTGTAAAGTATGAACATCTTGCTGTGTTCTGTGCTAAGACATTGAGTTTCTTCTTTTTTTCCCCGAGTTTGTTCCTCATCAGTCTTGTTTTGCTCTGTTGTGAGGTTATGCAGGTAGCAGCAGCGGTGAACAGGTAATGCATTAGGTAATAGCTTTTTTGTTTAACTTCCAGTTTCTGAAAAATTTAATCAAAATATATTTACTTTTAAAAGGGACTGTTACATTGGAAGTAATATTTTATTTTAATTGCAGTACCGAAAACCAGCCTTTTTAGTTTCACATGTCTGATTACAGCAATAAGAATAACTTCTATGGTTTCTTCTGCTTTGCCTCTTCACCACTCCAAATACTGTTTTACCAGGTATCTCAGTCACTGAAAATTGATATATACATGAATGAATAATGTAGCTTAGGGTTATTTCAATATATTCCCACTGTAGATATGTCAGATAAGCTGCTTTTAAATAATAACTACATGGCATAATAAGTGTTGACTGAAACGTGGTGATGAGTTTATGAGTATGAATGTATTTGGTGGTTGTTTTGCAATTAAATTGAACATAAAGAGAATATTTATAGAGGCAGTGTAAGCTTAAATGACTGGTTTGACTTGTTTCCTCACAAGCCAAGAGAAGAAAAATACATATTATTTTGTATTCTGAATTATTCATATTTGAAAATCGCTGACTCAGGTTGTTAGGAGGAATTTTGTCTTTTCTTTCCCTGCACAAAATCAATGCACAGCCTTTATCCATAAAGGCCCAAACAAGAGAGTTACAGCAAATGTGGGTAAGCCTACCTACTGGCATGTTAGAAAAGTACAGTCGATTTCTTTGGAGTCAACAGACTCAGGGCAGTGTAGTTGCATAATAGCTTCCATCAGCAGATGTAAGTGCTGAGATGCTCTAAACACCTATATGTTGTCATTGATCCTGTGTATTTGAACAAGGTTTAATAAAGTTGTATCAATCAAGTGCACGTTAGAATAGGATTCATTGGTTTTGAATAATGCGATAGGAGGCAACCTAAAGCTACAGTGTTATCTTTAATTACATTAGTGCTTCCACTGGAAGGGCCAAATTCCATTTATTTATTTTTTTAATCTATTATTTAAATCAATTAATGATGGCTAAAATGTGTGTTTGTTTCCATGGAGACACTGAGAGTCCTGTCTTGAGGAAACGAGTTGTTGTGTAGATATTGTGTTTATGGTTTTCTATCACTTCCTGAAGGGACTTTCACTCCTTTTGATCCTTCATATTCCATATCACATGATTTCTTTGTTTAAGAACTAAAATATACTTTGTCAGAAGCATATAGGATTTAACCTTACTTTACACTCAGCATTTACACTTCTATTGATGCAGTCTTACAAAGAAATGAAAGTAACTTGTAACAATTAATACTATTCAATAGCCAGTGTGTCACATGGGCTGAGTCCCAGGGAGTTGTTAATTATGTTTGGTGGGAAGAAAAATGTAAAGATCTTGCTGCATGTTATCCTGGGGAAGTAGCTTATGCAGCAGTTGCTCCATACATTAAGTGAAGATGATTCAGATGCTGCTATAAAAGTATACAGTACATCAATGCATTTTTAAGCTGCTCTGTTGGGTTTTTTTTAGTTCTGTTTCTCTTTTGTATGCATGCTGTATGTTAAATTACAGAAACACAAGGTTCATGCCTCCAACAAGGCCATTTAAGAAAATACTGTCATATGCAGCTGATTTTAGTTTATTGGACCAAATGATGTAGTGAAGTAAGGGTAGCTTACTTTTCTGTTAACTACCTTCATTTGTGAGAACCAACACATATAGTCAAACCAGGTAAGTCAAAACTTCACATCCCAGTGATGCTTTGAAAAGGTTAAGCTTAACATTTTAATAACACATCTGCAAGCTTTATTTTCTTCACTTTTATTGCCTTAAGAAAAATATGAAAATGATCCAAATAAGTAAAAGCTTTCCTTGCACTTCAGTGTTTGCATGTACAAAATGCTGTGCACCTTTGCTGACTTGCTTGAATGTCTTTTGCGTTACTTGGCATGTTTTGAAAGTCAGACTGGGGCAGCTTCATCAAGCAGCTCAATCTGGTGACTTGTGTTGATGCTCTGTAGGAGGATGCTGCATGGAAGAGATTATGTTTATTGTTAAGCTGAAATGGGGAGAAAGTGTGATGAAAAAGAGCTAAAGGAAACTGAACCGTACAAGATACTGACTTTCATGTTGCTCTTCAAAGAAAGTTGATTTTCTTCAAAGTAACATGCTGTCTTTCTCTGTGACCTGTAATAAAGCCACATTTGAAACTCTCTAACGTGGAGAAAAAAAACGAAAAAGCTACAATCACAGTGAACATTTTGGCCAAGAATAGAAAAACAGGGATAGAAATCCATGTGAATCCATAGTGTCTGTAGGTATCTGTTGGTGCACACATGATATAGCTGGGTTAAGTGGCTGCCGACAGAATTGAACTGCCTTCCCCATTGTAAAACCTCTTTTCTGTTGCTTATAACTTTGCCAAGTTTTAATCATGTGGGTTGTCATTTGTCACATGCCTTTATGACTCAGGCTAATTCTTGTTATAATTCAGCTAAATGATGGAGAATTAGAGTAACTGCTTTGCTTTGTTAAAAAAAAATAATTGAAATCCTAAGACCTTTTGAAAGCAGAATTGTCAATCCAGTTTGTATCAAGGCTTCAGATCCTGCTAAGGCAGTGTCCTCTATTCAAAGATCTGCATTTTTACTGCCTTCATAAAAGCCTGCTCAAATTTTCTGTCTCACATCTTCAGAATATTGTAGATTTTTTACGTTCACCTGTGAAAACAGTGGCAAATAAAATGAGAGGTATCATGATACACATTTACTCAACAACCTGTACTACAGAGTATTTTCAACAGTGACCTCAGTGGTGCTTGCTGCAGCTGCAGTTGACATCTAAATGGAGAGGTACTGTGAATGTACTGGAGGTGGAATTAAAATGAATGTATACAATAGGACAAAGATATTTCAGTTATCAACTGTATAAGGAATGGATTTGGTTGCAGTTCTTTCAAAGAGCAGTGGTTTATGGTAGATTACTTCAGGGTTTCTGCTATAAAGACAAAACCAGCATGGAAGACCAGAGAATCGGTATTTCCACTCCATGCAATAGATCTCCTCAGCAGTAACACCACATCCAGCTGGGGTTCAGACTTCAATAAGGCCATGGATGAACTGGAGAGAATCCAGAGGAGAGGAATGAAAACAATTAAATAGTTAGAAAATACTGCCTCTGAAGGAAGGTTGAAAGGTCTGCAATTGTTTCGGCTCCAACAAAAGCAGAGTGTCAGGGTGAAAAAACATAACTTGCAAAGGTCACAAAGTTGGTGTGAAGCAGTGCTCTCCATGCCTGCTCTCAAACAGATGATATGTAATGAGTTCAGCATTAATGAAACTGCAGCAATGGAACACACCATTGCATTGGGATTTTCAGGATTTTAACATCCTTAGAAGTTATATGAATACTAGTCAGGAACAACATAAATATAGTTGAATTCTTTCTGGAGCAGTATGGTGGAATAGACTACCATTTGAGCTTTCTTTTAGCCTTATGAATCCGCAATATCCTACACTCCCTGAAGTTGACCAGGCTGTACGTTTTCCCCTCAACAAATGTTGTGGCTGGCAGTATTGCTTGCATTTGACCTTTTATGTCTCCAAAGTGAGCAGGTTAGTTAATGGTGAGTTTCACAGCTTCCCCTGTATTCTGTTGTTTAAAATCTGACATCCACTCCTCTCTTCTTTCTTAGTGGTTGCTCTGCTGGTACTTGGGCAGGAAGTGTGTGGGATCAAAGGTGCAGGTTTGATGAGAGGAACCTGAGATCCAAGTAACGTAGGAAAAAGGATGATTGGAGAGCATGGATACAGATTAAACAAGAAACTGGACAATGTAATGATTAGGACAGAACATGAACAAGGGACATGGAGAATGTGAAGGGGAGATAAAACTTTGAGGCAGATGACTGGGACTTGGTGAAAAGTAGGATATAGAGTAAGGCAGTAGGTACAGAAATCAGATTGCTGGCAGAGACTGCCAATATAGCAGAAGTCTTGACAAGTGCAAACTGGGATTTGCAAAAGTAGGGAGAAGATGACAAAGAGCCAAGGGAGATGGAATCACATGGCTGGGAAATTCACGTTCTAGACTATGGGACAGAAGTAGTTAAAGTTTGCAGGAAAATGTCTTTCTTCTGAAGGTAATATAATATGGTATTCTTAAACCTTAGCTGGGAGCCCATGGTAATGGTAAGTGATTTCTTGGTCTTTCCAAGGGGAGAATGACCACCTGTTACTGATAAAAGAGATCAGCATGGGGGTCTTAAAGTCCATGCTGCACCATATTGTTCCTGGTTGGGTGTACAGAATAAAAGATGTAGATGCAAAAGGAGCATCATTCAATCTTTGCTTTTTCTTTTTTTCATAGAATAGAATCATAGAATAGTTGGGTTGAAGGAGACCATCAGAGGTCATCTAGTCTAACTCCTGCAATGAACAGGGACGACTTGGACTAGATTAGGATGCCCAGAAATACATCACCTTTATTTTGGCTTTTCCTTTTGACAAAGGGGATTGCCACGTTTGCAAGTGAAAGGAAAGGAAGTGCCAGAATGAAAGTTCACTTGTAAAGATTTAGCCTCTTTATGTGTATTTAATGATATTACTGAATTTTCTTTCGCTCACATAACCCAAGCTTTACCGAATGCAGACTGGATCTGCCCTCAGTGTCAGTCACAGCTCTGTACTGAAGGAAGCCGTGGTCTCTGGCATCTGTGGTATATTTTGCAGAAGCAGGAAGATACCTGAGGAAATTGAGGCAGAAGGTGCTTAATTAAAAGATTTTCCACGTACCCAAATGAAAAGCTTAGCTAAAGGCACCAAAAGCTAATTAAGACTTGCTATTGCAATCCTGACTTTCAAAAACACTTGGGGTTTTTTTCTTTAGTTGCTAATAGCGATGTGGTTTAACCCTGTCCAGGAACTGAGCCCCACGCAGCCGCTCACTCACTCCTCCCGGTGGGATGGGGAGAGAATCGGAAGGGTAAAAGTGAGAAATCTTGTAGGCTGAGATGAAGACAGTTTAATAGGGAAAGGAAAAGCCACGCACAAAAGCAGAGCAAAACAAGGAATTCATTCACCACTTCCCTTCGCAGGCAAGTGTTCAGCCATCTCCAGGAGGGCAGGGCTCCATCATGTGTAATGGTTACATGTGAAGACAAACACCTCCACTCTGAATGTCCCCTACTTCCTCCTCCTTGGCAGTGCTGGGGTAATGGTTGGTCTTGATGATCTTGAAGATCTTTTCCAGCCTAGCTGATCCTAGGATTCTTCCCTCAGCTTTATGAAAAAAATCAACAATACCCCAGCCAAAACCAGCATAGACATACATAAAAGATCAGGTCCTAATTCCCACCTAGCCCAGTGTGTTCTGGGCATTGGTACTTCCCCAGACTTGCAAATGACATGAAAAGGAGCTGCCCTTTATGCCAGGAAGATCGAAAGATAAGAGCTTTTGTTTCACATTTCTGCTTCTGGTGTCAAATAAGGCGCTTTTCGTCATAAGGCACTTTTTCATACCTTTCTTGAGGAGAAATCTTGGACTTTACAGAATTATCAGACTATGTAAATTGCTAAGGAAAAAAAATGTGGCTGATTCTTCTTGTTCATTCAGGATCCTGTTCCCAGCTTGGTAGATATTTTGCATTAGCCTACGCTGGTCCATCTGGGGACTATAATGATGAATGGTGCCATACTGCTCTCAGCCCAGAAGCTTTGGCAGTCATTGGTTCATGCTGTACTCATGTCTGGAGGAAGAACAGGAACCCTCAGCTTGTACATGTGGGTTTTGATGTTCTTCCCAACCACCCTGTTCCAACATCCACTGTTGACAGCACAAGGGTGGGTTGTACTAAAACCCCCTGTTTTTTTCTGGCATATTGATTAATCTTTGAGCCACCTCCACAGCCTTCTGAACACTGTCACGAGTTACTGGGGTCTTGTATCCTGATACCAACACCTGACATTTGACAAACTGCATGCTTTGGGTGTTTGTGTTTCCTCAGGTAAGATGGAGGGAATAAAAAGTAGGTAAACTTTGGATCACACAAATGTTTCTTCAGAAAGGCTCTGTGTGGCCTGGGATTACGTCCCCTTCAATGCCTACCTGCTGGAACACCCTTTCTACCAGTTAAAAGATGGATTCCCACTGCATTAAAGCTCACCTTTCCTGGCACTCTTCAGGGGCTGTGTTAGTAAGAGGCAGATGCCCTGTAAGCCAGAAAGGTCACTCAAGTAATTTTTTCTCATCCCAGCTATTTCCATGGAACCATTTTACACTGTCAGAGCAAAAGAGAAGACGAAGAACCATTTGTGACTCTGATAGGACGCCAAAGGCTTTTATTTGCCAAACAGAATGGCAACAGTGGTGTTAGCTGCTGGGCTGCATTTTGCATCATCTAATCTGCTTATTTACAAATTGCAGTTTGACTGGTTTGGGAAATCACTTTCGATCCAGATCCAAAGCCAGTGCAGGGGAATGCCATTTCAGCTCTAGCTGGCTCTCAGATTCTCTTCTTGTGACAACAGTTGTTCATTTTCAGGTGCATGGGACGGCTTTTCATCCTTACTGCAGAGACTGGTTAGTGAAGGGCAGTTCTCCTGGGCAGGAGATTTGCTCCTGCAGTGCAGTCTAGCTTTGGTACTTTGCTCTTTGGCTGTCATACTGAAAATAAGAAACATCTCATCTAACTGTGCACTGCAAGCCAGGCTTTGCAAGTATTGTCCTAGATCCGGCAATTGGCAGCTGACCTGCAGATAGGTCTACTGCTTACTCTACTCTGCTTACACTTGACATTTTGTCAGCACTGGATAAAACAGGAGTCTGTGCTTACCTGAACATGACTACATACTGATGTGGTACTTGCAATATACACAAATTTGCAGGTGTTACGTGTGGCTTTGTACTGTCATGACTTAGAAAGACTCCCGGTGGCAGGTTGATCATGGTTTTGCAGTCAGATTTGAACTCTGGTTTTGATTATGGGAAGTCCCCTCCAATATTTTGGTGGGAAGGCCTTTTTATTCTTCACCCTCTTCTTTTGTCAATAAATTATTGAGACTTGGTATTGTTCATCCAGCACCAGATTATAGACAGTAACTTTTGTCTTGCAGGCCCTGCTTGGTGCAGCAGATGATCTGAATCACTTCAAGCCAAGGAACCATGAGTAGGAGAGTATTTGAAGAACTGATTTGGAACTGAGATTTTAAAGTCAGTCTTGTTTTTCCATGCAGACACACAGGGATAATGAGTGTGCTTCCTATGGGTTATGTTGGAGTCAAAAGATTTTTTTACTGAAGAGCTTGTTTACATATGTACACTGAGTGTGTGATTGTGCATGGAAGACGACATACCTTGAAGAAACTTAAGTTCTTGGTGACTTTCCATCTCCATGTACCTCTACTTCACTTTAACTGACCTGTTCCCATGGGGTCCTAAATTCCGTGTCCTTCGTTTGTAGTGCCTCAGTTAGGAGTTTTAACTGACTTTAATTAAATCCAATTAATAGAATTGCTTAACATTATAACTGACTGAAGACAACAGTAATGTTTTAAATGTGTGAATAACTACATAGTATTAAGTAGTCACAAAAAAAGAAAGCATAGATACTTTAATTTGGGAACCCAGAATTAGTGACACTGTTCTTTCCATCATTTCATGTATGGCTCTACTTTTGCCAATGATGAAAAAATACTCCTTGCTTCCAGGGTGCACTACAGTGCTGACTCTTCCCATTAAGGCTTCTTTGTCCCAGAGACTAGTCTGTCTCACATGCCACTTTTACCCCTGGGAACCTCTGTGTCTCTGAGTTTTACACTCTTTGGTATTTCTACTTTCTCATGACACAGGGCACAAATGACCACAGGGGTCTAAGCTCACTTCTGCCAGGGACCAAACTCGCTGAATTTTGCCCAGCCACACAACTGCGTTGCATATTGAATCTGTCATGCACATGTCTTTTTGCAGATATTTATTGTATGTGGCAAGTGTAACATAATCCTATAATGCATAGTGGAGTCCAAGTGTCCAACAGTAAATCCACAAAAGCCCAAACAATGATTTTCTATTACATATATGCAGTCAGTTCATAGAATCATGGAATGATTTGGGTTGGAAGGGACCTTAAAGGTCATCTGGTTCTAGCCCCCCTGACATGGGCAGGGACATTTTCCACTAGACCCTGTCCAGCCTGGCCTTGAACACTGACAGGGATGGAGCAGCCACTTCTCAGGGCTAACTGTCCTCACCTCAGTTCTTTACAGATTGTATCAGACTTTGCTGTTGATTATGGTCTTTTATTGTGTGGCTCTTAAAAATTTCAATTCTTTACTTTTGCCTCATGCAAAACACTGATGCAAGTTCCCTGCATTAGTAGCACCGTTAAGTCTTTCCATGCTGTGTGGCTGCTAGAGAGCATCATTCTTAAGCCTGCCCCTACTTCAGTTGCACAGTTATGCTAATTAGCATAATTTTATGTATCTTCTATATAGACACAGATATGTTGTGTAAATGATAAATATTTATATACTGTAGAACTGCAGCTAGATCTGCACCGCTACAGCCTGCGTGAAGCATACTGATGTTACAATACTGACTGGGTTTGTGAGGATGTGAATCACTTGGTCTTCAGAGCAGAGCACAACTACTGTGTGGCAAATCAAGCTTTTGTTTCTAAACAAGAAGAAAAATGTTGCCTAACTGCCCATTAAGTCAGCTTCAGTGTTTCTATTCTCTAACCTGTTAGTATTTATCTCATGAATAATAATGTTTTTAAGTAATGTTTTGGGTGCAGTATCATATGCGCTTGTTTATCATTGGATAAATTTGTGCAGTTTTGGTCAATCTGAGGCTGTCAAACAGATGTCTCCTGCTGTTTATAGCTGTTGTCTGTAATTCACTTTACTCATGCTTTTTCTTCACTTGGGCCATGAAAACCTCAGGTGTCAAATCGTTTAGCCAAAATATGAAAGTTTTTATTTTTCAGAGCCAGCTGATGTTCTAAATACCTAAAACTGACACGTTTGGGATTTTCAGAAAAGCTGCATTTTAAAATCAGATTTTTTTTTTTAATATTTTAGATTACCCTAATTGAATTTGAAGGGAATTGGATTAGATTCCAAAAGAAAAAGTAGTTCTCATAGCAAAACCCAAATCTCAGCCTTGTTTTCTAGTAAGCAAAGCAAAAAAATATTCCAAGAAAACTATTGACAAGGTTTTTTTTAATATTGACTGCAGTTTGGCAGGACTGTATTATTTAGGATATAACAGTGAGTTCCTAATTTAAAGCATTAGAACATTGTAAGTTCAGCACTTTCAGACTATGAAATTATTTCATCCACAGAAATGAAACAGAAGGAAAATGAGTATAATACAGGAAACACCCTAAGAAACTCTTGACTTTCGTAATTTAGTAAATCAGTTTAAGTAAGTCCCTTCTATCCTCTCTTCCAAATGAACAAATAATCCCCACCCCTCAAAGAATCCTGCGGGTTTTTTTGCTTGTTCTTTTTATACCCAACGAAGTAATAGTATTTTTCCAGATGTAAAGTCTACACCTGTGGTTCTAATTATTAGAACCTATGAAATTAATATAAGAATGCATTTATTAAAATACTGGGTATATATAAATACACGAGTGTATTGTTAAGTCATAGAATGGTGAGAATTGGAAAGGACCTTAAGATCATCCAGTTCCAACCCCCCTGCCACAGGCAGGGACACTTCACGCTAGACCATGTCACCCACGGCTCTGTCTAACAAAATACAATGTAATAAACAATTAATATTATCCTGAATAACATGTTAGGGAAATGGCTCCACAGACTGTGATTCCATGGGCCAGCACTAGCCTGCCTAACCCTAGCTCTGCAGTCCCTGTGCAAATATCAGCCTTACAGCAACTGCTAAAAGCCACCTCTCTGCACTGCCACCCCAAACTTTTAGTGCTGGGAAAGGGGATTTCAACAGGGAGAGATACAGTGTGGGAAACTGAGGCAGTACATGCAAGGTTTCATTATATTGTCATTGGTGCTTGCATGGGCTGCTCCACATTTGCTTGTGGAAAGAGGCAAAAGGAGGATGTGTTTCTGTTATGAAAGTGAGGTGAGGTCAGCTCAACACCTGGGGAGCCGAGTTATTCTTTTGTGCATGCATTTATTGCTGTTTCTGGAAGACCGTCAGTGATCTCGTGTCTGAGGTTTGGTTCAGTGGGGAACCCTGCTGGTGCCAGAATTTAGGAGAAATAGGTAGCTGTACTGTCACAAGCAGACCTGCAAATGCTGACAAGATAACCTTGCTTCGGGACTTGTGCCAGGAAGGTGTCTAGCAGTGTTTAATCATTCAAAGTGTTATCTGGTGACCTTCATGTATGCTGCTTTCTATGTTTGCTTTTGGTCTCAGTGCTCTGTGGATGGAGCTTGTGCTGAATGCTGCCTCCACTCTTTGCACCCTTGGGGACTGCAGTGCCAGCTTTGCACTTCTCAGCAATTAATTGCAGTTACCCATTGTTCTCTTATCATTTAAAAGTTTCAGTTCTCTCCTGTGTGTTTAAGCCCAGAAGTTTTTGTTAACCTGTCAATGTACAAGCAAAGAGGTCACCTGGATTTCTGTTTTATGCCTTTTCCTGACTGCAGCTGTGATTTATTTAAGCCCTGTTAATTACATTTGTAGGACCATGCATTGTTGGTCTCAATAAGCAGAAAAGAGGCAGCTTGGGCTTTTTTTCCAAACTATCTTTGAAAATTGCAGAAAAAAACCTCCTTGTAATAATGAGTTATCGAATTTTAATGATTAAGCGGTCAAATGTCAATAATTAAACTAAATAAAACCGTGAGTAATGAAATGGTCAGTGCCTGATTTCAGACTTCTCATTGGGTGATTTAAGTCAGAAAAATACAGACTGATTGTACCGTGTGCCAATGCCTTGTAACCTTCTGGAGTTGGTAACTGAAGAAAGTGAGCTCTTTTGTTCTTTTGCTATTCAGAGGTTGCCTTTCAAAAACGTTCCAGTGATGCTTACCCTTGATATTCTGTTAAACACTATCAGAGATCCCCTGTGAATTAGGAAGCAGATTCAGATGGCTGCAAACAACTGCAGGTATCTAGTAGTCAGCTCTTGACTTCTAGGGAGGGTTTTTAGAGCAGGAATGGAGGCACACCAGTGTGCTGAAATAGCAATGCAGTGAATCCATGTGTTCATGGCCTGCATTTTCTGGCTTTGTGATCTTTTGGATTTTAGTAGAGAAATTAATGACTTATGGCAATTTCTAGCTTTAGGAAAGCGAAACACTATTGTCATGCACTGTCAGTGACATTGCCAGGAAGGGTGTTCAAGTCATATGAATTTTGCAGAATTCTGCTAAACTTATGGATACAAGAAGAGTCAGAGTAGCCAGTTCCTTGGTTGAGTACCCCTTTCCAGCTTCCATTTTGACCCTTTCATCCTTTTCTAAAGAAGTTTGAATGTGTCATAAGCAGTGCAATGATTTTTTTTTCTCCCTGGTAATTGCTTCTGCCAGTGTTTTATTATTCTGTAGTTAATTTTGCATGTATCACCTATCAGAGCTGATACTGGTGTCAAGTACAACAGCTTGCATGTATGGATCCTAGACATGGGTAACGGTGGCAGCAACTGCAGCCTTCAGTTTAACTCCTCATGAAGTGTCTTGTGAGCCTGGTTTGAGGGGCATTCTGCAATTGGGTAGAGATCTGGCTCCTGGACATTTTTTATTGGGCTTTTTTATCCTTCATCAAGATCTGTAAGTCTGCTCAGTAGTTATGCTAAAATAATACCAAAAGTAAATAAATTAACTTGCAGCTGGTTAATAGGCTCAAAAACTAGGGAGGACAACCTCACTGTGCAAGGGGATGTACAAGAAAGGTGTACAATTTCAGATGTTCTGTCTGCTCCTTCCCATGAAGGGGGAAGTATGTGGGCTTCTCAGTGCAATTGTTAACCATAGGAAATTGATGTGTGTGGTCAGGCTGGGGAGAAAGCAGCTTGCGGGTGCTGAGACTGGGCTTTTAAATAGCAGTTTACAGCTTCAGGTGATTCTCAAGGCAATGCCTTGCTCTGCTCTGCTGAACCTGGATCCTCCTGGTAAAAATATCTTTATTTTATGCATGAGCAAAATGCACGCAGACAGCAATAAATGTCATGGTGGCTTTCACACTTCAATGGAAAAAAAATTGCATATGAAGTATATAAAGTATGGTATACATTCTTCTTTGTGTAGATCCTGGCACAAGCAGCTGCTGGCTGAGTTCCTTGACAAACCGTCTGATATAAAGGCAGTAAAGCCCTGCTGAGTATGAGGGAATGCCACTGCTGGGATGGCTCCACTGATCAGCAGGTTTTATCCTCCCTATAAAACGCTCTGTTGAGTTTATAAAAAAAATACAAGAAGCAGCAGCACTGAGCTGCACAACATTTGCTTTCTTGTCAGCCACATACGTTGTCTCCGCCTGACTGACCATGGTGCTTTCATTCTTTCTCTGAGGTGCTGCTGTTCTTGTAATTTGGGCCTAATTTCTCGTTTCCTTTTCCTGATGAGGCAACGCTGAAAGTTTTTCTAATGTGCAATATGTACCTCTTCATTCTCTTACCTTTTGTACGATCTGGTCTTATTTGGCATAGGCTAGTCTCAAAAAAATTGTATTTGTGGTCTTATCTTCTACAAACTGCAGTAACATTTTGCATCTTCCCTGGGATTCCAGTGTCATAATGTTCAACATTATGACTATTCTTTTATTTAGCAGCAGTCAAATAACAGTCCCTCATTTGCCTTGCAAAATATTATTTATTTTCTAAATATTTAAAGAACTAATGCTCATCAACAGTCATTAATTCTGCCATACAAACTTCTTCATTTGTACTTTGTATTGTGGATGTGTACATCTGTTCTATGCCTAGGGAGACTGATTGATCTAAAAACAAACCATTTTTCTAATGGGCAAACACTGGGACTGACTCTGTGAAACTTGGGTTTTTCCCAGTGCTTTAGGGTGTAAAGAAGCCCAGCACCTCACAGCAGAAAGTAAGGATCAAGGCCAATAAAAATAGACATTTGTTTACAAAGTGGGTATTTTTTTCTTTTTTTTTTTTTTTTTTTGCATAAAACACACATCTAAAGGGGGAATGCAAAACTGGTTCATGGTAAGAAATGAAGTGTTCTCACTATATAGGTTATTTGCTCTTTTTTTTTTCTTCATATAAAAACACTTTGGATGGTGTAATAAAGTTTATTTAGTGCCTAGAGCAAATCCAGCTCTCACTGATTATCTATCTAGTGCCTGTATTCTGGCTCAACTATTACTTAATACATTAATACCATACTTAATACACTGCTACCATGGCTTTTTAATATTATAACAAGATACAGTTTGTAGGCTAATACACGGTACAGCGATCTGATGTTTCTAACTGTAGTACATTATATCAGATAACAGTTTAGTAGACAAGAATTTTTTCACTTTAGGAAACATTTTTGTCTCTATAACTTCTAATATCTGCTAGACATGTAGGCATGTCTGCTATGCAGACATTAGAATAGAGAAAAATCTATGCAAAGAATGTGTGTAGAAAATAACGTAGAATATAGAGAATAGTATTTTTCTCTAAATTCTAATGTCTGTTAAGGGGATGCTAACTTTGCATTTTAATATTACACATACCATGACAGATTTCCTGATCATAAAGCCATTTACAATGAGTCCTTGACACACTCTTTTGATATCATGAAGGGCATTCTTCAGTCAACATAGGCTATTTAAGACACAGGCATTAGTAATCTCAGATAATTGTCAGGAAAATGTATAATAGACCTGTTTACCAAAGGCACTAGTCAGCATTGCTTTGTGTGAACAGTTTCCTGATGACCTAAACTATTACTGTGCCTTGTAAAATTAATACATATATATTTACATCTGTTTAGTTAAATCCGTTTCTCAAAGCTTTTTTCTTTTGTAACACATAAACCCCTTTTCTGCTAAGGTTAATAAACCTAATTCAAAAATCAAGTGGGCTGTACCTATTCAGATTCTCCCCCCATTTTCCTAAAAGCAACAGATGTTTTTTTGCTTTGTGCTTATTCTTCCTACAATTATGTCTAGTTTTAACTATGCACAGTTGAATACAGCATCAGTGTCATTCCAGTTATTGTCATCCTGCAAAATAAGAAACAATATAGGGATATTTTCCCCAGCAGTATAAACTATGTTTTAATTGCTAGCAAAGGGGAGATGGTAATTAAACCTCTCAGGTTATTTCTGGTTTCCTGTAGGTATATGGGAACTCTATCTGGTCTCTAAGTTGGCAGGACAGCAAAAAAACCCTCCAGCCCAAAAGTGTGTGACTGCTTTAGTCTTCCCGAGGATCTGGGCTTATGGCTTTAGGCTGTGGGTGCTGTGCTCAGGGAGGACACACATTTCCTGGTTCACAGATGGCTGGTGACGCCGGCCCCAGTTATGGGTGACTGATCTTAAAGGCTATGTAGACATTTCTGGGGTAGCACTCTGCTAATTGTCTGAAGTGTTGGATCATTTAAAAACTACATCAGGAGGTGGAGGAGTTCAGACCCATGTCAGTCACACTTGCTGAGTCACACTTTTGATCTAACACCTTTGTTCTCCAAAGTAAATACAGTAAATACAATGGGCTGTCCTGATCTATCCAAAAAAAGAAAACCTTTCTCTGCAGGTCCAGTGCCTGGGCAGGTTGATTGAGGCAGTGCGAGGAATGCCATGTACCCCATAGCCAGGCTTTCCAGCCTCCTGGTCACAGTCTTATTTGCACATCCTCTCTGAGTCATTGGAAGTGGCTTTGATGTTTGTATGTAGGCTGATACCATTGCAGAATGTCAGTCTTTCCTCCTGTGTAGAAAGTTTCCCCCAGGAACAGCCATTTACTTTAAGAACATAAGCATGTACATCCCTTTTTGTATCTAACCTCCTCTGCATTGAAAGCAATGGGCACTTCATTGCTTTCAATGGTTCCCGTGTGGCTAAACTACAGTGCTCATCATTACTGAAGAGTATGCACGACTTCTTCAGGTTGCACGTTTGTAAGGCTCTCCCTGGACTGGCAGATCTGTTGGTAAGAGCTGATGATTCAGATTCTGGAATAAGGAAGAGTGATTATGGAGGTTGTTGACATCTGGAATCAAGGAGAGAGTTTTCCAGAGCACTAGAAAATGCAGAACTATAGAATTCTATTATTTACTATTAGCAGAAGAGCGGGAGTCCTCCTATGCTTGTGTGTGCATAAGCAGCTGTTCTCTAAGCATGACCCTTTTTTATTCTCATTACTAACGTAACCAGGAAGAATATTTAGTTTGTTAGTGAGATGTAGATCTCCTGATTCCTATGGCATTCTTGAAAAAGCTAAATTCTCATCAAGAAAGGGAAAAGTGGAACAGTTATCATATCAACAGGAGTTGTATTTTTTCTGAAACTACCATATGCTGAAGCACCCTGAAGGATAATGGTCATGAGATCTGTCATCCCCTGCTTTACAAAAAGGCTTTTAGACAAGTCAGTGGCAGTTTGACCTGGGAAGGTATTGAAGGTATTTTAAAGCTGATTTAATTGAAAGGTAACTTGGTTTTTTATTTTTATTTCTATTTTACCTCTGCTGAGTTTGTTTTGCAACTGATCTGGGTGGCACCAGAATTGAAGTCCATGTAGTGTTTAATAAATTTTTCCTTTTTATGCAGACAAAGCTCATTTATGTGTAGATTCAAGAAAAGCAACATAGGTGACTTAATGCCCAGCAGGAGATGTCAAATAACATGGGACATTAAGTTGTCAAATGAGGAATACCAGGCTGGCTGTGACCAAAGACTGACAAATGCAGAACTGTGCCTTTTTTGTAGTTTTGGCTTTTACACATATTGTAACTTTAGGCTTAGTAGTTAATCAGCGTGTTCTTCTGCTTGATTATCTGTGAAAATATATGCAGCAACATCTGTACCACTTCATCTGGTAACTCAACAGTTTGATTACATTGTTTAATGCCTTTGTGCTTCTAGACCAAACAAAGTGATATGTTGGTGGTGTAGAGATGGAGCCCACAGGAATAAATGTCTCTTGAAGACATACGTAAAAAGCATATGTAAAAGCAAAGAGGATGCTAACATTATTAATGCTTATTGGGTTATGTGTTTGTGTATGCCTGCACATGCACATGGTTAATGTACATAACAAACTTGTTCTGGTAGGGTAAAAAACTACCAGCCCAGCCACTGCTAGCAATGAGTGTGGAACTGCATTGTACTAGACCAGGAAAACACTGGCCTAGCACATAGAGAAACCAGGTTTTTCTGGTCAGTGTGGAAGATAACAAGGCTTGACTAAGAATTCTGGGTTTGCAGACGAAGAGGGATCTGATCCTTGCTAGGATTTGGAGGAAGTGGTGACTTGGTTATGACAGTCCAAACCAGATGTTAAATTTACTGTCTAAAATAAGAGTTCACAGTAATATGCCTGGGAGCAAGAAGTCAGTTTTAGTTATGCTGACCTCAAGCTGACTTTGTCTTTACAAGGAGGAAACAGAAAAAGAGCCAACTCAGTAAGTTGAGGAAACAAATCTAGATTAAGACAGAAAACTTGGAGTGCCAGCTTTGAGCCTTAAACTCAGAAGAGCATCAGCATTTAAGAAAACTAATCCCTAACTCATTTATCCCTTACTTTCCATGTGGGAACAGGCATCCACTCTTCATACCTCCATAACAAGCCTGATATATTTTCCTGCCTGAACAATATTCTGTCATACTTTAAGGGTCAGTGAGTCTTAGCCTTCAATTCTTAACAGTAATGTCAGTTATTTATTTATTTCTTGCTCAAGAACTTCCAGTCATTGGAAGACTAATTCAAACGTCTGTGCCTTAGCTTGATCTCCTAAGACCTCTTTCTGTTCTGAAAAGGTTTGCAATGCTCACCAGGACTTCAGTGGAGAAGTGCTGCTGTCTAGTATAGACAGAATCTTTTCACAGGTGTGATGCATCTGGTGTTGCTGGACTAATAAAACACTCCTTTTGCTTTTTAATGCCTGAGACAACCATTTAAGGTATGTAATGAATAAGACAAAGGTATGAAAAAAACATGCAAGACAACAAACAGGGAGAGTCACCAAAGCTCAGCTGCCCATTGCACATGAAGAGCTTTCAAAATGGTGGGAAGAATCAGCAGACTTTGTAACTTGCATCATAAGCCATTACTGGTTTTATATGACAACTTTTCTGCTTAAGTCATCTGCTCTGCACATTACAGATTAGATGACTGGGAGTGAATGTGTGACCCATCTTTCGAAGTTAGGCTTGCAGTCAAGCAGCCCCAGTTTGTAGTGCATCCTTCCCTCCACAGCAATCATTTCAAGTCGCCTGTTTGACAATATATAATGTGAGAAAGTAGTTTTGGTATTGAAAACAGCTATTGTGCTGTGCTAGACAGCAGCATAAGTCAAGTCACTCTGGGGCACGAGTCTGCTCTGTATGACAAGCTGGAGTCTAAACAAATGTATTCTGTCACCCCAACGAAAGAGTCACTATGCCGTTTATAGAGACTGCTGACTTGAGTAGGATATCGGTACAGGCATAAAGCAAGTACAGTATAAAAAGGATTTTTGCTGTTAGTGGACAGTGGGTTATTTAAAGGTGGTGTTTCCCTTAGCTCTTTAAAAGGTGATCAGCCGTACTCAGTAACTTACCAACACTGGGAGTTTTCTATCCAGGTAAATACAAGGCGATTTTCATCACTTCGTTTTAAAATATTACATGTAGGTGCAGATTACTAGGCTGAAATGGCTATTCTTCCAAAAGTAACTATTTAAAAAGGAAACATGCCGTCTGTTTGGCAGTGGGTATTGCATTTTCAGCTGGAAATGGGTGCTTGTATGACAGAGAAAAGGGTATATCTTCATGTTAGAGTTCATATTTGCACAATTTTCACCATCTATGTAACTGAAGTCATTTACCATGAACCACATACCTCAAAGACAAAAGTAAGTGGGCTTTTTGCAGCCTTGATTGCAGTATGATTAGTTTCAGTGCTGGTAGTTACCTTTTAAGAGCAGGATGAGTACAGAAATAGGAGAAGAAAATTGCTTTTGTGTTCTTGATTGCCAGGTCACCGACCTTCAGTAGGGACAGAATAAGGCAATACCTATATTGCTGATCAAATATCTGTCAAGTATTACTCTACCAGTAGCATGCTTCAGTACCATGGCAGTTCTTAGCTTCTTAAAAGTTGTTTAATATAGCCACATAGTGTTATAGCAGTATTTTAGGGCTGATAGTGTAATCTGCCTCTTAGTTCCTTCTTTCATCATACCTGCATCAAAACAGTGTTCTACATGTGATGGAATAGACTAGATCCATGATTGTTGCTCTTAGTCGAATTGTAAGACCAATTTCTAATCTAATCTTTTTAAACCCAAAATATTGGTGCTGCACCTTCTATGTGCAGCGATGCACAGAGAAAAATGCAAGAAATAATAAATGTTTGTGAAAACAACTTTGCTTCTCTTGGGGAAAATCATTCTGATAAGTCTTCCTGTGTACTTACATAAGGAGTGGGAGAGAAATCTTCAACAGGTGCAGATAAACGATTTAATTAGTCTATTCTGTGCATTTCAGATTTTGTAGCTATTCTTAACCTCAGGATTAGAACTGAACCCAGACTGGGAATACACTTTTAGTTAAATCGGGAGCCTGTTAGCCAATAATTATTTTGAACGTAAGTTCTGAACTTTTGTTTTAAAGATTCAAGGCGAGGTTGGATGAAGCCTTGAGTGATATGGTTTAGTGTGAGGTGTCCCTGCAGGGGGGTTGGAACTAGATGATCTTCAGGTCCTTTCCAATCCTAACTATTCTATGATTCTATGAGGTTTCATGGGTTTTCTTCCCTGGTTACTATGGCATAATGTATTTTTGTCAGTGGGGTCTAGCCTAGCTAAACACCATGACTGAAAAAACTGTGTCAAGGCTCCAGTGATCTATCTACACTAGTCCTACAGCTGATGCTCCTTTCCTGTACATTGGTGGTCAGCAGCTACGGATGCGTTTAAGGAGGAAACTATACCACAAAAGGATATATAGATCAGATTTCTTAGAATTTTATCTTCTAAAACTTTGCATATTGTGGGTTTTTATACCAGTCTGCTAATATATTTCTCCATTTATATTATGAATTACTTAAATATTTGTTGTTTTAGGCAACGTGTAAACAAGAAGTGGTCAGAGCAGCAAAGCAGCTCATGTAACAAAAAGAGGTTGTAAACCATGTAAAGCTGAACAAAAGGGAAAAATATGAATGGGTGTGTGTGTGGGGGTCCCTTTTGCTGCAAATATATACTGGCTTGTATAATAGAGTTCTCTTCAGATGAAGCACTATTCATATTATGAATAGCCTTTTCAAGTAAATATGTCTCACTGGCATGAGCACTGAGAATCACTATGGCTGTCAGCATCTGTTCTTTTATACTCAGAACAATTTTTCCATCAAATATTAGAAGCCAAAGGGATTTTTGACTGTGGTGTAGCACTACATTGTTATTTTCCTACTACAGTCAGTCCGGCAATGAAACTTTTTCAATAAGAAAGTAAACCAAGTAAGGTTGTTGTATGAATCCAACATGACAAAGCTCTTCCTCCAAAATTCTGTTAACACAAAAAGCATTCATTTTGTAGAATGACATACAGATTTTATGTAAATAAGGGGCAGTTCCTTCAGAACAGATGTTTAATACTTAATGAAACTATTTTAATTTATCACCCTGAAAAAATTATGTTTTATTCTAAATAATTGCCTTATTGTGATTGCCTTTTAAAATGCAGAAGTCTGAGCAACATTTAAAAGAAAAAGCCCTCTTTGTATGTGCTTTTTAAACAAGTGCATACATCGTTAGTGCTTGGTTTCTAGCACAGTCTCTGCCAGCATCTGTGTGAGCTTCACCAAGGAAGCATCACTGCAGTGTTTGGAAGCTGATTCTGGCCACCTCTGCTCCTCTGTAAAGAGTTGTGATATTTGATCACAGCAACCCATGCAGGAGACAGATTCTGTGGTCAAAGCAAGTACAGTTCTGAGCAGTAAAGATGCAGTATCTATATTGCTTTGATATACTGACCCCCAGCAAGGAGGGGAATTCCCTACAGGGCAGACCCAGTATTCCTCAACAGTTAGCTGACGTGGGTGCCCAAATTAGAGGCACTTTTCCTCCCTCCCCAGTGATGGAAGGCTGAGATCTGTTCTGTGTTTTCAGGTGGCAGGGGGACCAGTAAGGTGCAAAGAGGCTGAGATGGTAGCAGTCGGATTTAGTCTATCCCATGTAACTCTTGCACTGCTGTAAGGGACCTGCACTGGTGCAGGCACGAGCCTCCTGCCTGCCTGTCAGGCTGGCGTGGATTACACCTGCCTCCAGCTTTGTCTCCAAATTGTAGATATTTCTAGTGTCTGTCGCCAAGACATCCTAGCAACTGCGACAAAAATAAAGGTGGGTGAGTGCAAAATGGAAAGTGGAAGAATTCAGAGGGGCTATAAAGCCTCGTTCACTGCAGCCCTCTCTGTCAGCTGAAATTCCTGACATTCCAGCAAGGCATGGGCACAGAACTGACATCTGCCCCAGCAGAGAGGAAGGGTGTTGAAATAACCACATGCAACATGAGGGAAGAAGTCAATTTATAATGTTTTATTAACCAAACCCTGTTTTCACAGCAGAATATTTAGTGGCATCAGCAGCAGTTAAAAAAACAAACAACCCAAACAAAAACTGCACTAAACCCAGTTTAAATATTTCACTGATTTATTACTATCATTACTATTTTAATACTGTTATTTATAATTTTAATTTGTAAATGTTTTCCATTATAATTTATAATTTTAAATGATAAATGTTTTTAATAATTAATAATAATTTAATTATATTTGATAATTTTATTTAAACATTCATTTTAGCAGAGCAAATAGATTTTCAGTCTTTCACAGCAGTTACTTTGTGCACTTCCCTTTAGCCCTAGCTTACCCTGTGCTGACTGTGTTAAAGGGATTTATGCTGACACCTTAGCCAGAAGAAGCAGTGTCTGATCAGTCCACCAGTCTGCCTCTAGCTGCTCCTGTACTGCATATACATGCTGTTTTGAAGAATGTTAATCCTTTATATTACACAATCCTCTTAAAAAAAAATAATCCTGATGTTACATAAGTGATAAGCAACACATCCTTAATATATCGAGGGTAGGAATATTTTATCACGAATACTTTTATCCATGTAACCATCAGTAAAAATGAGAGGGAATAATGTAAAAATAAGACTTGCCCCACGTCATTGGGCAGTCAGTGGTACAATCAGAATGTGAGAATCCTTTTCCAGACCACAGGCTTCATATACTTTCAGATCATCTTGCTGATTATTGCTGCATGTTGCTGTGCCTCCCTTTCCATAAGCAGTGAGTTGTTTTCATCAGAGTTCCATGTCTACTGTGGGAGTTTTCAGTAAAGTGCCCAGTACGTTTAATAATTAAGTCCTAGTTCCAAAACTGGAACTGTTCTTATAATAACATCTTGTTTATTCTTATGCTTAGGAGATACTAAATGTACTAACTTCAGGTAACACCATCTGTGCATATAGAAGCCTTTTTCAATGCATGATAAAACAACCACAATAAGGAGTATTTTGTTTCTTTATTTTGTTAATCAAGGTGTCAGTATGATGCTCTGCCAGCATAATAAAATACTGAATATTTATGAAAGCTTTAAAATCTGCTTAAAGAATAAAAACATGCATCAGAATATGTAGTTTATGTCCTGTCCTCTGCTAATCATCCTTCCTGCTTCTTCTTTGCCTTTGATTAGTGCATTACCTACTTGTGCACACAAACAATTCAAGTAGGAAATCCTTTATTTAAACAAGTGCTGTTTTGTATTTTTGTCTTTTGGATTCAAAAAAGCAGATTGTTTTCTATTCACTAGGGAAGTTTGTCTTTGGAAGATTTAGGAAGTCATTATTATCTGATTTTGTCATATCTGATTTTGTACCCAAAGTGAAATGTATTACTAACATGATGGGTCTTCACCAAGACAATAAATATATGAATGTCATACTACCTGGAGGTATTATGATGTTCATTTCAATTACCTGCAACAGCAGTCATCAGCATCAACATTCAGTCATCAGCATCAACATTCATAACAAATCTGCTCACAGGTCAAGCAATTCAGAGGTGCATGGGAATCTATCTGTTTATACTTTGAAATGGTTTAGAATTGCAGTGGTTTTCCCTTATTCTGAAAGCAGAAATTTATAACAATAATGATTATAGGAAGATAAATTAACTGCCTAGAAGTCCGTTTATCTTAAAAAACCTATCCTTTAATTGCAGAAGATACAGAATATGGACAAAACAATCTTATCAGACCACATTTCAAAGTCCTGATTTGAAGGTTGCTTACATGCTCATGAAAAGTTAACACTACTTTTTCTTCTCCCCCAGTTACTATCTTCAGTTAAAGAATGATGACTCCAAAGTGAGATGAAATTTGTGTAGTGAAGGAAGCTGTGCAGTCAAAGTTAGTCTTTTATAATCTTATTATGATAGCCCTTTGGGAGACTAATTGGAGACTGTCGCAAAGCCTATATGCAGATCCTACTTGGTGGCAGTCTTTGAATGGTCTTGTATTCCTGCTTGCACGATCAAAGTTATAATATTTTCTGGAAAGTTGTGCCCAGGGTGCCATTCTTCCTATATTCCTCTCTTTTCCCTTCCTATTTCAGAGCAGTGTGAAACCCCAGATGCCTCAGGCTCTCATTGCAAGTAGAGAGGATAGGTCCAACCCAAATTCTCTCCTACTATGGGAAGACCTTCCTAACATAGCCATTGTAACCCACTAGGTCACACAGAATCACAGAATCCCAAGGGTTGGAAGGGACCTCGAAAGATCATCTAGTCCAACCCCCCTGCAAGAGCAGGGTAACCTAGAGTACATCACACAGGAACTTGTCCAGGCGGGCCTTGAATATCTCCAATGTAGGAGACTCCACAACCCCCCTGGGCAACCTGTTCCAGTGCTCTGTCACTCGTACAGTAAAGAAGTTCTTCCTGATGTTAACGTGGAACCTCCTATGCTCCAGTTTACACCCATTGTCCCTTGTCCTATCACTGGATATTACTGAAAAAAACCTAGCTCCATCATCCTGACACCCACCCTTTACATATTTGTAAACACTGATGAGGTCACCCCTCAGTTTCCTCTTCTCCAAGCTAAAGAGACCCAGCTCCCTCAGCCTCTCCTCATAAGGGAGGTGTTCCAGTCCCTTAATCATCTCTGTGGCTCTGCACTGGACTCTTTCAAGCAGTTCCCTGTCCTTCTTGAATTGGGGGGCCCAGAACTGGACGCAATATTCCAGATGCGGCCTCACCAAGGCAGAGTAGAGGGGGAGGAGAACCTCTCTTGACCTACTAACCACACCCTTTCTAATGCTTCCTAGGATGCCATTTGCCTTCTTGGCCACAAGGGCACATTGCTGGCTCATGGTCATCCTATCCACCAGGACCCCCAGGTCCCTTTCCCCTTCACTCCTTTCCAGCAGGTCAACCCCCAACCTGTACTGCTCCATGGGGTTGTTCTTCCCCAGATACAAGACTCTACACTTGTCCTTGTTGAATTTCATCAAGTTTCTCCCTGCCCAACTCTCCAGCCTGCCCAGGTCTCGCTGAATGGCAACACAGCCTTCTGGTGTGTCAGCCGCTCCTCCCAGTTTAGTGTCATCAGCGAACTTGCTGAGGGTACACTCAGTTCCCTCATCCATGTCGTTGATGAAAACATTAAACAGCACTGGTCCCAGCACTGACCCCTGAGGGACTCCACTAGTCACAGACCTCCAGCTAGATTCTGTGCCATTGACCACAACTCTCTGTCTTCTTCCTTTCAACCAGTTCTTGATCCTTCATAAGTCTGCAAGTGCAGCTCTGGAGGACTGAGCTACTTGTCACCAGCTGGTTGCCAGGGTGTGCTTTGGAGACAGGAGAGCTTCAGTGAATTGTATTGGGAGTTAGCAGAAATCAGTCTTGTCTTGAGAAGCACTCAGTGCTTTTGTTAGTCTAGGGTAGTAACTGACTGAACTTCCACAGCATCTTCTAAAGAAAATTGTTGGTTTTAATTAAATTTCTTTGGTTAAGCTGTCAGGCAACCCTGGGAGGTAAGTGATTAAATTGTATTTAACATTTTATCTGTTCAGGTAAACTTAAGTAAGCTTAATATTCTTCCATGTAGCTTTTTGATTGGGGGACTTTTAGAACTGAAAGGCTGGACTCAAAAAGCATATTCTGGCTTTTATAGGAAAGATTTCTTATGCTGGAGGATTGCGTCAGAGACCTGTCATTCCTTTGAGCACATGAGGGGAGAGCATCCCTCTCTGTCTGCTGTGTTATCATTCTGGGAGGATAAAATGGACCATTAAGGACATACTTTGCAAAATTTCCCAATTTATCAGGTTTTAGGATGTTACTAAGATTGACTCTTACAAAAGAGGCTGTGTAGATTTTGAAGAATAGGGCAGCTAAACTGAAAGTGTCCAAAAAGACTTGAACTAGATATGGAATTAATTTCTGTTCAGGCTGTGCATGAAGGATATTAGCAGTTGAAGTCAGTGAGGTTCTAACTCCACTGTGCCAGGTAGGGTGGCTAGTAAGATTTTGACTTAAAAACAGGTATTAGTTTTGTCTTTCAGACATAAACAGCTCTGGAGGGTTTATGGATTTTGGAAAGAAAAAGATAGAACCAAATGAAATGTGATTAAAAAATACCTTCTTCCTATTCACTCAGAGTGCAGCCATGCAGGTAATAGATCTGGCACTGGATACAGCTGGGAGGTGAAAATGAGAGACTGGAGTCAGATACACTTCAAATTTACCTTTTTACTGCTTGCACAGAACTGACACAGTTTTGTAGATTTTCAGCAGGTCTGAGGAAATTTATGGAAGTGTGGAAGAGGCAAATGTCACCAACTCAAATAGCTAAGTAAGGCCTTTTTAACTGGAATTTACAATAAACATGAGAATGCACCTGGCTTCCAGCCAATAAATGTTAAATAATTACTGCATTAAAAATAGAAGGTTTATCTTTTCATGCTGCAGGTTCTCCCTCCAATTACATCTGCTTAACATAATTTAATAGATAACAAGCTGGTATTTGCACATGCTAACTGTTAAGATGTAGAAAGCATTTATTTAATCCTTTTCCCCTCCAGTAAAGACTTTTCTAAGCTTTTAGAATCTCGGTATGTTTTAATTTAAACCACTTGTGGAATCCTTCCCAGATCTGTTTCTCAGGATATTTTAAAAGCTTTTACAAACGCTACTAGAAATACGTAATGTTTCAATATAGCAGGTTCTCCTGCTCTGCCTGGGAGGTCAGCGATCTTCCCGCTAGGTGGGACAGCATCCTTTAGGCTTTTTAAGAATTAGCACACTCATTTACTGGGGATAAGAAAAGGCAATTTTCCAAAAACCTGTGGGAACCTGTTGAGAGGCAACCCAGCTGGAACAGGCTAGCCCAGGAGCCTCTTAGGGCTCCCCTTGGGTTATTATGCCATCAGGTGACACAAGAGCCTGTTCCTAGGAAATTTTGACTTATGCCTTGCTGGGTGATGGGGTCGGTGCCTACAGAGCTGGCAGCTAGTGGAACCCCTGTGGTACAGCCCAGCTGCCTGCCTGCACTCTGTCAGCTGGCTGACAGTGGGGAAGGTGGGAAAAGAGCTCTGAGAGCAGCAGGGTGCATAAGACTGCCACTCAGAGATGAGATTTAAATGGTGTGGTGATCCTGGCTGTGTTTGCTTGGGAATGTTTAGTGCTGAAATGCTTAAAATGTTTAGCTTGAAAACAGTTACAAATAAATGACCTTTGCTTCTTTTTGTATGTAGGATTTTTCTTACAATTCTGGCACTGCTGCTGGAACAGCAGATCTGACTTTGGCCAGGTCTGTTAGTGAATGGGATTGAAATGGTGGTGGACTTGGCAGCCTTAGGGTAATGGTTGGACTTGATGATCTTAAAGGTCTTTTCCAACCTATGATTCTACATGTGTGTCCCTTTACCATTGATTTACCATCATGGAACCATAGAATGTTTTGAGTTGGAAGGGACCTTAAAGACCATTTAGTTCCAACCCCCTCTGTACAGCAGGGACTTTAAGTACTGTACATCAGGTACAGATGCTATTGATGCTGGGTACAGTTCTGACTTGCATGCCACCAAACTCCCTGGTAGAGATTTATTGTTATGAAGTAGCAATGTGGTTCTAGTTTTCAGGGACCCTCGAGTCATAACAACCGCAAAATAGTGGATTGGACAGCCTATCGACATTACAACATGTTGTGGGAAAATTCAGATCTATGGCTTGTGTGTGAGTTTTCCTTTTTGTGCATTTCTGTTTTTCTGAATGTTTCATTTTCCTTAAGAAGTCCTCATTGACTGCCAACAGATGTGTACAAAGAGTTTTGTTGCTTTTTTCTTCAAGAAATGTTATGATTCAGTGAGATAAAGGCTTATGCAGATAATGCTGTAATTGGTTTTGAAGGCTGTCTGGACCTGCCTGGTCACCAAGCAATGCTTGCCAGTTTCTCTTGAACTGAATTTTAATGCTGCTTCGATGTCAGATCCTGCTTCTTCTAAGGGCTTCTGTTTCAAAACAAAACACCCATAATTTGGAGCACTCTGTCACTACTTCTGGGAATATTTGTGGCTTTTTTCTTTTCTTTTTTTTTTTTTAAGTCAGTAACAATATTTTTGCCTCCTGTCTTTTTAAGCTGTAATTAAATGTATAACACCCATTTATTCATGCTTATTCTGGTTTATTATCTAATGCTCCTGAAAGTTATATGGACATTGAAGCTTTTTTTAGATCAGCATAAGAAGGGCAAGAGACTGATATAAACAATGAATTGTTGTAGCAGTAGATTTAGATTAGGAAGAAGTTCTTTATTATGAGGGTGGTGAGACACTGGAACAGGCTGCCCAGAGAAGCTGTGGATGTGTTCAAGGCCAGGATGTGTTTAAAGACCAGGGGCTTTGAGCAGCTTGGTCTAGTTGGAGATGTCCCTGCCAGTGGCAGAGGGAGTGGAACCAGATGATATTTAAGATCCTTTCCAACCTGAACCGTTGTGTATTTCTGTGATTTTATGACATAATTCTATAGATGGAAGAAAATCTGGAATTTGAGATTTAGGTGAGAACCATGAAATGGTAGAATACTGCACAATACTGAAAAAAGTAAATATATAATATTTTAAATCAAGCACTAATTCAACTACATCTTAATTTTCCTGCTACTGTGTCATTTCAGGCAAAGTTATCTGTATCTTTGTCCTAATATGGCTGGACCATAACTGCAGGTCTCCTCTATTTTAGAATTCTGGAAGCAAAATGTTTGTTCTGGGAATAAACACAACACTCCAGAGCAGCTCCCTCTTTCCTTCTCTCCCTCAGATTGCTTGTACATAGTCTAAATAAAATTCAGATTCTACAGAAGTGTTTTGGGTTAAGTTTTTTTTCTTTTTTAAATTTAAAGAGGGGAAGAGGTGTTCTTTGTGTTTTCCTCTGACAAGAATATCTGGATATCAAAGAGAGCAGAGCATTTGAGCCTTTTTTAATTATTCAGGACTGCCATATATTTTACATGAGAAGATATTCTTGTGTATCTTGATTAAGCATAGGAAACTGGCCTAATATAGTACACATTAATTTGTAGAACTCCAGATTCTAAAAAAGGAGTGTGGTCTTTATATGTATAGATATGCTAATATCTATAGGTACATTTATATGAATTACAAATAAATGTCAAGTTTATTTATATGAAAGAATTATTCGGGAGGGAAGACTGGAAGCCCTTAGTTTCCATGATTATATGCTGAATTTTCTTGTACCATAAATACCAACAATATGTGAAGACAGCTACCTGCAGAGAAATATAATGCTGCTAAAATGTAAAGCTAGCAGCAAAAATAACTGTTTGCTATTTTAATCAAGTTTATAGGAATCTTTCTGTTTAATTTGTTAACAACTTTTTCCCCTTAAGGAAAACAGGTTGAGCCAGGCTTTAACTGGCTGGTTGAGGGAAATTCACTTGCTTTTAATCTTTAGCAATAAAGTGAAAATTAGAAGAAATGTTTAATCCTAGCATATAAAAACTTAAGTAAAAATATTTAAAATGTGATATCAGAAAAGTAATATAATTATCAGCTTTATGTGTTTGTTGATGACATACAAACGTTCAACATTCTTAGACTTGCTAGGCAACAGTAGGCGTATTCATTATGAGATGCTCCACCAATGCCTACGGACCCATGACACTATGTTAGATAGATCTCTGGAATTTTTGGTTTACAACAGCAACTAAAAATCATATTTAAGGAAAAAAATTACTGTGAGGAAAAGTCAGGTGACTTCTCAAAACTCAGCATTTGTTCTTTTCTTTGAGGGAAATTATTGTTCAGTAGTTCTTTGATGCTTAAAGACATTTATTTTTCTCTGAGTAACTCAATGATCTCTTTTATTAGAAGCTGGAAATGTCAAAAAGGTATGCATGTAAAAGTAAGCTTTTTCACATTGTGCTTCTGCAATAGATGCAAGAAAGGTACTCTGGCTGAGAGATGTTCCTGTGGCCACAGGTTTTAGCCTCCCCACCTCCCAGAGCATAACTTCAGTATCATTAGTGGTAGGCTTACTAAAATCTCACTGTTATTAGTACTCATCATAGGTACTCTCTAACGTCTATCTTCAGAACAAACCACAAAAAAAGGTGGTATCCCACTACTATTAAAAAGAAGGGTTTCATTATGAATCACTCTTGGATCACCAAGTTAAACTTAAGAGTCTTTGGATTTCACCAATGTCAGAAATTTAATCCTACCAGTAGACTGGAAAATAGAATTGATTTGCATCTAAAAATATGCACAGTAGCCTTATTTACAAACCAACCATCCTTGTGTAAATATACTTCTAAATGCATGTGTTCATGCTTACATACATTTAATCAGCTGCTACTTTATATCTAGTATAAACAGTAAAATAAATAATCTTTAAATATCCTATATCTTTGGCCAATAAACCACAACTGTCCATGGAAAACAGTTTTCTGTCTTCATTTGTTTCTTGTGACACCACAAAAAGAATTCTGTGCTAGGCTGCCTGCCTGCCTGTGTCACCTCCCTGTGAAGCATGGGATAAAGTCTCTAGAAATGGCACTGCATGTGAAACCATTGCTTATGGAAAAGTTTTGAGAGTCAGAGTGTTTTGCCTGTAAATAAAGTAAAGCCAAATTGAATTACCTGAAACAACTGTAAGCCTTACTATGCAGTAGAGCACCTTACCTGTTTTTTTTCAGAATACATAATTTGCTTTCATAGGCTGTGATTTTTTGTCAATCTGTGGGTGCCTGTACATGCATTTTGAAAGAAATATATTAATTACCAGAAGGGTGGTACACCAATTGTCCTGTTCAGAATACCAGAGGTCCATGCACTGCTGACAGTCAATGAGATATTATATTACAGCAAGATTTTTCTGTGTTTTCTCAATATGTCAGACTTGACAAAAGTATAAAATGTGTCTTCCTTTCAGTGTACCTTCACTAGAATAACTCTCCATCTCCTGCTATGCAAACATGAGTAGGAAAAGCGTGCTGCTTGCCACTGTTTGTTTCTGTCCACCTTGAATATTTCTTCACAAATTGTAATGTTGATTCTGTTGTTACTGTAGAAAGAAAAAAATCCCTACCCAACCAACACAGGTATAGCCAGGACAAAATCTGTGCTTAGTCCAGAAATGCAAAATGTTATCACCAGGATATGTTGGATGAAATCCTGCCTTCATGTAAATTAGTGGGAGTCGTGCCACTTACTTCACATGGATCAGGATTTTTCTCAGTGTGTGCCATTTAAAGAATACTGAAAAATTCAGAGCAATTTTGGTGGGCCAGATGGTTATGTTTCAACCTCTGATGGTACAAAAGTAATTCATTTAACTTTTTGGCACAAGGCTCGTGTCTTTTCAAGCTGGGAAATAATGTTTAAAGCTTGATCTATTATAATAAAATGAGAAAAGTGGACACAATGATGTAAAATTGGAACCTGTTACCCCCTTCAGAAAACAATGACAATTTAGGTTTTCCTCCCCAGCACTACGTTACTTGTAGCTGACAAAAATCAAGTCAAAAGATTGTTTTATGGGGTAACCGAGTCAGCATTTCCAATGCCTGTTTTGAAGAAAAGAAAAAAGACATGGATCACAAAATGATGACAGTTCTTTCAGCTGTTGTTTGTAATGGATTTAGAAAGTCATGTTTGGTACTAAAACAACATGTAAGGGCTTAAGGTCAGTATTGAGTAATGCTTGGCGCACATCTAAACACTTTTTAACTCGTGACAGTTTTTACTTAATTTATCTTTTCAGTGTTTGTTTTTAATTTTATTACCCCAGATGAACTAGTGTCTAATCTAATAAAATGCACAAGGGCTGTTGACTTTGAGTGTAATCATCTTGTAGAAATAAAACACATGTCCAATACTTGTCTCAGATTCTTTGCCAAGTGTCAGGAATTTAACCTTCAGAAGTTACTATGGGGCTATCATGGAATATCTTTTCCCCACAGAAAAATAATAAATAAATTATATTTAATTAAACTTAATTTCATTTAATTTAATATTAAAAAGTATTACGTAGTTCTGGAGCACAGAGTGAGGTATGAAGTTGATTACAAGCCACCCAGAGAAAGCAGATCCCCTTTCCACCTTGATAGAGATACACTATTGGAAGTGCTGAGATGCTAGAAGTCAGTTTCTGTTCAGAGACTTGCTTGAATAAAATGCTTAAAGGGAGGATTGGGTACTTTCTTTCCAAAACTCCACAGAGGACTGCAGTAGAAGTCTTCCTATTTACAGAATCACAGAATCCCAAGGGTTGGAATTAGATATCAATGCATTTGATGCTGTTTTGTTAAAATTAATGTAAACCTGTACTTTCTCTGTGCAAGGACTGCCAGGCTTAAAAACAATGTGGAATGTTCCCTGTACTCTGCTCAGTATGTAAAACTCACATAGAAACTGAGCTGATAGTGATGTACATCATTTAATTGGGGCGTGCTTAATAAGAAAATCTGTTTAATTGGGCTATCTTCCAAAGAAACTGTTTAGGCTGAGACTGAATGGAACTGACTGCTACTTAAATGGAACATTATGAATAAAAAAATCATTCTAATGGGGGTGCATTTGGCTGGGGATATTGTGTAGCAATAATTAACTGGGTAGTTAAATAGATATGCAGGGCTTTTTTCTTAAATACAGAAATAGATGTGTAAAGATAATGCCTTCCTGTAGCTCTGTTCTTAACATGCCTGGATTATCTAAAAGGCATCATAAACCAGTTGTGCCCAGCAACTAAATGAATCTTAAATATTCTCCAATTCCCCTCTGCTTTCCTGGCCAGCATTAATTTGCATACAGGACTACACCTGCAAATGGATTTAGGCAAGTGACAATCATTGCATCTCTCTAAATATGATGGCTTTGATCCTGATTGCTATATTTTAAACTGCTTTAGAGCTCTCACCCAGTTCTACTGTGGTGGAAGCTCTGCAATTCATTTCTCTAGCAAGAAATATAAAGTAATAAATGGGTGAGTGAAAAAGTATCCTTTTAAGTCTTACATTGGGCTTCTGTTCAGATCTGATGCTTTTGATTCAAATCTGACACTTTCAATCTACATAAATCTGTCTCCTGAGATGCATTTTATAAGTGCATCTATCTTGGTGACAGGTTCTTTTCCAGCTTCTCGAGGTAGTTGTTCCAAATTATGCTATATTCCCTGTGTTGAACATTAAACCTCTTTAGTGTATTATGATTTTTCCCAAAGCACTGATCTCTCTGACCAGCAAAATAGGTCTGCATATCTTAGAATCATAGAATAGTTAGGGTTGGAAAGGACCTTAAGATCATCTAGTTCCAACCCCCCTGCCATGAGCAGGGGCATCTCACACTAAACCATATCACCCAAGGCTTCATCCAACCTGGCCTTGAACACTGCCAGGGATGGAGCATTCACAAGCTCCCTGGGCAACCCATTCCAGTGCTTCACCACCCTCACAGTAAAGAATTTCTTCGTTATATCCAATCTAAACTTCCCCTGTTTAAGTTTGCACCCATCATCCTTTGTTTTATCACTCCAGTCTGTAATGAATAGTCCCTCCTCAGCATCCCTGTAGGCCCCCTTCAGATACTGGAAGGCTGCTATGAGGTCTCCACGCAGCCTTCTCTTCTCCAGGCTGAACAGCCCCAACTTTCTCAGCCTGTCTTCATACAGGAGGTGCTCCAGTCCCCTGATCATCCTCGTGGCCCTCCTCTGGACTTGTTCCAACAGTTCCATGTCCTTTTTATGTTGAGGACACCAGAACTGCACACAGTACTCCCAAGTGACTGCACACAATACTCCAAGTGAGGTCTCACGAGAAATTTGTGAATGTAATTATCTTATTTGTGAATGTAATTATCTGGGCCTCATCCTTATATTAGGACACAGGGTTTTGCTGCCTTTCTGATCCTTAACGTTCCATTTATTCTAATAAAATGTGCTATGGACTTCCAGGAATTAGAAAAGGGGCTCTCTGTAGATCAGCTGGCATGAGAGGTTTCTTTAGGCAGGCAAACAAAGCATGATCTGTGCCATAGAAGACTTGGAAAACTCAGCACAGAGGTTCAGTGAAAGAGAAGTTGGGCAGCAAACAGTGATATATGTGTTGGTATTCCCTAGAACATTGTCTGGCTCTGCCACACTGAGGAAGGCCATCTGAATCTGTGTGCCCTCTGTGGTCTGGCTGCAGTAGCGATGAGATTAAAGACTAGATGGCTTTCCTTGAAGGAAAGATTGATTTGTTGTATGGAATTTTAGCATGAATTTTGACTTTAATATTTTCCTTCAAATAAAAGGAAACCCAGAAAAAAACATGCTTTCTTGATTTATAGAAAGAAAGAATTCTAATGAAGTAGTGTTGGAAAGGTTTGGATGCTACTACTTGTCCATATAAATCTTACTGTGTATTTTGGGTGCCTACAGTGGTGGCCAGGGAAAACGTGCAACTGTTTGCTACTGACCCCAAAGAAAGAAAAGAACACGTTGACTGAGTCTGTGCATAAAGTACAGAGAATTTAGGCTCAAGGATTTAATGCATTTTTGCTCTTCAGTAGCCAGATTAGATTCTCCTTGCACTTCAGGAGCCTCAGGCTCTTGAGCAGAGTGGGAAGCAATGAGAAGGAGGACAGGGACTGCCACGCGTGCCTATTCCCAATGCTGTGGCCCTTCCAAGTCCTCCCCTTTGGAGCTGGCTAAGGCAGGATAGAAAAAGCTGTGCAGGATCATGTATTTTCCTTGGACTGCCTTAAGAACCAGAATTTTAGTTGTATTTCAGTGTGATAAATTTACTGTTCATTAGATATTATTGTTTGGACAGGTTATCTTTCTAAATGTCTAATTGCTCAAAATGAAATAGTTGAACTTGGTAAATTAAGGGTTTGGGAATAGATGATCTGGCCATTCACCCAGAGAAAAGGAAAATGGTAACATCTGCTGCTGAGCAGACAAAAGGGTTGGCCTTTATGTAGCAGTGCAGTGCAAATAGTGCAGAACTGACCGAGGCTGAGAATTTTAAAAAGAAGCAATCTTCTGTGTTGTTAAAAAGTGGATCTTGTTAGTATGTTTTGCCTTATTTTTAATGATAAACTTACAGTATTAAAACTCCTTGCACCTTTGCAGGTGAGATGCTGTTCAGAGTGTTGGCTCTATAGACACAGGTTTACCCTGTGAGTGAATGTTATGGTGGTCCAGGGTGCTTAAGAGATTGCAGAAAGTTATGCATAATCTGGAGAGGTCACAGCTCATTAGAGAGAGCAGGCAGGGCTTTTGTTCTTCATTTGCTGCTATAGTTAACTTGCTTTTGTGGTAGCTGTTAGGGAGGAGGGGGAAGAAGCCTGGCTAATATTAGTGAGAATGCAGGTTAATGACAGGACTCTTGAGTCTAATACAGTAGTATTGAAAGTCCTGTAAAAAATCTAAACTGCCAGTATATTGCCAATTCTATTATCTTAAAATTTGCATACCAAACACATTTTACCCCCTTCCAAAAAAGTAAGAAAGATGAAGAGGTCATGGCATGGCAGTTTAGCTTTGTAACTATAGTTGACATCATTGTTCATTTGCTAATGTTTTAACCAATATTTCTAATTCTAAGCTTTCTTTCCTAACCATAAGAAAAGTTATGAGCTGCTTCCTTGTGGATGTGAAAAACTTGTTTTATTCTGTTCCTGAGCAGCTCTTTCAAATGAACTGGAGACAGCAGTCCCTCAAAACACAGAATAGGCAACATTCTTCTTGACTGAAGCACAGGGATCTTAATGACATTGATGAGCTGACCTCTATGACGTCAGGAAACAAAAAGTGGCTTGTTGTCACCAAAAAAATTTTATAAAGAAATCTGTTAGTTAAAGGTTATTGTCCCCAGTACTAGTTGGTAACATAAAATTAGGTTTTGTTTTCTTTTGGATGATCTGGAAACTCTAAATATATCTGGTGGGGTTTTATTTTTCAGGAGAGTGTAGCTGTCAGAGAGTTGTATTTTCCTGCTCCAAACGAATGTGGGTGTATGTGAATATATAATGCAATTAATTACCCACAGTGGCTGACATTTCTTTTTTTTTATGCTGCTGAAATAGAAGTCAATTGCCACTCTAAAATAACTTGACTTTCTAGCCTTCAAACAAATAGAGAAGAATATAGAATTTGTTCATGATGACTATACTTTGAAATTCTTTCCCCTGTTATTACAGCAAGTAACAGAATGTGTATCCACTGGCTTGATACAGGGCCCCAGGAGATCGGAAAAGCCTCCTTTTGCCTAAGCAGGGTCTGCAGGAGGAGCTAAGAATCCTGTTGCTTAGCCTAGCTGTTAACTGAAGAAGAGACAAACTCTCTGAGTAAGTTACTTTAAGGTTAAAAATAAGCATCAGAGCAAGATTAAGCTCTAAGTATTCTGCAGTGCAGTGAATACATATGTGCAGAATATGAAGTATTTCAGTGTTTAAGTATAAAGGCAGAGGGGTCACCTGCAGAGGGGTTTCTCTTGTTGTTCAGGAGGGCGTTTGGTTGCTATGTGCAGAGAAGTTTCAGCCTTTTGCCTTACTATATTATTGGTGTCATGAGCCGCCACTTTACCAGTCTTGGAGTGTATGCCAAGAAAATGGCATGTATTTATGTAATGTAGTTGGGATTACGTAATGGTGGTTCCTTTAGGAGGCTGCTCAAATTCCAGCTTTTGCTAAAGAATGCCTATAGTCATATTTTCTATTTGTTTGCTTTTATGCTTGTTTGTTTTTTATTTACATATTTTCAATACACAACTTGGTGCTCTGTAGGAATAATTTAGGTTTCAATGTGTGACATTTAGCCTTCCTTAGCCTTTGAGTTGTAGTCCATTCCTAAGATGGGCAATTACACCATGCATTGCTTCCATTAAGTTATCACATTCCATCATTAAAACTAGTCACAAGGGTTTTCGTTTCCAGATACTGTGGGTTTCTTCACAGATTCTTACAGTTCTATATGGGAGTGACAGGGGAGAAGTTTTGTGTTTTGTTTGTGGAGGTTTTCTCCACATACTCAATGCATACATACTGGTATTCATTCAATCCATTATCTGAAATTCACTTTTCTCTTATGGCATTTACCTCTCTGATGTATTTCTAGAGAATCTCCCTGTCTTGCCTTTTCTGCTTTAGTTTGACTGTACAACAGAATCTCGGGTTTCTTTGCTGTTGTCCCACTGTATGGTGCAGAACAGACACATACACAAAAATCTGGCTGGCACGGAGTTATCTAGCTCCAGAACCCAAAGCAGCAGTTCTGTGCCTCAGCTGACAAGCCTTTCTGAAAGCATATGGTCATGCTAATGTAACTCCACTTCTTTTAGGATGTGAGATGGTGTCTCCATGCAGGAGACACAGCAGTAGCATGAGGATGTGTTCTGCTAAAAATAATTAGGCTTCTAATATGAGGATTACATTTGCTTCCTTTTTATTATATCACCTTTTAAATCATCCTTAGATTAGTAATCCTTTCTTCCAATTTGAGGATTAGTGATGTGGCCAGATTGTAGTTTCATAACTGACTTGGGACTGCCGCAAACCTGGATGATACACTAAATTGTGCTTAGATCTGGAAGCACACAGCAGTTAAAGCTCTTGTATAGGCAAGCAACACCAAAATTTGCTGATCAGATCCTATGTGTTCTCTCTACTCACGACAATGTATATAAGCAGAACATCCTCAGCTACCACAAGATCGCTCTGTTCTCTTCCACAGCAGAGGCTTGTGCTGCTTGCGTGCTGCCACCCACTCAGCTAGGAATCTGTTCCTCCAGCTTCTGGTTTCTTCTTCTTTCTCTTTTAAAATACAGTGTCTGCCACTTGTGAAGGTGCATGTCAGTGGCTGTTTCTGCACAGATTAACTAATGAAATTCTCTCAGCTAGGGGGGCCTGCTTGAGAGAGTGTTGAAGGTTGAGCCAAGGTTTTGGTTCATCCCCAATTTTTGGATCACAGTCTTTGCTTCTTCTGATGAGCAAATCCCAGGCTCTCAAGCCTCCCCCAGTTTGTGGTGTTCAGCCTCCGTCTGTAATACGTGTAGCTAAATAGCTGAAAATTTCCTGGAGTTCAGTCATTTGGGCAGTAAGAATACTCAAGATATTCTAACCTCATGCTATTTGGAATCCCAAGTTCAAATGAAAAAGCATTATTCTTTTAAGGGATTGTTCATTGTTCATGATTTATCTTTGTTTGCTCAGAGAATTTACACATAAGAGAATGTGCAAAATTTATTTGCTCAAGAAGGCAAATGGAATTGGATACATGAAAAACAAACAGACCTCCTGTGTAACCTGCTTGAAAAGTTACATAGGGTTTTTTCCTCAGTTTTAATGGAGGGCTACCTTATTGCTATTTGCCCAGCTGTGGTAATGCAAGGCCTCAAAAGGTCTGGGTAGGCCAGAGAAGGCTGACTTGTTTTTTCTCTACAGCATACTAGATTGCTTTATGTAGAAAGACACAGATCTGTCACATCAGAGTTTCTTGCTGCTATACCAAGAGATACTATTGAAACGTTTTTTAAAGAGCTGTATAAAATAGCAGAGATGCTATAGAGTATTTTAAAGCACTGTCATTGAATACTAAATAAGATGTCCTTGTGTCCGGCAGGCCATGAGGAGGCGTGGAATCAGGATGGTTTGGGGCATTTTGTTTTTCAGATGATTTGTGCAGGGGAAAATCGGTAATAATGTCAAACGACTGCTTCACTGGAATGTCTGAAGTGCTGACACAGATACAAAACTGCTCTGCGGTCCACTGGCTTGGGAGCAAAGGAGTTCAGTATTGCTAATCATGCTTTACATTCCTTTACTTGCCATTGACAACTTTCTTTGGCCACAGACATCATCAGAAGAGGCTATTGCTCAAGCACAAGTGTTTGGGAGCACTGTTCTGTCTTAAAAAAAGAGATACTAATCAGTGATTCAAGATGAAGATCTCTACACGAGTGCAGACATTTGCTAGGTGTTGGTATAGAAGCAGTACAATGTATAAAAAAAGAAGCCTATGACACCTAAAATACATTATGCTTTTTACTGTTGGTATAAGGTGGTGTGCTGGTTGTCACATTTAATTAATCACATTAGTGGTCTGCCAAACTACAAAAATCCTGATCATCATCTAAGATGTGGAGATCCCGGTGTAAAGTTTATTTTGATATCTTTTCTGCAGGTGATTAAGAACCTGTTAAGCATCTGAAAAGACCTTCCTATTTTGAAATCTTATTTTCCTGATCTTGAAATTACTTTTTGAGAGTAACAGATCTTTTGCATTGGCAATGGGTTTAAACTTAAACAAGGGAAGTTCAGGCTATATATAAGGAATAAGTTCTTTGCTGTGAGATGAGGGTGATGAGGCACTGGAACAGGTTGCCCAAAGAAGTGATAAATACTCCATCCCTGGCAGAGTTCAAGGCCAGGCTGGACAAAGCCTCGGGTGATATGGTGTAGTATGAGGCATCCCTGCCCATGGCAGGGGGGTTGGAACTGGATGATCTTGAGGTCCTTTCCAACCCTAACTATTCCATGATTCTATGATTTTCTTAACATCCAGCTATAGTCAGGTGGTTGGAAAATACTGCATGGAACTATTGAGAAATGTGTTTTCATCCCCCTCCCCTTCCAAAATTAATGGCAATACAACAGCTGAATGGTTTTACAGCCTAGAGAAGAGAGAAGTAGATGGTATTCTTTTTTCTTAGAACTGGCAAACTTCGTAGCATAAAAGTAATCACAAGATGCAGCACCTAGATGAAAAATATTATTTTCTCTTTTATGCACAGTGATGGAGCCATTAATGGGACCTGTTGTGGTTTTATTTGTATGATGCTGTGGTGGAATTGCTGCTTGGTGACTTATATAAGGGATTTGATTTCACCTAGGAGGATGTCCTGAATGTTTAGTGATAGCTGATATGGCAGGAAAAAAAAAAGCCTCCAAAAATAGTTTATTGCTGAAATGTCTGGGCTTTCTTGCATAAAATCATTCTTAATCTATTTATAGCACTGGAGGCATCTAAGGTGATGTTCTAGTACACTTTTAATATTTAATGTTAAAGTGTAAAAGGTTTGCTGGACTTGATAACAGATCCTTCAGACACCAGAGAGTGTCTGGAGTATTTAGAGAAGAAATACCAGGCTGAAGTCTGTACCTGTCAGAAGTCCAGCAACTTCTCTACAAGATAGCCTGGCATCTACTGGAGGCCAATACCTAACTTGTAATTACATCTAAGTTGTAATTAGGTTTGAACAACTATTTTTGGTATTCCAGATGTTATTTAGATATTTTAGAAGTTTAGATAAGCTCACCTGAGACAAATATCCACAAATTTTCTGAGCTTAGGGAAGTTTTGGATGGTACATAGGTTCCCACAATACTTAGCTGAATATTGGGAACTAGAAGACTTTAATCCCTGTGCTTTGCTTTTTTGCTGCTGTGACTGCTGTCCCACCTTCCTGTTTCTGTCACAATCAACACCCTGGTCCCCGATTCCCTGCTGCATTCAGCATCTCATACTAGCAGAGTTAACACCAGGGTGATGAATCTCTCATCAGGTCAGAGGTGAGTAAGGTTAGTTTCTGGCCCCACAGACAACTCTCCAGGTGATCTCATCACCTTTTAAATAGCCTTTTGCAGCAATTGTAAATGTCACAACTTGGGATTTGGGGAGAATTCTTATCCATGACCCATGCATGCAAATGCCTTGTCACCAAGTTTCATTAGCCCTCTGTTAGGGTACATAGAAGCTGAAGGCAGCTGGATGTTCCCTACATCTGAAGCAGCACACGAGTCAGCTCAGCACAAAGGTATTTCTGTGTCACATTTCCTGCAGAGTTATTTTGGAGGTGATGGAATAAAAACCCCGCTCTTGTCTGAGCTATGCAAGATCACATCAGGAGTGAAGATAGGAGGACAATTTATTTCAGTTGCAGGAAGATCTGACTTTGTCATCAGAAGTAAACTTCAGAGGAACCTACATATGCTATCCTAAAGTTTTACCTGATGTATTTTCCACTTCAGCAATTTCAATTACAGGACAAAGTAATTTGACAAGTATTTGACACAGAATTTAGAAACAGTTTTAAATATATCAGCCACTAAGGCTCTCTTTATCTGATCTAGTTCAACCCAAAGCCTTCCAGGGAGCGGCGCAACCCACACTGCACTGCAGTGAGAAAGACAGACTGGAAGCTGTTGTGAAAGCAGATGGTTCAGTGCACCACATCTGATTTGTAGGCACACAGCTCATGCGAGCATGAAGTATTTACTGCACTCAGGAGTGATTCTTGTTTAAATGCTTTTACATATTGTCTTTAAGCACCACAGTTCCTATTGTGTTACCAGTAATGAAGATGTATCTGCTTGTGCTAAATCCTTACTGTTGTGAGTACATTTGGGGATATCTGCCTAGAGAGCTCTTTCCAGGCACCACTATCATGATAGCTAAAATTAATTCAAGATAAGGTGACAGAAGTAGCTTGCTACTGGTCTAAATAAGGAACATTGATACTATCTCCTGCCTGCCGAGGTGAGCTTGTAACCTCTGGAGCTCAACGCAGTGGAAACACCTGGGAGATATTCGGTATGAAAAATTTAATTACTCTTCCTTAGAACTGAACATAATTCCAACTTAGAGCACATAGAAAAATAGTTGAGTAATAAGTATTTTAGCAACAGTGTTTTGGACAAGATCTGGCTCAGAAAGCCAAGAAGGGTTCATCTAGTATGGGCAGATACAGAAATTGTTACCCCTAGAGTCCTTTTCCTTCCCCTTTACCTTCTGTCCCCACCATTCTTCAGGGATCTGGTAAAATGAAATATAGATCTAAGTCAGAGTTTTGTCAAAGAACCCATACAAAATAAAACCCTGTCATAATAAAACCCTCTTCTTCATTTCAAAATCAAGACATATCACTGCAGAACTTAGTTAATGTAACCAAGCTACGTCTGAACGTTGGGTGCAGGTCTCAAACAGGTTCCTTTTAATCCTGGAAGTCTGAGATATTCTGTCTGTTTCTGTCCTGACAGAGATGCAGTTAATTTGGCATAAACTGCTATCATAAGACTTGCAAAGAACACAGTTGTAGCTCTGCTTGCCCTGGTTGACATTGTCCACCTTCAGTCCTGAGGATCCCTTTGAAATGTTTCAGAAGAAAATAACTTCTCTCTTTCAGGGAATTAAATCTGGGTAATAGAGAGGAGGTTTCTCCTTTTTTAAAATGCTTTAGAATTTAAGCTGAAAAACTGTAAAACCTACATGCTCTGGAGTCAGGATTTCAAACGTGGTAAGAAGCACGATGTGATGCTTCTACCACCCTCACAAAAAATCTAGCAAGAGGCTCATTCCCTTTCCAACTCTGCAGATCACAGTTTATGCCTGTTCAGTTTGGATTTACTAGATAGTGCCTGAGAGAACATCCACAGTTGCTTCCTCAAACCTCTCTCTCATGATGTGTGCAGAGCTGTGCACAGGCAGAGCAGAGAGGCCTCAGCAGAGTTTTCTCCCAGTATTACTTTATCCTCTGTCCTTCAAATGTTGGTACACATTTCAGTATACCAAATATTTGTAATAGCATTTTGTTACCTAGGCTGTAGTTAAAATGTTATTATGTTATTGTTCAATAATAATAATTTTTTTTCATGAAGACAGCTCTGCAGGTAAGCAGGCATATAGAATGAATGAATCTGGAAAAAGGAATAATTCTCTCCAGAGCAGATTCTGTGTAGGGAGTGATACATGAGTGCCACATTGTATAATAAGGAAAAAATGAACACTTTTGAAACAAGTACTCTTGAAGTTAGAGCCCTACCTTAGTTAGATCACTGGAGTATTTACCGTGTGGTGTAGCTCTGGTCAGTGCTGTTGCTTCACAGATGTTTTGATTGCCTAGATGTCCATCAGCTGCTCCTTCCTGTCCTTTTCAAATACCAACCCCACCTCCTCACCTGCACATCCTTGTGTTCCTTAAACTGTGTCCATGGAATGGTTCATTTCTTTGCCTCGCTCATCTGCTAAGAAATACCAGTGAAAGCCTGCCATTAAATAAGGGTTGTTTAATCTGCCTTGTAGGCACTATGGTAAGTGGTTTGGAGGCATGGCAGGAATGTGGTTTAAAAAACTCAGTGTTCTTGGTTTCCCCTGTGGGCTCCATACTATCCTGTGCTTGTTGCTGTCTCTGTGCTGAAGGTTTTCCACCTCTTTGTGGAGAGGAGGCACCAGGTCTGCCAGGGTCAGAGTGAGCAGCTGATGGCAGAGAAAATAACAGAGCTGGCAGAGGAAAGAAAAGAAGATTGAACAATTACCATTTGTCAGAATAGGTAATGATTGACCTGCGTTGTAGCAACCTGTGTTTAGGGGTTGCAGCTATTTGTTCCTGTATTACTAGCTTTGTTCAGAGTTTTTTCAGTGCCCTCTAAAAGGCATCTGTAATTTGTATCTTCACAAGATAAAACCATAAAAAATATCTAAGACTAGCCTCAGCAAAGAGGAGTCATTTCCCTGTACTTGCAGACATTTGAAACGTGTTCAGAGTTTCGTGGATTTACAATTCTAAATCCTACTTGCCGGTAGGATCCAAATAGCTGCTTCCAAATTAGAATTCTGTGTGAAGCTACAGTAATTTGGCAAGAAGGGATCTATCACAGCCTGTTGTTGAATAGAGGTGATAGCACCTCCTTTGCAGTTTCACACGTTCCCTTTGTTTTTGTGGTGAACTTTCCAAAATTAGGTGGCTAATTCTGACAAGGAAAATCTGGCACAAGGAACTGGAGCTAAAATAATCTGGCTGCAGCTAAATTCTTTGGAAAGATGCAGGTTACATTTGGAGAGTACTTGACAGCTTCTTTAACGCATTGGATTGGTGTAATCTCCTGGGACAAGTGTCCAGGGGCAAGGAAGCTTTCTAATGCCCTTATTCAAAGTTCTGTCTCCATTAATAACTTCATGGCAAGCTAAGATATTCCATACAAGCAGGAGGGCACAACTTATAAATTAAAGACACCTAAGGGAATAACTTCTTATTCTGTTAAAAGCTACAGCCATGTACTTTGCATATGTGAACATTTTGAACACTTTCTCTTTTATATCAGTTTCAGAGAGCACATGAGGGATTTTTAAGGTTTGTTTTTTTTTTTTCTTTACTAACAAGAGACTAAAACTGAACTCTTGTGCTATTAAAGGATGAACATATGCTTTCACATATTCTGTCAGACTACTGCAATGGACTTGTTCGAACTCTGTGTGAGTATATTAACACTGGTGCATGCATCTTTGCATTTCTTCTTCTTCTCTTTTGATTCAGGTCAAATACCTTGTAACTCATGTATAGACTGTGTGCATATCAGAAGAGACTCTTTTTGTCCCATTATAATCAGAAAACAAGGCTGAAGGTCTAGCCATCAAATACCAGCTCTCAGTGCTGCAGGAGAGAGGCTAGGACGTGTCACCTGAGGATGTGTCTGTCCCTAGAACTCATGGTATTTCACCATTTTTCTTCAAATCAGAAGTCTTAACATACTCCAGGTTCAACATACATCTGTTGGCTTGCACCTTTGTATTCTATGAATAAATCCCTGTTTTCACAGGTATACTTAAACCATGGCAGGCTTGCTCTCTGTGAGGAAATTGACACCTTAATCAGGCATTAAATATGAACTTAGAGCAGTGTGGTCATTTGGTGATGACTGACTTAGACTCAAATGAAACACTTGACCTCTGTAGGAGGAAACTTCACTCATAAGATCAGCAGAGAATTTTTCTTGCAGACACAAGTGGAAACCTCCCATGAGAGTTATGCCTTTGTAATAAAATTTAGGAATCACTGATTTTCCAGATCAAAATGTAATTCAGTGAAATGTCCATCCCTAACAATATGGGTGAAAAATTTTCCAGGGAAGTTAGTACTGTCTGTTGTGTAAGGGGAATTGTGATGATTTTGGTTAGACCAAGCGAGCAAAGTGTGCCTTTCCTGCCCATGACCAGTACAGACCAAGTCCACTGGTTCCATTCAGACCAAACCTGTTATTGCAATTTTACACAGTTTAATGTGATGTTATTAGACTCCAAAGAAAATGAATGCAGTAAATTAGGCTGGATGGATGCAATTCCATAATCTTTAGTTTTAGTATGACACAGGCTGTAGCATTTGTCAATAGGAATAGCTAGAGCTTCTTATGTAAATTAAGAATATTATGTTCTTTTCTTGCTGTGTCAAACAATAGTATCTGGTTTAGTGTACAGCAAGCTGTGAACAGATTCTTAGGCTTTTACTTCTAAGTGGAAAACAGCCGCACTATATTATTTTTCATTTGTCAACGTATCTTTTCTTTAAACTATCAAACAAGAATGTGTTGCTATTGAAATTTAGGAGTTCTCAGATTGTTTGTTTGTTTATTTGTTTCAAACAAATGAGTTTTCTCCCTTTCAAGCTGTCTTTGATCACATTTGGAGTATTTTCCAGCATTCTTTTGAGTATAGGGAATAATTTTTTAAATATCAAGGGCAGATGGACTTATCAAAGATTTGAAGTTGCCTTTGCCTTAGGCATGCATGCTAGACTGGTTATTTAGGCTCTTTGAACCTAAAACAAAGATGGAACAAGCTGGAAACATTCTATCCATGCTTTCATGTAAGTTTTTGAGGAATTCTATTCTGAGATCATGGCAGAAATATTCTGTGACCAAAATGTCTGGTAGTATTTTGGTTCTTCTTGGAAACTGAAATAGAGAATACAAAAATCTTGTGAGAGCTTCTTAAACATTTTATTTAAAAATAGATGTTGAAAAGAACATTCCCAAATTTAGCCAAGTGATTCATCTGCTTGCACTGGGGTATCAGCACCAGTACTCTACTTGCTCACATGCTTTTGTTTCCATAGGAGACCCCCGATGTTTCCTGTATTTCGTATATGCATGCAGCTTCCATAGCTAGTGTTCAGATCACTTTAGTTTTGCCTCCCTGCTTATTTATTTCAACAACTTACCTGAATTGTTATTTGCTATGGAGTTACTTGCATCAGATGGATTTCTTAATTCCTATTAGGGTTCAGTCATTCCAGCAGCACCACTGAAAACTTATTTATTATTGCCTTTGGGCAATATTCTGAAATACTGAAGTGAAATAATGCAGGAAGCAATTGCAACAATTTTAATTATTTTTATGTGACAACATACCAGTAACACAAATACCAAACTGCTGAACTACTTCGAAATATTTGTAAAAATGTTTTGTGATCAGGACCTTTTTTGGTGACTAATATCACTTTCATTGTGCCTAGAGAAAAAATATCACCGAATAATCCCTGCATTGAACTCAGAAAAAGGGGAAAACAGAGATAGTAGCAGATATTAAATTGGTACACTGAAAGTCTTATGAGAGAGAGTTGGGATCTCTGGTACTGTCATAGGCAACAGGGTCTTGGGGAAGATTAATTTAATTCATTGCCAATTGAAAATAGAGTTGGATGGTGAGAAAGACAGAAAAAAAAAGCCCTGAATTAGCTTTCTCCCAACCCCTTCTTCCCAGGCATACCCAATATACAAACGGACATTCAGTAAACATTTCAAAACTCTCCCAATTTTGATTGTTTGGCACAAATTTATCTTGCTATTTAATTACACAAAGAGCATCCTGTTACAACAACTAAATAAGGGCCCAAGTCCTCAAAAAGCATCTGTGTTACACATCACACTCAGCAAGATGTGACCTGCTCTGTAATGGTGGAGCCTGTAATTGAGCTGATGCTGAGTTTCACTGAGGTCTACCAGGAGAACCTGCTCCTCCAGAAAAGCTGTGGTCTGTTGTGTTGCTGGAAACACCAGGTAGGGCTCAAGTGCCCATGGAAACACCACAGGAGTCTTTGTTCCTATCTCTTTTCATCTCCCTTTAAGTCATACTACTTGAATGCGTTTTCTCTCAAATTTCTGCCTGCTTTTCCTACTCTAGGCACTTTCTTACCAAGAGAAAGTGATGGATTTAAGTATCTCTGCTGCTGACAGGTGACAGATTTACCTTCTTTCTTGCTGGGAAAGATGACCCTTAAAGGTCTTTGCAGAAAAGTATGAAAAATACAGTGAGATCAATAGGCTTGTCACAACTTCTTATTGCTGGGGTAGCAGCAGTTCAAACACATGTTGGATGCCTCTCAAACTTACAAAAAACCTTAATGCATAAACAGGAGAACAAGCAAACCATACGATTAGAGCAATCACAGCTTAGGAAATTCAAAAGTAACATAGGTAGACTTCCTAGTCCATATTTCTTTTCCCATAGAGAGAGAAAACATGAACCTTTCCAGGTGAGAGAAAATATCTGCTGGGGTAAAAACTTATTTGGAGCACCAAAATGCTGTACCAAAATGCAAAAAGCAAAGACAAACATGTATTGCTGTTGCTATGCTGTACTTTCACAGCTACATTTCTTTCACTCTCTATATATTTTCTGTCTGTCACATTGGAGGTGGTGATGGGTTGCACAGCAGTCATACCTGAAAAGGGGTATCTGAACTGCTTTAAAATGTCACTGACTTCATAGAATGTGTCTTGTTTGCAACAAACTTCATCCAAAGGATTTTGTTCTGATAATTTGTTATTGGAAACAGCTGATAAGAATCCACTAAATGCTATGATATAAATCCTATTAATAAATCACTATCAAAATAAGAGTAACTAATTTTACAATTAGTTGCTTTTAAAAGGAGCTTTTATATCTAATATATATTTCTTTTTGTAGAAATAGCTTCTGCAAAAGGTACATTTTCCAATCTGAAAAATAAACACAGTAAAGATATTAATCTATTGCTTTACTTTGCTGGGAGATAGCTATTTAAGTGGAGCAAAAGCATGACACTGAATAATGAGCAGCACACATTCATCTTTTCTCGGAACTGGAGTTGTAGCCCACTACAATTATCAAAAGATGACATTTTGAATATCTATATAAAATTCAGTGTGCATGAAGAAAGACCTCGCAGGAAGGCCTCGCAGTTTGTGTGGGGAGGGGAGGAAGAAGTTTTTAAAATGATTTTTCGTTTATTCTGCTGTTCAATGCAATGAAACCACAAAAACCAAACTGGCATTTTCCAAATATGTCCCAAGATAAGCTCCCTATTTACACTGGGGGGGGGGAGGAGAGGAAGATGGAATTTCTAACAGAGCTGTTGTCTTTTAAATCATCATTTGATGTTTAAGTAGATATGAATTAGTTTTAAGCTGTGTAAAGGGTCTCTTGCCCTAATAACTCTTCTATTGAATTCTGCTGGCTAATGCTGAGGACTTTGTATTTATTTTCAGCTTATATCAAGTTGTGAAAGGCAAGTGAAAATTCTTTGAAGCCTTCTTTAATGTGTTGTGAAAGCCTGAAGACTGATTGTGTGTGTGCCTGAGTGGGTGCATATATCTATATATATTTTTACGAACATATGTATTTTACACTGGGTATTACTTATTGCCACTGGTAAAAGGCTTGGAAAATTTGCTACTGGTAAAAGGCAGTTCTACTTGTTAAATGGACAGATACTAATGTGCTTCCTAGAAAAGTCATATATTTTGTTCAGGGAAATGTCACAGAATTGAAAGAAAAATTGCTCCATGGTACTTGGTGTTGCTCATTTCTAGAGAAGGGTAAACCAGAGAGTCACGATATACACAAAGAAGAGCTTTAACATAATTAATGTTCTCAAATCCTTTTAAGTGATTTTTCTTACCTCCCTTAAACTTTTTATTATAGTTTAGCAGAACTGTTTTTTCATAAACACCCGTGCAATTTGTCTTTCACAACACATGGTGCTTTATTAAACACAAAAACCATTGAAAGGCCTAAGCAAGAAACAATATATACTTGTGTTTGATAGGAAACTGTCAAACCTTTATAGAGCAAATTACTTCCTTCCCTTATCCCTTCCTATCTCTTGAGTTTTGCACACCTCTTATTTTATAATTTTAGGACAACTAGAAGCAATTCAGGAACCTATTGTTTCTCACCACTCAGTTTTCTGCATTTTCTTTTTATATGTGAGAGAACGTTTAAAAGGTTACAAACTCTTTAGGGATGGAACAATTGATTACCACTAAGCAATATTAATCTTGCCTGGACAATATGACTTTTTGCATATAGATTTCTGGCAGGGAAAGGGTGCCAAGTATCTGTGCAATTTCACTTCTTAATTTCCAGATAACAGCAGTACAAGACTGGGGAAAAGCACAAACTCTGTTGTGCCATTTGCTTCCACTTAACCAATGATACATTAGTATGAGAGAAGCAGATGTGAACTGCAGCATGACAATGAGCAAAAACCACCTATCAGGATGAAGATAGTGGACTGCTAGTAATCATCAACCACAGTTTAAGGGTCAAATTGTCAGATTGGAACAGACTAAAAAACTGTCTGGAGCAAGGTGGAAAAATACTGCATTTGAGTTGCTTGTGTTGCTAGCTGGAAAACAAGTTCTTACATGTACAACAAAGGCAGCTTAGACCAGTTGCCAGCTAAAATCACTGCATGCAGCTAGTATGACCCTTAGCTGAGTTTTCTCCTTCTGTTAACAATATGAAGACTGCCAGTGAAGTACTCCCTCTGTCACTTCTCTCTACAGAGAAGAAAAGATAATAGCATGTCAGTCACAAAGCTGCTGGCCCTACGGAGTCATCCAGTGAAGAAGAATTGGCTCATTTGAGTGACTTTACCAGAGGCAACATCTCTTCTGCTCTGCCAGAGCAGCCAGCCAGCCAAACCTCCCCTTTCTCTTTTTTCTCCCTCTTTTTTTTTTCCTTTTTATAATTTCTTCACAAAAATCTTTACCTTTGGTTGTGTTCCCTCAGTGGTGGTGCTTGTGCATGAACAACATATTCAGAAGGTCTTTCAAAATCAGTATCTGCCTGTCTCATTTAAATTCCCTTTAATACCCTTCCAACACAGTGAGCAAATGTTATTCTGCACGAGCAAGTACCTGAAACCAATTGCTCATGATTCCTCCATAGACTGAGGAAATAGTTACAACAAGCTTGCTTTTTCCTCCATTCTTGGGTATCATAGAATCATAGAATAGTTAGGGTGGGAAAGGACCTTAAGATCATCTGGTTCCAACCCCATTGCCATGGGCAGGAACACCTCACACTAAACCATGTCACCCAAGGCTCTGTCCAACCTGGCCTTGAACACTACCAGAGATGGAGCACTTACCACTTCTTTGGGCAACCCATTCCAGTGCCTCACCGCCCTTACAGTAAAGAACTTCTTCCTTATATCTAACTTGGACTTCCTCTGTTTAAGTTTAAATCCATTACTCCTTGTTCTATTGCTATTGATATACACTAGGGTTAAGCGTCATTACTCCAGAAGGTTTGTGCTGTCTATGCACTTTGTGATATGAAATTCTTCAAGAATGAGTTTCTCAGGCTTTTCTGTTTCTTTTTTCTTTTCCTTTCTAGTTCCTTTGGTATTTTTTCATTTTCTTTCTAACTTTTACTCTTGTACAGATAGATCCTACTCCACTAGTAAATTTGCAGCCTCATTTAAGCCAGCCTGTAGCACAGAATTCAATTTAGATCAAATAAAGGGAATGGAAGCTAGTCACATAATGTTGCAAATAATTTTTCTAGCTGTGTTCGGAAGTACTGAGTGTATAGCCAAGAGTGACACTTGTAACCATAGAACAGTTCTTCTAATAATGCCTTAAATAGGCAGAAAATAACCAGAGGATTTTTACCATCATGAAAGAATCTTGCAACAGATGATGACCTGCCTTATTGTTTAAGGTACTTCAAGGGAAGCAGGTATGCATTTTTTTTCTGGGCATTAGAAATTATAATTTGCACAATAGATAGAGAAGCAAAAGGGTAGATCTTGGCAGTGAAATGAAGAAATGGTAATATTTCACATTTTTCTCTTTCAGAGTGTATTAGAATTGAAGATGTTTGTGGTTCTTGAGAAAGAACATGGTACATTGTTTTAAAAGGAAAAAAATCCCTACCTCTTTTGAAGACAGGGTTATATATAAACTGTGCATAAGTGAAGCCTAAGACCAGGGAGAGGTTGGATTCTTACTTATTCCTTGCCATTTTACACTAAAATTTTGCCAGTGTAAGTGTAACTAAAACCTGCAATAAACTGTACCATGATTCATACTTGAGCAAGCCCCTGTGGTTGGGGCAGTCTGGGGTTTGCCAAGCATGATTGAAGAGCTGGGTCAGGTAGTTTGATAGAGAAGTTCTCTCCAACACCCTACAACACAGGGAAAACTACAGTTTTATTTTGATTTAGTTGCTGATCAATATCAACAAAGGTAGAACTACAGCATGCTCTGGCTATGCTAAAGCACTGTGTTGTTTTAGTGCATTGCAAAAATACACCTGTTTTCCTACTGCAATGCCACCAAGCTCCCCTAAGCTCAAGTGGGTTTTCCCTTTTCCATGCTTTGTCAGCAGTAATACTCTGCAGGTCAATCTCATTTACCCATCAGTATGTCCCTCAATGTCTTTTGATGCAGCTTTGCCACTCACCTGTGTAAATGCAATATGACTTTCAATATAATCTCTAATATAATATAACCTTCACAGCCCCTGGCTGTGCTGGAGGTAAGTGAAGGAGTGCAGACATGAGGAGGGAACACAGCTGAAGAGTGTGTCTGTGTGCACTGCACACACGCACACACTGGTTGCCCCTCCAAAATCTATGTTTTTCATATTAAGGTCTGGCTGGTTTTCCGAGAAGACTATTCCTGCCTTTCCATTTGGAAGATCGAAGCCTCCTTCCGACTCAGTCTTTTTCATGCATTTGAATTTCATCTCTACAAGCTGGACTGGAGAGATGACTTTTAAATGGTGTCAGCCTGACCCAGGAAAATTACAATGTCAACAGCAAATGTTCTGCAGGTCTGTCAAGGTTAATCTAATTTTATCCTATTTACTCATGTCATTATTTGGCTTGTGATAAATGGGGTTGTACTTTAAAAAATAATCTGAAAGTTTTCCTGTTAACATTCCCTACACATAGAAATTACTTTCCTTGTCTCTTCATTCCCATTTTCACAGAATCACAGACTGGCTGGGGTTGGGAGGCACCTCTGGAAGTCATCTGGTCCAACCTCCTGCTCAAGCAGGGTCACCTAGTGCTGACTGCCAAGCACTCTGCCCAGTTGCTTTTTAAATATCTCTAAGATGGGGGATTTCACAACTGGATATCACTGGGAAGAGGTTGGCATGGTCTTTACATCTTCTACATCTTTCTAGCTTGTTACATGCCCTGGCAGGTGTTGTCTAGAAGCTTGTGGAATGATGTTGATAGCAAGATCAGATATTTTTCAGATTTTTTTGTCTTTTTCTTCTTCTTAATTTTCTTAAATGGATTTGCATCTCAGAAGATGGTTCCTTGCAAGGCATGGCTGATAATGATGATGTAAGGAGATGTGGGAGGATCCTCCACTGCTACTTCTACCACTATTGAAAACTGGGAACTGAACATTATTACTGCTTGGTTTTCCCTCAAGCACCAAACAGGCGTATGAATTAAAAGGCATTTTTATGATATCCTAACATTCCAGGACACAATGCACGTCAATGATAATAGATGTGCTAAGTTACTAAAGCTTTCTCATTCAAGGATGCATGAGCTTCTTTTTGAGGTATTATTTATGAACCGTGATTTTTACATATTCTGTTACTTGTAGTTTTTTTAGTTACTCATTCTGAATTTTCAGCTTCTTATTTATCTCTCAAGAAAGCATACAAGGAATTTAATTTTGGCCAAACACACTTTGCTTACCATGTTTGGGCATCATTTTCCTCACGTAGAACAAGAACATGATTTGCTCACTCTACGTGGATGTATAGTAGAGGTGCACTTACAAGTGTGTGTGGTATTGAAATAAAATTATTTTTGATGATTTTACTATAGAAACCTAGGAAAGGGCACATCAGATCATATCTCCCGGCACATTAGTTTTCTCTTAACATGTCTTGGTAGTTGCAGTGAGGGCATTCATTCTCCTTGAACAATCCAAACTTCTGAGTTTGGGAAGGAAGTAGTGTTAGATAAACTTAACCTGCCATTTCACAGCTCTTTGTCTGTGTGTGTGTATACACACATGCATGATAGTGGATCCTGCTCTCTGCAGGGGCTGGAGTTAACCTTAAGTTAGGCACCATGATAAAATGTTAACATGATCTAATATGATATCTGGAGATTGTTTATTTTCTTGGCTTTGAGGAGTTGTGCACACTATGTGATGCCTTGTCAGGGAGGATAATCCAAAGTAATGGAATTGTATGATGTGCAGCACAGAACTGTCTCAGTTTCTGGTACAGAGAAAGGAATGTTTCAGTGGCCACCAAAGAAGTGCATAAGGGTTCTTTTGGTTTTGGTTTTCATTCCAAAGCTAAACATTGGTATTAAAATGACCAAGGTGCTTTTCTGGATCACACTGCTTTTCATAGCTAACAACTCATTACAAGCTTTTATTGGTAGTCTGGAAAAAATGTTTTTTTTTAATTGATTTCCTTTTTTTTTTTTTATGTGTACAAAGTACTTTAAATGATAGGTGTTATTAAAATTAATTTGAGGACCAAATACAGTGCAGAATAATTTACCAGATTCTAGAGAAACTGCAGCTCACAGAGGGGATCGTCTTCTTGCTCATGATATAAAACACTGAGTCACAGCTTTCTGTATTTTAACTCAAAATAACTGTACACTTGATTGTTATTTTCAGAAGTTGTTGATACTGTATTTCTCTGATAAGAAACAATTATTTTTTTCTTTAAATCAGAAGATTTCTTTGCATATGAAGAAAAGCATTTGTTGAGTAATATTGATTACATTTACCTGTGGGATACGGAACATAATGTTTTTCTTTTGGAGTGTTACTCAGCTAACCTGAGAAGGTGAAACACGCAGTTAGAAAAATAGGTACTCAGTAGACAGGGGAAAAAGATACAGCAGGGTATGATGATTTGCCATACTCAGTTGCCTACTACTCTTGTGTTGTGTGGTGAAATAACAGCCGCGTGGTCTATGTACAGAAGCAATTATTGTCTGAGACGCTGAAAATAGACCAGTTAATCAATTTACCACTTGTAATTCTAGCATTAAGGTAAGTATTTTCCAGGACATGCTTTTATAATGGCCTTTGTCTATCCTAAAGTTTTGTATTATTATTATGTCTTGAGGTAAAGTGTAGTTTGTGAAACGGCAAAATGCAGAGAAGAGCTCTGTGTCCTCCAGCAAAATGCTGAGAAACTGAATCAACTTTTTATTTCCTGATTTCCATTCTGGTCAGATTTTCATGTGCTCTAGGGCCTAATATCATTGCTTCTGTCTGCTACTTATTACTATGGGATACAATAATTTTCCCCTAAGTGTGAGCAGAGTATGTGTCTGCTTAGCTTTCTTGCAGTAAATATGTATTTCCGATTCTGCATTGAATTTTATAGCTGCATTGGAAAGGGACAATATAGAATAGTTTCCTGCAATAATGTTTCAAGGTCCAAATCTCGTATTCTGTCCTATCCTTCTTTTCATAGAAATGTTTCCCTATCCACCTGTCTCCACTTTTTCCCCAGAGAAGAAAAAGAGTGTTATTGAAGAGAAGGCAGACCTTTTCTGTTTATTACTGCCAGAACATCCCCTTGTGTGTTTCTTGGGCTTAATTGTCAATGCTGACTGTGGTTTAAGTTTGTTTTTCTTGCACCTTGGACAATAGAAGAGTGTATTATACGCAGGAGTTCGGAATAATTTAGAATCCAATTTTCAAGAACAATAAACAAATTAAGAGGCTGGTCTATCGCTCACATTCTTCAAAACCTTAACGAGCATAATGAAAATTGACTCTCCGTAATGGCAGCCATCAGTAGACTTACTGCTCTCCTTGGGATGTATGCAAGGTGATAGACCTGAAGTCTCTCAGTTACAGCAGGCTCTTTATTTCAGGTGCATTGAGCTCCCAGTGTCTGCTGTGCTACGACCATTAGCATAAGGCGGTCAGGTGCAGCAAGGGCAGGGAAATGTGAAATTATCACAGTCGCACCGAGAGGTGTTCCCCACTCTGCCAATTAACAGCATGATGTCTGCAGGGACTGTCAGAGAGCTTATGCTGGAAATGGCTGTTGGTTGCATGCAGTGTTTACAACTATGAACTAATAGGGATCTTTGTATTGACTATTGATTACTAGGGAGAAGGTTTTTCCCATGAAGACTCAATACATTCCTTCCTGTTTTGCTAGAACAACATCAATCAGATCTGCTATTGCAGGCAACAAACATTCCATGCTCAGACCATTGCACATGCTAGTTTCAGTACTGCATCTTGTGCCCATGAACAAGAGGGTAGTGTCGAGCCTACATGTGAAAATTTGATTTGAGGTTGATGTGTGTATATGACATTTTTAACATCTGGATTTTCCAGTGATGCACAAGTATCTGTTGTTTGAGATTTTGGAGTCCTGTTTTTCATTTAAACTGGTCCCAACAAGCTTGAGATGTTTTCATGCTGTTTTTTCATATCTCATTCACACCCTGAACACATCCTGAATGTTACGAGTGGTGCAGAGTCAACTGAGTGCTAATTTCTCATTTCTCAGTTTAAACAGACTTTGCCTTCTTCCAGGTGCCATTGTAAGATCAGCACTGATCTGGTTTGTCTTTTCTGGCAGCCTGAGAGTGCTCACCAACACTTAGCCCACCAACTTCAGCAGTAGCTGAATACTGGGACTGATAACCCCACAATTTAATGCCTGCAAAGTGTTCTGTTTGATTGCCAGTGGTCAGACAATACATTTATCCTTGTCTTACCAAAAGGAGCATGATTTAGCCGCCACTCCAATTACATTGATCTGACAAAATAGTCTTATTTGCAGCTGGCTGAGGTTATAAAGATGAATGAACATAGAAAATAGTATTTAATAACTACTAGGGTGTGGGAATAAGACAGTTGCTTCAAAATCCTTGTCTAATACTTACTTGTAGTTATATACAAAATGAAGCATATCAATCCCTAATAAGAGTAAAAATGTTTGCAGTAAACTTTTATGTCCCACTTTTGCCTGAAATTGCAGAATTGGTTTCAAATTTTTCAATACAAAACTAAAAAATAGTGAAACCAGAAGCAAAAAAAAGTAATTCAATTCTTCTGTACAATTTTATAAGTTGTCTTAACCTGTTTAATTTTTTCCTATTTTGCAGTGTATTTGAATAGTTACTATAGTTTGAGGTTTTGTAATAAGTTTGTTTTTTAGTTAATAAAGATATTTCCTGCTTTTTGCCAAAAAAGTTATTAGAACTCATTTTTACATACTCTAATAGAAGGAAAATTCAAGTTATGATAAACTCTCATTTGAAATTCTAAAAGTTGTTTGAGAAAATGGGGTCAAATACTGCGTTTTTATGTTAGCCAAAACTTCAGTAAAAACAGTGCCATGTATTTCTGGAGTTTTAATTGATTTAGAACTGCAGGGTGTGACTGTTTGGAAGGAAAAAAAAGAAAGTGTTGCTATTTCACTGGGTAGAAACAGTAAAGAAAGACCATTTTGTGTGAAAGTCATCAAGGGAAATCTGAAGCTCATGAAAATTTCTCAGGTTTCAATATCTTTTTTCCTTTTTTTCTAGACTGCAGACATCTCAAATCATTTACAAGAGTTGTGGCAGACTAAAACTGCTCAGTTTACAAGCACCCCTCGAAAGATGGAAAGCAAAAAAAATTATTCCTATGCTAGCTTGGGGAAAGGTGAACTAAGATTCTTTCTTTTCCCCTTATGTGTAGGCAGTCTGGGAGAAGGATGTTAACCACTGGTCCCTGATTTCTGGTCACTTCTATTAAAGAAAAATCCCCATTTCAGAGAGAGTTCAAGACTGTGGGAAATTAGAGGATAGCACATCCCATCTTTAAAAAAGGTAAGGAACTGTTTTTCTGCTGATCCTTTAACACTGTAAGTGATGTCTTCTTTTAACAACTCATTAAGTTGAAGGAAGAAAGGAAAATTTAAATAATAATTGATACTAAATTTTTTGTTTTGACCTGCATGTTCTAAGTTATAAATCAAAAAAAGGCTTTTTAATATTAAAAGAAGAATGTAAAGCATGTGTTCGTGTACTTAAAACTAATTTGTGTGAAGCTTTTCTGTACATTTTGACACAAAAAGAAAATAAGTACTGCACACAGCATTAGATATTTTCTTTAATTTCAACCACTGATGTTAGTCTTAGCCATGCAAAGATTTATGTAGTCTCTGCTCTACCAAGCAGCAATCATTTTTCCAAGACAGATAATAGCATGAAGAACGCAGCCGCTGGGAAGTAGTGCTAAGAAATAGTCCATCATTTAGGCTTTTATCAGAACAGATCTGCACTGTTTTCCTTTCTACCAGGTTTTGGATTGATTGCTTATTTGCAAAACATTTACGACTCTACTTTCTTGCATGCTCCAGTTACAAAAAGTATTGGAAAAAGCCAAAACCAGTTAAAACATCCTGTGCTGTGCATGTTTCCTTTGAAAGCAGCAGCAGTTTTCCGATTCAGATTTCCTTTTTTTTTTCTTCTTTTTTTTTTGGTGGGGAGGGGATGGGAAGGGAAGGGGAAGGGCCTGGGAAGAATATTGGAATTGCAAAAGATAGGTAATAATTTCTTTGTAGAGCAGCCATTCTGGAATGTGTTCCCAGGGCAAACGTGTTCATCAGTGACTTCATCTACGCTCTACACTGCATTTCTATAAAACTAGTTTCAGTGTCTGTCTAATGTAGAAATGCTGTCTTTGTTTTTGCACAAAACAATATGGTTCTGTTATTCAAACTTATTTATGTGATTTAGAGAATCTATCCTTTCTAACCAACATTACCCTGTAAATCAACAAAAGCTATTCGTTAACTAAAAGTTTTGCCTTACTTGCAGCTGTCTTCATAGGATGGTTTGTGTTGGAAGGGACCTTAAAGATCACCTAGTTCCAACCCTCCTGCTTCCCAAAATGTACATTTGATTTGTATGTTATGTGGCAAGAGAATGAATGATAAGCAGATATCATTGACAACTCTTCTGAAATTATGAGCTGGAATACATTGGCTTGTTAAGAAAAAAAGATTCTGTTTTCTTGGGATGGTCATAGTCATGAGGTCATTTTTGTATCATAAAAGCCTACTACACCTCAGCAGATGGTACACAGGTGTTTTTGAAATACCAGTTTGTAAGACATTGTCTGTTACTGTATTATGGGTAGGATATGTTCTTAATTTTTCAAAGAAAGAGAGTGTGCCACCACCAATGAAAAGTGCTCTGTGAAAGTAGCGTGCTTCTTACTTGCTCTTTTTAACTTCATATTTCCATGGCACTTGTAAGGATTATGGATTCTGAGCTATCTTCTCTTTCCTTTTAATAGACTTCATGTTTTGCATACAATGCGTCAGTTTTCAAATACCATATTTTATACTTTGCCGAGTAAAATACAGTACCTGTTGGCTTCAAAGAGCAGTCTATGAGTGTGGTCAGTTGCAGTATCATCTCCAGATTGTCTAATACAAATTTCATAAATAAAGTATGCAAGACCTAAATTCCTGTATAGAATTTGCACATAATTTTTCTTCCAAGAGAATTAAAGCTAGTTTTCTTTCTGACAGCGTACCCAGTGTTCTTTCGTAACCCACCCCCGTATCCTGTTGTTAAAATATTCTGCTTTTTACAGCAGATAATAGTACCAAAACTTTAATAGGAAATAATTTGTACCAGGAGTAGAGATTTTGCTTTATCCATAAGATTCTCCTTGGTGTAAATAATTTTAGAATATTTTCTTCTTCTTTGTTTCATTTGTTCTTTCTTTTTACCCAATTCTGATTTCTCTTACAATAACTGATGATTATGGATACACTTAATTGTACCAGTAACTTTAGTGGAAGCACAAACAAGGAATTTATGAAATGAGTCACTGTGCAATAATTAACTATGCAAATACTCTATTTCCTTATTTTAATGAAGAAGAGATCCTGCCAAGAAGATACAGTTGAATTAGTCAACATAATGTTGTAACGTTTGTTCATGGTTAATTTTCTAGGTTTCTAGACCTTTTTATGCTACACTTGTAATGAGTTTTCCTGATAATTAGAATAAATCTCAATGTGAGAAGTACCTTGATTTGTGAACTCTCTACATATTATTAATGTGAATGAACTGTTTGTCTTCTCAAATTTGCTATCACAAAACCAGCGAGGAAGTCTTTCACTATAAAAAGACTCTGATTTCATGCTCTTCTGCAACTCAGCCTTAGCTTGCTTTCTTGCAGAGCAATGTCATGCCCTCCTGCTAGCCCAGTGCAGGCGTGACTTCGCACACCAGAGAAAGCTGCTCATGGTGGTTTGCCCCCTTGGTGCCTCTGGCTGCGCAGGGCTGGGACCCGAGGTGGTGAGCTGTAGAACTCAGCTGGGTAGCACCATGCTTGCACCATGTGAAAAACTCTTCTAAAACACTCATCTGTGCTTACTAGAGCTATGTCTGCCCACTGCATGGTCCTCCCCAGCCTGTGTCCTGTTTAGAAGGAACCAACTTCCTTGTCTCCTCCATGACCAAAAAAGAGCCAACCAAAAAGATGACCTGAGAATTGCAACAATCTGAAACGGTGTTCACACTTCCATGGAAAGTATTTTCTGATACGCAGTTGACTAATTAGTTCAGAATATCACATCATCTGCAGAAACGGACAGAACATTGCAGCAGGAAACTCGTGTGGTTAAATCCATCTGCTAATTGCTGTGGGGCAATAATTACAATAAAAAATCTAAAAGATTTAATCAAATATTTTTATGATGTGAAAACTATGCTGTGAATTTCAAATATTTGTTTCTTCTATCATCCAGAAAATCTCCTGGTTTTGTGTATTTCTCTCTGTGAACAGCATTGGAGGCTACCAGTTTCTGAGTCTAGGTGCTTAATCCTTGTTCTAAGAGGTGTGAGATTCATGCCTACTGTTTATCAGGTTGGCAACCTGTAAGCTTCTGGAAGTTGAGATGGTTGGGTTTTTTTTAATTATTACTGTCAGGAGAAGGCAGTAGGTAGATCTGTTACAATGAGGTAGCTACACCTGAGTGCTGGGATCTCCAAGAGAGCCTAGAGGGGGTGAAGCTCCTCCATAGAAATTTCTTCTGAAAGCCAACACTGTCATGCTGAAGAACAGTTATTCTTGATCAACTTGCTTTGAAATAATGGTATGACAAATACAAGTAAAACAACAAATGAACAAAACAAGTTGCCATGTCACGTTTTTCATGTTCCATAAGCCTCTCCATATCTAACTTAGCTCATTAACTTTTGCATCTGCTCTGTTTCCCTAGGAAGCTGCCCAGGATGCAAAAGCTTGTCTTGATAATTTTACAAGAATAGTTTTTTCTGCTTTTACTTCCCCCTGACAAGACGGATGGTATATATCTATGTTAAAATCAGAGCAGTACTTATACTACAGTATTTATACTTTATATTCAGCCACTAGATGACTCTATGTTGTTGAAACTTTGTATGTAATATAGAGTAAGACTTTTGGTAAGAGGAGTATAAGAGCTTCTAAGGCAGAGGTAATTTTTGTGGAATTATTAGATTGCAGTAGTGTTGCTTAGTTCTAATTAAATCTGTTTATTTTAATTACCAAGTTATAATTGGAATTAAAATTTTTATTCCTAGTTAGATTCAATACTTCCAAGCAAGATTTCCGTGCTCACCAGGAGTATTTTGGAGCAATTTGTATTTCAAAACAGGGCTCAGACTGTGGAGCTTGACTGGTTTTTTTCAATGTGTTCAAAATTTCTTGTGTCAAGAAAGTTTTTTCACGCAGCCAGAAGTCTTGTTTGCAAAATTTAAATTCATTTCTGCTTGGAGTTTTATTTTTGTGGTCCTACCAATGTCAGGAACTTATGCTGTTTACCCAGCTTTAGTTAGGCTGTGGGCTGCGTTCTTTTGATTTTTTCTGTGCTGAATTCTGAGAGGATATCAGTGTATAGCAAAATTATCTAGGTCAAAAGGTGATTTATGCTTCCTCTAGAACTTTTAGAACTGGGTCAATTAAAGGATTGCCAGAAGTCATTTTTTTGTATGGCTGCCCCTCTGCTAGAGTTTTTAAAGTTCAAAATAGGATCTTAAGAGTACTCAGGAATTCAGGTTTGTAGGTTTGGGACAGGCAAAAACTGACACAAATCCTGATTTGACTTTGCTAATGTGGTATTTGTGATGTCCTGCCTTGAGTGTCCAGCAGTAGCTAAATATTTTTATAAGCCCTAATTCAGGAAAAGAGAATCACATGCTTAATTGGAATATAATTTAGTGCTTCCTTGAGCTGGAAGCTCACTGGGCCTTAGTGGCTAACTAGGAAGGAGGGCAGTAAAGCTCTTCAGAAAATTCTAAAAGGAAAAGACACCTATGTAGGTATCATTGCTTAATATGATACAGCATGTTAAATTCAGTACAGGCAATTGACTGACTACCTTGTTTGTATTCAAAGATTTAAAACTCCAAGTGGCTTTCCTCCCCTCTACCTGAATGAATCTCTCAGCTGAAATGCAGCTCAGAGACTTACACAGCCTTTAAAACCTTCACGTGCTACTGTTATTTTTACTTCATGTTGCACTGCACTCATTGAACTTCTTGGAGGTGTGTAATGTCTTTTTAACTGGCAATAGGCAGAGGTGTCTTCAAGACGAGGTCCTTCTTCAGCTCCGTCATCTTTATCATTATGTAGAAAGGGGAGCTGAACTACCCTGTTCTGTTTGGATAATGTTTCCCACTGCAGGGTCCTGCTGAAGTTGCTAATTTTTGTTGATATAACTCAGGATAAAAAATGTCATATAGTGCTGGTTTGTATCTTGCTCTTTTTCCATATTGCATATGTTATTGTCTAAAAGCAAGACTTCTTCCCCAAAAATAATGGTTCTGGAGAAGAAGCAAGAGTATGAAAAATATGTAACCCATAGGCAAGTTTTATTAGAAAAGCTCCTCGAGGCCTTTTAAACTGTTATTTTAATCTGGATATATGTTTTACAGGAGGACAAATGCCATAATTTTTAATGTCTATCACATTTTTATGTCTGGAAGATATAATGTGCCATTATAATACTCCTGTGTAATGAAGGCAGTAAAAGTATCTTTTATTGAGCCTGTTAATGTAGTTTTTTACCCCTTGGTGAAACTTCAAGTATGGAAAATACACAGGTAGATAATGTAATTTGAAGAAAATAATTTTCTGCAAAAAGGATTTCCGTGTACTTCTACAGCATTCTGGTAGCTAATGCAGTGCTTTATACTGTAACATTGTTTTACGCTATTAAACTGTTAAATACAGAGTTCACGTATGGCACTATTTGCTTATTGTGTTAAACAGAAGTACTGCAAGTGCTATAGAAAGTATTTGTTACATAAATATATAACACTATTAGTTGTTTCCATTAGTGATCAGAGGAAGTAATTCAGACAGTAAGACGGAAAATGTGTTCTGCACAGTATGATTTTCTTATTACAGCACTCTGCGATTCCTTGGCAGCATGACTTACTGGTGCTGCTGCATTTTGTTATGAAGCACAGCTATAATTTTCACATATTAAGTATTTCATAAAGTAATGACTATTGTACCCTCACAATACTGCTACTGCATAGTTCCAAAGCAGCCTAAAATGTAAGGCATTTTACTGCATGAACAATGATTTAAAAATAAGGGAAGCTGAAGCTCTTGTTTGATTTCAGATTCTGAGTGGTTACATAAATGTGTTATGCTATACTTCTTGTTTCAGTAACATTTGAAAGAAACCCCAAACAAACCAAAACAAAAGCACCCAGAAAAAAACATGGCTGCAACTGAAAGCAATACTAACCAAAATGTTCACTCTGACATACTGGGTACTGATGAGTCAGGTACTGTAATAATAACCTGGGTTTTGGTTGTAAGTTAAAGAGACAGAACACATTTTCAGTTTATTTACAGAGGAAGCTTTTTCTTCATAAATTACTGCACAGAATCTGCTTATGCCTGTGTCTTGCAGTTCATTCTCATCATGGATGGCTCTTCCAGTGTCTTTATTGGATGGTCTGGAGAGTATTTCATCACCTAGGCTAGCAAGATCCAGGTATTTGTATAGAAAGTCTAAGTTACAGATTTTTACAGCAGGATTTGATTTAGTGTTCTCTTCCTTGCTTCCCTTTCTTTTTTGCTTTTCCACATCATTTCAAGCTGCAGTAATGTTCAGCTTAATTTTAGTATTCTGTGAACAAGAATTGCTGTAAGAATCAATATTCAGTTTATTTTGTCTTTCCTCTTTTAAGTGTAGGACTGTTAATTTCATTATATTTCTGAGTACCTTGTCAAGGTGAATGTTCTTGCTCTTCAAATATGTGTCCAGTTGCTTAATATACTTTACCAAGAAACTTTCCTGATACTGAATCTATACTTTCTCTGGCAATGTTTTGCCCTAGAAAACACTTGGAGATGCCTGAACAGCCCAACTTCACTCATTCTTCTGTAGTCTCACAGCAAAAATCAAAGTTTAGTACTGAAAGACACAATTGTCTTTAAGGAGTCAAAATGTAATTTTTCTATTCCCAAACTTATGGGATTTCCTCTCCTAAGCTATAAAAAGAGAGCTGCCATAAGAAAATCTCCAGTGATGGAAACATAGGAAGGAATTATGGCACAAAAAACTGGATCATAAATAAAACAATTCTTTTAGGTTCCAGCTCAGAAAGTTGCCTGAGGAGAAAATTAACTAATTTCCTCAGTTGTGGTTTTGATGTCTTAGTTGTGTACATCATTAGTGGAAACAATACCATCTGTATATTTTACTTCTGCTGAAGTGTTATTAAATAGGGTGAAGACATCTTTCTTATTTTCCCTACTCATTTTCCCAGCTGCCCTCATGGAAACCAGCACCTTTCCAAGGAAACCGGCTCAGTAATTCTAGAATTAATAGATCAGATAATGCATTTTAAAAGACTGTCACATGAAAATGAAGGGCACCCATCATCACTATACCTTAAGAACTTGTAATTAATGTTAAGTACATAAGGGAAATTTATATCACCTTTGTGATGTCTGTACAGAGTTGTAAATGAACAAGACTACAGTTCAGTCAAGTTGAAAGAGAGTATGAGTATTTATAAATTAAAAGATACAGAACTTATTTATGGAAATCTTCATTCTAAAAAGCATAAAGCATTTCCAAAAATGATTGAAATGCCTCTTAATCTGCAAAGAAATCTGACCTTTATAGAGCACTAGTTACAGTATTAGAAGTTAACAGGACTTTCTTTGGCTTTAAAGATTTGTAATCTATACCAACTAACTAAAATTTAGCTGAGCAAGATCATTCCACCCATGGTGTTTTTCATTTTAGTGTAATAGAGCAGACCCAGGCTATCCACCATGTAAGGGCTTGACTATGTCGGTGGCAGCAGGGAGTATGGACAGTAGAAAGACTTTTGTGGGAAAGACTTTGTTGTTTGTGTTAAAATATATAGTTGATTTAACTATAAAACAGGAGCAAGGAATTTTAGATGCCTGCACTAAATGCCAGTTTCTCGTTATGATTTAAAGAAGTTTGGAAGAACTGTGCAATTGTAGCTCTTAAGAGTTAAAATACTGCTGAAAGTTAGCCCCAGAAAAGTCAAGCTCATGAACTGCCAATTTTCTTCTAACTTCATGACCTTGACTTTGAAATCCTCAAATCGAGAAGGCAGTGATTTTAATCTTTATTTGGGATTCACATGTAGCTAATCTTATTTAAATCCCCTCTACCTCCTTAACTTCCTCCCTGCTCTTTTCCTTCTGTCAGCCCTTTATTCTTCATCTGTTTGCCTTAAAGGTCCAGGGTGGATGACTCAATGGTTCCAATCTGTATCAGCTTAGATACCAACTCCCATTTAGGGATAGCAATATCATGCTTTAGCTCAGTAGGCAGTCATGCTTTTTAAGCAATTTTGACATCTAGAACATTCTTTTACTAACTGTTGACTGCTGCACTCCTCTCTGGTTCAGAAAAGCATGGTGTCTGCAGTCTTTTTAAAACACAAAACAAAAACCCAGCCCAGCTCTTGGCTGCACAGATATTACCAAAGGTAAAACGTTATGGTATTGTTCTGTGTTCATTATTTTGAATTGGCCAAAACACTGAAAATGCTTCTGTTTCTTTAAAATGGTGTGGTATTTTGTGCTGTGACTACTACTGAACGTCTAGTTATTTGAGTGAACAGAATAACTTCGTGTGTGTTGAGGTGTGAGGTGACCTCATTATTCCTAAATCTGTTCCCGTTTTGTAGCACTTTTTAATCAGCTCTACTCTTTCAGCTGCTCAAGTGGTTTTTATTTCTGCTGTGGTTGTGTAACAGAATTTTTTTGAAATGTCAAAATCGCAGCAACATAAGTTGGTTAGTTGAGCCAACCTGGTAGAAATTCAGCTGCTCATAGATAAGACAATAATGGAGCAAGATCAAGCAGAGTTTGTAGCTTAATAAGATAAGAAGCAACACTTGCAAGGCTTTACTTTGATGCAAGCATAATGATTGATTAATAAAAGAGATGCTTCTTTTGAACCAAGAGCTCTGGTAAAGATATTAAGATTTATCATTTTGGTTCTGCTTGCAGAAAATCAGGGCTTCAGAGATGCTGTGTAGAAGACTCTGGTAAACTCTTGGTTCCCCGTGTGCCTTCAGATGAGCATGTCATGGGGAGCACTCATAGGCACTCTGCAATCAGTGTGGTTTTCGGGGCAGAGGTGCACATCCTTGAGCTTCTGCTCCCTTTGACGCTTTGTGTTTCTGCTGGTGCTGAGGACTGTGCTGTTGGGACTGTTGATCTGGAAATGGGGTGCTTGTCCACTCACAAGGAAATTAAAACAATTATTGCTCAATGTTTACTCAGTGCACACCAGCACCCTTGCTGGTCATTGCCTAGTTTCATTGCACAGTTTCTTTGAAGAAGCAGATTAGGGGTGGATGACTGTATACCATTGCAAAGGCCATATGCTGCCTAATTTCTTTTGCTAACTTGAGAGTTGTTCCATTTGGACCTCCAGCATTTAAAGGACAAATGAGAAACAAGTATCCAACTATGTTGCTTGAGAGTTCTCTTTATTGTCTCCCTCATAGTCCCTATGGGACATGTTTTGTCTAAATAATGTATCCAATCTCTTCTATCATTAAGCACCTTTCAGAAGCTTCCTGGTTTCTAATGAAGTGGTTTTTGACTGGTTCACTGTCTGCCACTCTCTTTTGATTTCTCTTATTAGCTTTAGTATTTCCCACTGACTGCATGTAACTTGGAGCACTTTAGTGAGTTGGTAATCTGTGGGGTTCTTAACCAGCAGGTAAGTTTTCTGATCAACTGTATTTCCTGAGTTAAAGATCTAGTGCTTCTGCTAAACTATGGTTGCATTAATAACCTCCAATATCTACAAGTACATATGACAAGGTTTTAGCAATCCCACTGCTTCGATTCTCTGTCACATCCAAAATAGGTCAAGATGAAACATAAAGTCAGCAAAGCTGTTGAAAGGAGGCAAAAATTCAGTTTGGCATCAGTGGACAGCATCATTGCCAATTCAGTGATGTGTTATTTAATTACTCTCCATAGAAAAAAAAAATGTAAAAGCAAACCACTCATGTACCTAAATTTTATTTATTATTATTATTATTTTACATGAACTGGAGTTGGTTGGGAAATAACTGTTATCTTTTAAATGTCTACTATATTATACTCTTTAATTATTGAAACCTATTTTCTTGTAAGTCAATTGAAAAAGAAATAATTTTCTCTTTAAACCTTGACTGCACAGAGTTGAATTTTGTCACTTCACCTTTTAATCCTCTTTCATTTAGTGTCTTGATGCGTGAGAAAACTTGTATTTCAATTTTCATCCCTGCTCAGTCAGAGGAAAGCTGTGGCACCAGTGGCAGGCAGTTTGGGTGTGACTGAGATAAAGCTGATATTAGGAAGTTACAGGGGGAGTGTTTTCTACCTCTTCATCACAGGGTTGTTTACCAGTTGTTTTCATGCCTGTTGTCTGAGTGATGCTGCTCCTCAGCTGCTGTTATAAAAAGTCCTTTGATAACCTTGCGTGATGATTAAACACTGCTAATTGTTCTCAGTTAGGAGATTGTTTCATGGTCATTCATGCGTCTAGCTTTGATGCTAGATTAGGTTGCTCCATCTAAAAGGTAGCTCTTTACACCCATGCTTTTCAATATTGTAATGTCCATCTCTAAGGTGGATCTCAGTTATGTGGTTTGAAGTGGTAAAACTGCAAAGGACTTGAATAGCTGCAGAACATGCCCAGGGGAGTGACCACAGCTCTGATCCACAGTGTTTGCTTGGGTAGTCATGCAGCCTCTCTGATGGTCCTGAGCCCTGCTGCCTGAATTAATCCTGGCTTTCTGGCTATTAGGAGGGATGGTAGATCAAGTGTAGTGATGAGAGAGGAAGGCTTGAGGAAGCTGGGTGAAGTGGTTTATTTGCTGCAGGGAATCTTCGTCTGTCAGCTGCTGGAGTGGAGGAAGCAGCCCTTTTAAATGGGTCAAAAAGGTCAAAAAGCCATGCATTTCTGTCAGACCACAGTAGTTTCATCTTTCTAATATTCTTTTTTTTAGCTCTTTTTAATTAAAAATTAAATTGGGTGAAAGTAATTCTCTTGGCTCCTGAGAATGTTTCATTAATGAAACAAAATGTGTCCCTAAAGAAAGAAGTTTCTAAACTCATTATTACACATAAGTCTTAACATATCTACCAAAAAATCAGTGTGAGATACCTCAGAGAAGAGAGTGACAGGAGAATGTTACCTCAAGCTTTTTATTTTATCTTCTCTCATTTTCTGTTCAATCCTATTTGCCTGTGTTTTGGGGAAATGATCCTGCCTATATTTCCAGTGCTTAGCAAAATGAGGCCACTAAGCAGCCTGTGATTCTTCAGTGTTTCTCCAAACGCACTGTGTTTTTAATTGACTTGACAGAAGGAGATACAAGAAAACAGATATTATTAAATGTTCTATGTACAATGTACAGTGGAATAACTAAAATTTTCCTCTATAAAAGTTTTTATCTTACTTACTTCAAGAGCCTCTCTGATTGGCATGCAAGTGCTAAGGACCTCTGTTTAAACCAGATGATAACCATAAACTTTGATTTCTTTTCACATTAAGAAAGTACGGTCTGTCTTTACATCTTGATTTTTATGAGAAGCACTTTTTGGTCTAAACACACATGTGAACTTCACATCTTTGGGATGTGGAGGCCTAAGCTTAGCCACTTGTTGCTGATCTTTGGGTAAAACTTGTAAAACATTATTTTGAACACACACCATACAAGAATTTAAAGGACAGCATTAAAACATTAATTTCCCATAGAGAATTTAACTGCATTATAAGCTACTTGGTTCCCAGGAGACTGAAAATTAGACCACACATTTTTATGCTATGTGGGATCTGGAAGCCTAGCTTTACTGGGTATATTTTCCCTTAAATCCTGGTTGCAAAGAGCTGTTCATGGAAGAATGTCACCTCCGTGAAAGGAGCTGTTGGAGCCATGGGAAGTTTCATCCAAAGCACAGAAGAGTACTGTAACAGGCTTGCTTTAGCTCAGCCTAAGTTGATTGAGAACTGCATAATGAAGTCCTTTTTAGGTTTTATATTCAAAACTTTACTGCTTTCTAAGAAGGATTTGCATCATTGTTTCTTCTTTTATAACAACGCAGGCTGCTTATTGCTTGTCTTTATTTCCTGGTACTATAGGATGCTTCAGAAAATACTAGTGTCTGGCACAATTTATCTTGGAAAAATCCAGCCTCTTTGTAGTTATTGCCATTAAACTTGTCTTGTAAAGGTAAAAGCATGGATGATAATACAATAACAAGATTTTTCTGACTTTTGAAAAACTGCTGCCATTATTCATAGCATGTATAAAGAGTTGCCTAATATTCCAGGTATACCTTGCTGCCCTTGTGGAAAAGGTAAGCTATTTTTGGCTTTGTACTTGGGGAAGACTGAGCAAAAGCAGTTATGTAAACTAATGTACCAAATGAATATCACATGAAAGATCAGCCAGGAGGTCTTAGCTATCAATCTGAAATTACCTTGGCTCTTGCTAGTTAAAACCTCCCTTAGCGTATTCCACAGGGAGAGTGCTAAATAAAAGCAGAGTGCTGAAATTCATGCTGAGCTTGATTTGTAAGGCTGTTCCTACAAGCTTCCTGTCATGTTACAGTATGTCCTTCAGAGTTCTCTTAAAATCATCAACAGAAAAATCCAAACAAACCCTTCTCTTTGGTGATTTCATGGCTTTTGTTTCTTCCTCAGAGAAGATCAAGTCTGGAGCTCTCTGACTTCATCTGAAATTGTAGGCATGATCAATTTGTTTAAGAAACCTTGTAAGTACTTGGCTGATTCTGTAGATTATGGAGCACATGATGTCCTGTCATTCAAAAGCTCACTGTGAAGTTTTTGTGGCTCAGTCTGGACTACTTTCAGCGGGGAGCTGGCTGACGGGGGAATGTGCTGTGCTTATTGTTTTTAAGCAGGGGCTGCTGCTAATGTGTGTGCTGCTTTTGTCCATTTTTATGGCAGTCGTAATAAATAGCGTATGTGTGGAGTCAAATCCAAAACAAAGAGGTTATTCTGGTTTATGTTTTTGCAGGTAATTCCCTGTGGCATCACTGAGAGCTTTTTGCACCACTGTGGGAAACTTGGCTTCCCCAGTTTGTGTTATGTCAGATGTTGTGCTTTACCATACCTTTTGAAATGGTCCTTTTAATTGATGAAAGCTTAGAATTTATGGATTTAAATTTTGAAGTGAATAGAAAAGTATGTTCTCATTTAGGATCATCTGGATTATTTTTCAAAGTTGTCAAAAAGTTTGCTAATTTTAAATCTTACTACTATGGTTCTAATTTCAATAGCTTTCCCTGTGTAAGTTGTCAAATATCTTTCAGTTGCACTGATACTAACATTATTTCACTTTTATTTCTTGCATTGGATTTGCAGAGGTTATTTGACAAATTCAGAATTTACTTGAGTTAAATGATGTGAATGGACTGAAGCAGTATTAAGTTGTACTTATGTATAAATGCCAAGCATGCTACCAAGCAGTGGTGCTGGATTCATGTGGTGTCCTTCTGTTCACCTCTTTGTTGACGGGGTTTTGGGGCTTGAGGTGGGAGTGGGATAGGGATGGGGGAGAAGGTTTTATCTTTTAACACTTTTGACCAAAGTGTTTATAATAAACAGGACTCGATTTCAGCATGACATGTTGACTAACATCCTAACATGACAAAAGCTTTAGTCTGTTTTCAGGTTTCCTGACTATATGCCAATTCCAGTTCAGAAGTTAATAGTATCTCTTTTCACCGGATTGCATGAAATTCCACATGAGCTTGTGCTACTGAAAAGGTATTGAGAGGGGAAAAGTCTCTGGCTTCATTCACTAACTGCCCTTCAGAACAAGGTGTGAAGTCCCCCTGTCACTGACCCTCAGGTCAAACGCTTTCCCAGGGAAAGGAGAGAGGAAGGAATGTAAAAAAAAAAACCCTTGCTTCTCAAAATGTAATTGAATTGACTTTAATTATGGATTTAAAGGATGGGAGCAGTAAGATTTACTTTACATGCACTATTGAGGAATTCATGTAGGAAGAAGAGACACAAGTGTTTGAAATACCTGGCCAGCTCTCTGTTGTCATCTGGTAATAATTCACACGGCCCTTTCATTTGTATTTTGTTGAGAAAAACAGAGTAGGCTTGAAATATAAAGAAGCTCTTAACTTCCTATGTGAAGGAGTGGGAGTACAGCTTGTCCATTCAGTACAAAGAAAAGAATTTACTTGTGTGAAGTTTTCAGACTTTTTTAGTTTTCTTTATGCAGCCAACTTCACCAGTGGTGTTGTGGGAATGAAACTGTTTCTCATGTGGCTTTTACACTTGTGTTAGCTGTTATTAGTTAAGTCACAACCAAGCTGCAAATTCCAAACCCAGGGCTTCCCAGAATCTGGTTCCTGCTATTGTAGAAAACCATTTGCTACACAATTGCATTAAATAAAAGAGTGCATTGCTGTCTTGTTTTACACTGGGTTTTGTGGTCGATTATGGTATAGCACTTCTGTAAAGACAAAAATCCCTGGCAGCCAGCTGTGGGGGAAGAGTGATTCAACCTCATGTGAGTCTTCTCTGAAAGTTGCTGTTCTAGGAAACCTGTGTCCATGGCCACTGCCTTCTTTCATTGAAAAAGGATTGGCTAAAATATATCTGGTTTCTATGAGGGTACTTGTGCTTCATGGATAGGATTAAAACTAGAAAGGTAAAGAATATCTACAATTTGCAGCCATCTAGCTGAGGTGAGTGATGACAATTTTGCATGCCTTGGTGGTCTTGTTCATAGAATGTGCTTCTGTGCTAGAGCTTTATTTTGCCTTTGTTTTCAGTTTTCATTTCCTTTTCCATCCTAGTATGTGCAATGTTTTCTGATATCTGTCCCCCACATCAAACTTTCTCTACCAAAATGGGTAAAGAGCGAATTTTGAATGTTATGCTATTAAAATTTTGTTGGTAACATCTTATTTGGGATATTTGTTTGTTTGTGATTTCTTAAGATGCATACAATTTATTTAAGAGGTAATTATGACTTACCTTACTCCTATATAAGCATTAGCTGAACTCTAAAAAATGGTAACATGAACACAGGTGAGGTATACATCCACAAGTACTCTAAATAGGATATCAATGCTTGTTATACATGGAACATGAAGTTTTAATAGCTCATGTGTGGAGACAGCCACTAATTGTCTAACTTGGTCATTTATAATGAAGGCATTTGTTATCTTTGTTTTATAAGTTTTCTTTCAGAAATGTTGGGATGCATGGTCTGACTGCCTCTCCCCACTGGTTAGTGGTGAATTTCAAATTACTCTTCTGCTGCTCGAGCAGGATGGCTGCTATTGGAAATGCAACACTCAGCTAGGTGGAATTCTTGTCTGCACTGTCCTTGCCATGCCTGCATTAATTTTTCCTAATTACTAAACAACTTACACTTAATGAGTTGCAATTAATCAGTACCTTTTCTTTGCTATACATACAAAATTATACTTCCAGTAAAATGTTTCTGAACTAGTTAGAGATCTTGACACAGTGTAGTTGGGAGACTTCTGTCCTTTAGTTTACTGGTTTGTTATTAAATATTAAGATTAAAATCTTGTCTCCTTAATCCAAAGATGCAGTCTTTTCATGTTGTTGTTCTCCCATGGCAGACTACATTAACTCTTGTTCTGGAATGCTGTTTCTCTAAATGACATGTCCTCTTTAGCTTACAGAGCAGAGAACTTGTCCCATTTCACAATATAGCCTTAAGCAGGGATGACCAGCTGCTCTGTGGCTACATTTGCCCCAGCTGACTACTCAGGTGCTGGAGGGCAATGAGAAGTTGACTCTGCAGGTAGTGCTTGGGCTATCCTGAAGAACAGGTAGAGACAAACCTTACCAGTCTGATGGCATGGTCCAGGAGGGCAGGGCAGAGAAGAATAGCTATTCACAGTGAGGTTAGGACCTCAAAACTTTCTAGCTCTGGCACAGAGCCCATTTCAGCTGAAGAGAGCAGGATGCCTCAGTGGCTGTGCATTTACTCATCAGCTCCTTGAGAGGCTTTGCTTTTCCCCATTGTGAATCTTTGAACAGAGCCTAAGATGTTTTCAGTAAAAAACACAAAGTAAACTCCCTTCCCCCTTCAATTTGGGCTTGCTCTGCTGGATGCCAAGTAATGCTGGTAACTCTGCATAAATTACCCAGGACTGAGGTCTTGGAGCTACTGCTTGGGTTCCTGTTGTGCTGTGAGTAAGCACTGTCTTTCTACCATGGCTGCAAAGGGTGATACTGTCTTCTGGAGAGTTTGTTTCACTGGGGGTTCTGAGGACTCTTCTACAGGCATTTTGTTTTTGTGGCAGATGGTATAAATAAATGGTCATTTGATGTTAGAAGGAAGTAACACAGATTGCCTACTTCTTGTTGTTCTTCCTAAGATGTAAGGTCTTGCATACATTTTGACAGTCATCCTGTCTGCCCTTTTCCTCAGTCATGGTTAAAATACTCAAATAATTTTTTGCTGCAAAGTAGTGAAGTGTCACTCTTTTCTTTTTTTCTTTAAGTTTCATTAAGTGGTTATCCAGATGCTATCTGTATTACCTACTGCTAGAGCTTTAGGATACAATGTAGGTGATACTCCTGCAGGAGTCTGTTTACCAAAATCAAGTACATGTATTTGAACACCCTTTAGTCACATGTCTGACTGTGGTTTCCAGACTGGCACCTGCAAAATAAGTAGCAGCTTCCCTCCTATTAATAAATATGGATATATAACAGGAAGCTGTATGTATTCTTTCCAGGATCTTTTTTCTTTGGGTCTCTTATTTTGTTGTGATGTGGTGTAGTTATGCATTTTACAGTTTGGTTCCAAATGATTTACAGCAGAAAAGCAGGAAAAGGAAAAGGAGAGACTGCTGTTTCTCTTGCAATTGAAACATACCCTCTGTTGGAAAAATCTTGGAGAAAATGTTGCTCTGCATTGGCATCACAATGTATTCCTGCCCTGAGACTGGCATTTTTCTTTCTTCCATCTAATATGCAAGATACGGTCTTAAAAAGTGAAGAAGAGGGGACAAAGGGGTGGGAGAAGCCTAAGCTTAATTTGTACATTTTGCAAAGTTACCTTGACATAACTGGCAGTGCTGTCACTTTGTATACCTAAATTAAATGGTTCTTTCCTCTGACTGTCCTGGGTGGGTGTTAGTGTGCATATGGTTTTTGGGCTTTAGCTCTTCTGTTTAAAGAAGAATCAAGATTAGTGCAGTCATTTAGGATTTGGGTTTTTTTTTAATGCAGTAGAAAACTTGGTATGGGGACCTAGAGATCTCACAGAGGGCCAACACAGCCACTGGAGTGGCTGTTCTCTTCACCTTGGACTTTTGGCTATAAATGTTAATCTTCCCTCTCTGCATGCCATAATTAAAAAGACTGTCCAGACACAAAGCAACTACTGTGGGTTCCATCAGTTTGACAGATCTTTCAGAAATGATCATGTGAGGAAAACTTCAAAAAGTGCAACCTGGGTTTGCTTTGAGATGCTTTCAGTGTCAGCTGCAAAATGCATCAAGGAGAGAGATGTGAGCATCCCTTGTGGCTAGTTGGCCACATAATGGAAACTGATTGCTTTTATAAGCTCTTCTTTTGGCTTGTTTTTTATGTTTGTACTGTTACAGTTCTCTCAAAATTGCCTGTGCTGCTGTAACCCCTGGTGATATTTATAGAAATGGAATACTGTTTCAGCTACTGAACACTTGTAATCTAGATAAATCAAGAATAGATGCGAGGCAAGTAAAAATGGTTAAAACTAGATTAGGTTAAAACCTCTCTTCTCTGTCCCTACCCCTTTCCCACCTTTGATTTCTGCAGTTTCTCTTACAGTGATTGCTTTTGAGCCTTGAAATTTACAAGTGGAGCAGAGATATTGGGTGAAAGTGTGTTTATGCAAGGTGGCAGGAAAGGAAAAAGGAAAGGAAGCTGAATACAGTTTCATCAGCATGGGGTTCCCTAGAATCTCGCTGTGAACTTCCCTTAACTGGATGGGCAAGGTACCCATTACTGTACCAAGTTGCTTGAGAGGGGATCCAAAATATGCTTCAGCACCCGCGAAACAAGTGTTTAGAGCTGCTGACATGGGCTCCTGCTTTCATCCATGTTTGATAGTCAGACTCTGACATTAATCAGTACTGTGAGCAGAATTTCTGTTTCTTGTTTTTATCACTGTATGGAAGAGCCTGGGGGGTACCTGATCTGCCAGAAGGCACCCTGTACAAGTGACATTTCCTGGAGTGATGCTGCACCAGGAGACTTTGTGCTTGGCTGGTCCTCTGGGATTTCATGGCTGCTGTAGCCCCTCAGAGTACAACAGACGCAACCTGCACTCCCAGTGTCTTTCCAAGGCTTATTAACTACATACTTGGACATTTTTCATTGAGGGTCCATGTTGATGGCATATTCTAGAATCTACAACACATTCATTTCCCTTGGCAGTAGTTATGTTTAACCATGGCACAGGAAACCTTATGCTGTGCCTGGCCACCTGAGTCTCCTCCATTCTGTTTTGTTCTGAGACATTGTAAATGGTAAATAAATTCCAGTATGGGCAGATGATGTTGGAGAGAAAATGCCGTCTCCTTCCTCAGTGAAGTTTAATCATGTCCATCATTTCTGGCTAAATGAGATGTATTTCACCAGTTCAGTGGCGGTAATACTTTGTAATCTCAGCACAGTGCGATGGTGTGTGATTAACATGATCACTCGCATCCTGGTCTGGCAAATCATTACCTGGAACTGAAACAGCATGAAAATAGAAAATAGTTTTATCTCTTTATTCCCACTGTCTAGAGGGAAGAAGATGTTTTACAAGGAAATGTCTGGTTGGGCTAGTTCAGGGGTAGAAAGAGTTCATTTGTGCAAAAGCCCTTTTCTATTTTATTCATTTTAGACATTTTTAAAATGGTCAGGCTTATAAGTGCTTGAGTATCATCTCTTTATGGCTGCTTCTCCTCCTCTTCAAATTTGCCTGTTCATGAGTAATTAGTTTTGTTCTATCATAAAATAGAATGGGTAGGGGGAGATTTTACTTAGCATCACGGTAGCTCGTTTTTTTCCATTTTGATGGTACAAATCTTATAAAGAGCCCTTTCTTAATATTTCTAATTTGAGTGTTCATGCAGATATCTACTTGGTTGACATTTAAATAACACTGCTTCTACTTATTAGTGCTTTATGTTAATAAATATACTCAATGTTACCCAAATAAATTCGATGACAAAATACATCTACTTGAGTATTCTATTAAGTGAATATTTTAGTTTTGCAAAGATCAGAGAAAAATATTCAAGAAGAGTTTGTTTCTTAGATATCTATAGAGAAGTCTAAGGTACAAGATTTCATCAGATTTCTCTGAATTTTCCAGTCATTATTTCAAGTGACGTCCTGCTTCTCTATTTTATTTCTGAAAAGCAAAGGCAAACCATGATCACCTCAATTCTTCAGTTGTCAAACAGCAACAGCTCCACTGAAAACATACAAATCATAATGGTTTTGATGTGTGTTCAGACTTTTTCTTTCTTTCTTAATAAATAGCCACAAGGAAATAGCTTCTTATTCTGTATATTTTATTACATGGATGACAAGATGAGGACCCAAGTCTGTTTCAAGCTCCTTTTCTAAAGCAGATCTAGTGTTTGAGAAATTGGCCAGAACTTCAACCCAAAGACTTTGAGTCCTCTTCCTGTAACAAAAATATCTTGCACATATCTTGTGTCAGTGCTTGGCCTGGATGCTGAAGGCAACACAAGTGACTTTGGTGTGGATTTGGGAGAGCATCTATGAATTTCCCGTCCTTTGACTCTGATGTGTGAAGAAGTTGTCTGAGATTTGCTTTTGTGGCTCAGCATGTTGTTGCCTGCTTGCCATATAGGGACAGATGATGAATAAGGAGCAAAGAGTCAAGGTTTGAAAAATGCTTTGAAACACAGTACTAGTATAATTAGTGATTAATACTGGTTTTGTCTCCATGGTCTTTTTAATCACCTAAAATATTGTTACTGAAGTTGTTGTTAACAGTGGTGGTTAAGTGCTGGCTCAAGTGAAGCTTTTCTCTTGATCACGTTCAAGTCAATACTGAGACACCAATTTAATCCTTAAACTGACAGTAATCTATGTTGCAAAAATTGGCAATTTCAGGAAAAAGGTGGAAATGGCCACCTATCTGTGGCAGTCAGAAGGGAGATCCACTGAGGACTGGAATAACATTGTGTCAGCAGGAGAGGTAAAAGTGCAATATTATTCTGTTCTCTGTGCAGCACAGAGGTGAGGCTGTGATGCTAAAGATGGGGAGGAGCAGGAGGAGTTGTAAACTGAGTAGAGGAAAAGCCTTTCTGACTTGCAGTGAAGATCTACTCAGGTCTGTCATATTTTGGTATTCTGAGGATCTGTGGCTGAGTCTCTTGCTTGCATGCTTAGGGGGCAAATGTTGTCCCTGAATAGAATAGAGGACATCTCAGTTTTTAATGCCTGCTGTTCCTGAGGAGGATAATCTGGGACTGTGTGTGTAGTGGAAGCTGCACAGACAGTGAAAAAACAGATGTTAGATCTGTAGGCAATCTCACAGACTGAGGCCAGCTGTCCCAACTCTTAATCTGGCCACAGTTAATATCAGTTTGTGCAAAGCATTTGTTTACCAGAAGTAAGTGAGCCTGGTGGAGTGGTTGGGAAAGGAGAGTGTGCAGAAGAGCAGAGGAGCAATAGTGAGGAGGTGAAAGTGTCCTCCTTGCTTGGCTCTGCAGAGCTCCACGAGAAGAAGTGGTTCCTTGCAGGAGCATGGCGTTTTCCAGGCTTTGGAGGGGAACACAGAGCAGGTTCTCCACTTGTGCTGACTAATGTTATCTCCCACGATGTTTTGGCAATATGATAATTGAATCCCTTCTGATCACCTTGCCCAACAGAATAAGGTGGTTGTGGTTTGGTTTTCTTCAGGAAAAAAAAATCTAAACAAAACCAAAAACCTTCCCTGATGTGTACTTCTCTCCCCTGTGGTTTGCATCATGCAAATATTCACTTTGGTCTGTGCTTTCTTATCAAAATTGGCTGGAGAATTTGTGAATGCCATGATTTATGAAGCTTGATTCTTAAGAAATAGTTTATTTTCCTTACTTCTCTACCCAGCTGTATACCACAGCAGCATGGTTCTGATTCTGTGAAATTGGAGATGGTCACAAGTGTTTTAGCTCTCTCGGACGCATTCAGCCTGAGTTCAGATTTGACTTGGCTTTCAGGTCACTCAAATATGGGTTTTTTTGTGACTCATTGCAAAATCTAGAGATGGTTTTGAGATTCCAACCCTCTAAATCTGGGGAGGGGAGATGGACTTACTGCCTCCTGTTCAGCTGTACCTCAATAAAACTGAATGAAGAAATGATTAAAATAATATTTCTACTTTAGTGGTTGGTAATCTGCTTGGAATTAGACCCCTTTTAGTCTAGGCTTTTTTATATCACTGAATTCTCAGAACTTTGAAAGACAACACACAGGCATAAAGTGATCATTTTTGGTTTATTCACCCTGTTTTACGTCACATGTAGAAGTATGCCTGAACTTTTTTTAATATATTTTTAATTCATACAACCTGGTAATTTTACTTGTGATACATGGAGCTGCTCAGAAGGCATATGGACAGTTTCCAATCCCCCTCTCACAATCAGACATCCCTTACGGGGACATAAGACAAAATTAAAATTTTACTCTCTTCATTTCATCTGACCTATTTAAAATATGTTATCAATCCATCTGAATTGCAAGGGTAATATTCATGTTTGTTGTTGTATATTAAGTATATATATATTGTATATTTATGTTGTATATAATGTATACTAGACTGAAACTGTACAAAACTGAAAGAAAATCACTTGAAGCCATTCTTTGACACTTGCCAGTAAAACTCGCCCAAGTTTTATCTGCTGTTTTTCTTCACTAATTGGTTATTATTGTTTTGAGTAGTGACAATGCTTTGAAAGTGCTCCATAAATTACTAGTTTTAGTGTTCGCAGATGCTGTATGTCACAGTATGTCTTTATTTTCAGTTTGTGTTAGGCAGCAAAAGTAGAAATACTGTATCTGATCTTGCATGACAAGAAATTTTTATCCAATAAGACTGCCATTCATGTGACATTCAGGAAAGAATTTCTTGTGTCAAAATGCACCAGCAGTGTATTAGTTTGTTCTTTCCTGTATAAAGATGGAAAAAAAATCCAAAATGCATTGGATGTACCTACTTGTTTTCAGCCTTGATTTATTAGCACCCAGTGATTTATTAGTCACTTGGCTCTCCACCCCTTTGCTCAGGTAGTAACCCCTATCAGTTCCAGGAGCTCTGCCATAGGATGACATATAATTTCTTTGTAGCTGCACCACAGTGCTGGCATATACTTACCCTGTGAAGAGCTGGTGTTGCCAGGTCTGTCTTCTCACCCATTTCTAGCTGATTTGGGCTGCATTATTAAAAGAATGGCTCAGCAATATGCCCTAAACTAGTGAGTTTGTACATGATACTTCACCATTGTCTCTTATTTCTGTTATCCCAGTCCTCCAGCCCTCCAGTCTTTCTGGCATGGTAGTCTGACTCTCCTTGGAGTTCAGGATATTTCTCAACTTTGTCTTATCGATAGATGTCAGCAGTATGCTGTTACTGCTTGTGCCTTATCACTGAAGAGGTCTGGTCTACAAGTTTCGTACTCCCTTCATACAAATTAACATTTTCTATGGTAAGCCACTAGTTTCTGTGAGGATGAAATGCTCCTTCTTTCACTGGGGAAAAAGTGGGAAGTGGCATGGTCCAAAAGTGTTGACCAGTGCAATACAGGACTTGTTCTAAGAGCTGGCAAGGCAGTAAAAACAATTCACATAACAAAGTCCCCTGCAAGACATCTTAGTAACAGTGATTTGAGTGTAGGATCCTCACCTGCCAGCAGCTTGTGCCAGCATTGAGGAGGTACAAATGACTGCCAGCAGCTAGGGAGGGGCAGTGGGAAGGTGTTTGACTGGTTTGGGTTGTATGCCTTGGACTTCGGACTGCTCTGCGGCAGGGCCTCAGGCAGGTAATTTTGCCTTTGGTTGTTTATCCTTCCATCTGCAGCTTGGCCAGTAGTTCAGGTTTTAAATGCTTTCACACAAGAATTATCTCATTTAAAAAGATGAATCTGCTAAAGGAATCCCATGTTTTGTTTTGTTTTTCTCTTGAGAAGGAAATAATGAGCCAACATCTCTCTACTGCATTGACCTTAATGCTTAGTGCAGATCTGGAAACCTCATATAAAACCCCACATACCAAAAGGGTCTTCCATCATGATTAACTTGAGTTAATAAGTCTTTCCTTACTAAAATAAACTTTCTCCCTTCTCTTACATAATGGCTTAATGTTTAGTTGGTGAATCAGAAGCTATTGCGGTCTCTTCCTTTCTAAAAGTCTCACATGCATCACTGAGCCCAGAGCTATTATAAGCAGGTTTTATCTTATCCCATATGTTCTGCAATGCAGCCCAGCACCTCAGTAACATCTACTGCATTTACTTAACCCTTCTGTAAATGTCCTTATATGTATGAACCCTGCTAGATGCTGTCACCATGTTCAGGATGTGTACCCCAAGTTGTTTTAAACCCCCTGGCCACTAGTTTGTAACCTGTATCTGGGGCTTCCTTCTGGAAGCTGGAAAAGAAGGAAACTTCTATGCCACAATAAGGTTTGCTGCTGAAGTTTCTACAGACTTTCTCATACTGTCTTCCCTGCTGGGAGTCCCCAATATCCCCAGCCTATCCCACACATTCCCAAAGTGACTTGCCTGCTCTAGATTTTGCTGCTTTTTTCAGAGAGCAGTGTCTTCCCCATCCAAAAGGCTGGCAGTAGGATGGATTAGGGAGGCAGGATGTTGGTGCCAAAATAAAGAGTTGGGTGAGGAACGTGAGGATTTCTGACCTCTAGGGCCACTAATTGTGATGATTAATAAAAATAGCAGGCACAGAAATACAAAAGGTGGCTTGGAAGGCTTTACTTTATAGATGGGAAACAAGAGGAAAACAGGAGCTTGAAAAAAAAGGGAGGTGAGACTCTTGCCAGAGCAAATGAGATGGAAGTAGTGGATAAGAGCAATATTTATTTATCTCTAGTTTTGTAGTTTAATGCAATCTATATGTTTTAAAACTCCTCTTTACTCCTTCTCTTCATTAATATATCTTCCTTGCCTTTAAAGACCAATGTGCCTGCCCTCAGGCAACAGAGGTTAAGTACTTTTGCCTTGAGATGTGTAAAATAAGCTTTTGCTTTTGTGTCAAGAGGAACGTTGAAACAGCTCTTTCCTTACTCTGGACGATAAAAATATATTATATGGTGTTTGAACATTAATAGACTCTATTATGCTGATTCATACATGTTTCCTAACAGCTGAGTAGTTCTGCTACATATGGTTTCTTTAGAAGTACTGGGGAGGAAGAAAGTCACAAAAAGGGCTGTTTTTTATTGAAATGTTTTTGCTTCTGCAGGTGGCAAGGGAAAATTGATGTTTGTGGAAAGTAAGGTTGGTACTTGCAGTGTTATGGGTACTTTAGGTAGTATTACTAGTTTATATCAGGTAATCCAAGAATACCTTATCTGCTCTGTGGGACAAGGTTTGCAAGAAATAGTATCTCTTATAAGATCATTTGATACTCTTGGAAAAACAGGCAAGCATTGGCATGCTATTTTTCCTTTGCTTTCCCTAGGTGTTTCATGAGACTGTCGTGGCTGCACCTATTTGTTGCCTTTGATTGTTTTCATTTAGTGTTTCTCAAGTATTTGATTTAATCTTTGGTCATATTATATTATCTTATCTCTGTCACTGTGGGGCTATTACATACTGTCAGCTTTATGAGTGTTATGTGCTATCATTAAATGTCTCACACAGTCGAGCTCACTGCTGGGAAGTTACAATATTGAATGTGAGCATTTGAACTTTTTTTTCTGTTGATCTTTATTGCCTTTGTGTTATCTTAAATATTTCCTCAGGGTCTTCCATGTTGTGACTGCTTTGTATATCTCAACTGTGTCCATCTGTCAACCCCAGCTCTCTTTTTAGCTACATATAGAAGAGAGGGCAATGGACTGAGGGCAGGTCATGGAGGCAGAAGATGTCCAGAAACCAACTTTCCCTGTGAAATCTAATGAACTTTGATAGGTACAGGAGCTCACGCCTATTTTAAACCATGGGAACATTGCTAAGCAGAACAGAGCCTCCTCCTCATTGCTCCCAATTTGTTTGTGTTTCCTGGAGGAGTGGAGACACACCTCTCTGGGGAGCACTGCTTCCAGCTCTGAATGTGAGTGTTCCGGGATAACAAGCAGCTCTGGGGACTCACAGAAATGGATGCACTGAGATGTGGAGTGGGTGGGAAAGCTGGAGGCAAGTGCCAATGCTGTTTTGCATGGGGAAGGTTGGTGCCCTATGAGAACAGTGGGCAGGGGGGAGGCAGGGAGGCTTTTTCAGTAGGGACCTGAAAACGAAGAAGTCTGTGTAGATGCATGGCCAACCCAGGGCTCAACAGGGCCCTTGTTGTAGTGGCTGTCCCAACTTATTTTTAAGAAAGCAGGAATATGCATACCATTAGCTTAAAATCAAGGTGGATTTTTTTATTACTGATACTGGCAATGTAGAGCATAACAGCCTTTTTCTGCTTTAGAGACATGATTACAGGTTGTCAGTCAAGTTACCCTCTTAAGAGTATTTTTCAGTTCCCTTTTTGCTTCAGCTGCTGTACTGTGCCCACAGCTCAGTAACTCACCTGCCCTTTCCCTGCCATGCAGTTTTTAGTGTGCATGCTTGTGGATTTCCATTCTCTAAATTCCTTACAGAAACTCCATTACAATAATTCATATTCTCATTAATTTAGCCTATTACACCATATTTTATGGCCATTATATTCACTAACAAGGAACACATTATTTTGGAGACAGCTTCTGTGCAATATCTCATACTACAGACAGGTATTGCAGACAAGTGCTGCATTTCACATAATGAACAAATGTCTGTGAAATCTCTGCAAATCCCATTGCAAACCTGAGGTTTGAAAAATCTTGGCCGCAATGACTTCAACTTCTAAAAGCCACTATAAATCCTGCTTTTGTTTATTTTTCCCCATAACGAGAACCTTTCTGCTCACCAGCTGATGCATTTACTTGGTCAGCCCTGCTTGGAGAGATCTCTTCCTACAGGTTTTCTCACGCATCCTACTGTGGGTGCCCCCAGCACTGCAGCCAAGAGGTAAAGCTGCAAGGAACCAACACCTTGTTACAGATTTAGTTGTCTCTTCTATGACTGTGTGAGATGTTATTTTTCATGTGAAGCTTGCTTGGCTTGAAAATTACTTTTTTAGGTGATTCCAATAGTATTGACATCTCCTCTGCCCCATCCAGTGTTGCAGCCTCACTCTTGCATTGTGCTTGTTTGGGATACACAGCTTGCTCTTTACAGTCATTTACATCTCCTCCCTCTGCAGAGAGGTAGCTAAATCTGTATTTGACCTGCGCTTGTGTTGAGGACCCTGTGCAGGTTTTGAAAGGCCTCACAGCCCAGGAGTCCCAGTGAATTTTGGTGACATTTAGCAGTTTAACTACAAGCTATCTGATGGGGACTTGTCAGCTGGTGTGCTGCTAAGACTTTGCCTGAGGCTGTGCCTGATTTATCAGCAATAAAGCCCATTGCACCTGCCTTCATTTTGCTTGGAGAGCACCCTAGAGTGAAATAGAGCATGATAGAGGGAAAGGTGCTCCTATCAGTCTCTCTGCTGTCATTGGGAGTGGAGGAACCATGTGCAGCCTCCATGATGACAATGCTCTCCAGTATAACTGGCCCCATGTCAGGCACTTCATGTCTTCATGCAGCTGACAAATTATATGACAGGTTAAAGATTATTCTAATCTGCTCTGCTGCTCTTCTGGAATAAACTGAGAAGGGAGCATTTACCATATGTGCTGTGTTATTCTAGCTAGCTATCCAACCTTGTTTATCTGTCGCCTTCACACCTCATGTTTTTTGTGATTTAAAACTGATTTGCCGTTAACTGTTTACAGTGATTTGAACAAGAGAGGCTTGTCAAACAGACAGGAAAAAAGATCTAATTGCTGATTTCCCCTGTTCTCCTGGGGCTGGATCTGCAGGATTCCCATTCCAGTGATTAAGGAGAAAACCAAATGGCCCAGACTTGTTTCCTGGCTATCTCAGCGATTGTCCTTGACACAAGTCAACAGCATAGGATGTCCCAAGCTTCAGCCTTTCCTATCCCATTTTTTTCTTTCAGATAGACAGGAAGGATGAGTCATGTTTGAGCTCTCACATTAGAGACTGAAAAGGCTTTTGTGCAGGGCATTGTCTGTTGCACTGCCAATGTTTAGATTCCTTTTTGTACTTGTTTTACTGTTACAGAAAGCATTTTACCCTGTAGGTGATAGCATCCCACACCTTCCTCCATAATACCTTGTGAAAATTTTACATAAATAGACTTTGCCTTATCGGTCATTCATTGCCTTCTTAGGAACCTGGAAGGGAAGGCTGCTCCTTATCTCTGCTCTGGCAGGATGGGGAATAGTGTATGCAGCCTGTGCAGAGAAGGGCGTTTGTTGGTTTTGCAATGAGTCATGAAGCCTAATTTAAAGAATTCACACTTAGCAATGTGACAACTGTGATGATGGGGTATGGAGTGGGGAAACAGCTAAGGGACATGTTAAATCACATGGAGAAAAATAAATCTTGGCTGGAGACAACCGTGTTGGCTTTCACCCATTTTGATGAAATGAAAGCTGTGTTGACCTGTCTCATGTGTTCAACACCTAGATTCATAGTTGGTGAATCAGTACAGTAGATTTAGAGTTGATGAGGTAATTCACAGTTATATCTGAAAACCTCCAAAAGAGGAGGGGACAAGGGTAATGTGGATGAATGACACAGGAAAAACCTCCTTTAAAAATGCTGTAGTTGAATTGATATATGCAGTGAATTACATTAATCAACAGAAACACATCACGCAGCCTTCCCTTTCAAAGAAGGCTGAGGAAGCAGGCAAGGTGGGAACTGTGGAAAACCAGCTCTTTCACCGAGTCTTGTGTCTGGTACTGGTGCTCTCTCCTCTGTATGTGCTGCCATTTGATTTATGAGTTTTTGCTGGCAGTCTCTGAGGCATGTGAAGGGTTGGTGTAGCTGTGGCCTAGAGCAGTAATTTATTTCTTTCTCTGCATGACTGCCTGCCTGTGTGTTAGGGGTTTTGTGTAAGAATATGTTTCTCTAAAGTCAGAATTGAAGATCAAGCAGTTGGCCTGGCTGGAGATGTCAGTTGGTCAGCTTATGGAAAGCAAAGCGAGGGGACAGGGAGAATAAACTTCTGAACATCTTTCTCTTCTACACTGGTAAAACTGCTGCTTCAGTTGTTTTTCTCATCTGCTCATTGTGGGTCAGTGATCCTGGATGGAAAAATTCTAATGCTGGGCATGAATCTGAGGTTCATAATTCAACTTTTTATTTATGTTGCTACTGGGATGCCCTATTGTCTTAATGAAGTTGTACAAATGCTCTATCGTGACTGCTCAATGAGAAGAATGGTACCTGTGTAAACTTCTTGTGTATCTGTAAAGGAAATGCAGAATTACTGTCTGTTGCTTCTGTGGTTATATTTCAATCTAGATTTCCTACTTCATCCATAATTGGGTACAGATAGATTAACAGAATGGCTTTTTTGCTCTTTGTTTAAGTTTGATCCCACACCTGGTTCAACTTGGGCTCGCTGGCACCAGTTTGGGAACCACTTGTCACTGGAAGTAGCCAGATATGTTTGGGCACATTTTCTCTCTCTGAATACCTTGTAGTTATGCCTCCAGCAACCACAAAGGGGTGTTGCCCAGATGTGGCTTTGCTGTACACAGGTATAGCAGAGTGGAATGAAAAACCTGATGTGGTATTGAAGAGTACTATTGCCCTACAGAAGATGTTTCCTGATCAAATGTTCCTGTGGGTGCCTCTGTATTTTGCAACCCAACCAGTAGCTTTCTGCTGAGCAACAGCTTATATGAAGAGTAGAGCATGATGAGGCAGTGTGCATGCATGCAGCCTGGGAGAAAAGCACTGTAGGGATTTAGAGACCTTATGAAAATATTTGTCACCAGTATAACATGATGCTTCTCAAACTGGGTTATGACAGGAGGCTAAAAGTTGGTTTAGAAAAACCTAAACAACTCAACAAAGTAGCTTGTTTTAAGTAAATTCAATGCAAAATTAAGTAAAGTCAGAAAAAGAATTAAGTTCTTTGACAGTTATGATGTTTAGAAAATCTTTGGTGCATCCCAGCCCCAAGAAATTAACCCTTTCTTGACAGTGCTTAACAAGAAACTCTTGGTACTTCTTTTCAATGGATGTGTGGATGTGGGGGAAGTACTTTGAAGCTGCCTTTATTTTCTTCAGTCTTTGGTGGGGAAAAAGAAGTTTTGTTTTGTTTTATTCCAGTTAACTTTTTCATTTCTTGTTCCTGTCTTCATGTCATTTTGTCTTTTGCTGTGCTTTTTTTGATGGACCTTTTAAAATGCAAGTGTCTCAGGGAAGGAATGCTGGGTCAAATTCTGTCCTCAGTTACTTGGGGAAAAGCAGTCAGAAAAATGTATTGACTTGCTGATATAAAGCTGGATGTTCATTGAAGTAATCCATTGGCCAACAGAATTTTATCCTGTTCTCCTTGTTCATTTGCAAATTGACTTGTCTAGTTATGAGGCTACGTAAGTAAAATACAGCTGGCTATTTTTAATGGCTTTTAATTCAAAGCAGAGCATCCAGTACCTGCCAAAGCGAGGTGATCAAAGCAGTGCTTGTCTTTAGGAGAAAAGGTCAGAAGTGTGGTGTAAAGCCTAAAAATGAGCTTCAGTGTAATTTTATGCCCCTGCAAAATTACCTTCTCTCTTCATTCAAATGTTCAGCTGCTTTGATACCTCCAAGCAGATCCTTAAAACCAAGAGCTGATGTTTTGGTGCTCTTACCTTTGCTTTGTCAGTCTGATGCGTCAACAGCAAGCTGCAGCCCTGCATTTACATTGCAAGCGCCAGGCTGCTTTGGGCTGGTGACTTGCTCTTTGACCTCATTCTTCCTTTGAACCTGCTGCCACGGTTCATGCTTGCGAGCTGCGTCCCTCAGCCCTGCGCCTTTCTGTCTTGTAATCCGCAGACAAGAAAAAAGCAGGCAAATTCCAGCCTTTCAAGAAGCTCTTTGGCAAGAGGAAGAAAAGAGAGCCTGTGCCAGACTGCGAGGAAGCCAAACTGAAGCCCAGCCACTCCTTTGGCAGCATCTGCAACGGCACCTTCTCCTCCGATGAAGAGGCAAACGGTGGTCTGAGGTAAGCACGCAGGGCTGCTGCCAGCCGTGCAAATACAAAGCTTGTTCTCCCTGCTTTTAATGAGATTAAATTCCACCTCTGCTGAGTGGTAGGGAGTTGTACACCATTTCACTTCGTAAGTGTGCACATCTCAGTGCCTCCTCTGAACGTGACACCCGCTGCTGTAGACCTTGAAGTCTCGGTTCTTGCATGTGTTACTTATCGGGTACATGTGCCAGTCTGCAAAAAGGAAATCCCAGGGCAAAGCAGAAATGAATTTGAATCTGGCTCCGTGATTTAGCAGAACTGCATAGTGAACACCTCAGCAGAGGTATTAATGGCATCTGTGTTTTAAAGTACAGATACTTTATTATGTACTTCTCCCTGCAAGGTGGTATCTCTGGCTCAGGACAGGCACATCCTCTTTCAGTCTATCCTGTACAGGTTTTGCATTGTAGTTGGGATTAGCAGATAGGCTGCTTTTATTCCTACGTGATTTGAATGTAGAGTAGAAGGAAGGGAGAGCAGAGAGGCACTTGGAAATCAGATCATATTCCAGCCTCAAGAGAGGATGACAGAAGGACAGCGTGAGACTTCCCTGTAGAAGTGGTGGGAGAAAGAAACTGCAGAGTTAATTTGTCAACACTCTCTAACTAGGAACAGAACAGAAAGAAAAACAAAACAAAACAACCCCTCCCCCCCCCCCCCAAAAAAAAAAGAGCCCACCCACAACCAAAACCTAACCAAAAGAAAAACCACTCCAACCATAGCAGAAAACTAAGGCCACATGCACAAACTGATTGGGTCATTAATACTTATTTCACTTTCCAACTGAAAGCTCTCAGAGAGGTTAGTTAACTGCAGATCAAAGCCTGCTTCTTTGGAAAAGAAGGAGCTGTTTCCACTGGGGACTGTGAGTATCTGAAAGTAACAAATAATCCAAGACGACCAAAAAGCCATACCAAATTCCTCTGCTCAAGAAAGAAATGTGCATCAGGAACATCACTCTGCATGGTATTTTCAGTGGTGCAAAATCATAGCTGTGAAAGCTTTCTAATTACCATTATTATATATTTTTTATAGCTTCTGGGTTTTTTTGCTCCATTCTGTGAAATTCTGTAAGTTCTAGGTTTTCCTTTTGCTTTCTGTAGTGCAGTCTTGTATACCTCTTTTGCCTGACCCAACTTTTCAGAAAATCAAGACTGAGCATAGCCACACTGTAGATGCAGATGTGACTGTTATTGCATTGCACTACTTGTGTACATGATGCTGAGTGACTCTGGGAAGTTCCAGTACCTTTTGCCTCAAGGGCAAACTAGTGAACAAGAGCAAATTCAAGGGCATCATCTCACTATCAGGGATTTCCCATTCAGCGTAACTGAAAATGCAGTGCCATGCCCAGAAACAAACAATGATATGGAACTTGTACCATTCCTCAACAGTGAAGGTGTGGCAGACCCTTGTGAGACTGTTAAATGCTTGCATTGTTAAATGTATTATTTTTTCTAATTGATAAAGGCACTAAATGTAAGCCTCTGGTGGAATAAATCAGACCACGCAATTTAAATCACAGGGGATTAGCACACGTGAAGGGTCCCATGTCTCATCTCCAGTGGAACATTTCATTCTGTGCCTGTGATTTCTGTTTTAGCCAGCTAGAATACTCAGTCGAAAATTTATTTTCCCTGTCAGGCTTTGTGGTGCAGATGTGGGTGAGATTTGATACTAATTTTCAGTTCGCAGGTAGTGTTTGCCACATTACTCATCCTAAGACAAGCATAGATGTTCAGTGCAGTGTATTAGATTGCTTTGGGCTATTTGGTTTTGCCACTCCTTTCTATTTCCAGCAGCATGGCTTCCTCACACTATATTTTTTTGCCTTTGCTATAATTGCAAAGATTTATGAATTGAATGCAGGAATAGGCTAAGTAAAATAATATACATGGATTTTTACAAGTTTTCTGACAGTAAATAAGTAGCCATACCTTCCACTATTCATATAGACCAGAAGAAATATAAATAACTACTAGTATACTTATATAACCAAAATCCTGAGTAGTTTTATAAATCATTTGCTTCAAACTTTAAGAACATACGACAACTTTATAGTTAATGAAGTTCCAATTCTTCAACAGCAGTTCAGGGATGCTCCCATTCCCTTAACAGGGCTATGTTACTTCATCATCCTGTAAAGTACATTAATTTATTACCTGCAGGTGTTTCATGTGGACTTCGTGTCTTGTTTTAGGGAGAGGAAGTTATTTTGTAAAGATATTAAGGGAGGAAGCTGCTTCATGAAGGTAGAGACAAGCAAACAAATGAGCATAAGCTAAATAAGGCATCTGTATTGCTTCCAAGACCTAAGCTAGTATTTCACTCCGTGCTGTATTGGCTTACAAGCCTGCCCAAAGCTAATGAACAAATCTCTAATGGAGACTGTGCCGACTGGGTGATGCAGACATACCAGGAGCAATTTAGGTAATCTGCATATGATGTAGATTGACTAGCTGAGTTGGAAGCAGCCTGAGACACCTACTTGTCCATCCTTTCTTACAGATACTTCCTGGACTCATCAGATACAAATAACTTGCTTAGTATCCTGATATATGCACACATCAACCTATTCATTCATTCTTGCTGTATTGCAGTTCTCAGGTGGGAGGTTTCCTACTGCACTTTGTCTTGCCCTGCTTTGTGAAAGACTGGAATTCCTTTTCCCACTTTTTTATTACCTTTACTGAGTTTGCAGTGTTAAAACCTGTATTCAGTAACTTTCTGTCCTGACCGCATGAGCTGGGAGATAGAAAGGCTTATTACCAGACAAATCAAGTTGTGTTTGTAGAGCATTACTGAAGCCTCCAAAAGCTTTTGTTCTGAGGCTATGATTTGACACTTTATAAGATTTTTACATTAATGTTATTTGCCAGTTGACACTAATCAAGCATTGTGAGGACATACCTGAAAGAGCACCAGGGTGGTGCCCTACAGAAAGTTTGTCATTCTGGGTTGATGTCCAGAGGCAGCAGAGAGTTATTTTTTTGTCACACAGGGTACAATAGAGTCCCTTTACTTAGGCTGAATGCAGTATTTCAAAGGACCTGCATTTAGACCTGTCAGGTCTTCAAGGCTGAAGTGTGACAATATTGATCTTCTTACAGGGAAAAGTCTCTCAGCAAACTTCAGTTTTTGAATGTGCCTGACCATGAAATGGGACCCCTTTATTTACAGCATTGGGCAATTCTGTGTGAAGCAATGTAGACTAACAGTAAAAAGTAATCTGTGTACCTCCTTGCAGCTTCAAAGAGCTCCCAAGATACATTCCTCTGTCACATCTGATTTCCATACACTGGGATTTCTTTTTCTTTTGCTTATTAGCCTGCTTTCTGCAGTTGGCTTTTGTCAGTTTCCTTATTTTCTTTGTAAATGCCCCATTTTAAGTGCACTGGAGACCTCATCTTGGCAGCACTCTGATTTCAGCAAGTATCTCGTCAAGCTCAAACAGATCATATGGACATTGTATGGCTTTTAGAAACAAAGCACGCTTGGATTTTCCTCACTTGTGTCAGCTCCCCTTCCTTTCCTTCCTTATGGCTAAATGCAGTCACTGTATAGCACTTATTTCTGCCAAGACTAAGTTAGACTTTTCACTTCCTTTTCTGTACATTTTGCCATATTTTTGAGCAAATTTTGCATAAACATATGTTGCCGTTTGATAGAATAGTGTCACATGCAGTGGATTGCCAGGTCAAGTGTGAAAATTGGACCATTTTGAGCCCTGTTCCTTCCACTAGCCTGCATATTTCTATGATAACTGGTGAAATATCCACAACCCTCAAGCTGCATTAGAGATTCTCTTGCAGAATTACTGAAAACCAGAGTGATGCCTTTCTTCACTCTGCATACTGAGATTTACTGAGATTTTCTGAGATAGACAATCTGGGGAGTAATTACATTAAATTCATGTGTCAAGAACAGTCTAGTCCCACCTTATTCCCTTCTTGTCAGACAGTAGCAAGGGCATGGCTGCTCCCTCAGGGAAGGTGAGAAGAGCACCAGGGTGCCTCCCACTGCACGGTAGGGGCTTTGTTTCCCAGGGCCCAGTCCCACAGTGTCTAAGCAAGGCAAGCAGGATTGATGCTGCGATGGTGGCCAGGTCCAACCAGGAGTACAGGTAAGGCAATATGTGGATGACAAGGCAGGTCTGAGGCTGAGCCAGGAAGACAGTCTGTAGATCAGGATCAGATCCATTGATCATGCTGCAGGTCCACAGCTGAGAAGGCAGGGCCAAGCCAGGGAGTCAGTCTGCAAATGAGGTCTGGATCAAAGGGCTTCCTGGACAGGCACAGCTGTGGCTGAGCTGGAAACCAGCATGCCTCCAGCAGAGCTCAGGCAGAGACTGAAGCTTCAGTTGTGGTCTCAGATAAGGCTCCTGCACCCATGTGTGTGGAGGCAGCAGAGGAGGCTGACCAGGGAAATTAAACCTTATTAGTGCACTCAGGTGATTGATACTTCCCATGATTACTTTTTATGTCCTTAACTGTGATGATTTTAGTTAGATTATTAACAAGTATTAAAGATGTATCAGCTACATAAAGCGAGGGTTGATGTCTGCTTTAAAAAAAAATAAACATTATGGTAAGGTCACAGGTTGCACATCCCCGATGACACCAAACGAGCTTTGTATAAGATAATGTTGCATGACGTCTTTTAAATGAGCAGGGCTACTAACACAGAGGCTGTAAAACAGGTCACTGGCATCAGTGGAATTCTGGTGGGTGATAACAATGGGAATGTGCAGTTTTCCCAGAGTTAATGCCCTGAAATTCGCCAGTTTCTGAAAGTGATATGGATACATCAGAACACAGAAACGATCTCTTGGTTTACTTCATGAAAAGGATCCAACCACTCTGCTGAAAATATCTCTCTTTTGCCTCTCCAGCTTCTGAGGACCATGTTTATGGGTTTATTAGTGCAATGAAGCAATGTGCTGTCCGAGCACAGTTGTAACTTAAGAGTTATGTTGCAGCGTAGACAATATTCTCCATCCAGGTGTGAGTTAGAACCAAAATTCTCATCCCAGCATGACAGATGAAAGAGAGGATGCTAAAACATACAGCTCATAATTACAATCCATTTCCCTCTATTACAGTATTAATGCATCTCTGGAATGACTAGAAAATGCAATTTATGTTTTTGATTGCTAGCTGCCCTGGGAACATTTATGGGAGATGCAAAGAGCTGGAATCAGATTTCTCTTTAAAAATGAACCATTAAGTAAAGGCAACCTATCAGTGCACTTGTCATTTCCCTGGGTGTGACTATTCTGGGAGGGGACTCTCAGATATCGTTGAAGGGATTATGCTAAGGGTCAATACCTGGCTAAAATAAATTAATGCTTGCTTGGCATGGTTTGTTATTTTTTAGTGTAAAAAATGGCTTTATGTTAAAAAGTTGACTGATCTCTAATTATTACAGAATCAGTTTCTAATAGAAATCTAAAAGAGTAAAAGTCATGAGACTGGGTTTTTTGGAGTTGGTGTCTACAAACATGAAAGAACAGAACAAATCATTCTTTCCCTTTACTTTTCAGTTTCTATTTCTAACTCTTTAATATCAGAGTGGGAGGAACACTTATGACACACCAAAGAGGCAATTGGTGGTGCGAGCTTTCTGTACTACAGCAATGCTTGGGATATGGGATTATGCAAGAGCTGAGACCCAGGTGTTCCCTGCTGACAAAACTTCCCCTTTTTAAGGACCCCATATTTGTTTTTGAGAGGAGAGTGAGCTCTGGAGAAAAATGGGGTCTGGACCGTAATAGCTGCCAGTACCGAGGTAAACTTAGCCTTGTACTCTGTGCGGCATTACCCTTGAGCATTGATGTGCTTAAGGGTGCAGTTCCACAGCAGTAAATGCTGACTGAAGTCTGGACTGCAGCTGTCCAACTGTTGCCAGCAGCACTTTGGACATGCAGCTGGCACGTGTGTCAGTGTCTGCTCAGCCAGACCAGGAAGTTGTGTGGGGTTTTGAGATTTATTGGGTTTGCTTTGGGTTTTTTTTTTAGTAGTTAGCTATTCAGACAGCAGAGCTCTCTGTATTGCTTTATGTGAATCATGAGCACTAAGCAGGCATGAAAGAGGTGATAGGAGCACACAGGGAGGAGGATAAAGGGAGAAAGGGTGGTACTTCAACCAGGCATTATGTGGAGTATCTAGAACTGTCAGAAAATCACATCCTGAACAGAAAACAGTGCATAGCAGTGAATGTCTGATGGGGGTCCAAAAAGAAATCTCTGTTTCCTGGTCTTCATAGGAGAGGAGTAAGAGTTTTCTTGTAGGCTCAGAGCAGTCCCATTCTGCTGTGAGGGATTTGATTAACTTTTCCTAGTTTCTTAGCGTGCACAGACACCTCAGCAAGAGTGAGTAATGGAAAGAGGGGTTACTGCATATAGATTTTTTGCAAGCCAAATTCATACATAGATACCTTAGAGTTATGACAATTCCAGTATCTGTGTAATCTGTATTATCTTCGTTTTACTGGGATTCTTCCAGAAGTCTGAAATAGAACAGAAGGTGTTCTCCCTTTCCAGGGAAATGGATATGTCAGCAATGAGTTTAAACATAGCGTCTGAGAAACATATTTATTTTGTGCAGAAGAAAGCCAGTTAGGGGTGAGATGTATATGAGACAAGTCTTCTTGCAGCTAAATACAGTTAAACCTGGGCTAAAAGTCCACGTCATGTCCATGGTCAAGATGTATTGTGGTCCTCATACCCACCGTCTTGCTGTATTTCCCATCTCTGTTATTTGTAAAATCCTGTGGGATGGTTGACTATGATATACCTTTATGCTCTTGGGGTACCCTCAAGATAAAAACATATTCTGGTGCACTCTTTCTGTGCCAAAGCCCATGTGTATCAAAGAACCCCTCTTATGTTCTCAAAAATGTGGTAGTTCTTCAGAATTTCATCCTAATGAAAGAATGTGAAAAGTATGTTCTTAGTTTCTCTGAGAAACCAAGTATTCTGACTTGTCCTCAGGAATCTGAATAGGGACACAGGTGTGGCAAAGAAAACCCAGAGCAGATGGAATTTAACTTTGCTTTGAGTATGAGAAAATTAATTTTGAACATTTGTGTACTGAAACTGAAACTGGAATGTGATACTTGGGTTGCAACACATCTTCAGAGAGAACATCCTTAAGGATTTTCTAAAGTGCTTTGTATTTTGGTATAGCACATCCATAATTCATTTAATTTAGTCAGGTTTCTGGAAGTGAGTCAGATGATGATTCAATTATTTTCAGCACAAACAGCCTCTGAAGTGTCATCATCGGTATTATCAACAGAAGTGCTTATAAGCTGATGCCCCTGTTTTCCCACATCTCCTGGAAGTGATATGGTAGTTTGAAACTGGAGTGCCTTCGACCACAGCTATATCTGTAGCCCAGGTCTCTGATATATCATGAATCTATTAGCAGCCATACTTGATGTCAATGTGACTTTTAATTGAGGGGAGGATTTCTGAAGCACAGTCTGTAGATGTGGACTGTGAGAACGTTACTGTATAAAGGCTTCTGAGAAAAACTTTGGAGGTGGAAGTGGTGGTAGCAGTGAAGGAAACTCCATTATTCATTCTGTATTGTGACTTAAAAGAAATGCAGTCTATCTGGAAGTATAACATGAGGAGAGTGAAAAAAAGAGGTGGAAAAAAGACCTTTGTGATGTTACCTGTCAAGCTCAAAGCTGGGAAGGTCTGAAAGGATTGTGGGCTCCAGATAAGCAAAATAAGAGACCTTTCAGAAAGTTCAAGTAGCCTGGAAATCACCTTAAACTCTGTTTAAACTCACCTGTTAAAGAAACTAGGTAACTGCAATGTATGAACATGTTTTTCCAATGTTTAGCCTCCATAGACATTTAAGCAAAATTCTTAAAACAGGTTACTGGACATGTAGCTAGCAAGAATGCTCAGTTGCCCAGTTCTGAAATATCCAGTCTATCTGCAAAGCATTTTAAGGGGATATGGTAGAGAGAAGTCTTGGGTTAATTAATTACAGGGCTTCTTCTGAATGTTTCATGTATTCTGACAATTTGGAGTATATTTGTTTTGGAAGCAAGTTAATGAGAATGCAAAACTGGACAAAAGCTTTCAAATATTTTTTGCTTCAGCTCTATGAAAACACAAATGTGTGATACCATGTAATGTGAAAGTGCCTAAACTGAAATCAGTTGGCATATGGGAGAACATCAAAGAGAAATGCTTAATGTTCTTAGCATGGTCCTAACCTGCCATCGCTACCATTGTGGGCACTTGTCAAAATAGGGTTGGACTTTCAGCAGTGATGTACTTCTAATTGCAGGTCATTTGAAACTCCCAAGCTGTTTCATATAACCTGGTGTCTGAAAAGAAGCTTTAAATGACGTTTTGTCAGGTCTCATCACCTTTCACCATAAACCCAAATCTGCACATAGCCAAAAGTCAGTGTACTGTGTATCTCAAACTGACAGGAGATTCATTGGATTAGTTCACAGGCAGGAGGTGAGACTAAATCACTAAAGGTATCCTCAGCTCTATAGCACGATGGTTGAGGTCATCCTCAGCCATGTCCCAGCACTGACTTCAGCACTTGCTCTTTTCTTCCATTTCAGGGATTCGGATTATGAGGCAGTTCCTACTGCCAGAGCACCCCTGCTGCTGGTCAGCTGAAGTTTTGGGGTTTCAACTGCTAGCAAGCCCTGTTCAGTTCAAAAGCTGCAGGTTGGCTGTTCCTGACTTAAATATCAACAGATTCATGAGTAAGGTCAAAACTGACTTGTAAACAAGTTGCCAAACTCTCTAGTGCCTGAATTACAGTCCTCACCTACTAATTATTTGTGACAAATAATAGGAGTAAACATGAGCTGCCCAGTTTTAAGTATGAGAACATGAACTCACTGGACAGTAAAAGGGGAGGATGGTGTCATATGCATGGTGAATAGTTGTGAAACAAAGCCACAAGTATCCGAGCCACAGTACTGCTGGAAAAACCTTTGAGAGAGGATCCTCTCTGGAGCACAATATGACTTGGATTGTGCATCCTCAGCAGATTTCTCAGCTCAAAGGTAAATAGTAAACAATATATTCTCACTGGCCTTGCCTACTGCACCTGCAGCAGTTTCACACATTGAAGCATGCAAATGCGGGAGGGATTGGCATAAGCTATTTTGTCAAATTTTGCCTCTTTCCCTCAGTGCTGGCTGTGAACACAGACTTTTTTCCCTTTGTTGAATGCAGTGCTGGAGCTTTCAGTTCTAACAGACCTACATGGTTACATGAAAAAAAAACAGCTTTCAGTCAGCTTCATGTCAAACTGCTCTTTTTGCAAGTCAGGCCTGCTAGGAATTAGTCTCTATTTAAGGGGAATTTCTCAAACTGTGGCTCATGGGCAGATTCCTCGATGGCTGAATAAGGTAGGTCTATTCCAATGCCATGTAATTTTACCACAGCTCTGTATACAGGCTGAATCATGACTATTTTGAATAGTAACCTTTTTAGAAGAGAGTTTAAAAATATACTTTTATGGTTCCTCTAATAAAAGGTTTCTAAAAGAAGCTGTAGTACCTTTAGCAGCCAAAGGCAATCAAGCTGGTTTTTATTGAAAAAAACCCCAAACCACTAAAATAGAATATAGCATCAGTTAAATGTTCCTCCTCTGTGATGACTAAAACCATTGTGAATTATTGACCAGCTCTTTCCTCGATTGTATGCTGGTTTATTTCTGTCATGGTTTAACTCTGGCCAGCAACTAAGCCCCATGCAACCACTTTCTCACCACCCCCCTGGTGGGATGGGGAGAGAATCAGAAGAATAAAAGAAAACTCATGGTTTGAGATAAAGATAATTTAATTGGGAAAGGGAAAGCTGCTCACAGGCACAGCAAAAGAAGGAATTCATCCACCACTTCCCAACACAAGTAGGTGTTCAGCCATCTCCAAGACAGCAGGGCTCCATCACTTGTAATGGTTATTTGGAAAGACAAACACCATCACTCTGAACATCCCCCCCTTCCTCCTTCAGCTTTATATGCTGAGCATGATGCCATTTGATATGGGGTTTCCCTTTGATCGGCTGGGTTCAGCTGTCCTGGATGTGTCCTTTCCCAGCTCCTTGTGCACCCACAGCCTGCTCGCTGTGGGGTAGTGTGAGGAGCAGAAAAAGCTTTGACTCTGTGTAAGCATTCCTCAGCAATAACTAAAACATCCCCGTGTTATCAACACTGTTTCAAGCATGAATCCAAAACACAGCCCCATACCAGCTAACATGAAGAAACTTTACCCCAGCCAACACCATCACAGTTTCAAATGAAGCGTGTTGCTCTAATACTAACTCTGGATAAAAAATGTTCTTTCAGTTAGTCTGTGATTGCATCAAGGATGAAACGATACAGAGAGCTGAGCATGTTCTCCGCCAAAGGTTGGATTGATTATTTTCTGAGTGCAGATGTAGTTTACATATGTAAACTAGAAAGAGGGAGAGGTTGTGGGTCTTGTTTTTCCTATTATTTTCAGGTTACTGTAGGAAATGTTATAAAAGTCAAAAGCAGCCTATCAGTTATAAAAGGTTAATGTAACCCTATGTAGCTTTCCTCCTTGGTAAGAAGAGATTATTGGTTTTACTTAAAAAGATTATGTTCACATCCCAGGAAAAAATGAGACAAAAATGTAATAAATACATTCCAAACATTTTTTTTTTCCAAAGTAAGAGTAGAAATCTCTTGAACGCTTTATAAACAGTACATTTTAGTAGGGAAAGATAATATACTGAGTTTCTTACATATGTCAGGCTTTAATTTTTCTTGATATTTTACTTCCCCATCACTCTGGAAGTATCTTCTTCCTTGCTTTTGCTGAAGCATCTGTTTATATTGTTTTTATCATATTTAGAAGGTTGTGATGATTAGATCAGTATAAAAAGTATCTATTTTTTTCTCCAGATTGTTTGTTTACTGAAGCTATAAATGGGTTCCATAGAGTTGCCAATAGGTTATTAAAATGAGAGATTCAAGACCTTTCGGTTGTTCAGTTTCCTTCTACTGTGTCTTTAATCATGTCTGTAGTTCTCTGCCTTTCCACTCGTTGTGAAATATTCTAGGCAAGATAAAACATGACTTTCAAACTCAATTTTTTCTCCCCCCAGAATGGCCCCAAATCCCAAAGTAACAACCCACAAAGTTTGGGTTTTTTTTTTAAATTAACAATTTTATTGATGAGCCTTCAAAATTTCCAGTAAACAAAACCACTTTCTGTTTCACCCCTTTGCCCGTGGATTTAGAGCAGAGCCATATAACTAGGTCATTTGTGTCGCACTCTCCTCCTTGGCATCAGCCTTTAGTTTAACAGTGAAATATGGGCATCTCTTGCTCTTTGTTTGTAATCAAACACACATGGGTGGATGTAATAAGCTTCTTATCAGTTTGGAGGTTTGATGATAACATATAATTGTCAGTGTGATCATACTCATGGTGATAGGAACAGGTAAATAATCAGCTAAATGAGGTTTAGAAGTAGGCTATTAGAGTGTATTACCTCTTTTTGTGTTACAGAGCTACCTTGCCTTGGAACATTCTGTCATTTTTTAAATGACAACAGGTGCCAAGCATTCTGACTCAGCATGAATGCAGGCTCTCTTAAATATGCAGTCTGGTAATGTATGCATCATCATCTACTCTGTGCCCTAAAAGTAACATGTAGATTTGAGACTTCTAAAGAAAATTAATTTAACTTCTCAACACACCTACTAAAACCACCCCACTCTATGGCCTTCCAAGGAGGAAAACTGCATGTGAAGGCATTGTGTACCTCTGTTAAGCTTCTGATTACAGAAAGTGTTTGGATACCTCTTTTCTGAGAACGTTCAAAGCTTTTACGTAGAAGGCAAGAGGAAGGGAAAATCTACACAGCAAGGGAGCTATGATATCAAGAGTCACTCTCATAAATTAATCACTGAGCTTATTTACTTTTTAACTATCTTTTCCAGGTCCTCCCCCTATTCTATGGGCAGTCGAGCTTTTTCCCATGACAGTGTTTTCATACCTGATGGGAGAACAGAGAGCGAACAGGCCATCCAAGCAATGTCACAGGAGAACGTTTTAGGAAAAGTCAAAACTCTTCAGGTAAGAAATGTTAAGGGGGAGAAATGTTTAAAATGTGGTGGAAAATGGTCTCCAGAATGTGTTAAATGTGGGTAAAGGTGGGTTGCTTTTACAATAGCTGTGGGCCAGTTTCTCAGCCATTTAAGTTGTCTGGCCAAGCCCCATGGAAGTAATTTGGATAAACTGTAGAAGATCTAGGTTTTGGTCTTGAAAGGTACGTCAGGGATGTTACAAGCAAATCTGCAGAAATGGCTGCATCTTGTGGAACTCATCTGAATTGAACTCATGGTTTTGACCTGTCCTGATCTATATGCCTGAGACCTACAGATGTACTGAGTGGAAAAATGAGAGTAGTGTTGGTGGCAGGGAATGGAATGCAGAGTAAGACAACATTGCAGAGCTCTTGTAATTATCACAGAATCATAGTTCTCATCTTTTTGTCCCTGTCCTCTCAATAGTTGTCATGGAAGATGTGTATGTGTATCTCCTCAAAGCAAACACATACATACATAAACACCGCATGCAGGTATTTGCTTCTGAAGGGCTTTTATATGACCTCTTTTCCCTTCTTTTCCAGAACTCTGTCCCATTAGTGTTCTAATTTTGCTTTACTTCTTGTACATCTGTAAGATGCCCAGCACTATGCCTTTTGCCTTTCTAGACCTTGAAAGAGCTGTCCTTCAGAAGCATGTTTCAGTTTATTGCTCAGAATGCTGGTATGTCCTGTCAAAATGCTGATAAATTTTTAATGCTGTGCAAGCGCTATTACCCTGTAGCCAGCTAGTAAAATACCACTGATTTCTTTTACCTCCAAAGTCCACTCATGGTCCATCTTTTCTGGTGAGTGGGAGATCATGCACAGTAGACAGATTCAACCTTGAGGATTAAAATGTTCTTTCTTCTCGCCCAGTGCTGTCAGCAGACAGAGCACCTGAACAGTGCTGTCTATGCTGACTGTGGATATACTTTGAAGTAGAAATCACACTAGGACAGCTCCAATTTCTCTGTGTTGGTTTTTCAGCTTAAATTTCCCTGGGTCAGGTGGATTCGATGCATGCTGCTTTCCAGGCTAGAAACCATTTTATTTTAAATGGCTGCTGACTCTGGGCAAAGACGAGAGGTAGTTAGACCTGTCTTGCAGAGTGCTTCAGTGTCCTTTGGATATAAAGCCCACTTATTTTCTGCTGAGAAAAGCCTGACTTTTTGTTAACATCCAATAGCCTCTGTGTATCCTGAAGTTATTTTGTGTTGCCTGAAGCTGTCTGCCTTGGTAAAAGCAGCCTTTTCTTTGTCCTTTGTATCTGCTGAGATATAACTAGTTTTTAAGATCTGGTGTAGAAAGCCAGCCTGTTAAGGGGTGGTACCCAGGCATTGGTACTCTTAACACTGAAGTTATTTTCTTTCTTGGGATCTGGCGCTTGAGATCTGGATACAGAACTGTGAATAATACACAAGGAATGTTTAAATGTAAATGTAGCAGCGTGTAAAAACTAACCTGAAAGAAACCCTGGGAACATGTTCTTACATCCTTCCCTTTCTTAGGTTAGTGGGTTGGGTTTTTTACTTCATCAAAGTGTGTTAGAACTGCTTCCTCACACTTTGCAGCTGTGATTCTTCTTCCTACTAATGATAGCTGCCAGAAATTGTCAGCAAATTAACAGAAGAGTTCCTGTTTCAGACCCAGAAGAACTGTAGTATGTAAAATGGACACTTGTTTGAGTGTTGGTGTCTTGATGTGTCTAAGCCATTATCTCCATTTTGCTGTGACAATGCTGTGTTGTGACACTGCTGCTGCCTCTCCAGGCCTGAGGACAGCTTGTTCTCTGCCTCTTGCCTGCACATTAAGTATCTTGGATCACCTGGTATCCATGAGACTGTGGCAGTGAGCTGCAAGGAACATAAAATGTTGACTATGGCATATGGCTTATTGCATTAGCAACTACTGGGGTACATCTCCTGTGTTTTGTGTGGCCATGTGGTTTAAAACAAGCAAGCCCTCTGCTATGTAAGTGTAAAACATCCACTTCTTACACAGATATTAATTATGGTAAAGCATGTCTTGGGAATCCAGATTTCTTGGTCAAATGATAAAAGACCACTTTTTAAATTCCCATTTCCCTGGCTTTGAAATGATGAATGTCCCCAGTCATTTTCTTCCTGTCAGACCTAATGGCTGTTTAGTTTTGGATGCCATTTAATGTAGACATTAACATACCTTAACTTATGATGAAGCTGGTGCTTCCCCTACTGTGCATTGCACGTCTGTATTCTACCAGCCATCCCTCTTGTTTCTGTTTGATATTGCCCACATCTTAACAAGGCTACAAAATCATTTACTAAACCTCAAAGCTATTATCTCTTAGCTCCATGCTCTGCATTTTATGGAATTAGGAGTGAATTTTCAATGCATGATTGCTCAGCTTTGTATTTCTTGCAGTTAATTTCCTTGTTGCAAATACCTTCTAGTGCCACTGCAGCCTGTTTTCTTCATATTTGGCAATTTATCTTTTTTTTTTCCTTAATCATTATAGCATTTCTGGGTCAGAGCCCCTTTTCCCCATGCCTGTAAATGAGCTTCCATTTTTCTTACTTGCATCTTCTTTGCTTTTGGAAGTCTGTAAGGAGAGACTCAGGTGACAAATACTACAGATACTATAAATACCTTCAGGCTTCTCCAGAAAGTCTTGCTCTTAACAAATGAGCAACTGTAAGTGATCCATTGCCACTGTATACCAAAATCTCCGTTTGCATCTGGATTTGCTGCAAGCACACACCTCTAGAGAGCCATTTACAAGTCACTTCTTCACCATTCTTCTATTTTGGATGCTCTCAAAAACTTTCTTGAAGTGTAATACCACAAAACACATGCTGCCTCAGCAGTGCAAAGTGGAATAGTTCCCTTCCTGTATCTTGTATCAAAAACATCTGTGGTAATACTTTCTTATTTTCATCCTTTTCAGTAATTTTACTTCTAGTTCACTTTCTAAAGCCTCCAGCTATTCCAGTATATCTTCTAACATTACATGATACTTTCCAGTTTATTCTCTCTCTTTGATAGCAACAGGGGGAAAAAAAGCTTATGGGGGTGTTTTGCTCATTTCGATATGCTACAGATTTTCTTATTTGGATAAAGAAGTGGACTCATTTCCATAGAAAGAACAATTAGGTAAGCTGTCTTTTCAGCCAAGAAAAGAAATTATAAGAGAGAAAATATGATGGAGATGCCTGAAATCATGAGTGGAATTGAGAAAATGAATAGAGAACAATCATTCAGTCTTTCACAGCATGAGAAAAGTGAGCATCAGTTTAAACTATTAACACTTTTAAATGAAAACAAACATTTCTTTATGCGTAGTTGGACTGCAGAACTCATTGTCATACAGCACTGTTATTCATGAAACATTTATAAAGGTTCAAAGAGCAATGAAAGAAAAGTTCCCAATTGGCTATTGACTCCAAAAGTCCTCAGAGGCCACAAGTCACTGAAGTGTTTACAAGGAAAATCTCAGTACGGGCTTGCCTTCTTCTTGTGTATTCCCAAGGCATTTGATTTTTGGGTCACTGTGAGAGACTGTATAAGCTGAAGTGGAATTACAACAATATGGTTCTTAGGACAGGTATTACTGATATGTTATGATTTCACAATTATACATGAATAAAAAACCTAATTTCATTTATTTTTTTTATATCTGGGCATTGGAAACAGACATAAAAAATACACATCTGAGTTGAAAGTGAAATACAACCAGCAGTTCTTATAAGACTTGTTTGAATGGAATCAGCTGAAATAGTACACGCTGTTTTAACGATTTTTAACTGAACAGAGCAAACAGCCCAGTGGATCTGGTTTTGGATTCACTCCAGGCACAGAGCCATAAGAATGATGTGGTTTCAGGGGGCCGAATCCAACATGCATGCAAGCAGGCATGTACATAGAAAAGGAGCCAAATTGGAGTGAAACAGGAGATGTACAGCCTGATCTGGGCTCTCTGCCGGTAAATATGGAAAGTTTGTTCTGTGGCATTTCCTATGCAAACACAAAGAGTGCTTTGAAAGCCTAAGCGTTTTAGCTTGCTGCAGGTGCCAGCCAATGCAGAGTGTTTTAACCTAGGAGTTTGATTTCTGAAATTGTTAATGGTAAGCTTGTATCACATTTTAGCCGTCACGTTTTAGCCCCTCACTTCACACTGAATGGCATCGCACTGATAGCCGCACAAATTGGGTGTGTATAGAGAAACTCTTATGCACCTCCTGAATCTTAGAGAACAAGGTAAACCTGGTCTGGAGCACAGCTTGATGATCCCATTCTGGAGCTCCCCTGTGTGCTCTTCCTCCAGCTGCTGTTTCATGGTATAATTGTCATATGTGGTAGCCATGCATAGCAAATAATCCTCCTTAGGCAGCTGTCATCCACGTGCTGTCAGCATGGGCAATTCTCAGGATTTATAGTTTTGTGTTCAGAAATCTGTGTTTGTCTGAAGCTTTTGAGAAATTTAAAGCAGGTGCTCCTTTTCAGGGAGTATGGCCTCTTCTCAGTGGTTGTGCAGCTTACATTGATGTATCTCTCCATCTCTTGGGTTGCAATGACTGTGTGTGCTCTTCCAAGTAACATCTGGGAGAGTTTTCCTTTTTTAGGGTTTTTATGATTGACCAGGTAGAGAATGCTTCTGTACAAATTCTTCTGAGAGCCGACAACTGCACTGTAGTTACAGTAAAAGAACATGTTTCAAAACAACAAGGAGCAGGTTTAACATTGCTCCTTGAAAGCAATGAGAACAAATGTTCTCTGCTATTTGAGATTCTAATACCTATTATTCAGCATCAGCTTTAGGGATTAGAATGTACTGAAAGAAATTGATCAGTAGAGAGCTATTAGTGGGGCTTTTTTGTAAGGTGAATTTCCTCAAAAAAGGCCAAAAAAAATCATACAGAGAAGAGCCTTCTGTTCTGGAAGGAATGTGTGGGCTACTCGAGCTTCTTCTTCAGTCTTCAAGCTAATTTATTCAAGTTTGAGCAAATAAATTTTTAAAACTTTGAAATTATTTAAAAATGAAGCAAAAGCAGACAAACAGCTGTGTAAATATGGAGGATGGTCTATTTCCTGGAAATAACATTTTAAACTTTTATGTACACAAGTATGCAATTTTACAGCAAAGTCCTCTTGATGACAACTACGTATCCTTGATGACAATTAAAATGGCCATTCTTTTTCAAGCACAGACCATTCTCCACAATAGCTCTATCACCACTCAGCTCCCACCACGCATTGCACATGCACTAGATCAAGAACTTAATCAGAACATCAAGTGAATAACAGATCATCTCTTCTTCCAAAACATGCTGCAAACAATATGTACATGTGTGCATGTTCTCACCTTGGAACAGATGCATGAATCCTCAGTTACTTGGGTAGTGGCTCAAGAAATGCAGACAGTTCCAGGTTTTTTTTTGTCTAGGAGAACTTAGGAGTATGACTTGAAGAAGAAGAAAGGAGCAGCCTCAACTTAGAAAAACGTTATCAAATGAAGCCTTTCTGAAATAATTTTCTGCTATCATCAGAGGAGCTGCAGTAATAGAGCAGGATTACAGCCATTACACTGTCTAATACAGATCTATTGCTCTCTCCAGCTCCCATTTACACAATGGAAACATAATATTTCAAGTCAGAGAGGTGCACTGCTAACATGAAAGTCTAGGAAGACTTGGTGAAACCCTTGCCTTTAGACTATGAGTGCACTGCCAGTAATCTAAGCAAGAATAAATCTTTACCATTCATAACTGTCCATTATGCCAAAATTAGGTACTATATGAATTTCATTACTTTCTGCTAAAATCCAAATGGGCACAAATAATGTGCAGCTCAATGAGAGGACTGAGAAAAACTACTCTAATTGAATAACCTGATCTAAGGAGTCTTTACATGTACTTTTTTGTCTTAATAGTTCTCAATACAGAAATCTGGTAATATTTTGGGGTAATATGGATAAACTTTATGTAACAGTCTAGTCCACTGGGTGATGATGGCAAGTGAGACTGATCTGACCTGAATCCTTTTAAAAGTCCATCCGTTGCTACTAAAGCATATCTTCCCTTGCCAACAGCTCACCTAAGCCATGCTACTGATTCAGTGCTATAGGAAAAAATATAATCTTTGTTTTACATGCTTTTTACTCCAGTGTTCCAGTTCTCAGTGGCAAACTCATGTCAGGGGTCCATGTGTGTACCTGACTTTTCCACTGAATAGAAGCTGCACAGTTGGAGTATCGCTGAGCTGTAGATGTTCATAGTAATGCAAGACAGAAATGAGAGATTTCATTTGGAGAATTTTCTGTGTTTGAAAGAGAGTAAATCAGGAAAATAACTCCACAGTGCCTGCCTTCCTAACTGAGAATGACTCTGTGAAGTATTTCAGGAAGATAATCTATCAGTAAATGTTCCTCACTCCATTTGCTTCTTCTAGAGAATTTCTTCTAATTCTTTTGCAAAAAGTTCACTTTCAAAGACTGTGGTATGTCTCTGCAGTAGCCAGGGCTGTAATTTCTCTCATTTACCCCATCAGAGGACAGATATTATATGCTACTTATTTTACTCATCTTAGGCTTGATATAATTTGAGAGTACTTTCTTGTGACCCTTAAGAGATTACTTCAGCAAGGAAAATAAATGATGGGAAAGCTCTTTAATCCATTCACCTACTGCATGTCCCCTCCGTAAACTTCTTAGTGCAAAAGCAGTGGTGTGGCAGTGCACATGAGCATGAGCAGACATTAATTTCTGTGTTGCTTCTATGAGATCAGGCATCTAAAAGAAGCTGGGTTTCCCCTCTGAGAATTTGCCTCTTCTAAGACAAGGTTAAACCAAACCCTTAACATTTAAAACTAAAAATTACAATAAGAATATCTTTAAGAACTACAGTTGCATCAGGTGCAGGATTTGGGAGCTGAAGAAAAGTGCCTTTTAAGGGCAGTTGTAGTTTTTCAGTGTACACTTGTCTCATAATCTTATTTCTCTGTAATGGTAAGCTTTCATAATTGGCTTTTGTAAACAAAGTCTTAACCTAGGACATAGATTTAAAAGAAGAGAAAGTAAGTTTCAAAGTTGACAGGAAGTTTGCCAAAGTTGGCAACACTGACAAGAACTCAAGTTGATCATCCAAAATTGGAAATTATGCAGTGAATTCTTGACCTTGGTCACTATGCAGGGAGGAAGAACTTGGGGTGCCCATCATATTGCAGCAATATCAACCTGAAGATGATTTCCTTGTTCCGAGTCTGAAAGCTTTCAGGTGGAGGAGGAATGTGTGCTAGGCTTGGCTTGTTTTGTTCATAATATAGATACCTTTTTATGTTGTTTTTTTCTTGTTTTTCAGCAACAGTTGGCCAAGAATATAAAATTTGGGCAGCCTCCACAAATGACAGTTTCTGTGAGGACAATGGGGGAAGCAAATGCTAGTATGGAAGAGGATGTGTTGCTCGGTAGCCCCATGGAGCTTGAGACTCAGCAGAACACAGTGATCTCAGACACTGGTAAAAAAGTAAGCACTTTAAATCGACATGTTCATGGCATTATAGCAGCACTAAACCAGTAAAGATCATTGGGACATAGCAGATGTCTCCAGCAAAGCGTAGCTGAACTCAGCAGGCTGTTTTATTTGGGTAGAGTCTTTCAGCTTGTGCTTCTTGGACTGGTGAGGAGTGTGTGCTCTTGGCATCCTGAGCTGGGTCTGACAGTTACCAGTTTGAATGTGTGCTCTGAACTGTCAGAAATGCAGTGTATCACATCTCTCGCAGTGTAGCTATAAGACAGGAAAATTCTGAGACAGAAAATGTCCTGAAATGTGGACTTCCCAGCATGGAAAGTTGTGCACAGCATCAAACAGCAAAAAGGGAAATCATTCCAAAAAGGGAGAGGTCTGGAACTTAAACCTGTAAGATCCTGGGCCTTAGGGTAAATATCCATATTTCTCATGGAGAGGAACCAAACACAAAGAAGGGGGAGAAATATTTTCAGAATGCTCCCTAAATCCCAGTGTCCAATGTAATTCAAATAACTATTTGAGCTATTGTGAAGGTTTTGATACCAGGAACTGTGGACATTCAGATGTCCAGAAAGGTCTTGTTCAGACAGCAAAGACACATTGTAAGTGATGGAAATCCTCCAAGCAAAACTGGTTCTGTGTGTCACTGTAATGGCTGATGGGAGCACAGGGCACAGAGGGACATCCTTCCCTGCCTGGAGGAGGCTGACTTCGTGCCTGGGAACCTCTGGGAAAGGCACATAGCCATTCACAATGTACATGCAGCCCTTGAAATCCTGGAGGAGTGCTGGGACATGAACCTCCACTCCAGTTTACTAACACTAGTGCTAGCAGTGTGAAAGGCAGAGGCAGTAACTGTCCTCTGCAGCTCATGCCCATACACACGAAAGGAAGGCTTATGGCTGAGGTGGCCCAAATTCTTCATCCCTCTTTAAGGGGAAACACAGCTCCCCTGTGACCACTTCCTTCATGGCTGTGGTCAGACGTGTCAGGGAGCCAGGCATTTGGGCTGGACCTGCACACTCACACATTTCAGCAGCCTAAAAGGACAAAAACAAAGCCAAAATAAGATACACATTTTCTTCTTCACAACTACTTATTTCTGAAGCAATCAGTTAAGGTGTACCAACAGCATCCTCTGCATCTCAGAGAACAGAGTGTGGTGGTGCTGTGGACAGGTTTCGGCTATGTACCCTGGTACTAGGCCAGGGGACTGTGTTTGACACCAACACAGATTCTCTGCAGACAGACTTCTTGCTGGGTCCTGCAGGAGACCGATCACCTCCTGACCTCCAGCTTGAAGGAGAAACTCATTCAAGCACTAAAAATCCACTGGAGTATCTTTGTGTAATGAGGAAGGAGGCAGTCCTTACCACCTAGTCTTTTAAATATTAGGTTTTAAAAACAAAATGAGTGTTCCTTTGCATAATTCTCTTTCCAAATATTGAAGGAGCAAACATCCCTACTCAGAGGAGGCTGCAGACACAGACAAACCAACACTACATGTATAGGGTCAGCCAGAGCACTCGGTACTTTCCTTTCTCTTTCCATGCACTACTCATTACCTGCTTTATTGGAGATTTCTGATGCACAGCAGCTTCCCTGGTTTCTGCTCCTGTGTTTGCTGTTGGCCTTGTAACTCCTCTGTGTGCTTGTCTGCATAGCGCCTGAGGGGATGGGGTAGCTTCTGTTAGGAGCTGGTAGCCAGGACCACATAGCACTGCTCCGCTTCAAACAGGTTTCCTTGTGTTGCTTTGTGACTTAGGATTTTCCTGAGTAACTTTGATCAATGGCAAGAGCTCTGGGTTTCACTTAACCTGTATTTGTAAAGCTGGCTTTTTAGGCTTTATGCCAGCAATCATGTATACCTAGTGTAATTGGATCACACCCTTCATTAAGTTATAAACTAATACTGTGATATAATGATTAAAACCAGTGTTCCTGGGCTTGATGAATGCTGCTTCAACCCCTGCACCTTAAAAATCACCTTGTGTGATGGCTTGGGGAGGGAGGGTAGCTAAGGAGTCACCGTGAATGACAGGCTTCAATTGATGGAGGGGGGCTGGCTTGCTTTTAAGAAGAGGAGACATCAAGAACCTGGAGTTGAAACTTGTAGCAGAGGTAGTGATGAGGTCCCTATAGTTTTTGTTTAGGAGCAAGTCAGGAAAAAATAAACTTGTTAAGAGCTGTGCTCTTTCTTTTCAATTGGAACCTGGTTGTTGTGTTAAGGAAACATGAGTTTAATGCCCTTTGTAGTGTCCTGTAGTAGAAACTGCTTCTGTATAGGAAGCAGTGATTCAAGGAGCAGCAAAGATAAGCTCACAGCATTTAGGAACAAGAATTGTGTGTCCATTAATCCCAATACAAGAGACAGGGTAAAAATCCTACCCTAACATACATCCTTTCATAAGTCCTTGGAGCATGTTTATTAGATCTTTTACATTTTAATATCTGTCTGTGGTAATCTTGTTTTCTAGTCTCATGACACTCCGGCTTTTTTGAGAACAATGACTTTGCCTGCAACTGCGTATGAACTGGAAGAAAAGGTAAAAAAAATGTTTACACTTGGTTTGCACTGAGTTACTTTCTAATTTATTTATTAAAAGCCTGACAGTCAGTTGTTGCTTTAATACAGGTTTCACTCATTGATCATCCAAGGTTTTGTGAAGGTTACACACTTTGGGGGCTCATAATGCACAATAACTAAGATTGAGAAATCTGTAAGAGTTGATTGCAGGAAGCAGCAGTTTCTGCCAGTCTTGCAGCATTCCTGTATTTGATGTATTAATCATAGAGCCATCATTTTCATAAGTACTTCTACTATTTTGTTATGCCTACATGTAATTCAATAAGCATATGCAAAATGTTCCATCAGCTTTTAAGTAATTGGCTTCCCAATTAGCATATATTTAACCTCAGAAGATTACAGAGCTGTCTTGAAAACAATGTATGTGATTTTCTTTCCTTACAGAAGATGTTTTCTTTTTCTTTTATTTTTTTTTCTGTCTTCTTTTTCTATTTGGACTGTGCCAAATACAAGACTCAGGATGATAGCTGGGTGACTTATGGGAGAGACTGATGACAGGCTCACTTGCATGTCTAGACGTACAGTTCCAGTGTATTATTCATGAGGGGAGTCTCACTAAATCATATTGCTCGTATTTGCACTTTCTGAACCCAAATATTTGAAAGCCAAGAGAAAAAAAATGACCAATCAAAGCCAGGATTGTCTTTGTTTATTTTTTGCTGTCCTTCGGTGCTAGCTCGGACAACTCCATATAATTGTGGAGGGAAGGTTTTCTGCAGGCACTGTGCCAGTCTGAGATCCAGTACTGCAGTCATCTCCCATGCAGATAGTAAAGCTCTGTAGCTGTTCTATTATAATGCTTAGATAAGACAATCTGATTTGTTCTTGCCTAAAGTGCATAATCTAAATTATTTAAAGATGGAGATATTTTTTTTCCACAGTAAGCAAACTTTAAGATGTCCCAGTGTTTGATGTTGTTTGAAACTCTGCCTCTGTCCTTCCCATTCCCAACAACTTCAGAGTGGAGCTAAACTGTGAAAAAAATTTCACTTAGAATGATCTAAGTAATTTTTAAGTGGGAAGTATTAAAATGTGTAGTCCTGGGAATCTAAAATATTACAGCTGTGACTTTCATGTCCAAAGTTCATGATTTGTATAATGGAATAATGGGGTTTGAAAACTTTTCTGCTAATAACCCTTTTGAATTCAAAATGGCAAAGACTTTCTATATGTGTGTGATATTTATTTATTTACTTTAAATGGAACAGATAGCTTAATAACAGCTTTGTGTGTTTATGGTACAAACAGGTCACTCCAGTCAAATCATCTCGGCCAAAAAGACAATTTTCCTGTTCTGGCACAATTGAAACAATCAATCTGGATGCAGTTCCCCAGGCTGTTGCTCGTCTAGACAACAGTGCAGCTAAACACAAGCTGTCAGTAAAGCCAAAAAAGCAGAGGATATCAAGGAAGCACAAGAGATTAACAAAGGTATTGAACCACTGGTCAAAGAGGGAGAGGATGGGAGCTACTTTTGAAGCTGAGTACCCTACAACCATAACAGAGTGCACCAGGAGTAGCTATAGGCAGAGGACTGTCCTGAAATGTGATTTACACTGTTAAAAAGATGCCAAGAAGTTTTAATATAGCCAGTTGATACAAATACTATTTACAACTGAAGTACTTCCACTAGGATTTTACACTTGGAAAACTTTATGGTTCTAGTTTTTGCAGTAAAAACTTAAGGGCATAAAGGTCTGATGGATCTCTGCCACTGCTAATTCTCCTTGGGTACAGGAAAACAGACAGTGCAAAATATGCTTGGGGAAAAACTTAGGTTCTCTAAAACTGGCATGGGTTCTGACAGTGATAATATCATTGTCTCGTACGAAAGAGTAAGACTAGAGCAACACAGCTCATGCTACGGCTATAGGGTGAGTTACCAGATTCTAGCTCTGAACACTTACTGCATAGATATTTTGTTTTTTATCCTGACATCTTACTAGTGCCTGTAAATGGGACAAGACTATTCAACTGATACAGGGTTCAAGAGAGGACACTGTCCTTTCTTCCACACCATTGTACTTGCATGTATCATTCTTGCAATGAAGAAATTAAATTAAAGCCTCTTGTTCATACAGAATATTTAATTGGAGCCAAATGATGGCTCAACAAATGATAGCTAGACAGAGCATTAGCTGATATGTTACCCTCAAGGAAAGTGCTGGGAAGGACTCTTCAGGTGCAGATCATCTTAGAGAGTGACTTACATGTCACTACAGAGACAAGGAGTAACCTATGAGGGTAGTCAGCATTCAGTTTATCGCAGTTATTCCACCCACAAGACAGGGCTGTGGGGCAAGCACAGAGAATTGGACAGCAGCTAGCATGTGCCTTAGTAGAGCACAGTATTGCCAGTGAGCTCTAGGTTCTCTGCCCATGCATGGTCTCATGGCTCATGCAATAGAACTGGAGCCTCAGCACACCTAATGAGGAAGATAAACTGGCTCAGGATTTGTGAAAAGCAACCAAATTGTGTTTCCCTGAGCAGTGTTCTTTCTTGGCTAGCATCACAGAGCTCTTTTCTGCAGGCAACAGCTTCTGTCTCTGCAAGTAGCAGCTAGATCTGCCATGAAAGAACTGGCAAAAGAGTGCCCTTAAGCTCAGCTAATTATTTCAGGCTTAAAGGATGCAGTTCTAAGTAGCAGAACAGGCATATGAAGCTTGTGCTCTGTTCCCTGGGCTCCTGTAAATTTGAAATGTCGGGTCTCAATCTGGATTAGCTCATGTACACCAAATAGTGATTCAGTATCTAGTGTCATGCTGTTATCCCTGTTGGAATGTTTTCTTTCTTTTAAAGGCTATCATCTGAATAGGTGAGAGCCATGGCATCTATGATCCATGAATTGAGGTGGGTGTGTTGGCTCTGAATCTGAGTCATTGTTTAAACAGAACAAAACAAGCAAAACCCCCAAACAAACTCCAAAAGTTGTTTCACATTTGCAACTCATTTTGTTCACTGTAAAGAATAATCAACAAGCAATATTCACTAACTCCAAACTTGTCTTCCTATTTTAGGGATCACAAAGTTTAACAATAACAGAATTTGAACCAGATGACCTAGACATGCCACTATATGGAGACAGATACCCAGGTTATAATGGACACATCATAGCAGACAAGCTAATTCAGAACAGAGATGAACAGAAGCAGCTTCAGCTGGCAGAGGAGAAAAGAATTGAAGATCACTGGGGGATCTTTGAGGCTGAAAGGATAAGGCAGATTGTAGAAATGGAGGAACAAAGAGAGATGGAAGAACAAAGATGCCAAGAACTTGAGCAGATGCAGAAAGAGCAGGAGAAAAGGTGTGAAGAAGAGAGGAGGCAGTATGTTCTCAAAGGAGAGACATCTTTGAGAGCAGAAGAGCAAACAAGCCATGAAGAGGAGACAAGACTGCTGGAGGCAGAAAAGAGGCAAGAGCTGGAGAGGCAGAGGCAACAGGAACTGGAGAAGCAGAGGCAAAAGGAGTTGGAAGAGCAACAGGGACGAGATCTGGAGGAGAAGAAGCACTGGGAATGGGAGGAGGAACAGAGACGAGAGCTGGAGGAACCGAGGCGTCAGGAACGGGAGAAGCAGAGGAAAAAGGAGCTTGAGGAGCAACAGAGACAAGAGCTGGAGGAACAGAGGTGTCAGGAACTGGAGAAGCAGAGGAAAAAGGAGCTTGAGGAGCAACAGAGACAAGAGCTGGAGGAACAGAGGTGTCAGGAACTGGAGAAGCAGAGGAAAAAGGAGCTTGAGGAGCAACAGAGACAAGAGCTGGAGGAACAGAGGTATCAGGAACTGGAGAAGCAGAGGAAAAGGGAGCTTGAGGAGCAACAGAGACAAGAGCTGGAGGAACAGAGGCACCAGGAACTGGAGAAGCAGAGAGAAAAGGAGCTTGAGGAGCAACAGAGACGAGAACTGAAGGAACAGAGGTGTCAGGAACTGGAGAAGCAGAGGCTGAAGGAGCAACAGAGATGGGAGCTGGAGGAGGAACAGAGACAGGAGCTGGAGGAGCAACAGAGAAGAGACCTGGAGGAGCAGAAGTGCTGGGAACAGGATGAGCAACAGAGAAGAGAGCTGGAGGAGAAACCAAGAGAGCTGGAGGAGAAAAAGACACGAGAGGAGCAGAAGCACCAGGACAGGGATGAGCAGCAGAGACGAGAACTGGAGGAGCAGAAGTGCCAGGAACAGGAAGAAGAGAGGTGCAGGGAGCTGGAGGAGAAGCAGAGAAGAGAGCTGGAGGAGCAGAAGAGGCTAGAGCTAGAAGAATTAAGGCAACATGAGACTGAAAAAGAGCACCAAGTAGAAGAAGAAAGAAATTTGCTACAGCAACAAAAAGGACTCAAGGAACAAAATAAAGAACACCAGGGACGAGAGCTAGAAGAGAGAGAATCTGAAATAAAATTGAAGAAGGAGAAAGAAGCCGAGAGCCTCAAACAACAGATGAAACAAGAGGAACAAAGGCAGCACTTGAAGGAGAAAGGAGAAAAGACAGAGAAGGAACAACCCCAGCAAGTATTGGGTAAGAAAAAGAAACAGGAAGAACATAGAAAACACAGACTCACAAAACAAATGCACATGGAAAGTGCAGAGGGTATGCAACAAGATGAACTAAAGCAGCAAAAGGAACAAAATGAGCAAGAATGGAACAAGGTGGAAGAGCAGAAGGTAGACACAGATGGACAAAATCTTCAGCAACACCAACAAGAAAAATCCTTGGAACAGCAACAGGACAAAGATCAGTTGTGTTCTGGAGGTACTGATAGGCATGCGGTAGAGGAGAAGCTCCAAGAAAGCTCAAGATCCCCAAAACTCAAGCAGTCAGAAAAAGGGAATAAAACAGCAGAAGAACTCCTAGCCCAGAAACTGAAGAGAGAAGTTGAGGCTCAGGAACAAAAGCGAATAGGGGAAGAACTTAGGTGGCAAGAGGTAGATGAACGACAAACTGCATCCAGACCCTTCACGTTTCAAGTGTCTTCTGGAGATAAACAGATCATATTTCAGAAAGTAAATCTGAGTCCAGTCATGCCTGCCAAAGGAGGAGGACTCTCTTCTCCATCCGTCAAAGACTCCAGGGTGCACACTATCAGCAAGGGCTCTCATACGCTCCCATCATCTGTGTGTGTGCCCCATACAGCTATTTTGGTTACTGGAGCACAGCTGTGTGGCACAGCAGTTAACCTGAACCAGATAAAGGACACGGCTTGTAAATCATTACTTGGCTTAACAGAAGAGAGAAAAAATGTGGATATTCCTTCACCAGAGAAGGCTCAGAAAAAAAAACAGGATGCCAAACCCAGCAGCAGCAAATTGAAATATGCACAAGAGACACTGAACAACCAGGCTGTGCTGGCTGAGTGGGCCTCCATCCGCTCCAGAATCCTAAAGAACGCAGAAAACAGCAAATACAACGAGCGGGACCGAGTGAGTGTCTGCAGGCACAGTGATGACTGGACACCCCGAGGACGCGGTGCTTCCCATGGCAACTTGAGGAAGACCCTCTCTGCTAATGCAAAGTTCTCCATAACACCTGCATGGCAGAAGTTTTCAGAAGCTTCAAAAACCAATTCAGATGCTGAGAATGTGAGTGTGGCAAAAGGCAACGAAACAGTGGCTGTGGGAAGAATCACTGGCTCATCCACTGATTCAAAGGAGGATGTGGCTCCCACTTTTAAGGATAACTTAGCCGAAAAAGCCAAGGAGAAATTGGAATCCCACAGAGAAATGGCAGACAACACAGAAGGCTGTAAATTTGCAAAAGATCTTCCATCTTTCCTTGTTCCAAGTTTTCCTCATTCTCCAGGTAAAGAAGTATCCCAGCCAGAAGTTCAGGGTCCTCTGGAAAATCAGCAGAGTAACAGCACCAAAAAAGCAGATAAACCAGCACCAAATGGGGAAGAAAATGTTTCTCCTTTTGGGATAAAGTTACGAAGGACAAACTACTCTTTACGTTTCCATTATGATCAACAGGCAGAGCAGAGGAAAAAGAAAAGATACAGTGCAGGAGATAGTTTTGATGGTGTGCCTGACCCCTTAGTTACGACAGAAGATGAGAAAGAATCCTCTGTTTTCACTCCGCAGGAGAGTACATCCCCTGGCACGGGGAGAGCAAACATCCCTGCTAATATAAAAGACTCAAAAGACTCTGCAGTTACTGTGGTGGAGATTTCACATTCAGCTGGCACACCAGTGGTCCTACCAACCACCGGCCAGAGTGCTTTACCCCATCATGAGAAACCAGCATGCAAGTCACTGGTCCCACAGAAACCTGCTTTAGCTCCAAAGCCCACCAGCCAGACACCACCATCATCTCCTCTCTCTAAAATGAACAGATCAAACCTAGCTGATACACTAGGCCAAAGGCTGGTTAAAGCTGAATCAGATGGTGGCTGGAGAAAAGAAGACAGAGCAAATGCAGTGCACCCCACACCATCCAATGAGAACAAAAATGAAGAGGAAGAGATCAGAGAAAAGAAGTCATTTTTCCCATCTATAAGTATTCCATGGAGAGAAAAAAATGACAAAAAGCCTGAGCCACTGAAGAAAGGTATGTATTTTTTAAAGGTCATTTAGCTATTGTCTGCATTTCCAAAATGCGATCCTGGAGATTCACAGGAAGACATTTGGTCTTAAGCTGTAATTTTTTAACTGGCATGTTATTTGTGGAATACCACTGCTTCGCTGAGGCTTGTCTGAATGAATGGGACTTCCCATTCCCACATTCAGAAACACACAAACTCAGCGTGGCCACTGCAACCTGCTTCAGTGCATTAATTTCAAGGAGGTAACTGAAGTGTGGGTGTTTTCCTTGGTAAGGGTATTATAGCTTGTTAGTGAGAGGATAGACTTTGTGGGCTTCCACAGTGAGAACAATTGGCCATTGGAATAATCTCCCCAGGGAAGTGGTGAACTCCCCATTACAGGACATGGAAAATTCAGCTGGACGGGGTGATGGGCCCCTTGTCTAGACAGTGCTTTTGCCAAGAAAGGTTGGACCAGGTGAGCCTTGACATCCCTTCCAACCTGGAATTCTAGGATTCTATGATGTGTAATGATGTCTTCAGAGCAGAGGTAGTAAGTTTCATAACTTACATTATATTGTTTCTATTTTTTAGGGGAATATTATCTAGTGTGACAAATATCAAGATCTAGGTCTCTTTATAGTGCCTATTCTGGGCAAATTGTCTATCTAACCCAATAGAGCTGAGCACTGGAGTCTGCGTTCCATAGGCACTGTTCAGTAATAGCAACAATTACAGTAGCCATAGTGGATCTTCAGAGGAGGGTTGAAAAAGCCCCTGTGTTCTCAAATAATATTCTGTACTGGAGGAAAAAATGGAATAGGAAGCAAAGTAAAAAGAGGAAAAATTACCCTTTCAGTGTAAGGACAGTCAAAAGAGCAAGGCAGGAATTCTGCATTTACTTGGGAAATCCCAATTATTTTCCATTTTTGAATTTTGCAAGCATCAAGATGCTTCTAAAACCATACCTCAGTGGAACTGCTGCTTTGTGTTTTACAATTTTTACATGTTTTCCTTCCACTTCCATTTCTAAATAAGAATTTATAGAAAGTAGTTGGAGGCACAGCTGTTGGCCTGGGAGAACAACCAAAGTTGAGGGTTTCAGTGCTCACTGTTCACCTTTGCACCCTGGTGCTGCTCCCTGCCACAGATCTATACTGTGTTCTAGCCCCAGTTCCATGCAGGGTACAGAAAGTCAAATGCTCATGTGACAATTTCCCCCCCCCCCCACCATATTTTTAAGAGCCCCTGCACAGGAGTACATAATTTCAGCCCCATTCTTTTGGCTGAAGTTCATATACTCCCCTTAATAATGGCTGGAAAACCAGGGAGCTGAAGTACCTGTATAGTGGCTGGGTCCCTTTCATCAGAGTTAAAAACAAGCAGTGCATATGTATCCCTTTAACTTAAATATCTCACACTGTGCATTTGAAGCCTTGGGTGATATGTTCTAGTGTGAGGTGTCCCTGCCCATGGCATTGGGGTTGGAACTAGATGATCTTGAGGTCCTTTCCAATCCTAACTATTCTATGATTCTATGATAGTAAATAAGGCTGTAAGTCTAAGTGTCTGAGACAGGCTTTTTCACACGCAGAGAAAGATAAATCTGGACAACTGCATGAGTGTGTTGAATTAGGAGCTGTTCTTGGGGCATAGAAACTGTTTCAGGATTTGACTTAGAGTCCATGGGGGTCTGTAAATGGCATGGCATTCTATGGGCTTACTGCCAGTGCCTTCACAAGGTAGAGAAGCTGTATGGGTTTGCTTGAGACAAGAGATGTGCATTGCTCACTGCTTCTTGTCATGTTTTCTTTCAGAAAAGCCCGTCCTCCAGAGCAGGCACTCTTTAGATGGCTCTAAGTTGATGGAAAAAGTTGAAACTTCACAACCGCTTTGGATTACATTAGCGCTGCAGAAGCAAAAGGGATTTCGTGAGCAGCAAGCTACAAGGGAAGAGAGGAGACAAGCCAGAGAGGCAAAGCAAGCAGAGAAGCTGGCTAAAGAAAATGTAAACAATCTTTAGAAACCTGCCCATTAGAAACACTGATACCATAATTATAACTGTTAGCTAGTTTTATCACGTGAAAGGGGGTTGTTTTTATTTTTAATGTTTGGTTTGTAAGATTTCATAAAAGCTAAAATGACAGTGACGAAAAAAAATAGTCTGAAAGTTTGGAGTTCCCTTCAAAACTGGGACCTCCGGGAGAAAATACTGTGCAATAGTCTGACAATTTTAACATGAATTCTGATGCCTTAATATCAGGTTTTAGTTAATGGCATTCATAAGCATAACCACTGTGCAGGTGATGGAACAGAAGAATTGTATGCAACATGGTTTTTTTAAAGCTTGAGTAAATCAGATGTTAGGCCTTAATGCTTGGGAATAACAGCTAGATTACTTATAGGTGAATATTAGTAAGCTTGAATTTATTTTTATTGTAACCTATTATTTGGATAAAACGCAGATGAATGAAATGAGCCATCAGGTGACACATCCAAACGCCTAAAGCAGGCAATGAACTCAAGTATCACTTCTTCCTGTTCTCCAAATAGCTATTTACTATCCGTGGTTTTCTGTTAGTAAGAAAAACACTTCCACTTAGAGTAGAGAAGTGATGCTACACAAATAGTGATGCTGTGTATAGATACCAGATATAGTAAAAAGGGAGATTACGTTGATAACTGAGTATATTTTGATGTTTTTATGAGATCCAAATTTCTGATGGACACATGCAGAATCGCAGACACAGATAACTGGTGGAATAAAACAGCAGTGGGTGTGAAGTTGCCCACAGGTGCACACTGTGTTTCAGTGTTGTCTTTAACAGGTACGGCTGGCTCAAACTGTTCAATATTTTGACTGAAATGACAACATGGCAAATATAATTGTGGGTTGGATTTTTTTTTTACAGTCTCTAATAACTGTTATTTTTAGAAGTATCAGAGTCTTTTGATCCTTTGCTGAAAAGGAAGGTTAAGAATAGGACAGGTGGTGAATAAAAGCATCAAGTATGACATCTCTTACTTGTAGCCATTACATGAAAGTTTCTCATTTAGCAGTTTTTCCTTTCTTTTCTAGGCTGCTCTAAGTAATCAGTCAGATAACAAAAGCAGCAGCAGCAGCAAAACAAGCACACTGCAGAAATCTACAACTCAAGAAGGGGAGAAGAAAATTGAGACTGCTGTGTCAAGGCTAGAAAGAAGGGAGCAGCTAAAAAAGTCAAACACCCTTCCAACTTCTGTGACAGGTACAGTAACAGATTCACATTTACTCTGGGAATAATGTGTTACAGAAATGGTATTGCATGTTTCTGAGAAAGTGAATGAATGATATTTTCCCCCACTCATATGTTATCCCTAAAACTACAAATGCATTGCTTTCAGCCCAGAACAACACAACTTGTCCCTGTCTCATGTGCTGGCCATTATGCAAGAAGGACATCATTTTAACAGGTTTTTACAAGGCTCCACAACCATTAAGGTTGCATTACTGCATTTCCTTAGAATTGCCCCAGTGCAGGTTAAAAAAATTAGGCAGTCTCCCCAAGCCATATCCAACAGTATTTTTGGAACATGACCAATGCACATTAGAGGGATTTTATTTACTGTAAATTGCAATTGCAGTATTGTTTTGCCTTTAGGTAGGTGTTTAGCACAGAGGGGGAATGATACTTAATGGCTACGAAGTGTATTTTTGTAGGAAATGATGCGTAGTGTGCTCCTTCCTACACCATCCAGTTTGCCAAGAAGAAATATTCACTCCAGAATATTTGGAATGAGTACTCTTTTTGTAACTCAAAAATATAAACTCAAATCAATTACCTAATCAAGAGCAAAGGTAGCCTGTCACTTTGAATTTTGGATTTATCCATCCCAGTCAAGGACTTGGTATGGGAGGCTGGAACCAGAACCTACTATTTTAGCTCTAACTTCTGTTAAGCTGAAACACTTCCATATTCAAAAAACACACACATTAAAATAAACACTTCCCCAAAGGCCATAATATTTGGGATAGTATGATTGCTGAAATAAAGACTTGTCTAATATTTCTCTAGCCAACGTTAGTACGAGGCAAAAGGCTTTGGAGAAGACTACAATAGGTGTTGAAGAAACCTTTCTCAGAGTTGCACAGTAAATAGTGTAGGCTTCTTTGAAAGTGAATTGAAGCTGATACGTATCAGCTGAATCTATTCAGTACCACTCTAAGCCAAGAACTGTGGAATGCAACTACTGAAACCAATGAGGTAATTTATTTATCTGATCTAATACTAAAGGCTAGATCCAAGGTATACTAAAGGTAGATCTTAAAAGGGCTAAACCCTCATTATCCTTGGTTGGTCTGTCTGAACTAGAGTGAGAGTGTCAGGAGGAATGACTGATTTTGAATTACCTGAAGTGAAAGCATGGAACTGTGTTGGCCCTAATGGAAATAGTGATTGGGTATCTGTTTACTGGCTACATTTAGAGCCAGGTAGCCATTATCAGCTGCGCACATATACAAGTATTTGTTTATTATAGATGATAACACCAATGTGGGTTTTCCAGTTAGGAGAGCATTTAAGGCAGAAGACCAGGCTAGGAAATGTTTAAAATAAAAGTTTGCAGAGTCTTCCTCTAAGGACATAAAAAAAATGCACCCAAAACTTGAAGGAGTTGGTATATTTCAGACTTGCTCTTGAGTCTTGTACAGCAGGAACTGGTAAGAGGCTATAACCTTTAAAATAGCATAAATTACCATAACATTTAAAATAATCAGCTTTTCAGAGTGTCTGTCTACAGCAATAGTTGCTGCTACTGCTCATTTACTAGTGGCTAAAAATACATGATTAAAGATGGACTAAAAAGAAAATGAAACGGGTTTTGCCATCCCTGCAATTTTAAAGGTTTTTAAAACATTCAAAACCTGAAAAAGAAATGCAACCAAAAGTCATTTGGACTGAATCTGCACATTAAACAAAAAAAAAACTTTTGGCTCATGCAAAGGAAAAAGTGTAAGGGGGGGGGGGGGAATGGAATTAGTGAGGAGTTACTTTGTAACTTTAGATTTTTAGATTCACACTATAGGTTTCAGATAGGGCTCATAATCTAGCCAGGTTACCTTCAAGGGTATTCACTATCTCAGAATTAAACAGTCTTCCCCACCTGATTTCTACAATATACTTCTACAGTTCTGCTAAGTTGCTTGTTAGAAATCAGTTGTTCATTCAACACATTTTCTTGCTGAGACAGCTGTTTGCCTTAAATACGGTATTTTCAAGAAAATGTGGCAAACAGCTGTGAGAAAAACCTGGTTTATTTCTTCTTCAGGATAGTCTCACAAGCGTGGTTAACTGAGGCAGGGAGCTATAGGCCTGCTTTCTTCTCTGTACTTATTTAAGAACCCTAATCTGAAGAGGAAATCTAAATCCTCCTGAATACAGTTGGCTTACTGTATTCAGTATTACATGTACAGCAGCTGCATTACCAAAAAGAAAAAAATCCATCTTTATTTCCCGTTGTTCATTACATTGCAGATGTAATTAAAATAGTTTGTGTAAAGACGACTGGCAAACTGGAAATGTTTTCTTTGAATCTCACAGAGATTGAAAATTTTGCTCCTATTTTTGTGAGTTACCTTACTTGGAGTCTACTCTGAAAAAGGAAACTCGGTTCCTAACTTGATTATTTTGCAACGATAATGAAAAGTAAGATTTAAATTAAAAGGGTTGGAAATAAATATGAAGTGTTAGATTAGAACATCTGCATAGAAAAGAAATGAAATCTCTAGTATTCTGCAACAAAGCACAGGGTTCAAATAATGCTCTTTTATCTTCCCATCCCATCAAAACCAGTGGAAATTTCAGATTCTGTTCCATCAACCCCACTGGCAAAGGAGGTGGCCAAGAGATTCTCTACACCTGATACTAACCCTGTGTCAACAGAACCAGCCTGGCTTGCATTAGCCAAGAGGAAAGCAAAAGCCTGGAGTGACTGTCCACAGATCATAAAGTAAACTGTAAAATTACATCTCTGTTGCTGACTATTAATTGCTTTCTATTTATTCAGCTTTTTAAATGACAAAACTGAAAATGCATGTATTTAAAGACTGAAAACTGAACTGATTATCATTTTGCTCTAGCTCTCTGTAAAGTCTATTCAAGTTATGTATTCCATTGCTTTGACAAATAGCTAAATAAGGTCATGGCAAAAAGTTCAGAGCCAGACTCTCTCAAAAACTTACTAATGCTCAGATATTGGATGTAAATTTTAGGATCATAATAAGGGCCAGAACTTCAGTTCAGAAGCTCCTTTAATTCTGTGGGTATTTGGTTCTGGAATTTTAGAACTCTGTAAGTGTTGATCTCAGAAATCTTTTTCAACACTCCATTGTTGAAAATAAGGCAAGATGCATGTTCCCTTCTCTTATTCCTAACTTTTTCTTTTAAGTGTTAAACTGTATGAATTGTCAGTTCTATTTGCAATTTGAAAGTTTCTTCCCTAATGACAAAATTTGGGAGCTATTATTCCACCTGCAAATGGTAACTAGAAAGATGGTACTATCCAAGTGCTAATTTCTTTCTTCATAGGGTTAATACACTATGTCTGTATTCCCTCACTGCTAGGAAGAAAACAATTCATCCTATTAAAAAAAAAGTGAATTAAAACATTAAAAAAAAAAAATCAGAAAGTTTTCAGAAAGAAGCCAGAGAGTCATGTTTCTTTTAAGTCATTTAAGAGCATCGCTGTTTGTGCCATATTTAAGATGCATAAAGACAGTGATTGCAGATTACAACTTTAAAATTGACTGGAACTGAAATAAGGAAAACTATTCCTGTGCTCATGTAGCTGTAGAATTTGTCTCAGTAAGTTCCCACAGGAGTAAGACTTGCAGAACTGAAGTTAACTGAGAGCGGAAATGTAAGTTGGTGAGAGTTGCAGGAGTTTTAACTCTGCATTCTTCCTGATTTTACTGCAGATGCAACTTCAGGTAGTTAGATATCTTTCTGTACTTTGACCAATACAGCCAGAACACTTTGGAAAGAAGTTTACTTAGCCCATCTCAGGTATCTGCTGTGGCAATTAAACACTTTATTACTTCTTGGAATTAAAATACAAATGTTTACCCTTTCCATCTTACAAAAAAGGATAAAGTCCACAATGTAATAACATTTTTACTGTCCTCAATATCCTACAGAAATAGCTAAGTCTACATTTTAAAAAGTCACCCTAGTAAATAAATCTGTAACACACCTGAGTTTCTTTAACAAGGAAGTCTTTAAAAGTTGCAAGTCTCCTTCTTATAACCATAAGGCTCAAAGGAACCTTTAAGCCTGCATCATAAAGGGAGACATTTTCATGGGAAGAAACTGTATCATTATGTATTTCATGGAAGTATTTTAGCCAAACTGCTGTATGCAGCACAAGGAGTAAGTAGCACTTTAAATTATGCAGAAAACAGAACGAAACCTGCAGTATCTTCCTATTCCAAGAATCAGAAAGGACTTGTCAGCAAAAGTCATTATTGAATACACTACTTCCCATGGCTCAGTATCGTGGTTACAATAGCACAACACAATGGACATGTTAGATCAACTAGATGTGAAGCAGGCAAGACGGAACTGAAAGTGTTCAAGGCCAGGTTAAATGGGGCTTTGAGCAACCTTGACTAGTGGAAGGTGTCCCTGCCAATGCCAGGGGGGTTAGAACTAGATGATCTTTAAGGTCCCTTCCAACCCAAACCATTGTCATTCTATGGGTTTTCTTGGGTCTCTTAAGCCATCAGTATTGCTCAGTTTCAAATTTACAATCAAAAATCTCTGAAGTAGCTTTTTATCCTTAGTATAAAGTATATAAAATGTTTTATACAGAGATGACTCAATACTGCTCTCAAATATTTGGGGGGCAAAAAACCCAAAATGCCACCTTCAAAGTCAAATCTCTGCAACCTTATTTGAAGAATTAATTTTGACCACAATTATTTTTGCTCTGTTAGCACCATGAATTAGCGCATCTTAAATTAAATTTACACTTTTTCTGAGTTTATAAGCCTGCAGTATGTATTTGTAATCACAAGAAATAAACTGCCTGAAACCCATCTTTGTAATTATTTCTTGGGAGAAGGAGCCAGGCAGAAATATAGAGAAGGTGAAGTAAATCAGGATTAAAGATACTGGTATTCTAAAAAGCATAGCAAAATTAGGTGCTATTGTGCATGACATAAGGATGCAATTTTCCAATACAATACATTTATAGCACATAGAATAGAGCTTTCATTAAGGGTTGTCTTAATCTAAAGCTTCAAAGCAGAGTTTTTTCAACCATAAAGGTATCTAGTGTAATAATGGAAACTGTATTATGTACAGTACTTGATGGAAACATTTCTAAAGTGTACATGTTTGACAGTGACATTTCATGTTAAATTAACAAAATTTTGCACTAAATACCAATGAAGTGTTACTTTGCTTTGGCTTTGTTGCAACCATTTCTGATAAAGTGTTGGAAATCTGTAAAAATAAAACCAAAACATTACTACACAGTTTAAAACAGCAAAAATGTTTTAAGAACCAAACAAACCACTATGTAGTATATTGTCTCAATTTTTTGTAACTTATACACACAAAATACCATTTCTTCTGACAAGGTTATATATGATTAACCTCTATGTTCATATAGTAATGTATAAAAACTATAAGATGTATAATTGTGGGGTATTTGTTGTGTACTTTTTTAATTTTTCAAATGTTTTAAAGTGCAATTGTTTATTATACTAATGTCATTTTAATTCTTATTAAACTATAACCCAGTCAAAATTATCTAATCGATGTATGTATTCTGTGTCTCCTTTTGCGAATCACAAAGTTCAGGTTTGCTTTATAAAGACAATTTTTCACAGTGCTACAAGTGTCTTGCCTATGCATTTCTGCCAAGGAACTGGAATTCAAAATAGATGGCTCATCAGAGAGTGAGGTAATAGTTTCTACTACAGTTCTTTTAGAAGACTCAGTCAGATAGATGCTCTCAGCTATGTGTACTTCTGTCACTGCAAATACTTGATTTGCATTACTAATACCAGGTAATTAATTTAAGGTGTTAAAGACAACCAAACCAAATTTACATAACCTTTTATTAATAGCTATCTACAAAGACACTGTAGCAAGAATTTATTCAGATCCCTTAAAAAACTGATAATGGTTGATTTGAGCAATGCACACTTCATCTTGGAAACCAGACTGTACCCGTCATTGAATCTTACTAAATATACACATGTAGATATATTCTGTACTTTAGAATACAAGAAGAAACTCCTGCTGACTTCAATGGAGTTTTGGTATATGCTTGACTGAATAGAAGCCAAGGAGGGCCTAGTCTCACAAGAAATGAACTACTCAGTTTAAACATACTGTAGCAACCAGGTCACTACTACCTGGCATATGCAATCCAAGGCTACGTCTTCAGAAATCAAGTTGAAAGTTAAGATTCAAAAAAGGACTTGAGGTACCTTGTCACAGCACAGAAACCTCATCAGACTAGGCAAACACCAGTCTGACGCATGGAAGAGCCAGGCACAGACTAGGAAAGAACCTCAGGGCACAGGCTAGGCTGGACTCAGAGAGAGGAATACATTCCTCCCTCGGGGAGACACGCATGTTATTCCAAGCTGCAGAGTATGGCACCTTACCACAGTTTCTCCCAACCCTGCAAGCTGAAGCCAAACTACTGACTGACTTTTTCTCATAACATGGGCCAAAGCACAACATTCAAATCCAAACCATCTGAAACATGTTATTTCATTAATTGTAGCTGGAAAATGAGTGAGGGACAGTGAAACTTCTGGCTTGGTGCTGAGCAGCCATCCTTGTTCAATCAGTAGAGTGCTATGTGCACTGGACACTGCCTTCTGCAAAATGCTACCTGGGAAGTCTGCAAAGAGCATCTCTTGCCTACAGTAAAATAGACAGAGAGGTAGAGAGCACCTGTGAGTTCTTAGTTTACAATGTAAACAATAAAAATGAAGCAGCCCAACATCTTAGCTGTTCTTTTTTTCCTGCATATACAAATCTAAGCAATAAACATAGTCATTTCTACAGCCAACAACAAGCTTTGTTCCCCACACTACAGGGGAAGAGAAAACCTCTCCTGGAAGCTTATCTACTCCTTCTGCTGTTCCACTCTTGGCATTCAGGATCCACACTTTGCCATCTGTAGATATTGCTGCCAAAAGAATTTTGTTCTTTAAGTCATCACTTTGGAAAACAAATGGTGTTCCATACACACTTGAAGAGGCTTTAAATTTCCACAGTAAATTACCCTCCATGTTACAACAGTAGATAAAGCAATCATGGGACCCAAAAAATATTTCTTGCTCAGTTAAACTTGAGATGCATGGAGATGAGAACACCGGTCCATTAGTGGAAAACTGCCAAACCTATGGAAAGAATATAACCACCTGTTATCAAAGGTTGTCCACATTATCAGTTTGACAGCAAATGTATTTTTTTCATAGACTAGTTGTTGACAGAAAAGCATTTTATTTCACGAGCATGCTAGATTTCAGTGAGGGCTTGTAAACTACTTGTCAAATTACAAGTTAATTTTTACACACAGAGCAAATGATAAAAGACTCACTCATAAAATAGACGTGCAAGAGTTACTACCTTCTGTGAGGCTCACGTAAAGATGGCCAACTTTGGAAAATAATATTCTTGGGCTGTTGTACCAGAATGAGTAACAAACCCTGAGAATTCTGTTACCATGCCATCCTTAGCCAAAAAGGCAAATATTCCTTTTGTAAAGTATATTTCCTTTGTTCATGCTAATGATGTGCAGATCCCTCCTCAAGAGAGTATCAGTTCTGTAACACTGCTACAAGCAGACACAGAGCATGGGTGAAAGAATACTTTACAATTAGAAGAGGCTTAGGAATTACCATGTATACTGCATCTCAGCCAAATAAACAGAAACAGTAGCAGTTGTTTTAACACCAGATACAAACCACATTAAACTCTGACAAACTAAAAAAATATTCTCCTTTAATTGAATATGAAGGCTGACGTGTATTTTGCCAAAATTATGATTTGGCATTTTCTGATAAATGCATAAACATTCTAAGAAACCTTTACTTCTAAGTAGCCCCCATCCTACAGAACAGATGGCTTTAAACACACTTGAAAAACTCCCAACACCAAACCCATACCATTTCATTTGCCTGTACTACTCTCGACCATTTATTTTGGGTGTAAGGTCTGGACTAGAAATTCTGTTACTGCATCAAGCAACTTGAGAGTTTGTGGTTTTGCCACGAACTGCATGGATTACCCTAGGCAAACAGCTTTTCTACTTTCTCCTCTCTGTAACAATAGACACTTTATTTGGTTCACAAAAAGGCATGCGTTAATTATTAAACCTCAGAAACCAGTATTAATAAAGCACCTTATTAAGGGTTTTTTGATGTACATACAAAACTAATGACAACACTTTTACCTTTTCTCCAGAATGAGTGTAACAATATAAGTTTCCATCCACACACCCAATACAAACATACTTCTCATTGCAGTGAGGAGAGGAGAAGAGTGGTTTTCTCAGGAAGCTTTTCCAAATCTTACTCCCTGTCACCTGTAAATGGCAGTATGGAATAACTGTAATTAACATAACTGTAAGAAGCTGCACAAAACAACCCTTTCTTCACAGCCTTATTAAGCCCTTAAGAATTGAGGAGAGGGAGAGGCAATGAAAAGCAGACTTCTCCCATCCAGGATGCCTACCAGAAGCAAAACTACTCTTCAAATATTAATCTAGCAAAATGTTTACTGTTTTCTATGGGATACTCAATACTCCTGTTTCACCCTTCTCTTCCTTTCCCTAAGCAAAATAATAATTATAGTAGCGTAGTAGTTTTAATAAATGACAGATTCTTTTTAATTCCATTCCCAGTTCCTCAGTCTATGACAAGGACCAAGGAAGCAGAGGGTCTTCTGAAAGCAAGAAAAATAATGATTTGATAGTAAATATAAACACTGTAGGAAATGCTGCAACCCACAATCTATGACTGTTACAATAGGCTCCTGAGGTAGCCTGCACATTCCTATTTTTATAAAAAGTCACTTGGTGTTACAGCTGGGTTTCTCAGCTACTTGTTACTCAGGATTACAGAGGGGTGAGGGGATGGAATCTGCTTTTTCTTAACCACAGCCCAGTAAAGCTGCAAAACCATAAACCAGTTTTCTAAGTCTAGGTTGGGTGTTACTGAAGAAACTTGTAGTGGGTGGGAGGAAAGATGGTTAGGACTCTTGATCTGGGTTGTGTGAGTAGAACACAAACAACTGTTCCAAGTGACTGTTCGTTTTATCTAGCAGGACCAGCTGCAAGCCAACAATGTCTCAGAAATCCATGAAATATCTATCAATATATATCACGAATGACATTCCCCAAGTGCAGAGAACAGAACAGGAATCCAAAATTAAGGAGAAGAGCTATTTAAATGACTACAGGTAGGGAAACAGTAAGAGGAATGAAGGGGCTTTTTTATTTTTTTCTGACCTCAGAAAGTTTGTGAAGTTTTTTTCTAACCCTACTGTCAAAGGGATGGAGGGAAAAAACAAATCTAGACATAATCTCATTCACTAGTTAAACTGATAAGGTAGTCTATGGGAATGAGAAGACATTGATTCCAACTTTGGTCTATAATCAGCATGTAAATTCAAGCAAGTCACTTCAGTTCTCTTTATGACCAGATTATTATGGTAACCTTGTGCATAATAATAAGGCCCTCAAGTGAAAAATATCTTATGGTAACATCACCTGGTTCCTTTCATCAGAAAGGTGATCTTAACTTCATTTAAATTTGAGACTAGGATCAAAGACAAGCAAAGGTACATACTGGGTTTATAGCCAACAGCAGTCCTCCTAGTGTAGCAACATAAAGATGATGTGGTAAAGAACTTAAACAAGGAGATGAAAACACAGCTCCACCTTCACAGTGTAACTTCCACACACATTCCTTTTTCTGTAAGTACAAGAAAAAAGAGGAATTATTTTTCTACAGCAGTTAAAGTTCATCATATTTACAAAGCCCTTCAAATGTCAAAGTTTATCAAACACTGCTTTTAGTCAGCAAACACTGATTAAGAGGTGAAGATATAATCTACATGCTATTATAGCAGCACATATGCCGTTGGCTACTTTCTTTTTCAATCACTAAAAGAAATTCAGCTAATGAAGAGGCAGCATCTGCCCTCTTATTTTCAATCTTCCTTCACCTCTTTTAGAATGTCCACTCTTTTAGATCTCCACTATTAAGCTTTATATCTAATATTAATTTTGTTTCTAGCAGGGAACCCCATCCTGAAACACCTGCAAAGAATTTAATAACTAAAAAACATTTAGTTTGAACTGGGACTACTAGCACAAGAACCACAGCTGAGACCACTACTATTTAATACCACATAATCCTAACCCCACTTGAAGCTGGCCTACCTGTTTCAAAACTGCAATTGTAGACTCCTGATAGTACTAACACCAATGGAACTTCATCTTATATACTAAGGTCCAAGTTGGATATTTATTCTTCCATACATAAAGGTTAATCAGTATTCTTACGTAAATATCCAACGAATACACATGTTGGTCATGCGATCCTATGTAGACTAGTCCACTGGAAGGGTCTACAACTGCAGAGCTTTTCACAGTATCTTCTGTGACAAAAGTCCAGTGTATTTCTCCATCACTGCTTTGAAGCACATACACTAAGCCATCATAACAACCTGTGTGAAATAAAACACAATGGGGCGTAGGGCAATAATGATTATTTTTATTTACGTTGCTAGCTGCATCACTGCTGCAAAGAAATAAGATGACTCATTAGATATAGTTTCAAAACATTTCCTAAAGTTTCTCCTTTTATCTCAAAGTCTTTGCTGATAGTTCATACATTCAAAGTTGACTTTTTGTGTGTACTTTGCAGGTTACATTTCACTGCATTTCTATCAAAATCTACAGTAACAATAATAAAAGACATGAAGAGCTGCTGAAAATGGAGTATAAGAATGTTATTTTAAATTACCTCTTTCCCTAATTTTCCTTGAAAACAAAGATGCTGAAAGAATAAAGTGTGTATGTTTTCTAATGAATACTGAACTATAATTCTAGAAACTCTTCAAGTTTTAATGGAATATTCAATTTTTTCTAACAGTAAATAACAACCAAAATCTAGCAAAAAGATGGTAACATTAGCTTTGTGTGAAAAAAACCTCACGACCTGGACATGTGTGCTAACCAGTGATGTATCCATATTAGCTAAAAAGATAACACTATGATGAGTAATGGCAATTCTGTTGACAATGAATATGATAAAACCCCAAAAAACTTGTTGAAACATGTTCTCTACATCTTCCAAAAGAAGAGTCAAATGAGATAATTAAACTCTGTGAAAAATAATCTGAGACATTATTCTACCTCTATCAATTTTTAAAGATATTTTAAGATTGTGTCATCCTTCCATACTTAAAAAACCTAACAAAACAAAACAGTTTAAAGGTCACACCTTAATCAACCATTAAAAATAAATGGTACCCACTGACTATTCCTTAATATGGCCTTATTAATAAATTGGCATATAATAAAGCACAAGTGTTTATGTTAGATAAGCTCCATCAATGGTTATCATGACACCTAAGTCACTTCTTCCTTCTGTTTCTATTTTATAATGAATTAATTCTGACACAGATATGGAAGCTTATGGAAAGCATAGATGGAGGACATTCAGAGGTAAGAAATAAGATTCTTGCATCTTGTATTTAGCAGAAAAAACGTTATTAAAAATGAAGGCTAAAACAAAAGACATACCAACAATTATGAAATTTCCACACTTAGATACGCAGGCAGAAGATTCAATACGATCTCCAAGGTTCTTCTCCCATTTTACTTCTCCCAAATCTAGATCAATTGCCTGCATTGCATGAGAATGAGAGCCAACATATACAGATGCAGATACTTCACTAGATGGTATTATAACCAGTGGCGATGCATCAACACATTTTCTTGTATTTGACTTCCATCTTATGCATAATGCCAACTTCGCAGTTGCTACATGACTACATTCTGCATGGATCTCCTGTACAGAGCCACAGTCAGCTTTATTTGCCTTGTTTGTAACTGTTAAGACTCTGTCTTCCATTTCATACCCTTGTGTATGGCTTTTCATTATACATGGAACAACTAAATGTGGAAAGGATGGTTGCTGTATCAGTTCCATTCCCACCTGTACTGTATTATTGGGTTGCGTAAAAGTCTTGGTGAAGTTCATAGGAAAAAAAGTATTTCCTCTGCTTAGTGCAATAAATGAAATTAACCCTGAAGCAACCTGAAGACCTCTTTCAGATTTCAGCTTAATATATTTTCCATGGAACTCTTCTCCAATGTTCCCACTTAATTTTCTTTTCATAACACTGTCATGTGTCATTAACTGATCTTCATCTGGGAACAGAATTTTACGAACATGTCTATAAACCTCTTCAATCGAGTGGCTGAGAATAACTTCAAGGAGTCCAGGCACAGCTCTGCCTACAAGCATCTCAATTTCATCATAAAATCGTAGAGCCTGTAAGGAGTCTCCGCCACTGTGCAGGAATACCGCTTCTTTAGAAATGCCAGCTGAATCACCTAGGAGACCCAGAGCAGACTACAGAAAAGAAGAAAGAAAGAGGTAAGAGTCCATGGGTGTTACACCATTGTCACACACATAAAAACTCAAGTTGGGTAAAATCAACCTGAACACCCAGAAGTCCCACTAAAAGTCAACAACTGAGGAAACTCAATACTCTGCAAAAAATCACATGACACATGATAGTGCCAATTGAAGTAGTGATAGAACAAGAGCTGGGGAGAAATGGCTTAAGAGTGAGATATTAATTCTGTACTACAGAATGCTTTGCTCATTCAAATAGTGCAGTTTAAGGAATTAAAACAAACAGCGGTGTATTTCAGTTGTCTGTTTTCAATCACAATACTATCAATTACAACTTTGCAGATAAAACATTTGATGCCTTTTTATAAAATTGGCTAAGGTGCTTTATTTTATTAATAACACTTACATAAACTGGTATCTTTTACTTCCAAATTACTTAAGTAACCAATTTATCTACCTACTTTGGAAGCTATAACACCTTCAATTCATGAAGGGTTTTGGATTTGGCATTGTTACTACAACAAACAGCAATTACTGTGTTTCCTCTCACTGCACTCCCTATTTAGTTAAGTCTGGGTGTAAAGTACAAATCATCTGGTTTTGGAAGCCACCTTCCTGCTGTCCATAATGGGTCTAAGGCACATCCCATCTCTTTAGGTTATCATTTCTATAGCCAACAATACTGCAAGTATCAGCACAGGCAAACTGGGTTACTAATTTCACTATATTTACTTGTTCAGCTCCTAGCCACAGCAAATACAACTTCCAGGCAAAACCTGAAAGTCTACCTTTGAAAAGAAACCAAACCACTAATACTGTTTGGCATCACATTTCAATACCTGAAAAATGCATCTTTAACACAGGAGTTTAGAAACAACACAAAGAGACATTCCAAGAGACAATTATGTAAATTTGCCATCTATTAAAAAAAAAGACTCTTCATAATTATATTGAGAAATAAGAAACTCTGCTAACACAGTAGCTATTTTGTACAAAGTTCTCATGTCTCAGTTACTTGTTTCCCTTAGGAGTACCCTCTTTGGCATGTGAAGCAGTACTCAAAAAGCTACTGACAGGTTAAGTCCTTCCTATGCTAATTGCTTACAGCTCATTGCCCGCAGTTTTATCTGACAGAGAAATATAAATGACTCCCTCTTGGCCACTGCAGAGTGACTCTATTTAAGCATTAACTGAACAGAGAGTTGTACTGCTTAAATCTATAGGCAGCTAGAATGTTCGGGTTGCATTAGTCATACTTCTTAAAACTGTTTAATTCTTGACACATGTATAATGATCCACTTGCAAAGATAAAAAGCAGCCCAAAATACTACCTTCCATAAATACTGCAATCTTTCCCACAATTCCTCTGCGCCACTCAGCTTACTGTCACGCCTTCTGGAGTTTAGATGGTTCTGGTAAATCTTGTTCAGTTCAGATATATCAACTTTGCCTTTGTAGAAAATAAAGTATGATTTTTTTCATTGCTCTTTTAGCATTCACAATTCCAAAACCTGCTCTGCCTAAAAAGCGACTTTATTCTTGTACACACTTCCTCGTTTGTATTCAGTGCACCTGCATTTTTTTTACCTAATCAACTATACAGAATCCAGTAATATTTTTGCTTTTTTGAAAATTTACCCTAGCCTCCCACATAATCCCACCTTCAAGGCCTGATTTTTTTCCCCAGCTGAAGTCAGGGTTCTGTTGCAGACTGCAACAGGAAAGACTGAGAAAGAAACATGCAGTGTTAAAACTAAACTGATTTTACCACTACTCTTTGACTCTGAAATTAAATGCTATCCAGAAAACATAATAGTGGCCACGATTTTCTACTAAGAGTTATCTAATCTACAGATTTTAAAAGCCTGAATCAGGTACTGAATTTTGGTTAATAAAATGATAAATCTCAAAAAAAACAACCCCAAAACCAAAAACATAGGAATAACATTGATTAAAATAAGTGGCAAGGGTACTTAATAATGTAATTTACCATGTGATGTTAAAGGCAAAGCTTTAACCAGGACAAGCTCATCAGGGACTGCGTAAGCTGGTAGACATTTCTGGAGTTCTTTAACTACTTCTTTCTCTTTTAAATCATCTTTGGGTACAACAAATAGAATAAGTTTTTCCTGCTGATACCAGGTCACTGCACAGGCTTCTACCTGACAAAGATCTTCAGCAGCCTGTAATTAAAAAATATTAGTCTTGCTTTGAAATGCAGTTTATCAATAGAATAAAAGTAGGAAAACCCACAATTTTAAAAATACACATTTAAAAAAAATATTTGCCTCACATTCCTACATTGTATCCTATGAAATAAGTTTCTCTTGTAACTGAATTTTGTACTTCTTCACATAAAAATGAACTCAGAGAAAAATGTCTTATTTGCCAAGGTGCCATCAATGAGATATATTCCATGAGTCTAACAATCCTGTAGAACAATTACTATACACGCATTGCAGTACAACGTTAAATACTTTTTGGGGTGTTTATACAGTTCTCAATTCTCCTGGAAGAAACCATACAATAAAACAGATTTCCAAGAAACAAACTCCTCTCTAAATGACTAGATTTTTGATAATACACCCTCCCAATTTTTTTAAGACTCCTAAAAGTCATCTAAAAATGAGTAAGAAACCATGTCTGATGATAATGATGCATTTGTTGTCCCTGCTCTTCTATACTGGCATACAGCACTTACTCAATGTTACGTTACCTGCTGCAACCATTCAATATTAAAACGTTTGCCGTGACGTTTAATCTGATTGTCTTTCCGGCCCAAAAAGAACAACTTTGCATTCTGCACTCTTACAAAATCCCCTGTTTCTCTCATTGTGCCCAGGGGTACAGTTACTTCATCATCCAGAAAGCAGATTCGTTCTTTACCACCTACACAGAAAAGATTGTGGTCCTATATATTAAATGGTTAACTACAAATGAAAATTATAAAGAATATTTGGCCAAATTTTCCTATACTCTAACAAACATTGTAAGAAGTACTAAAAGATTATCGTCAATATCTAAACTTCCGCAATGTACAGACTGGGCTATGCACTTAAGTTAATACACAAAACTCACTTCAACTATCAAAATGCAAACACGAAAAAGAATCGATATAATGAAAGAACAATCTGCAGATAAAATTAATTTCCTGATCATCTTTTCAACAACTTAAAATACCATCAGAAGGTTCCCAGCCCAATAGGAACTGAAATTCTATATTAATCTGTAAATGAGAAGCAGACATCAAGTAAAATATTCAACATATTATTAAAACTCAGTCAACTAAGAAAAGTATCTTAGATGAATAAGAAATATAAAGTAACCTATAAATATTTGTCCCTCGCCTTCCAGAACTGCAGAACCATTGGCATCTCTGACCTCAACTTTTGTTCCAAGGAGTGGTGATCCCAAATGAATAGGGAAATCAGTTCTAAATACATTAAAAGAGAGAAATAGTAAAAATCTTCTGAACATAAAACAACTGTTCCAGAAATGAGTTTGCAGTCTTTTAAAGGTTTGCTATTAGAACACAGGTAAATGCTTGGGGCTTCTTTATACAAATGCTTCTTCTTTAAAAACACCTAAATTCCTTCAAAATTAGAAATGTCAGAGTGCAGGGGTTTCATTTCATATACCAAAACCCCAAAGAATTATAGAAAATAAGACTTGAACAGACCCTGAAAAAAACCCAAAGAACCCTGAGAGTTTCAGCCAGTTTTTAAGTTGAAACTTCCATCAAATTAACCAATTTAAACATATGTAGCTGCTTTCTAATTAATTCTTTCCCTGTCCTTTGAGCTTTTGCTCTATTTCATTACTGATGTTGTGGCAACAAGTAGAGGTGACTCTTTCACTAAAGACTGAAATAAAAGAAACTAATTTCAATGCTAAGTATGTATCTATTATAGATTTCTGTTGACTGCAGACAGACTTCTTCCTTTCTCTTCGTTCTTTAACCTCTTAGAGCAGTTGCATTACTTCACTTATTGAATATAGACACTATTTCTGAGTGGGAGTAGAGAATAACATATTTTCCTTAGTATAACAAAATTTATAAAGCAAAGTAACTTTAAATAACTTTGGTAATATATTGAATTAGGCATGGATACCAGTTCAATTTCTGTCATAAAGTATCATATTTTATGTTTGAACCCAGAGAAATCAGAATGAAAATGAGTTTTACATGAGAATTTAATAACCCTTTATGACCAACCACTCTTCAAGGGTTGAAGTGCCAGGTTAATGTATCACATAATTTGTCCAAAATATCCCAATTCATACAACATATAACTCAAGTTGCATGTATAGTTATCATGCCAGGGAATAATTACACATTTCAGAGAGCAAATGAAACACTGATGTAGCTGGAAGTACCTATCATGATCTTCACTCTCATGTAACTCTATAAAACAACAACAACACCACCACCACCAATGTCAGAAATTGAGTGAGAAAAGCCAGAGTGCTAAATGATGAAAAGGAAGTATTCTGGAAATTCAAGTAAAATTACTGTGGGACCATTGGTCACTTGGACAAATTTCTGCCAAGCATCCTCGTCGAGTAATATCAGTGGAATCCTTTGCCAAACAGTGTATTATGCAATATTAGAAGAAAACCCAGTACCTCGTCTCTACTTAAGTGATTATTTGTGGAGGTTTAAAAACCCTAGGCAAAAGCACAGTAGCAGTAAGAAACACATGTATATATACTGATTACATCTGAAAATAAACTTAAGCATTTTTGCTTAACATGAGTAAATCTCAGAAGTAACATTCTGAACTTGACAGCACTAAGCTATAACTCTATCTTTGCTCCAGGGCTAGAATTGAAAGTTAGAGAGACCCATTTGTTTACTCTCACTGACAGCTGTATTAGGTTTCTTCTCTTTGGCCATGCACAATCTTACGCGAAAAACCTCATGATGACCAAGAGTGTGGCTAACTGAAGTTACTAGCAAATTGGGTAGAAGCCATTTGTCTGCAGAAGTGTGACACTGATTCAATAGTGCCATGTAGTGAGACAGCACACCCTGGACTAGACTAGTCCACGTTCAACATGTGGAATCATAGGCTGGAATAAGGAAGAGGTCTAGATACAGAGATTACTAAAACCATCATGATGTATTATGTGAAACTTAACAGGTCAACAGAACACAGAATTTCAGACTGTATTTCTGTCATTCAAGAATCATTCATCGACAACTTTTACTTGAGGGGGATGTATTAGAGCAAGAGAGACTGGATTAGTCTATTTCTACATTTAAAAAAAAAAAAAAGTAACTTTAATCAGCATAAACACTCATGAGGACTCAGTAGCTCTGGAAACAGGAGACCAAAGTTCTATTTCTAGTAATTTTCATCATTCACATGCATTCACAAGCCATGAAAACTGACAATTCCTACCTAAAATCATCAGTAAAAACCTCTTCAGGAATCCTGTAGCAAGTGGCCCAGCTTGACACTTCAGTAATACCATACAAATTAAAAATACTTGTTTTGTTCTCCTTGTGCTTCCAACTTTTTAAGAGATTCAATACAGGAAATGCTTCACCACCAAGGGCTAAGACACGAAGAGAAGTATTTGCAGACAACACTGTTGATTTAATAATGTGAGTTCCAAACCTTCTGAGAAGAGTTGGTGTTGCCTGAATGATAGATATTAGAGAAAGACCTGTTATATTTTTTCAGTATATCTGTAGCCGTCTTCCTGCTTTACCATATCTGCTGTATAGCTATATTGTGGATGTACTTAACAACCATCTATGTAGAGCAGATGACATCAACCATCAGATACGGTACAGTAAATTTATATGCATATGTATTTCAGTGGTGTTTTGTGAGATTTTGTTTTTTATGTGAAGCCTTAATGAGTACCATCAGTACCAATCTATGTTCTTCTGCAGTTTCTTCTTTACTTAGATGTGTTATGGGTTTCCTATTGTGCTACAGCTATTACCTAAAGTGTGTGTAAGTTAGTTCTCATGTTAATTACTTTGAAACAGAAAACAGCAAACAGTATTCTCTTGATGTTGCTGAGCTCTTCTTCCCTTCATTCCAGAACGTTACTTCAACAACAGCCTATACACGTGATTAACCTGCACACAGAACATTTAAAGAACTTTCAATTGCACTAAAAATTCCAAGGATGCCAGATTCTGGGTTATTCCTTATTTTTGCAAATATAGCAGAAGATCAGTTGTTCTGAAAGCCTTCACATCTCACTCTAAAATGAGCAAGGGGGAGGGGGGAAATAGGGTAATTAAAAGAAAAAAAACCAACTTCCTTAAATACAACTTCTGTCAAACTACTGGTAATGTAGAGCCCTTTCACTGAAGGGAAAAACAACAAATCATTTTAACAAACATATTTCACTGTCATTCTTGTCTAGTTTTTCTAGTAAGAGGACCAGAAAATTAATGGAATTATTTCTTACCAGGTTATTTTCTTCTAGTAATACATGAAGATCATCACTTTTCAACTGATCATTTTAACTTTGGTGAATTATAGGGAAGAAAGACAGAAAGGAAAAATTACTCCTTCCCTCCCTCATAATAACTTTTTGGATTTCTCAGGTCTACTCAACCAAGTCAAGAGGGGAATGTAATGTCTTGCTACAATTTAAGAAACATCATAAAATTATTCATCACCAGTTAATCTCTAAGGAAAACATTTTTGTCATTAATTTAGCTGGGAACACTTCCTTCACTGATTTAGAAAATGATCAAAAAAATCACAAAATCAAACTTTTCTTAGAAAGACATCTTGAATGCCTCCATTCATCAAATTTCACCTTTCTCTATTAATGCTTAACATGCTTAAAGCCCCATGTATCTTAAAAAGTCTTAAAACCTTTACTTTAAAATTTTTGCTAAACTGATCAAGAAACTTGTATATGACAGGAAATTCTACGCTATTGAGTTTTGTAGCCATCATAATAACTAAAAATAAGAGCAGATAATAAAGTAATTAAGTATTTGCAGCTAGTGGATTTTTCTCTGCTGTGGAATCTTCAGTTAACTACTCATTAATCTTAAATTTACACCTTGTAATCTCAACTATCACCATTCCTCCAAGAGAAAAAGAAATCTCAGAATTTCTATGAGTGCAAACACTTCAGAATTACAACATTAATGGCAAAGCAAGGCTTAGGGGTTGATTTATCATAATTAATAATCAGACCATACTCATTTTGTTCAAAGTCACAAGTGAGATCAATTTCTAATGACTCTTCCTAATTTATGTTTCCATACTCAAGTGGTAGTTTTACAAAACATTTTGTTACACTACAAGGCAAGGGTAGACTTACTCAGCAATGCTGGATGCTCATAAATTCAAGTAAATTTTCCAAAAAATTAACTTTAAAACTATTAAAATTGAGACAATATAGGAGATGATGCATGCTAAGGCACAAGGAGCACATTAAGCCTCATATAAACAGGTGACCTGAAAACAATGTGTTGCTGTGGAATCAATTATTCTTTTGCTCTCATTACTGTAAAAGCAACAAACATTTTATCATCCTACAAATGGAAGTGGTTTAGCTGTATTTTTAGCATAAGAGACAACCATTAAAACTTATAAGCTGTTTATGAAGAAAGGCTCCAAGATCAAGCCTATTAAAAAGTGCTAAAAATGTCTGTTAACAGGTTACTCCGTTACCAGATTCTTCAGAACTAACTGCTTAATTAACAGAATAATTAATTCTTAAGAATTAATGATTTCTTAAGATGAACACTGGTTTTATGTTTTGTTCCTTGCTTTCTGTCACAAAATGTTTGAGGTTTTTGATCAAATGGTAATTTTCTAATCAGCTAACACTACAGCAAAAAGGGTACTGTGAGCTGCGCCCTTAAGGAAGAACACAGCTGTTCTCATTAGCACCTAGACTGATGAAAAAGCAGTACACATTAGGAATGGTGAGAAGCAAGACACTGAAGACACTTATCTTAGGTGTTGCCTACCTGCAACACTGTCACATGGTGATGGTGAAATAGAGCAGCAGACAGCTCTGTAGGTATCATTTTAATAGTGTTTGGTACTATAAGAATAGAGGCTCCACTTGTCAGAGCAACAAACAATTCAACCACAGATGGGTCAAATGTCAGTGGAGAAGCCAGGAATAGCAAGTCATCCAGTGTGATCTCAAATATGGATCTAAAATAAGAAAGCTAGGAATTACAATCTGACGCATGTTATTAAAAAACATTTTCAAAGCAAAAGAGCAGCATGAAAGAAACGTGCTTCAGCAAACCTAAGGTCTTAAGGGCTGCTCTGAATATACAGGCATAGGCAGGCCAGGCAATTTGAGCACAAGTTTCTGCATCGAGACTGTAACTACTGATTAAATTAATGAGGTTCTTTACTAAGGTATCTACCACATTACAAACAAATACAGTATGTTGGAGGATGAATTTCAGCTAACGGATGCTCAATAAAAAACAAATATGGCATTTTCTGTAATTTTGGGGTTTTTTTTTATGAAGTATTAAATGAAGCAGAAAGAAGCCCTGGTTGTCTAAAAAGGAATTAGGATTTAAAATTACAGAACATAGTAAATATAATCAATAGTTAATTTTGTTATACATTTCTTTTAAGCTGCAAGCCAGAATACCTTATGTGTCAAATTTGTAAAAGTATTTAAAAGAAAACTGGAAACCACACTTACTTGAGATGTTGAATATTTGGCACTATACATTTATGAGGCACTCTGACTATTTTAGGGATTCCTGTAGTTCCTGATGTATGCAAGACATATGCTAAAGAGTATTTCTGGCCAACAGCCATGTATGCCCCTTCTGATGTTTTGACTTCAGTTTGATCTGGGTGAATAGTATATCCTGGCTGTGAGTTAGCCATAGCTTTGGAAGGTTCATATTTACTTGTCACATTGTGTACTTGCAGATTTATATCTGTGTTGCTTGACCTCATTTGGAAGAGAGTTAAACCAATATGTTCTATTGCAGAAGAATTGTGGTTAAAATAACCAACATGGGACATCTGGAATTTCTGTGAGAGGAAAGAAACAATTTAAACAGCAGAATTCAGGACATGCTGTTATTGTTCTACTTTATGCAATGAAATATGAAACAGCGTTTCATACAAATAAACTGATTTTTCATGCCTCTATTTTTTGAGGACACGCATCAGACAATTTTAAACTTGTGCATTTTTATATATTAAACATGAGTGAACACAAACATTATAAATATGAAATAAGCAATTCTGTAAGCAACTAATGAAAAGGGAAAATATAGAATTCAGCAGAAAACAAAGAACTCTGAATTATAACTAGATGGTTCAAACTTGTCTATTCCCTTTGCAGTGAGGGTATAAGATCTGGGAGGTGCTGGACAAAAGGAAACAACAGAATTAAATGCAAGAGTTTTTTCAACTATTGCAAAAAATTCCAGCTCTCATCCTTGACATATGGAGAAACAAGTCTGGAAAAATCTTCGAGCACCAGTGCCAAACAAGCTTTCCTCACAACACTGTAATAGGAAAGCAGGCAATTTTTTTGAAGAGGAGGAAAAGTACTTTGTACTGCTAATTTTAATGTTCTTTTCCAAATGAAAAAGACAACCTCTTGACATGAAGAAATAAAACAACCCCATCTAAGCTTATTAAACCAGAATACAATCTGAATAACTACACATTCCTAAATTGTCCTTTAATGCTTCCTGTAGAAGCCTGAACACTTACATTTAGTTTGTCATTCTCAACTAGGACATACTGAAGATTGCTTTTCTTCATGAAGTAGGTGGATAACACGGGTGGTGCATCTGGATCAACAGGAGCATAGGCAGCTGGAACTTGAAGGATTCTAACAAGATACAAATGTTTTTAACTTATTAAAAAAATTTAAGAAAATCCTCTTAAATATCACTAATATTTCTTTTATACTTTTATAGTTCCCAGAGCTAAAAAATTTATCAATAAAATGACTTTGAAACATTCTGTTGGAAAAAAAGTTGGAGAAATAATCAGTGTTGCCTTTTGGTATTTTACAGCAAGGAAAAAGATTAAAGCTAGATGAAAACATTCAACATTATTTAAGGCCAACCAGGTTGTTGATGACAAAGGTGTCACTGACATAAACAGTACATTTGAAGTTTCTGCTATTGACGAGGAAATTAAATACAAGCATTTTGTTCATGTATACAGATTTATAAACATATTTTAAAAAATCCACTTGAAGTCAGCACACTGAAACATTTTCTGTTCTCACTAGTATAACGAATCCAGCACCATAAAAATCTAAGCACCTAGCCGAATTTCTTCTCAAATAAACAAGCAGAGAAATACTAAGTATCATTCTGCTCTCAGTGCGCTTTACATCGTAGTCCTTCTCAACAGTTGCTCGCTAAAATCCCCCCCTCTAGTGGCTTCACTTGATAACGACAAGCACTTGAATTAATGTCACAGAAAGCCAAGACAGGAGTGGCAACCAAAATATGCACAGCTTCCATAAATCTTCATATTTTTTCTAAGGCTGAGTTAACACGTACAATTCATTATATCTCTTCTCTGTGAAGTGATTTATCACTGCAGGAATTATGAGATCCAGAATGCAGACCTGGAAACTGCGGCATTCTGCATACTAGAATAGCCACCCACCGGTATCACCTAAGCCTGCTCTGCATCATACACAGCACTTAACGACTCAGCAACAACAGCTGTAAGGATTAAAATGCCACAGTATTTCCCAGTTACACAGCAAAAGAAAACAGTGTTGCTGCTCAGTTCAGTGGGTTATAAGATCTTCAATCTTTAAACCAGGTGGCAAGTGACCCCAGCATGCCTCATCCAACCTCCTGCCAGCTGTGACACCAGACCAAGCTGTCTGGGACTTTATCCAGTCAGGTCTTGAAACCCTTCATGAATGGTACCTGCATATCTCTGGACAACCTGCTCCACTGCTGGACTGGGGGCAAAAGTGTTTCCTGACCAATGAGAATGCTCTTCAGTGCTTCTGGGAGGTTTATGATTGCAGTGCTCTCTCACTCAGTTCACTCAAATCTCTATACTCAACTGTGATATGTCCTCTTGTGTGCAGTGTGACAATAAAATACTGATGCAGACCATTCCCCTAGGAAGCACAACTGCTGCTGTATACGTCAGCTGAAGACAATATGCTTGTGATGCTGCAATTCTACATTACTTCATACATGCGCTGGATATAAAAGATACATACATAAAGGATATAAACATTAGAATTCATCAGCAGAAGTAGGGTTTAAAAAACTGATGAATTAGCTTGAATATTGTGATCACAAACATTGCAATCTCCTGGCCATTAAGTAATCAATGTCACTTTAGTGCTTCATTGCTCATTACTTTATCCTACAATGTTTGTAATGGAACTTGAACTGTGTGGTCATTTGGCTTAAAGAATGAAACCTGTTTTCAATGCATAATTTTTTTTTTCTATCAAGACAAGAATACATTAGAAATCCTGCATGCTCCTTTTCTTGTATAGGTACATTTATTCTGTTGGATCACCTCCATTTTTAAGCAAGCACAACAGATACTTGTCATTAATTTATTTATATTTCCATAAATATGCTTAATTGCTTTTTTAAAAGGGAACAGTTACAGACACTTTAGATGAAAAAATTTAAGATTCAAAACAACTTTAGCAGTGGTTTCCAAAAAGATTATAAAACTGACATATTTTTCCTTAAAGAATGCCAGACTCCAGTGCCTCTTGCCTGTATTACTACAGTATTGCTGCATTTTTGTTATTAAAATATAAGCAAACTGAAAATCTGCTTTTAGAGATAACCCATAAAAACTGAACACACATTGCAAGCATTCAAACCATTACCCTAAGATCCAAGATGGTAAGTTTATTCCTGGGTAGCAGTAAAGGCCTATTTCACATTTTCCTTGCTGGTGACAGAGCTTTTGAAGGAAAGCTGTTAATTCCATGGCCAGCTTAACCACCATTGCGTATGTGTAGAAAGTTGGAGGCTTGCCATTGCACTCATCAAATAAAACTGCTTTTCTATCAGAGTAGAGGCTTGCTGCCTGATTCACCAGTTCCTGAAGAGTCATCTCAGATGCATATCTTCAGTTCCCCTGAAAGATTAACAGACCAGACTGCGTTGTCACTGCCTCACTTCTAATGCTTCAGTCCAATTATAAGCACAAAAAGCACTATCAAGAAGGAAAAAGGATCCATGGCAGAAAACTCAGAGACTCACCACACTTCATACTGCAGAAGCATAATGCCTTTTTGTTTTATTGCTTGCCATGGGTCTTATGCTAAGGCCCAGGATACAGTAATTTACCATTATTTCATTGTACAGAGACAGTTTGCTCCTCATCATTATACCTTTATTTGTAAAGCTGGCGGCACTGGATTAGTAACTTTACTAGCAGGAGTTAATTAATAACGTTGTCTTTACTAGAACTGCGAAATACGAATCCTTCTTTTGCAAGCAGGAAACCCAACGCATGGATTGCCAAGGTTATTGGGGTACTAACGCTTCTGCTGCCGCACCCCTCAGCCCTACGGCCTCTCCCGTCACGCCCACAGCGGTGACCAAGCCGCGGACCGGAAGGCTCCAGGCCGAAGCCCCTCCCGCCTTCACTGCGGCAGCTTCGAGACTCAAGAGCGTTCCCGAACCAGGACTGGCGAGGGCCGCACACCCCGCCGCGCTCAGTGTCCCCGTTTCCACCCGCGACGGGCACGACCTGACCGCTCCCGGGGGACCGCGGTACCTCTCCGGGGCTGACGAATCAGGGCGGCCCCACCGACCACCACTGCTGCCGCGGGTCTCCCACCTGAGCCACCGCTGAGCGACTTCCCAGCACCCTCCTTTGCTCCTCCGCCACCTAGCAACAGAACGTCAGCTCTTCCGATAGGCTGCACGGTGCTCGTCATGGCCAACTCCGCAGTAACGCGGCGTCTCATTGCCCAATGACCGTCGCGCTGTTGGGGCGTCCCCCAGCAGCACCCGGTCCGCCAGTGGCCTGTGTGGGGCGGTGCCATTTTTGTCTTGAGGGTGAGATGAACAGAGGACTCCAAGGCCCTCCGGCAGCTTTTCCTTCAGACATGAGAAGGGGGCTAAAAGACCCGCAGGTGGCCGGGGTGAAGGGGCACGGTTGTCCCGCCACACTTAAAGGAGTTCAATTATATCTGTACCCATGTAGTCATTCGCTCCCTTCCTCCCCCCCTCAGGAGGTGGTACAGGCCTTCCAGCCGGTGCGATCGCCGTTGGGATGGAAGCCCGGGCGGGTCAGCCGTTGCCGTAGCCTCCGCGGACGGTTATAACGCTTTGCTGCCGGGAGCTCGGTGGGGTGAAGGGGCTGTCGGCTGGGTGTGAGAGGCGCCGGTGGGAGCCGGCACCGGTAGTGCAGTATGGGCTGGGGTGTGGTGCGGGAGAGGGCCGTTTAATGCAGGACACGAAACGATTTCGGTCCAGCTTTGAGGCGCTTTCACAGTGATTTTAGTAAAAGAAACATTCGATGCGTACTGCCTGCCAGTGAAGGGAGAGAGACAGGGAAGACCAGTTCATAACCATGTTTAATATTAGCTATGGGAGAGGTTAGACATCAGCTTTCTACTGCTTTGTCACATTCTGTAAATTATAATTGGCACATTTGCACATTGGTAATACAGCAGGAACAGTTTCACAATAAAACATTCACATAATACAAATAGCAACACTCAAAATCAGAGTTTTCTCCCTCAACATTGCAGGTGTAAGTCCTGCTGTATATGTGATTAAAAAAAAGGCCAGGTAACCCAAAACATAAACCCAGCTGGCAGAGAATACAGTGATATATGGAAAATACCTAATTTTTAACTTAAGGTTTTTGAAAATATGACCTAAAGATTAGGCATGTAGTGTATCTAAAAATTACAGTGCTTACCATAGCTGACTGAAATTTCACATTCCTACGTGGAGGGGGGAAAGGGCATTAGGACTCATTAAATAGGAATTACGCCACCTAATGCTCAAATCCCATTTCAGCAATTATTGCCAGACTTCAAAAATACCAGTTTTGTTAAAAACCTGTCAAAAGTATTTGCACAAGTTTCAGTCTGTTCTAGAGACATTTTTTCAGATAAATCAGTAGGCTTCTGCTTGCAGCCTTGTTAAACCATGCATCTAAGGTTTTATCTCAGATAGAAAGGCCTGTCATATGTATTTATAACCTAAGAGTTTGCCTTATCCCTTCTTGTACATGCTTTCTTGAACTGGGACTTCCATGTTGTGATTGTCTATTGGGCACCATTGCTACAAACCCCCATGTAAGAAAGTTCGCTTCTGAATTCAATAACCAGTGCTGTAATTCTCAACTATATGGAAGATGATGGAGACAGAAGAAGCTCTTACCTATTTTTTTTTAAACAGTGTCACAAACAATTATAAGGCCAAAATACACAATATTAAATAGAAAATGTAAAATTAAGTTGCTGGTATTCAGTGAACAAAACTGAGGTATACAAAATAGTTTTACAATTGTGTGTAAATTCACAGTAGTTTTCCAAAGGTGCTTTTCCATTTTCAGCAAGTGGTTAGTTGTCGAAGTGATCTTCATGTATACAGTAATCAGTTAAAAAATACAATGCATTCTTCAGAACTTTTTTCTTCTGAAACATTACATCTATTTTAACAGCAGTAATATAGTAAAATAAACCTATACCCAAAACAACTCATAATCTTCAGTTGGTACATTGTTTTTTCTGTTGAAAATGAAGACTGACTTTTTAGGTTTACTTTGGATGTTGACATGTGAAAAGCACACTGAGTGTGAGCTCACTCTTCAGAAATTGTCAGGACTTGTCCTGGAGAAAAGAAGATGTAGAACAGGAAAAAAAAATTACAGTGCCAAGTATTTTTTTTTCCTTCCACATCCTATTGGCAACTGATGAAAGCACATGAAGATAATGTAATTACACTGGAGTTCAAAAAGAGTATTTTAAAGTTACAAAACTAGAGAGCTTTTGGCAGAGTGTTTCCCTGAGTCTTCAATTTTTTAAAATTATATACTAGACATTATGTTCATAGAGTCTGTTACAAAGGCTGGGGATTAATAAAGGCTGTTGAGCTACATTGGCAAAAGTTAGGCACTTCTGTTCTCAAAAAGCTTAGGCAAGAACTGCTGAGGAAGCAATTTAATTCTTCAGAATCTGGTATTTTTCCAAAGGAGAAAAGCAAACTTCACATTCTTCTGTATTATGAATTTGATAATTGAAATTACACCATACGACCCACAATTTGTGAACAATTCTAACAGGGATATCTTTTAGGGCAAGACCGAAACAAAAAAAAACTCTGGGACTGCTATATAATTAAAAAAACTTTGGCTTTTATAATATTTTATGAGAAAATAGAAGGCACAACTGTGCATCAAAACTATGATTTTGTATTTTAATCTGCTTACATTGTTTTCATCACATCAGACTTTCTGTAAGTCTTTACTGTAAAGATGTGGTTTAGTAACAGTAATGGGTTAGCTGTAATAAGCTTTTCATAGTACCCTAAATGTAAAAAGACTATTGGCAAGAACAACTCTTTGAAAAAGGTACATTCAGCAACAGATGGGCTCATGTCCATCCACAAACACTTCACCATTCTAGCTCTACGGGATACTCTCCAGTGAGACACGCAGTGCAGTGACCAATCTTTCCAACGTGCAACTTGTGGGTTTTAAGGCTGTTCTCATTCTCTTGCCTTGCTTTGATGCTTTCCTGCACAGACGATACCAGCCCTTCCACTGAAAGGTAGACAACACTGTCTGCTCCTAGAGGAAATAAAGAATCAGCTAAAGCTGCAATACTGTACCAGATGAAATGCTCTTTGGAAACACAGTTCATTATGGTATGGACTATGATGCCAGGTGGATCACCTTACCTAAAGAGAATGGGTATGAAAAATTATCAGGCCATAGTAAGCCTTACCCTTCTCAAATTCTTCATGCAGGGAGCACCTCACTGAAATACAGATTGAAGGTTCTGAGATGGGAACAAATATGTCACATATACTGCCAAAATAGAAATAAAGTCCAGAGGGTGTATATTAAGACTGCCTGAACTCTGCACAGTTTCCCATAGTTAGTTACCTTGTAGTTCGGGTCTAGGTAGAAGCAAATGTGCATCCCAGACTGAGCACCTGGGACTACAAACTCTTACTGGGACTTGGGTGAGGGGAAGACCATCATGTTAAAAAACAACACAGTTCATAGGAATCTTCTAGCAGTAGGAAAGTGTGATAGCCTCTTCGCATCATTAGTTTTCTGTTGTTTCACTCATTATTTTGAGAATGATACATAAAGACTTGAAATACTTCAGTGTGCCTTCACAATAATTGTGTGGAGAAGAACTTACTGCAATCCTAGACTATGAGAGTATTTAACATGAACTCAGAGTTTACAGTTTTCTAACTGTAACCACAACTATGTTCTTAAACCACTAAAGTATTTTCACCCCAGTAGGCCATGCCTGTATAGATCTCCTCACTCACAAGCCTTCACATGACTTCTGTTGCTGATACCCTATGAAGAGCATATTGTTTACCTCATCACAAAGAACAAAAGCTGCTGGTTCTTTTGCTGCAAACATGACTCATTTTAGAATTTGAGAATGTTTTTAACATTCTTTGATGAGTTTTAAATGTGATTTCTTTCAAAGTGAAATATATAACGCAGTTAAATTATTTACATAAATTTAAATTTGTAGAAAAATCAGTGGGTGTTCACAAATTCCAAACATATTTTTATGAACATCTCATGAAAGTGAGAACTACATTAGATTTTCATTATAGGACAGATTTTCACCACTTATTTTCTTCCTGGTGTTTTGCCTACTGTTGTAAAGTTTCCCAGAAGGAGCTTTAAGTATGGAAAGCTTTGCTGTCACGCCTTATTTGTAACTTACCATTATGCAATTATTCTAATGTTTTCTATTCTTTGGAGAAATATAATTCACTGTGTTTAAAAAAAGTGTGTAGCTAAACTGGTTTGATCTGTAGGGTACTCCAATACAGAATTTACTGTATCAGCCTGGTGAGTTTTTAGTCAGTTTTGTCACTGTTGCCTTGGTGTGTTGTGCTTTATTTCAATGTGGACAGTAAAATATCTACAGGTGAAAACTCCCTCTCTGAAAAAAGAGTAGCACTTACCTATATAGTTTGCAAGATCATGAAATTCGGGTCTGTTGGCAATGAGTTCTTCTTTAGTTGGAATGTTTATTCCCATGTAACAAGGAAATCTTATGGGAGGCGAGGCCACGCGGATATGCACCTGAATAAAAATACAGTTTCAAACAAGACTGCTGTGGTGAAGGTCAGTAGTCCGTAACAGAATAGCAAAGCCCCAGTTAGGCAAATAATCATGAAGAACAGAACACAGCACTGCAGGAAGTCACAAAGAGATAAAAATAAGATAAAGTTTTTTTCAGATGCTAACACAGCAGGAGAGAAAGAGTTTCAGAATTCATTTTACAGTATTTCCTGATGATGGTAAAAGGTTCTCATCCTGATTTCCTTTTTTTTCTGTGATGTTCAGTCCTTGACACACGTTTTGGTTTACGAAATCAAATATACACAACATTTTTTCTCCAGTGACAGACTTGCACACTCCATCTCATTAAAATATCTTAATTACTTAAACCCAGTGTGTTCTGGTGACTTAAGGCACATGCTATTTAAGTATGTGGTTGTACTTAATGCAGTACCACATGTCAGGAATACCATACCAGTAACTTGTTTTTTTTGATCTTAACTAATTTGCTCCCCATTCTCTCTTTATTTGCCAGATAGTGCTTCATAAATGGAGACCTGTTCCTCTCCCCTTAATCACCCAAATTTCACAGTCATATGAAAGAAACGCCTTAACCTGTCATTGGCGTTCCTGCCCAGCAGGGGGGTTGGAATTAGGTCCTTTCCGAGCCAAATCATTCTATGATTCTATAATTCACAATAAACATGCACTAACCATTGTCTTTTTTGCACACCTGCCCTTTCAAATAAGGAAACAATGTGTAGTACAAACGAAGACTGGTGCTTTACCCTCTTATCAGTCTTCAGTTTACATCTGTATTGTGCTAACTGAAAATTAACTTACCTCTTTGGCTCCTGATTCTCTCAGTAGTTTTATTATGGGTGAAATGGTATTGCCCCTCACAATTGAATCATCAATGATAACAACTCGCTTGCCTTTAAAATTATCAGACAGAACGCCAAACTTCTTTGCAACACCAAGTTGCCGTAACCTCCTATTTGGCTGGATAAATGTTCTTCCTACATATCGATTTTTACAGAGCACTTCAACATATGGTAGTCCACACTGTAAACAGGAGAGTTAAAGAGAATTAAAATCTAAAGAGATGGTTATTCTCAGCTACTGTTTTTCTAAAGCAACCTTAGGACTTAGCATGACCTCACAGTAACCAAAAAATTTTGAAATACCTTAATACAGTGGAATAGTGACAGAAAATATAAGTGCAGATGACTCAATAGGAGTACTGGGCATACTCAAGGTATAAAGCTTTATCAATACAGAACAGCTCATATCATTATATTCCATTACAAAAAGATCGTTGCAAGTATGCTTGGGGGAGAAAAAGACAGGTTAACATATACCTTTTGAGCATAACCAAGAGCTGCTGGGGTTGCAGACTCTGGGACAGTGCTGACCAGGTCTGCTTCCACAGGTGCTTCAATAGCAAGCTGCTGCCCACACCTTCTCCTGACTGAGTACACCATCTGACCTAAGAACAGCAAGAAGGGTTTTTTCCTGGTATGCATAATTCCTATTTCCTCTCAGTTTGCTGTACAAATTTCTTTGGCAAGTTCAGGCAGTGAGAAAAGCTCCACAACTAATAAACAGTCACTCACATAAGGTCATTTTTTATTTTCTTCCATAATGCCATATTCTAACATTCATATTCTTATACCTACACAGAGAATTAAAATCCAGTTTGCCCTAATCGGGTAACTAAAGTTCCTGTGGATGATACTGTCATGGGTTCAGCAGTAGCTCATGCTCTGCCAGGGAGGAGGGAGAGATAGGGCGCCTGGTCTGGGCTAGTCAGGGAGGTGACTGGAAACTGGTCGGAAGGGAAGGGGTTAAATCTCTCTTCCGGGCTGGGCTTTCGGCTGGGTTTCGGCGGGTGGTATCGTATTCTCTCTCCCTGTTTATTTCCTCTAACATTGATTTGTTAGTGGTAGCAGTAGTGATTTGTGTTATACCTCAATTGCTGGACTGATTTTACCTCAATCTGTGGGAGTTGTATTCCTCCGGCTCTCCTCCCCATCCCTCCGGGAGTGGGAAGGTGGGGGGGAACAAAGGAGTGTGTGGGACTCTGGGAGTGAGTGAGGGAACTGTGCAGATTTAGTTTAAACCACGACAGATACAAAATGTATTTAAAGAAGGAAAAGAGTAGAAATTACGCCTGTCTGTTTATAACATGCATATTCTATTTTTAGGCTGCTTTTTCCAGGAGACAAGGTTTGTGTAATCCTGCTGTCTGCCTCTGCCTGCTTACTAACTTGGAATCAGTTGGCAAAATTTACCCCAAACTTAGTAAGGGGATAAGAGGCCTCAGAAGCTTTTATGGTCATAAAGCATTTGCAGCATGGGAGGGAACTGAAGGGATTGTGATGAGATTGTGATAAGATAAGGCACAGCCAAGGTTACAGCAGCAGTACTGAGGAATGTAAGAAATGTGGATATTGAAAGGGCAAGAGGATCATGAGAAAAAGGGATGTGGGGTGAAACTGGCTTTATATGAGGATGGGGAACTACATTGGATCAACAGATAGCATGTCCATAGAAAGCCAAGAAAATAGGTTCTTTGATAGGTATGAGTCCTGCCTTTTATCTTTGCCAGTGAGGTAATTTTTGATGGCTTCTACTGAAATAATAAAAGCATCAGACTGACAACTGACAACCCCAAGTACGTAGATAATGCATAGATTTACAAGTTATATTAAGAGCATCTTCCTGAAATAACCCTTTCTTGCAAAGGAAATCCCGAAATAGGTTGTTTTTTGGGTTTGGTGTTTTTTTTTAACACCCTATTTCAGAAGTAATTAGAAAAGTATTCCAAGAACCAATAAAGTTCCTCTCTTAAGACTCTCATTTTTAAGGGATGTTTCCTCTACTTTCATCATGATTGTGGCTCCTCATCCCTTCCATAGGACTAGGCAGGCCACCTGACTGAGGCCATAAGCACAGCCAGGAACAGAAAGGTGAATCAAGTTCATAGTCAGTGGTACCCTGCATCTATGATCCCAGATCCTTTCCAGAGTCATTGTGTTCCACAGTAACATCTCTCACTATTCAGGAAGGAGCTCTGTACATTATTATCTCCTTACCTTCAAAAATACTGTCAGGTCTTGCAAAATAAACATATTCAAAGATGCAGAATGCTGATGGATCTCCTTCAGGTCTTGGTACAACATCTAGTGTCTGGACATCGTATCTGGATATTTTCACAATCTCTCCAGGAAGGACCTCACGATAGTACCTTGAAAGAGAAATACACAGCATTTAGAAATGTCCTGAGCCTGGATGACAGTTTTGAAATATTAAAAAGATTCAACTGACAGGAACTTCCTAGCACAATAATTTGCTTCTGTCTTAGGATGTGACCTGGAGGTTTTTAAGACCAACACACTAAGACAAGTGAACCTTACCAAAACAGTATGAATTGATACCCAAAAGCAATACATGAATTCTCAGCACCTGAGAATTATGGTATTCTTCCTATATGTGAGATGTACAATACTCAAGTCTAGTACAGGCTTCATTGAGATAAAATATATTTTAATAATTTAGTCCTGGATGAGTACTAGAGGACTTTTCCGTGAAAGCTAATTAACATTAAAATGCAATATCAAAAAATCAGAATTAACATAAAGCTAACTGGAAATTGCATTCCAATTCTCCTATCTGAAGAAATATGGAACAGTGTTAGGTTTGGTTTATTATGTTACAATGTTTAACCTTATTAAACATTTTTCTAGGTCCTTGGATGGCTATTCTAACAATTTTAATCTAAATTTATCCCAAAGCATTGAAATGTTCTGGAGGTATAAATCAGAGGTGAGCAAATCTGTGATTATTGACTGGTAAAATACTAGCATTAGCAGAGAGCAGCACTGGCTACACAAGAAGTTCAGACAAAATTGCTTCTTTTGAAAGCCCATAGGCATCAGCTGATGGTCCTACACAATAAGCTTTTCTTAACAGAGATTTTAAAGAAGTTTCAGAAAATGGTTATTTTTATCCATACGTAGAATAAATTGTCTCAAGAAAGCCCCTGTTACCAACAGCTTATAATTCCTACAGAGACAGGGTAGAAGTTACATCAAGGGAACACAGAACACCACACCTGCAATAAAACACTGCGGAATGGAATGAAGACCTGTAAAGTGATGTCACATTGCTTCCTGATTTTGTTTGACTTTTTATTTGGTAGTTTGATGTTCTTAATGCAATTTTTCAGTTTTATTTTAAGAGGATGCAACCTTACTTATTAGTTTAGTCCCAAAATGCACATTGTTATATTGCCTGATTAGAAAATTAAATATGCTTCCTCATAATCTTTCTTACTTTAATCATGTTCTAGTTCACAGTTGCCTTCCACTCCAAATCTGTGGTTTCTTAAAGAGCCTCTTACCCATCTCTTTTTGTCCAAAGAAAGTATCACACCTTTCTTTTCAGAGGATCTTAGCTCGAGCGGTAATGTGAACACCATCTCATGTTTTGGCTCTGACGGATGTTGGCACATGTGGAAATAGATTCAGGTGCCCATCATTTTTTTTCAAACAAGCTTATTTTGTTAGACAGCATATGCTACAGCTCAAGTTAATCCAGCAGGTGAGCTACCAGTGCAACCTTTCTGTGATTCAAGGATTATTTTGCTATTCTGCTGCAAACGTGCCTAAAATTAAAGTCTAAAATTAAGAAGACTTTACACAGTAAAGTTGTCTTCACTGTGATTATCTGAACACGCAATTCTTCTTTTACACTAATCTGTTCACAATAATAAACTAGCAAAAAAGAGCACTGCCAAAAACCCACCAAACCTCCAAACAGCCCAACAAACTATTTTTTGATGTCTTTCATATATTAATAGGTCATGATATTTGGCAGTTTGAGGTTTTTAATGTTTAATTGCTGCCTGAGGAGAGATTTCAGATAAAGTGAGAACTGTGGCACTTACTCTGCACCAATAGACAAAAAGCTACAGGATTCAGAGGAGACTACCCATCCTTCTGTTTCACTGTTATCTTTTCCTGAAATGAAAGATTTCAGTTCGAGTCAGACCACAATTCTTATTACTGTTACCCCACACCCCATTACATTTCTACTGCAGTATCTGCCTTGTTTGGTTGCCAAGTGCATAAGACTTTTATAATTTAAAACTAAAAAGTAGTGAATTCCCAAGTTTCTGTAATACTATTAAAAAAAAACAACCAAAAACCATACTGAATTCCTACAGAGCAGGAATGTTTGTATGCTTTAGAAAGTCTTGATAATTTTTCTTGTGGTTAAAATTACCGAGTTTTGTGAAGATCTGGGAACATTTACTACTTTACCTTGAAATTATTTTTATACAAACTAATAGATTCTAATCTCACTTCACAGAAAATGTTGATTTGCAGGCTAAACAGGAATACGAATAATTTTCCCTATAAACTGACTGTATAGTGTTCTGTTGCCATACTACCTGTGACCGGAGTGCTTGGAATTTAGAAATATATTGCCAATAATCCAGCACTTTTTAGCTACCTTACTACAGAAGAAAGGAAGAAATGAGACTTGTTTCTGGACCGTACAGTGTTTCAAGCAACTGGCCCTAAGTGGCTCTGCCTGAGCAGGGAATCTGTACTAGAGGACCTCCAGAGGTCTCTTGCAGCCTCAACCCTTCTGTGATTCTGTTCATCCCTGCTTTCCTGTTTGGCTGATGAGATGTTAATTACATTTTCACAAATACTCTGTTACAGCTGGGCTTCCTAATTCTGACACTGACATCAGGCAACTAGAATTCCCCTTTGCTGGGAACAGGAAAGATATTTGCAGACTTCCTAAATTTACTTTTTTTCCTTACCAACATTTTTTTGTTGTTTTAAATTTTCAAAACTGACCTTTGCATTGCATATTCCTGGTTACTCCTCAGTAAATGTAGCTTTAATTACTTGTATCGGTGATTTCAGGCATAAACCATATGAATATGATTATGAATATAAATGTATGGTTTACCTTTTCCATTCATGTCCCCTACTGGAATAAGGCGACCAATGCAGAGTGGGCGATTCCCATATGGATCACGTACTGCATAGATTATGTCTTTATGCATAATTAGCAATGAATATGAAGTTGGAGTTTCATTCATTAAATTTTTTATTCTGAAATGAAACAAAAGTGAACATAATCATGTGTCACACAAACAGCTGTGTGCATTTACAGCTGCATACATATCATGCCGAGATGCTGTTCTTAGTTCTGAAACCCATCCTTCTCACCTTGCCACCCAGTCGGCTGTATCGTCATTTTCTAGAGGAGGTGTGAAAGCCAGCAGCTGGGTGATCAGCTCACTGTCAGAACTGGTCGACAGCCCTACACCATGCTTCATAAGCTTTTAGGACACAAAGCAAAAGTGTTAACGACATTAAGAAGAAAAATCCCACATAACACTGCTCAGATTTTAAGTGAACAAACACCTGTGTGCAATGAACTAATGTTTTTAAACGTATCCCTGCTTCAGCAGATCAGATCACAGTAACATCAAACTTCCAACAAACCAAATATGTAAAAAGAGCAGATACAATCATCTATGACTGGTACTACATGTCTCCCTTTGCAGCTCATTCCTTTGCCCTGCATGCAACCAAAATTAATATCACCAATATTCAGGGCATAAATTCATGTTTTGTTGTTTACTTAGCTTTGTGCTCCTGCTTGTTCTGGAAAGAGAGGTAAAAATATACAAGGGAAAATATGTAATTACCTATAGCAGATACAGAAAGAGATAAGGCAGAGTGGTGGCTTAGGAACAGAGCAACAACAAGAAAAAGAGGTGTGAACGGAAACAGAGTGGGATTAAAAAATTAAAATCCCACAACTTAAAAGTTTGTTGAATCTGGTCAGCCTAATTGTTCTGCCTTGGTGTACTTACGCTTCTAAGACAGAAGAGAATCTTCAGTGTATCTAGCTAATTATTACAACCCATTTAATGCTCTATGTATTACAGTTCCTAACTTTTATCTTAAGAAACCATTTACAATCATGAAAAAGATTCACCACTGTCTACATTTCCTCATCACTTGTTTTCTCCCATCTATTTATACCCTTGCATCTCTGATTAATGATGGGCTAGATTTCTTTGGGCATTCCATACATTTGCTTCAGTGCAGGAATATGAACTCTTTTGGATGGAATATATCATAGGTGTTATTTTATAATAACACATCTGCTAAATTTTATTTGCCTTTTTGGCACATACCATTCTAGCCAAACACACTATCAACACTTGATCAATAGGAATGTGACCATCAGTCTAGAGGACTGGTGAATTACCCCCTAAGACAGTTACAAATGTCTCCCCTCCCTGGGACCTTCCCCCCCTCCAATGATCTGTTTTGATTATGATGCTGTCTCACTACCCCAAGCAGCTTAACATTAAGGAAAAGTCATAGCAAGTTTACTGGGGATACCAACCTTCCTCCTGAGTTGTATAGCGTTTGTTAGCTCCCCATTGTGCGCCACAGCAATCTTCCCATGAAGAGTCTCTACAACAAAAGGCTGGCAGTTCTGTAGCTCCGAAATTCCTGAGGTGGAATACCTTGTGTGCCCAATACCCAGGTTGGAAACGTACAGCTTCTTCAGGCTGTCTGCATTGAAGATGTGATTTATAAGACCCATTCCCTTTGGGAGAAAAAATAAAAGTTCTGTTTGGTTTTGTTTTCCTGGCAACTTTCTAATTTCTCCTCATGTTTGTTTTTTAAAACAAGCAAATTTAAGTGAAAAGGCAAATAACTGGGAAGACATGGGAAAGCAAGAAGCTGAGTAGATGCCACAGTGATATACCAGATGCCATTACTCTGTTTTTAAATAAAGCAATATACATCTTTGTGCTGCAGATTTTCATGGAACAAACTATTCTCTTACTAAAAATACATCTTCTGAAAAACACTACCAAAACAAACATGTTGTTTAAAAACACCAGACAAGAAGACTGCCAGATGGAAATTCTATGTAGAGAATACTTTTTACAAGATCGCAGTATATTGGATTTACTTTTATACTGGGCCCATGATGTTTGTTAGAGCCCACTGTCATTCTTGCCAATGTCAGAAGTAAAGCTTTCTCAAGAGATGTCACTGTTTACTTAAAACAGATTTTTCATATAGCCAGGTTGCCTTCTATGTGAAGCAAAAATTAATCAAAACTTTCTAGTCAAACATCAGGAGCATCTTTTGGCAACAAGGACTACGTGGAGGCAATTCAGTAGCAAGAATAGTCTGAAAAACCCTACACAGAGAGTAGAAATTAGACTGGATTCCAGGCCCTCCTACAAACTCCTGCTTCTGCCACTGCCTGTGGGAAATACTTACATCTAGTGCTTGGTTTCCCTGTCGTGCGTGGTAATTGTGATATACACAATAGTACACATAACACTCCCCTAGGACCTTCAAAGATACATAGGAAAGGTCCAAAGCTGTGAATAGTTTGTAACTTGTGTTACAGGTACAAGAGAGTGGGATGGGAAAGGAAGGAAAGAAATTGGTTGAACTGTTTTCAGAGCTCAACCAAAAAGGCTTAAAGAAAGCTCAGCTTTAGGGTATTTTCTGCTGTGACTGCTACAGTGTTGGAATACCAAGAATACACATGTGGTTTTAGGATATTTACTATTACATTAAAATGTTACTGCCTCAACAGCTGAACTGGTACAAGTTTGCTTTAATGAGCCAACAAACTTTATGCCAAATAAATTATCATCTCTTGTCTCACAGATGAAATAAAGCATGGTCTAAAGTCTGTGTTTTGTTCTCATATATGTACAGAAATGCAATCATCCACTCCTATTTTGCTTAGGTCAACTTTATTCTGACAGGAGATCTGACAGGTCTGGTCTTAATGGATGTAGCCAAGTTAAGCACTGCAATAGCTTAAACAAGCAATGTTGTTTTAAACCAGATTTGATTACACAAGTACATAATCTTTTAATTGCCATTTGAAATATTCCTCAGATTTAGACTGTACTGGTGTGGGATAGTGAATGTGAATTATACCAGTATAAAAAACTTCCAATGAAGACAATTTTATGTCTGTATTAGACAAAGCTGCTTTATTATTCTGCATATCCAAGTGTGAAACAGTCAAGTCAGTCTTTCTCCTTCTCACATCGCTATGTCTATAAAAGAGATATTTTTTTTCCAAATCCTGAGCTGGTTAATACAGTATGACAATAATGTTCTGTTACACAAATTTAGCTGAAAGTTTCTGACAGACAAATCTGGATGAGTCCTTCTGGGACATTTTAAAACAACAGATTAATATCCTCTGTAAAGGGCTATCAATCTGTGGTCAAAGGCTGGCAACAATCAGAAGGGAACACATACCCATGCCTTGGGCATTCCAGTTCATACTCTGATATAAGTACTGCCTTAAGCTTTCAACAAAAGTGAGTAAATTGCTGCAGTGAGAAGCAGGCACCTTTTCCATTCTGTTGTTTCTGCTATGAAGAAGACTCAAATGGGGTTTGGAAGACAAACAGGTACAGCAGCATCTCAACTGCTGACATTTTAATGGCCTGGTTTACAAGTCAGAGTCCTAAATACACTCTCACAACTGTAAGAGACCCAAATGTTTGTTACATTAGCGCCACTTCCAGGATTAAACAAGTCATGCAAATTGTATTCCACAAGCTCTTTGTTACACTGTGGTTATTACAGTTTTTAAAAGAGCTGTAGCTGATGAGCATATTGCAAGGATAAAAGAAACCATCACATGCTCTGCCACTCTTAAAATATCAAAGCTAATATGATGATATAGTCAATTAAATTCTTAGCATGACAGCTAAGCATTGCAGCTCAGTAACATGGAAACACTGCTGGAAGTTCATTCTGAGAAATACTTTCTACTACAGGATTTATAAAGCAGCCCTCTTTAAAGGAAGCTGAAATTCCTAGAAACCTTAAGGAAAGCTGAAACCCAAGCACAGGAGCAGGAATGAAGAACAGATAACATGGTGCCGAAGTTGAGAAAAGCTGTATTCAAAAGTGTGTGTATGTGTGTGTGTGACTCAGACTGTAACAGATAGCAGGGGGGAAATGCCCAAAGAGTTGAAAAACACGTTGCCTGAAGAGACAAGATTTTGCATGATGCATTGAGCAGACATTCATAGATACACATGCTGATGCAGCAAAGCAGTTCTTAGTCTTGGACTGAGCTGAATCTTAATCTTCCCCAGAGACCTCTGGTTGTAAACATGAACTGCTTTTTGATTGTGGTTAGAGGACACACATCAAGAATTGCTTCATGGCTATTCTGTGATATAGTTTTATTTCCAATCATCTCTTCTAGGATGGAATAGCCTGATTAATATTTTCTTCCTGATCACTATTCAATACAGAATGAGCAGAAATATCCCCAGAGCATGCATACTACTTTTGAGGCTATGGCCATTTTATGTCCTTTAACATTCCCTGGGATTCCCTCAGCTCAAGAATGAATGGAGGCTATTTTTTATTCTGTTTATTTTTGCCTATGGGTAAAGCTGCCACTTCCTTGAGTCTCACTAATGCAAGAATTAGTTCTCCATTTGCCTGTGCACAGCCTGTAACTGTATTTCCTCTTCATCTCAAGTTGCATTGCTGCTATTCTAGATCTCCAGAGTTAACACCTTAGGTGCAGGGTGACTTTGCTAAGCAGTTTTTGTGACATGAACATAATGATGATACAGGATAATGTTGGCATATTTGTTTTAAACATTACATCACTAAACAAACATCACTTATGACAGAAATTGCACAAATAAGAATTAAATACTATTACTGACAAAACAGCTCATCATAACATGTTACTTCCTAATTATTCTCTTTCCTAGCTGAAACAAACCTTCATGCATCTTGGCTTGGCATCTACAAAACATTAATTTGCATTTTACCTTGTGCACTTTGAATGCCTGGGATGACTCTCCATCACTTGTCACAATTCCAGCACTCTCCTGGCCCCTATGGACAAAACAAAATTAACATAAAGCACTGAAATGTTGAGAACAAAATGCTTTAGCATACAGTGAATTGGTGTTTTCTCATCTACTCTTTACAACATGAAATTTTTAATGTAGGCCTGTTTGTTACTCGATACAGTACACTTGTTACAGGCTTGTAATTTCAACTGGTTTCTTGTCCATGTTATGCTTCATTTCAAAACAGTCACATAAGGTTTGTGCCTAAGCCCACTGAATTCAGCAGGACTCCTTCCACTAATAAGCACTGGCTCAGGCTCTTACTGCAGTTCTATTTCAGTGTGGGCATAAAATAACAGCAGATGCTTAATCTGAAAAGCCACTTTGCAGTGATAGCAGTCTAGGCTGTAGTAGTAGGCTCAACAGTGCTACTCTATTTCTGCTTTGGGTGGTGGTGGGGGAGGTATTAAGAAACTTAAGACTTTGCCTATGGAGTGCATTGTGTCTTTCTTCCACTGATCACCTCTGCAGAAGCTTTTGTATTCTTGCCTTTAAGAAGACAAGCTAGCATTTACGCCTCTAAAAGCTATATGCACACTCTGATAAAGCATTTGAGCACATAAAGCTAGTATCGGACATCACATCTTCTGAATTCAAGCAAAACAAATCTGATGTACAGTGTCACTGCAAATGGAAATACTTCTCTTACAGATCACCCTCAGGCTAGCAGCTGTGCATTGCTGCTCACAAGAGCTCTATCAGCTGGGATGACAGGGTTTTTCCCAGCATGCTCCCAGCCCTCCCCAGGCCTGCCTGGACTCCCCAAAGCTGTGCTGCAGGATCCAGGCAGAGTACTGCATGGCTGCCCAAGGCTTGTATTTCAGTCCCTATCCATTGGGAAGGTATGCTCTGCAGACTGGATTGTTTGTGGGTAACAGTGCAGGCCACTCCATCTCCTGTTAAAAGGTTTCCTGGAGAAAGGCAGTGTTACCTCTGACAAAACTGCTGCCTTGTGCCCACTGTGCCTGTAAATCTCCTAAGGACTTTGAGGAACGGTAAGGTGCCATTCACTCCCATATGTAATAATGACTGAAAACCAAAGATGCTTTTAAAAAAGGAAATAGGATATTTTTAGCATATTAGATGAAGATGCTGCTTGTGCATTAGACTGGTTTAACTCAACCAGAGTCACTGGAATTATTTAGTATAAGGAACAATAAAATTGGGCACAAATAAATCTACAGAATGGCCATGCTCACTATGAATCTTCTCCAGAGCCTAAAATTGCTCACTAGGAGACCTAAGATTGGCCACTAGCCCCAGCTGTACATAACGCAAAATTTTAAAGAACATTTGCTTGCAGAAAGCAAAAAGAAACAAACTGAATGAATTTACCCTGTTATTGACACAGACCTTCAAGAGAAAATCAAGAGACGGAGGACATTCTTAAACTCATTTATTTTAACTCTGGAAAATGTCTTGTCTATAAATACAAAGATGGGTGGTAAACTTTAAAGGCTGACACACAGCATTCAGCAACTTTTGATTCCAATGTTAATATTATAGGCAATTTCCATTTAAATACTGGCACTGTCCCTTTAAACATCAACAAATTAGTAGTGAGAAAGAGGGAAGCAAGCAACCCAGCAAAGGCCCACACAAGTCAAAGGCTCTCGTCAAGCCATTGGGTTATGCCTTTCATGTAGTGCTAATGAAACAGAAGGAAGCTCAATATCATTACCTCAAAGTTCACACAATTCTATCAATTCAGCCAGATTTTGAAGTATGCAAGCTTTGCATTAAGTATCAGTAACAGCCAGTGAATATTAGAGTTTAAATTGTGCAGGTATGACCACCAATTCAACACAAAGCAGGATGCCCCCATCCACATTAGTGTTGTATCAACTACTGCAGCTTGTCTGGCAGCTATGCCCCAGGGTTCCCAGCTGTTATCCCGCGGGAGGCGGGAGCTGCTGCAGCACCCACCCCACCAAGGGCAGGCACGAATGGGTTTTATGGGGCTCTTTTCATGTGTGTGTGGGTTTATTTTAAGGCACCAGATAGCGTGACCCTCTGTATTCCCTGTGTCCTGGGAATATAGAGGACAGCGCTGGCAGGGCAGCCCCTTCCCGCACAAGGGTTAACGCCACCACACCGCCCCAGCGGCTTTTCCCGCGGGATCCAGCGCCCAGCCCGTTTATTTGGCAGTTTCTCAAGTTACTCCCCTCAGGCAGCTTGAGCCAGTAGAACTAGATCCTTTCATCTCGGTGGAGCTTACTGACAACCAGCCGCCTGGTTTCCTAGGAAACAAAATCTTGGCTAGAAATAGTGAATCATTTCCAGGTCACTTTCAACATGGAGAGTGGAGCAGGGAAGCATTGGACTGAGGAGGAGGTTAAAGCCTTGTTAAGCGTCTGGTCAGAAAAAAACATCAGAAAGCAACTCCATGGCACCCTGAGGAATAAAGGGATATTTATCTACATTGCTAAACGGTTGCAGGAGTTAGGAGTTTGCAGGGATTGGAAACAGTGCCGTGCAAAGTACAAAAACCTCAAGTATGAATACAGAACGGTTAAATATGCCCACAACTCTGGGGATGTCACTAAAACCATGAAGTTTTTCCATGACCTGGATGCCATATTGCGATATGAACCTGTCACACAATTAGCGGCAGAAGAGAACGGCATGTGTTCGGTGACTGAGGCGCAGCTGAACACGAGCCCCACAGCCGAGAGCACGCAAGGTAAAAACCTGGTTTTTTGCTTATATTTCTATGTCTTTGCTAAACACCCAAAGGGAACAAACCCGAAGCCTGAGTTTGCTGCTGGAGCCGAAGCGGAGGCTGCGCAGCCCCAACAGAAGGGTTTGAACTGACTTGATGCGCTCCTCACGCAGGGGAATAAAATGTTAGCACCCACCAGTGTTGAAGTCTGTAAATACAGCGTAATTCTGGCTAAATTATGCTAACGGCTTGTCTTGCAGCCTCGGAGAGTGCCGGGTCCTGTCAAGGCTCCTGCACCCTGCTCAAGCATTGAATTAAGAAAAGCCGTTTTCTTTCTGTTTGCAGTACTTTGGAAGTGGGTTTTGTAGAGCTGCAAATCAGGTGTAAACTTAAAGAGTCAAGGCTGAAACTGTCATGAGGGTTTTTTAAATTGTTATTTGTGTTACAAGTGAAATTTAGGATTTTTATTCTTATTTCTCTGTAACTGAAAATTTATGTATGATGACTAAAGGTAAATTATTTTGTAAACACTTCAACTTAAATAGCTGAGAAACAGAGGGATGTTTAATATCGTCTCATTAAAAATTGTAACATAGCGAGGAAAGTAAAAATAATCATGTTTATCAGACTATTTTGAGGCAAACCAAATGAATACAACTGCTTTTCTTCTGAAGAAGCTTTTACAAAACTATTTGCATCTCTTGTTTTATTCAGCCCTATCTACCTACGCATTTAAGCTGTGCTTAACATTTCATTAGGGTCAATCTGCTATTTGACATCACTCAGATCTCCTTGTCGCATTCTAAATGTCACTGAAGCATAAGCCCCAATAATAGTTATAAGTACTAAAATAACATGGCTAAAAAGAGAAATGAAAAGCTTAGCTGTTTGTTCCCACAGTACGTGGCAATTTACATTAATTAAGATTGTGAATCTTTTTTAGGAAAACAAAAACCTCAACATTAGTATCAGGGGAGACTACCAAAGGCACGGGCAAGAGCTGGACATCTGACTGGCTCTAGTACCTTTCCACGTCTCCCCTCTACAATACTGTTTTACAGGTCAAAGTAAAATAAATTGCCATTTTTCTTGTCATTGTTTACCTTAATGAAAAGCTTGACCTCAATCTGTCATCACCAGCAGAAAGCCTCTAATCTGTCAAAGTCACTTTAAATTAAAATGGCAATTTTAAAGTATTTTACCATGTGCTCTCTGCACAGTGTATTGCAATCCATTTTTATTTTTAAACTTGCAGAACCGAGGCCAATACGAGCTGTTACATGAAACTAAGATAGTGTCCTTCATCTGAGGATCTGCCCTTAGATTACCATCTGTGTTTCAATGTAGTTTGCACCAACTGTTAATCCCAATTCGCATCTGCCTTAGATCTCTAGCAAATTTAAATCAGAAAATGTTAATTTCAGTTGTGAATCCCACACTACAATATGTGTTAAAAAAAATTACTCCTGGCTGAGACACACCTAATTTTGAAGTATTAGGGCAGTCTGGGTCTAAAAGTGGCATAATTAAATATCTCTCTTAAATGCATAAGCATTTCTGTTCCTCCCTTAAAAAACAAACCAAACCAAAATCCAAAATGAAACAATAAGCAAAAATGTAAATGCAACTAACTGTAATAAGGAAACACTAATGGCAAGAATTTAAATGCAAAGATTTTCACAACCCTAATTCAGCCACAAAGAAAATACACTAAGATAGAAATGTGTCCTGCAGCTATGCAGGATGAATACAACCATAACAAGGGGCAGAGAGGAGCTGTGAGAACATCAACTTTCTTCATTTAAGAATACAGATCAGGCAAGTAACTGCAGTACTAGAGGCCCAGTCCTTTTCCGACTGCAGTCAGAGTTGCAGTGTCTGCCCAACCCAGTACTTTGAAGGGCACTTGTATGGCTAACGTGGCATCCGTGGCTTTGCAGCTGATGCTCACAAGTTCTTTCGTGGGGGCAGATCTGACAGTGTTGCTCCCACAGAAGGGAACGTAATTCCCTATATTGCTCTCACAGAAAGGTATGTGGTTCCCGGCAGAGGCAAAGGCAGTCTGCTGCCACTGCCCCAGCAGTGGACCTGGCTGCTCCCCCTCAGGTCTTCAGAAGGAAATGGACTGCTTTAATGTGGGTATCATGATCCCTAAGGCAGACAGACCAAAGTACATTTCTGTCCCTGCAGGTTCCCTCGAGGGCTCCTCCCTTTCAACCACAGAGCCTTACAGGAGGGGGGGGAGGGGGGGGGGGAATCGTCCCTCCCCTCTTTAAAGGGAGGCTGAGTCTCCTCATTTTGACAGAGCTGGAGGAATCAGGGATGTTTAGGCTTGTGACTTGGGTAGCAAGAACAAAATGCTGTGATCAAACTAAAACCTGTGCAGAACACTACTGTCTACCATGCATGCAACATTTTGTTTGAAGAACTCAGAGCTATACTAATTTGTTTTGTTTAAAAAGCATGATTGCTGCGGAGGGAAAGGGAAGAGTTAAAAATAGACTACTTTTATGGGGCTGAATGGTATTTCTGTAGTGTTTACCTGAGTTTTTTCTTCATATCTGGTAAAATGAGTTTTCTTTTGAAAGTGTAATTGAATAAATTAATACAGAAAATCACAATCAAATCTAAGAGAGAGGTGTCACAGCGCAAATGTGGTAACAATACACACACTAATTCCCAGCTCGTTCATGGAAGATGACACTTTCTACATAAGCACAGTCAGCAAGGCAAGCCAGGTGTTCACATTGCCCTCCCAAAACACGTTTTCAGAGGCAGAGTGCTAGCTTAAATACTAAGTAGAACAGGTACAAGTCAACATTTTCACCTGTCTTAAAATCTAATTTGTGTATTATCCCAGTAATCAACAACAAAGGAAATGCATGTGGAGTGATGATGAACTATGAAAAATGGTATCTTTCATTAGAGTTCAAATGAATGACCTTTCCATTTCCTTAAGCAGTTTTGACTGTTCCAAGTTAAATCAAGTATTAATAAATCAAGTACATGATTTACAAAAGTTAAGCTCACCTAGTAATTCATGTTAAGCGACTTACACTCTTTGATATTTCTCTCTTTATGTTTAAATATTAATTCACTGGTCACTTTCCTTGGCCTTCACTTTACACATAGCAGAAATATTACAGAAATATTACCAATATTGCAGAAATATTACCAAGACTGGGAAAAAATGCATTAGCAGTGACAATATTATCATATGTACAAAACTCAGCTACTAAATCCAAACAGATCCTTCAGAAATGCTGACTTGAAAATGTCACTCATACATAATTTTCCATGACTGGACTTTTAACATTAAAGATGTCATTAACAAGTATTTTATATACATTTTTTTTACTAACAGTGTGCAGTACTCTTATCAAGTAACTTTTTTGCTCCTCAGATGCTTGTTTTTTCCCATCAAACATTTTAACATTTCTTTTTTGTGTATTAACAGTTCTTATTTCTTATGATAGTAACTTGTTTCTGTTTAATATTACGATGTAATTAAACTTGCTCATCCTAGTACCTACATCACACCCAGCAGGCTTCCAACAGAGAGTTTATTCCCTCCCCACCCCATAATCTGCTTTGCAGCCCTTCGGCAGGTCAAACGCCAGTCCAGGCTCTAGAGGTGAAGGCATGAGCACACTTTTCCCTCCTCAGCTGGCCGCAGGGGGTAGCAGCTCCTCCCAGGCAAGCAAACCGCTGGGAGCAGTTGGAGATGAGACCGCTGCATCCATGAGTCACTCTGAGCCCTGCTGAAAGTCAGGAGGATTTAGGATAGTGTTTTCAAACGCAGTTTTCAGTTTCACCTACGTCAGGATACCAGGCTGCATTCCAACCGCACCTCGGTACAGTTCTTAAGAGGAACTACTGCAGCACCTTTGAACAAGGCAGCTTTGATCCCTGTGACCTCCCTGGCTGGAGCTGACAGTAGCTCAACTCTTGTACAGTGAATCAGCATTTCAAATCTGACAGCATGGAACGTTGAATACAATGTATTGCCATAGAACAACTTAAAGGTCTATTCTGTGAAAATTAAGCTGATTCAGAAGCTGACTTATATGCTGCTTTCTACACTTACACAGAAATTGAAATGATACTACTTTTTAAACAAGTGTAGGAATTCTGTACTGTAAAAAGCCAGACTGAATCCTGTCAGCATTCTTGTATTTGTTTAAAAAGCAGTTCTCTAGTCACAATGCTTTAATGCTTTCCCTACGTTATTAATGAATTTCATAGATTTCCAGAATTCTTTGCAGAACGTTCCTGTTATCTTCAGATTCTTCTTGGATTTTTTTTTCTGTTTTGGTTGTATAGGCAGATTTGCAGTTAACTGAATCTGTGTGTAAAGCCTGGGTTTTTTTGTATGTCTCTTACTTTTCATTATGTACTTTAAAACTCCTTTTAATGTGCTACCCAACCCACATACTGAGTCGAGAAAGCATAGAAGTCACTTGAATCAAGTAAGTTCCTACTAGAGTATTGAAATACATTCCAAACAGGCTTCATCTGCAGAATATAAAATAATTTCATTTACCTCCTGTAACTTTTGTCTCCTTATAAGGACAAGCCAAATTAATTTTAAATTTAATTTAAATACAAATTAAGTGTGGAGATTACAAAGTTAATAATCTTATTATTATCTTCCAAATGTGTGTGAACATTTTCACTTAAACTAATTTAAGCTAATTTAGTCCATACCTATTTTTCATCTATAAACTCTTTCCTTCCCAGGTGAAATATCAATTTCTTTAGAAGATGATGAGGATGCTCCAGGAGATCCACTACTTTTTATGTCTCATGTCAGACCAGTTCAACTAGGTATAGTATGATGGTGCAGAGATCAAAACCTAAAAAGCAGCGCTTTCTGATAGCTTGAATACGCCGTCATTCAGTTTCCGATCAACATAACTTTAAAACAGCCACATTTTTTGCTCCATCTCCAGTTTTACCACTTGCAGTCCAATGCATCACTAGGTATTGACCACTGTACATGATGCAACACTTGTATGACCACTATTCACATCCAAAATACATCCCATGCTATAGCTTAATCATATTAATTTTGTTAAATGCTGCTGGAAAGTATGCCAAATAGTAACATGTAATACCCATGTCAACTTGCGGATTTTCTCTAACTCACATAATTTCTGCTTAAAGCAGCATGAGTTAATAGCCTGAGCCACAAAAGATGCAGAGGTCTGACCCATCCCACTGAATAATGCAGATTCTCCAAGCAAAGGGTGGTCAGCAATGCTGAAGTCCAACCACATACAACAACCCATTTGGAAACCTTCCTACAGTTTTGCTCAGGAAAACCATCCTATAGTTTTGCTCAGGAAGGTCATTACAGAGCAAAGGCACAATCTGGCAGGCCAGAAAGAGGAAAAAGACCCTAGGTGCAAGCCCCTTCAGGGGGCTGCTAAAGAGAATGGAGACAACCTGAACATTTTAGGTAGAATCAGGCAACCAATGAGCTGATTCTTTGCCTGGATGAAGACCAGCACTGTCCTGAATTTCCTACTCATGCTTTCTATTTTTTATATACCCTCTATGCCTCAGCATACATCTCAGTCCAGTTACAATTTCACTAATCTCCTAGGTGCCATATTCAGGGAGAAAACAAGGCCCCACCTAAACTTATGGCTTTTATGTTACACACTATATGCCTCCTGTCTGGTATAACAAGAAATGAAGGAAAAGACAAGAATCTCTCATGGAATTATTTGCACATATATATAAACAAAACTTTTCTTGCACTAAAAATCTGAGTCAAATTTCACAGGAATATGTGTGTTACTCAATGCTCTTGCAACACACTGCCAAGCAGATTCGTTTTGTCTGCTAAAAAAAAGCTGCTTTCTATGAAACCAGCAAATTAACTTCAGTTTGCATGGGCTCTCAAGTACGTATTGATACTAAAATGTCTTAACCTAGTGCCTCTCTTAGTCTTTAGATTTCAGGCACTATTTCAGACACTGCTGAAAGAGAACTTTGAGGCCTTTGTATCTATATTGCTGAATATTTTGGTTTATTTCAGCAGATTTCTCATTTTGAAGAACCTTAGAAAAAAATCCAGTATGGCATAAACACATCTTTTAGGTGAAAAAAATAATGTATACCCCGTGATAATTTTTTAAAACAAATTAGAGCTAAATTACATTTGAGACATGAGGAAAATTTTCAGTGATCATAACTTCCTTTCAAAGTGGTGCTTGTGGGTAAGATATTTTGAATCACTGTTTCTTAAAGGGAAACAGAAGCAAAGAAGGCCACTGTTTTCCACTCTGAATACAGCAGAACAAATGAGCAATACACTGAGTCACTAGAAGTTATTTGAACTAATATCCACAACTGAACATAAGCTCAGTTGCAAATGAACTTACTAGTGAGAAATAGTGGTCTACATAAGAACTAAAGAAACCTTATGCCTCCAAGATTGCCCTACACTCTGCCTGGGAAATGCAGGGAACACCTTCTGCATTCTTTTTCCTCTTTTCTTCCCCTGTGCCTTTTCTCTCTGGTCTCTATCTGGCAATGAAGAATGAACCATTGCGGAAATGCAGATAGTTGAAATACTCCTAGTAACACTGAGCAGAGACTACATCCAACCTATCTGACGTTGACAGTTGTCAAGTGTGACAGTTCCTATGGTTGCATTCACCTGTAAATGAGCATTTTCTTTGACTTCTTCAGGAAGAAGTGAAGAAAGCATAATAGATATGTCACCTGAAAATTATCCTCAACAACATCTCAGTGGGCTGGCTGCTGCAGAGTCCTGATTAACACAGAAATAACGGAAAAAACTGACACCTGTTAGTACAGCTTTTTCCCAAGTAGAAAGAATTACAGAGACTAGCAAAGAATGCTTCTGTCTAGGACAAGTTTGTCCCCAGACAGGTAGTTATGCACAAGTATGCATCACTGGGGCTCTATGTACAGGCAAAGGTCAGATATTTCTGCCATCACACAAAGTTCGGTGACTGTAAGGTATCAAACCCCCACAACCTGGCTTGCCCTTTTAGAATAAGGCACTGGCAAATGCATTTATCACTTTAATTGCAGGGCATCCATTACCCCTAATATTAAAAAACAAGGTTGGAGAGTGGAAAAAATTAAAAATATCTTAGTTCTGCTGAGTAAGATAACTCAAACTTTAAGTTTTATTAATAAAAGACACAAATAATTCTGATTGGCCTGCAGCAAGAAAAGTGGAAGTTCTGTACCATAAGAAGGAGGTTCATTATTACACGAGTCCCTGTGTGACTTAAGACAAAGGTCTCCATTCCTCAGCTCCCCACAAACAGGGTGCTTTGTTAAAGAGTTAGGATCAGATTCTTCAGATCCTTACCCAGTTTAAATCTCTGCATGTGTGTTAAGACCAAAATCATGGCATGAATGCAGAAAGTCTTGAGCTAGTGTCAATGACTCAGGGCACAATTTGTTATTGTGCTAATGCAGCACTAATGTCTGAACAACAAAACAGCTCATCCTTTATTTTCAAATGTGTTACAAGTAAAAGTTCAGTATATTAGGTCACACCAGAAAGTAAGAATCCTCTTAGATTAATTAAGGGTACATATGCTATCTTAATACTGGTTTTCAGGAGAAGGCAGAAATAATGTCAGAATTAACAAAAATGCTGACATATTAATACCCAAGAGCTTTATTTTATTGTCACTTCTGCTCCGTCTTTTTCTGGAGAGACAAGTCATGAGGAAATTGCATACTTCATTCTCATTCTCTCTGTCCTTCCCCAACCACCCAATGCAGGTAACCCGTATCTGTGTCTCTCCCTTACCCCACATGATGCAGGTAATCCAGCATCAGCAATAGAGGCTTCCAAAACATCGACTTTTATCCCAACAGTAGCAAATGAAGGAGGAAAACACTGGACTGTTAATGAAGTCAGAGCTTTGATACGCATATGGTCAGACAAAAATATCCAGCAACAACTAGAGGGGACAGTGAGAAATAAAAGAATATTTGAACAGGTTGCTGCTAGACTGCAAAAGTTCGGGATTGACAGGGACTGGAAGCAGTGCAGGACTAAATACAAAAATCTGAAACATGAATACAAGAGTGTAAAAAGTGCCCAAGACTCAGGGAGTGCAAGAAAAAGTATGAAATTTTTTAAAGAACTGGATGCTATTCTGGGGCACAGCACCATGGAACAAGCAAGTAAATCACATAATGATGAAAGCGAGAAGCCTCCAGAATGGACAGAAGCAAAATCAGAAAAGAACTCCATAGGTAAGTACTTCAGCTATCCATATATCATTTAATCCTCCCTACCCCAAGCAACCAGGTAGATTAACCAATTCACTGGGGGGGGGGGGGATGACAAGAACATTGAATGGAAACATACTACTTTGTCTAGTAGTGTTGTCTTACTTCATAATGCAATCTTTCAGACTGAGTGATTGCCCCAGATATTTCAAATAGAACAGAGAAACAAAAGAAGGGGGAAAAGATGAATATGTAGGATAAGACAAAGTGATACAGAGGGACCAATTCCAGTCAAAATCATGGCAGAAGAGACTGTTTCCAGCTTAGATGACAAAATGGATCAGACTGATGGTCAGACTGTATTACTGGAAAACTGAAGACACTGAGCAACAAAGTCTGTATAGACTTTGTTTAGAAGACTAACATTCAATCTGTCAATCTGTTATGGTCCCCCCTAGCCCAGTTTTACAGGCCTTTGGAGCAAGACTCTCAAACTAGGGAGACAACTATTGTGAAAATAGCAAAAGGAATAGCACCAAGAATACTGGCTGAGCTTGCCTTTTCTTTTTCTGTAGTTAATAATGAATAACTTGGTAATGGATGGATTAATGCAGAACTCGAGTAAGACTGATGAACCTACATTACCCAGGAATTAAAACATTTTTATTGGCATGTATAACCAGAAACGTGCCTGTTGTTCAGAACAGAATTAAACACAAAACACTTTATAACACAGTAAGGATTCCATATGGAATGATATTACAGTGGCCAAATGTAAGACTAGAATTTAGTAAAGTATTGGAAGAAGTCAAGAAAAATATAACACAGTCTCTGGTTGAAAACTATGAAAACATTTTGGGAGAAGATTCACTCTTCAGTTGCAATTTCTAGGCTTTTTGCTAATGCATCTACTACTGCCTGCTGGCATAAAGAGCATCCTACACTGGACATATCTTTTGATTTGACAAAGCACAGCTGTTCTTATATCGTACACAAATGCACTGACCTAATTAACATAGCATTATTTATGCAGAAATGCCTGGAGACGCAGGTGAAGAGGACTCTGTTAGTAATATGTCGGAAGACCTACGGGTTGCAGATATAAAGAAATTTTCTGACTCAGGTAAACTGAAAAGTCTTGTATTTTATCTCTGAACTTAACAAATTAAGATAGATAAGCCGATACTGTAATTACAGTTAGAAAATGCAGAGGCCTAAAAATCTTATAAGCAGGAGATAATGTCATAGTGCTAACCATACCATCAGTACAGGCACATATGCGCATTTACAGCACTGCTAAATTAAATAAACCACAGTCTAGCAAGTAATCTTTTTAAAGATTCATGACCCAAGATGTAAAGAAGAAGCTATTGGTTTAAGCAAGTTAAATGCAAAGTATTACTGCATTTACTTAAGCTATGTCTTCCCAAGGATTAGAACTGTCCAGTCTCCTCTCCATGAACGAATAACACATTCACTTTTTCACAATATAACATGATCAGTATTTAATGTAATTATGTAAATGCTCATGAAGGGGATAAAACCTTCATTAAGAGTATCACTATGAGCAGTGAATATGAAGGTCATATGCTTTTCACAAAGAAACGTTATGGTTTACATCTGAAAGCACAACTTTCAGGGGAAGCGGGAGTTTAACATTCAGCTAGAGATACGTGAATGTCTCGAAAACTGACAGACCTGACTTTCCACAAGAGGACCTCATGATCTCTTTCAGTAGCATGAGGCAGAATATGGTCTAAATTAGGCATTAAGGAGCAGAGTAGTCTTACAGAATTTAAAATGGTCCAACATGAACTTTAAAAGATTTTAATAGCAAATTAAAAATCTTCTCACAGATGATATTACTGTAAATACTACTCCAGACAATTGGGCAGCTCCGTGTATAACAAAAGAAACAGCTATGACAAGTAAGTCACAATGGTAACATAATTAGGTATTACATAAAGCAGAAAAAGATGCACTTTTTTTTACATAACAGTATCATGGAGCTCCTTTATTCTCCAGTTGTGGCACATGCCTTTCCTAGACAGTTCACATACTTTTAAAATGAGAAACTGGTATGTACCTCTATATTCATCAATATACTTGCTGATAAGTGGTGTAAAATGCAATCAGGAAGTAATCTATCACACTGGTTATCTGGTATCAGCAGATGTCTGACAATCAATAGCCTTTAGGATGTGACTTCCTAAGGACTACTCCATATTCAACAGAACTTATGTAGAAAACTGTTTCTCAACAAGCATGTAATTATAAGTTATACATACTTGTGTGCCTTTAAAAAAATTGCATAACCACCCAATTTGACATAAATAGGAACTTAGAAATTCTTTTGACATGTGTCACGGTATCTTCCTAATTAATACGTGGAGTTAATGTACTTTACAGTGAGAGTTATATGTACACTTCTCTAGATAATATGCTAGCTAGCCTGGGCAGACATCTGCTTCTGGCAACAGCAGCTGCATACATGCGTAGAAGTGCACAAGCTGCCTCAGAAGTGCACATGCTTCTCACCATCTTACATGTGAATCTGAGTTATTAGCCACAGTAAAACTGTCACAATTGCCAGTCTTTATAAACAGTCTAGTCATGTTTGCCATAATCTAGTAAGGAAAACAATATAAGACGGTATTAGTCAAAAGAATAATATACCAGTTTCAGGGAAATACCTAGGTATTTGATTTTTCATTGCTTTTCACAACTTTTGCACACATATTTGCTACTCAAAGAGCAGCAAATGCCCACCTGAGAAGGAAAAGACAAGAGGTAAATCAATCCTTACATGTTCTACATTTTCAACAGACTAGCCAGCAGAGGGTGCAAGAGCATCACAGCAGCCGCAAGCCCATGTCGTTTTCAGCAAAACAGCCTAGGAAAAGCTGGGGCCACTGAGTTTTTTTCTGGTAAAAGAGGCTGATACTAAATCAATCTGGAAATAAAAAAAAACTTATCCGGAAACTTTTACCGGTATTTTATATTTCACGGAATCACTTTTAAGGGCAGCTAATTCCAGAAATCTACTTAGAAGAGCAAGTTCCTTCAGTTTACACAGGCAGTAGGGACTCATCAATTCAAACTCCATGTACACATACATTCACAAGTGTCAACTTCACAGTAGAACCACAGACTGTGTATAGGTGTTCAATTAATCTGAAGTGCCAGCGAAAAACAGTGAAGATGAAAACAAGATTCTAAGGAATGCCGGTAGCCTGATAGTTCTTAAAAAATATGTACAGCAAGTATTTTGCTTCAAATTACTTTTCTTGCAATTAGTTTTTAGGGTTTTTGGTGCCCTGCATGCTTTACTATATGTCTTTCTCAGAACGAATCTGGAATAAGTCATGACACTGCAAAGATGCATTCCTAAGCAAGGGCTTTTTAAATATCTATTGCTTAAAGTTAAGATCTTAAGTCGGTGCATACTCAGGAACTTACTGGCTCCAACACTTACTGCTGTGTGCTTGGAATTTTAAAACGTTCAGATATAAAGTCAAAAGACAATAATATTTTAATATGTATGCCCCAGGCTGGTGCGAAGTAGAGCATCTCGGTGAAGCATGAAACCAAAAGTTCTTGATTATTCACCAGCTCAGCTCGGGGCACACTTGGGCTGCTGACACAAACTCCTAACTGCGTGCAAGTTGCCTGTATTCAGTCTCACAGTCTGCAGGACAGAAATGGCAGAAACTTTGCAAGCTGGTGGAGCATAAACATAGGCCACACACTGAAAATTCTCCTACCTCTGACATTTCCCACTCCCTTTCTATACTATACAAGACACACATGAGAGGAAGGATTAGGAGACAAATTACTAATCTTGCCTCAAGAGCCAAAAAACAGGATAAATAGTGATAGTGACAGAGTGCCAAAAGAGAAGAGAGCTTTTATCAGTCTGAGTGGGTAAAAGGAAAGGCTGCGACAGCATTGCTCTGGTGGCCTTGTGAGCAATGCTTCAAATACAAAGTACAGATTTAAGCGTATTTACTGGCAGTTGTCTATAGTTTTACTAAAGCTACACAGTGAATGGAGCCACCACATTTTATCCATGCCAGAAACTGTCAACAATTTGTTCTGTTTGGCTCAGTCTTGTTCTCCTCTTGCCTTCCCTCCAAAACCTCTGAGCTGTGGCTTAAACAAAGCCAAACTCCCTGTCGACATTCTTGTCTCACTAAGAAATAAAAGGCACATGACACAGGTCACATAGTAAAGAACATCTAATGCAAACAAGGTCATATTGATTTGGGGAGTAATTTTTAATAAAATGGCTCTAGATTATGCTTTATTACTCAATGTTTAGGGGCAATATTCTTGAATGGACTGAGAATAGGCTGGGAGCTGGAAAATGCTGTCATCGATCCATGGTATGTCCTTCACCATTTAATCTCTGTACAGCAGTGTCCTCACCTGGTAACCAGGACTGGAAAGACCACTTGCATCATCCGCCTGCCCATCCCTCCAGCCCAGGACAGAGGGGTGGAGTTCTCGCTTAAACACCAGAGGCCAATGGCAGAGGAGCAGAGCTCTCCTCCCCGTGGAGGGGAGCCCAGGGACACCTCTGTCAGGAGGGGCCCAGCTGTGTGATGTAAACCCCCCACAAGTTGTCAGGACAGGCATTTAGTACTTTATCAGGCAGGCAGGGCAGCCTTGCTGATCAGTCATCCAGGCACAGCACTCTGATGCAACATCAAGACCCTTGTCCCTTTTGGGGACGATTCAGTTACTCTTGGCGTCAGTCACTTGAGAGTCTTTCAATAATTTCAGTCTGTATTGAAGCACCTCTTATGAAAGTCACCATCTGGCACATTCTGCTGTGTAGAGGTTTACCAGTCACTACACATATCTTACAACCAAGACCAGCGAACCATTCACCAAATTCTGATCCAGGTTTAAACAATAAAAGTTTGCATATTTAACCCATAAACTTCTATTATGCAGGTGTTACATGGGGTTCTGGATTTGTTTTAATATGTAAGTACATACACTCTGCTCCTAAGCCCACTACTGCAGAGAAATGGCAGCTTTGATATATTAACAGTAGTTATCATTAATGGAATTCTGAAGCTGGGGATTCTCAAGACATAACTCAAGACCTGTTTAGTTAATTACAACTGCATAAATATATTTTTTACAGAAATCCTTGAAGATGAAGGAGACTTTGCCAATTCCACTCCAGGAGCTCTGGAAGCTACACAAATAAAGAAGGAGACGATTGACATAGGTAGGTCAAGACTGTGTCTTGATGGTTCTAACAGCACATTTTACCTTAGTGGGAACTGCAGGTTTCTAAGGTTCAAGTTATTCCTGCACATTATACTTGTTCTAGATTGATAAAATATGGGTTTTGTTTGATTTCATAGTGCAAAAATGCATAAACTCTTATTTCTCCTTCTCCCCAATTAGTAAAACGATCTTATTTTGCTGGACAACATGCACCGTATTTTGCTAGATGTGATAAGACTGTATTTGATTGTGACACAAACACTGTTCTTTTTCTTATACAGTTGTGCTAGAGAAGATAAACTAGAGAGCTAAGTGGCTGTCTCAGATATCTGAACATTTTATACCATGTCCGTGTTTTCAAACTACTTCATGGGAGTGCATTTAATTTCAGACTATTTACTATCAAACAATTGCCATAAATATGCTGAATTATTTTACAAGTCAAACTGAAACCAGAGCCTCGGCAATATGTAGAAGTCATGCATTCAATGACAAGTATTCAGAAAAAGATTTATTAAAAAATTTAAAATTTAACATTAGAATACATATTAATATTGTGGAATAAATGAGCATAAACCATGAAAGGTGATGAAAAAGAGGCATCAGAGGAAACAATGATGACATTGAAACATATTGACCTGATATCCTGGATCAAAATATACTTTACAGTATATGATTCTGTGAACAATTCTTTGGCCTTTTACATTGAAAGTTTCTACTATAGTATTGCTATTGTATGCATCAGTATTTCTGTGATCCAGACACGGGCTTCCTTCTTGGCAATTGTGTTACCTGAGGTTTAGGTTTTCAGACACCCTGTCCAACACAGCTTTTATGACTGTTTAGATAGGCTGGTCTTGATTATGAAAGACAACTGTGACAACTATGACACAGAGGACAACATCAGAGTAATGCCATCACAGCAATGACACACAGAAACACAAGTTACACCGAGGATAAAGTAAAGCAGTGTCCCTGAAAGTTCAGAGACATAGTGAGGTCACACTAATACAAAGAGCAGAGTTCATACACAGTGACGCAGAATAAAACATCATGCAAATCAACTGACTGCCTTATACACACAAATTCCCTGCTCCTGTCATGTAATATCCCATTGAGGATAATAAGCACACAAGTCAGAAGTACACAAGTAGCACTGCTGAAGGCAGAAAGAGATTAGAGAGCAGCATGGTTGAGAGAATAAGCACATAAGTGAAAGTCATGGGAATTTTTATAATAGTAAAAAGAAATCATAAACCCTTGAAGAGCCCAGCAGCAGACCTACTCCATTCTGGCCCAAGGTTGTATTTCCAATAGCTGCAAGTGTTAAAGGAAGATGTGAGAATTTTCATAAGAGTTGTGGGGTAGCCTGTTTATGAAAACCACTTTTTTTTCTACTATCCCGAGTAAATCACACACACATGCTTATGACAGTATTCTAAGTTTTCCATGCAAAATGATAAGAACTAATCTTTCTCTTTTTCCCAACCCAAAAAGTAATTCCACACAAAAGTGAACTTTCAGCCTCAGAGAAGTCCAAGCATGAGGAAATAAGCCCAGTCAGCAGATCTGGGTTTTGATGTCCATAGATGATGTCAAGAATTTTGAGGGCTCCTGCATTTTACTTCTGAAGGGAATAAGTTTTATGCTGCAAAAGAATGCAAAACTATTATAGCTTCACCTCTGCAGAGGGAGAAAACCTGATGTGTAGGCATGCAGAATAATAATATAATGATTTTCTATCCTGCTAGAAGTGGAATTTTGAAGAGAATTCAGATGCTGGTAGAATCATAGAATAGTTAGGGTTGGAAAGGACCCCAAGATCATCTAGTTCCAACCCCCCTGCCATGGGCAGGGACACCTCATACTAAACCATATCACCCAAGGCTTTATCCAACCTGGCCTTGAACACTGCCAGGGATGGAGCATTCACAACTTCCCTGGGCAACCCATTCCAGTGCCTCACCACCCTCACAGTAAAGAATTTCTTCCTTATATCCAATCTAAACCTCTGCTGTTTAAGTTTTAACCTGTTACGCCTTGTCCTGTCACTACAGTCCCTAATGAATAGTCCCTCACCAGGTTCCTTATAAGCTCCCTTCAGATACTGGAAGGCTGCTATGAGGTCTCCATGCAGCCTTCTCTTCTCCAGGCTGAACAGCCCCAACTTTCTCAGCCTGTCTTCATATGGGAGGTGCTCCAGCCCCTGATCATCCTCGTGGCCCTCCTCTGAACTTGTTCCAACAGTTCCATGTCCTTTTTATGTTGAGGACACCAGAACTGCACACAATACTCCAAGTGAGGTCTCATGAGAGCAGAGTAGAGGGGGAGGATCACCTCCTTTAACCTGCTGGTCACGCTTCTTCTGATGCAGCCCAGAATACAGTTGGCTTTCTGGGCTGTGAGCACACACTGAAGCTGGCTCATGTTCATTTTCTCATTGACCAACACCCCCAAGTCCTTCTCCGCAGGACTACCATGAATTTCCTTTTTGCCCAACCTGTAGCTGTGCCTGGGATTGCTCTGACCCAGGTGTAGGACCTTGCACTTGGCATGGTTAAACTTCATGAGGTTGGCATCAGCCCATCCCACAAGCGTGTCAAGGTCCCTCTGGATGGCATTCCTTCCCTCCAGTGTATCAACCAAACCACACAGCTTGGTGTCATCTGCAAACTTGCTGAGGGCACACTCAATTCCATTGTCCATGTCACTAACAAAGATGTTAAACAAGATTGGCCCCAACACCGATCCCTGAGGGACACCACTCGTTACTGGTCTTCAGCTGGACACTGAGTCATTGACCACAGCTCTTTGTGTGTGACCATCCACCCAGTTCTTTATCCACCGAGTGATCATCCTCCTGTACTGGGCACTGGTGAGGCTGCACCTTGAATCCTGTGCTCAGTTCTGGGCTCCTCACTACAAGAGAGGCATTGAGGTGCTGGAGTGGGTCCAGAGAAGGGCAATGGAGCTGGTGAAGGGTCTGGAGCACAAGTGTGATGTGGAACAGCTGAGGGAACTGGGGGTGTTTAGTCTACAGAAAAGGAGGCTTGGGGGAACCTTATCAATCTCTACAGCTACCTGCAGGAGGTTGTAGTCAGGCGGGGGTCAGCCTTTTCTCCCAAGTAACAAGGGACAGGACAAGAGGTAATGGCCTCAGGCTGTGCCAGTGGAGATTTGGGTTGGATATTAGGAAAAATTTCTTCCCAGAAGGGGTTGTCAGTCATTGGAACAGGCTTCCCAGGGCAGTGCTTGAGTCACCATTCCTCAAGGTATGTAAGAGACATAGATGTGGCACTTGGGAACATGGTTTTGTGGTGGGCTTGGCAGTGCTAGGTTAACAGCTAGACTCCACGATATTAAAGGTATTGTCCAACTTGAACAGCTCTATGGTTCTGTCATTCTGTAATTAATGGGTTATGAGATTTTTAAGTGAAGACAGATATGACATGTAGAAGATTACAATAATATTAGCAACTTATTTGTCTAAGTCTGCTTTATTTAAAAGTGTGTATTTCTACAGATGATGATTCTATAAGCACTACCTCAGAAGACAGATCTTGTACACCAGTAGCAAAACGGATGGTCGGGACAGGTGAGCATTAATTTCCATGCATTTATTCTGAAACAGAATTGCATTGTAACTACAGTACCAAATCTGGAGCAACCACATCTCTTCTATAAACAAAACTGTACTTTTCTACTCTGACTCCAATTAGCTTTAGCACTAAATTTACAAATTAATTTTGTAGCTGTTCCCTGTCACAAGCAAAAGTTGCATTAATACTGTTGTTTGACTTCACATTCTATACTTATCTGATGAGCAGCACCTGCCTACTTATGAATATTTGTGAATCTGAAGATAATTTTTTTCCTACTGAATCTCCAGTAGCATTTCCATTTGCATGACACTTTGCCTTGAAACTATACTGGAAGCCCGTTTTCTTATCAATGCTGATATCTTGTTGCTTTAAAGCTTAAGGCCTACTGCTTTCCTGCATGTAGCACTTGGATACATCTGTCTTTAACCAACAACAGCAACAAAATTAGACTGACAAATGTGGAATTTTAGATGCCTTGGAGAAACAAGAGATTTTACTTGTTATGTATTTTGCATACTTAAAAGAAGGGTAATCATGTATGTATATTAACATTGTAAAACTAAAAGTTTCCTAATAAGAGATTATTATAAATATGAATTAATCCTTCAGCTGCTTACCAAGCCACTAGCTACAATTACACTTTAATGTATATATATTCAGGAACACTAAGTTGTTTTGTTTATATTTTCAGACAGTCATGTTCCCTTGGAAGAAGCACAAAATCATTTTAAAGTTATTACAGTTAACGATACTGGAGCAGGAAAACACTGGAGTGATAATGAAGTCAGAGCTCTGATAAACATATGGTCAGATGAAAAGATACAACAAATGCTTGAAGGGGCCACAAGAAATAAAGAAATATTTGAGGAAATCGCCAGAAGGTTAATGAAGCGTGGCATAGACAGAGACTGGAAACAGTGCCGCACAAAGTACAAGAACCTAAAATACGAATACCGCGCACTGCAGAAGGAAAATGAGCACCTTGGTAATCCCAGGAGAAAAATGAGATTTTACGATGAAGTTGACTGTATCTTAAGAAGACAGCCACTGGGTCCCTCAGGCTGGGGATGTGAAAGTTCAAGTCTCCTATCAGGTACTAAAAACTTCAATGATGAGACAAAACATTTAAAACAAAACTTAAAGCCTATTGACCCATGCATTAGGGTGAAATATGTGGCCAGAATGGGAAAGGAAAATAACTGAAAAGCCTGTATCTGCATGGTCACGTAGGCAAAACTCAGCAAAAGGAAATGGTCTTTGGAGTAGTTTAGAAGAACACTAAGAGAAAGCACCTGAAGCATTCAATGTGACTGGAGAATCTTTGTGCTTTTGGAAGCTTACGTGAGATACAGTGAAATGGTGGTATAAAATGTGTCAGGTTTTAGAGGTGATCTAGCAAGGCATGTAAAGTCTGACTGATAGACAGCTGCAAGCTCATACCATTTAGAACTGCAGAAATCTGTAACAATCAAGCCAATTGAAGAGACTCAAAAAAAGTAAACTTCATTAATTCAATTCACATCAATTCACACCACAGTCAAGAGAAAAAAATCCAGACCAGTGATGCTTATTTGAGCCCTGTTAAATATTATATTAATTTTGCTAACACATAATCAGTTTTCTAAACAGAATTTGCCTGTTTTATTATGACAAGACCTCTGAACCCCATTGCTAACCTTTTGTCTGCTGTAAGGGTTCTCATGACTGCTCCAGCTCTCAGGGGCATTTGTCCCTATTACAGGCAAATCAGATGCTCTTATAGAAGCAAATTAACCACTGCAGCTTAGATCTCAGTGAGTTATAGTAAACCAGAACTAATTCTGGTTTTCATCAAAATGGTAAGTAGAATAATAGTACTAGAATAGTAGTAAAATTGTATTTGCAGTGTCACAGATGTTAGTTGAAGACTTGAACCATTTCTGCAAAGAGGGTGGATAGCTTAAACAGAAACTGCTGGAGCCAATCTTAAGCCAGCTACCCTCTGTCCTGAATCAGAGCCCTAAAGCACTGTCCAAGAGCCCCATATTGTCATGCCATTAGTTGAGGCTGGAATGACATCCACACAATCATAGGATGATGACACTACTTCTTACCTATCTCATTCTTGTGTTCAGTCACATTCTTAAGACAGGCATTTTCTTCCAAATACAGAAACTGAAGATTATTACTGCTTATTGCTGTCTGTGAATGGAATTTGTTAACACCAAGAATATTTGAGCCAACCTGGCTGTTTTACATTTAGCATGCTAGAAAGGACTATCTAATCTGTGCTGTAAATGCTGATGCAGGAGACAGTAAAACAGTAACCTTTCAGAAAAGCAGCTTAAGCTATTAAGCTTTTTGAGGCATCTGCCAAATAAATGTGTCTCCACCCTGATTTTGTGTGCCAATCCAGTACCTAACTTTTCTAGAAGATTCTTACTGCTCCAGGTCACTCGTCCCAATGCATTTGCTTTTGTAGTATAAGGTTTTTTGGTGTGTGACTGTATTTAAGAATCTCTTCAAAATAGTCACCTTGGTTTTCTCTTCTAAGTTTCAGTGGGAGATGTAACAGTAAACACAGGATCCTTGAGTATCAAGAGAAAAACATGGAATGATGGTAAGAGTTCCTGATGTTTTAAAGCACCTATACACTGCTGTTGAATTGGATGCCAGACTCTAATTTCTAGTACTAAAACAGTTTAAAAATAAAGAAATCCTAGAACTTAACACCGAGCTCCAAGTCAAGGTTCTCTTGCCCTCAAAAATCTGCAAAAGAAGAGTCCTGATAAAAAATGTGGGCCTAAGGAAAGCTGCAGTTTATTTCAGTCCTCACCCCTAGTATGAATGACATAAATATCATTTGTAAGAATCAAGTGCAAAGAAAAGATAATTTTTTTTAAAAAGAAAGTGTCTTAATTACTTGTGTTGCTCAGAGGAAAACAGAGACAATATACCACAGTCATGGTTTCTTCATATACCATCATCAGTAAATGAGAGGAAAAAATACAGGTATTTAGATGTATAAAGTCTAACATGCAATGTCTAATATGTTGTCCAAGAGAAAACACGTTAATGCAGCTATTTCAAAGAGAAGATATGGTACAGAATCACTGAGAGAGAAAAATGAAGGGATGGGTAGAAATACATGGCGTGCTATCTGACATAGGAAAGGTCAGGAGCTTGTTTGTTTTTTTTTTTCTGGCAGAACTGTCAGGCCTCTAATAATAAAAAAGTCCAACACTTAGGGATTACAATCTTAGTTTTAGGAGGCTTGCCCCTATTTCTAATACTAAACTGTTGTCTTGTCTACAGACAGCGGAACGCAAACAGATCCAAACATCACAACATCTGAATTCAACCTGCTCAGTTCACCATCCCAAACTACTAACAGGACTAACTTCTATGTGATTAAACATACTTTCAGTTATTGCCTATTAGGCAAATACGTCTGGCAGAAGGCAGTATCTAGGCAAAGCTGAAGGTTTCAAACTAGTGATTTTTACAAGGTCTGCTTCATTCCTCCTTGACATTATACAGTGACCTCTTACACAACACCTGGCAGTGCCTGCCAAAAATGCGTAACAGGACAGCATTAGTAGAATCTAGCTAGATGTCAGTGTCAGCAGTTCAGTAACTTGCACACTCTAACTACATGCTTTGCTTTTGTCCACAGAGGTCTCACCTGTTCCACTTAAGAAAAGTGCTTCTGAAAATGCCATACTCCACTTCCAAAAGCTATTAACAGAGAGAGTGCACACAGTAACAGAAGGCAAAAAGTTACTGTTAGAAAGGCTTTGTAAGCAGGAGGAAATGCAAGACCTCAACAGAACACAGCGGTATGCTGATCCATCAGCCATACAACAGGTTGGTTTAATGAACTTTCTACTAAATTAGCATGCAAAGAGATTCTCTCAGATAGTAGAAAATTAGACAGACATATTTATGAGTGTAGGTCACCCACATGAATATGTGCTTGCTCCCCTTTAATATATTCACCTTCTGCCATATAAACTAAAACAACTTATGAGTTCCCATCATAATCCTTAACATAATCATTTAGCAGTGACATCAGTCTAATAAAAGATAGAACCTCTATCTACATGCCTTGGCTCACTTACTGGCATAATTAACAGTCTTAATGGAAAGAAATTAACACTTTGATAAAACAAAACATGTACAGTTCAAATTTCATCCCATCATTTCCAATTACCATCTCTGTGACCTTCCTAGCAAGTAAGTCCTCTGCAATTAACCAAACAGTCGAAGTCATGAGAACTTCTTTTCAATTATGCAAGGCTGGTGGGGAAAACCCAACACTTAATTCCTTCATCAGCATTTACACTCCTAGCTGCTTCTTCTGCATATGCTGGGGTGGGGGACCATCCCAGCATATGGGATGCATATGTGCTATAAACAGATATTTGATCTTCTCTCTCCTCAAATATCTGCACTATTACCGGGGAAGGGTTCAGATAACTGAGGGCAAGTCTGTCTCCTCTCCCATTTGCAAATGACAATACTGATTTTTTATGAGGTATGGCAGATAACTAAAGCAATCACCACACTTACCTATCCTAAAAAGTTCCATTCTTCTCTAAAGCACACACATTCACTGAGATGAATGGGTCACTTTACATGTCTTTCATAGGGGTGTTACCCTGGAAAGTCCTCAGAATGCCCCATTTAGATTATTTCCTGGTAGACCAGACTGTATTTGGGCCAAATGCATGGAGAATGAATTCCAGGGAGGAGAAATGCCTGCATTGGTGGTGGATCCACAAGCACTGTCAGCATCATTGTCAGCTTAAAAGACTCTCCTTCCAGACCCACCCTTTGTGCCTCCTCCAGCAGCAAGGTCTCCTTTGTGCTGGCACAAGAGCTTACACAGACAAGTGGTTAATCAACTGACAGAACTGATTTAATTAAAGCTAGCCTAATGAAAAGCCCCTCTAAACAATCCTTACTTTTTTTTTTTTCAAGTTTGAGGGAAGTAGTGTAAGACAGCAAAGAGCAGCCAGGACACTTTATTTGAACTGAACTACCCAGCATGAACTTCCCATGCTGTGTACAACCCTCCCTCCAGGCAACAAGCTCACGTTTAAGGTATGGGTAGACAAACCAACAGCTTGTGAAAATTACTGGAGACCTGTATCATGCCCTCTTGGATAACAACTACAGTCAATGTAAAGAGGAGTGAACAGTTTCACCCCAATTTTGTGGCTAGGTTAATGTAATGGAATGTCTGATGGCCACAATAAACCTAAACTGTCTCTGAAATGTCCTCTTGCACAAACATTTAGGCACCATTTCCCTCCTGGCTTTTCCAGTCCTTATGTTATCTCATTCCAGGTGGTTTCTCTACATCCAGAGATAAGAGCTGATACCAAACTGCATTTTGTGACATGTACATCTAAGAGATCTGAGCTTGGGTAGAATAGAAATCTGGCTTTCCGAAAATGCACATGCAGGAACCTGAGCCCAGCAGGAAGCTATGTAAAACAACTGAGCCAATATAACAGCTCACCACAACAAAAAGGTCCCCCTCCTCCTCTCTTCCTGCAGGAGTGAGCTTTGTGGCATGTAATTAAACTCGGTTGTCAGCATCTAGCAGCACAGTATGGCCTATAAATGTAAACCAAGATAGAACTAAAAGATAGTGTGTTCAGTAAGTGTCTCTGAAATTGGGGAGCATTTTAACAGTACATACAGCATGAATATTCTGGTAAAACAGCACACAGACTCAGTCCCTAGCTATGCATACATCTTAGCCAGTATATTCTACAGAGAATTTACAAAGAAATATGTTCACTTACAACATTTCACGTTTAGATAATAAAAACATTTAACATTGCACTTCTTGCATCTAAGGACCGGGGATATGCTAAACTCATAATAGGTTCTTGAGATGAAATGAAGTGTTAAATATGTCACATACCAAATTATCAGTAACATTACCTGTAGCATATCCATGTCCCTCAGAAAATTCCCATACAACTACTATTCCAGTTGCAAACTTTTTGTGTGCAAGATTCATGGTGTAAGACAGGATTGCCAATAGCTTGCTAAATGGCCTTTTTAAATATCTATTTTGTAGCCAAGAGGTTGTATATAAAATGTAGATAAGCACTTTCATTATGCTATACTGAGGGTAGCTATTTGGAAGGATGGCTAATGGGAAGCAACCAGTATTTCTACTAGATTGAAAGAAAAGTTCTTAACTTACACTGGTGATTGTTTGGGTTCTATTGTGTGGGTTGTCATAGTGGACAGCTATAGGGAAAGCCATCAAGAAAGTATGGTGACCAACCTCCCCTCTAGTTTACACTGATTCTCATAACAAACTCCATACATACACCCAGGTGAGTTGGGACAAGGAGTATTCCCTCACTTAACAGGACTTCCATCTGCACAGAAGAGAACTTATAAAGGCTTTTTTTAATAACCAGTACAAAGCTGGACGCACTCGGGTTTCAGTACATAGTATTACTGCCAAACATTTTCAAGGGACTTTTGCAAAAGGCTAACAGAAATCACATTTGTTCCAAGATTACCTTTGCAAATTTGTCCTGGTCAAGGACTCAGATGACGTTTAATAGATTTGTAACTCAAAGAACTCCTCCTCCTTCACCACCCCCAAGAAAGTTGTCTCCTTACCAATATCCTGACTTTATTTTGGCATGCTATCAGTGGATTTACAGTGGCTTTCTTCCCTAGCTTACAAATTGTAAAGATGTTTTAGAACATCCACTTTTAAGCCTTGCTAATGTTGACACCGGAGTAGCACAATTAGCTTTGGCGCTAGCTATAGGTTTCAGTCATAATAAGAATTCAGTGCTAACATAACTGTAAAATGTGTTAAAATCAGATGAGAATCACTTTGAAATGGTCTCAAGTTAAATTGGTACAATGTTGTTAAGTGTGTAGAAGGCCTTAATTAGCCCGTGAGTAGGAATATATCGGTTTTCATTTTAATTCATAGCTCACCATTATAGATTTAAAGCCAATGAAAAGCCACATTTTAACTCCTGCTACAAAGGAATATGAATTTAAGCCTCAGCAATCTAGCAGCTGCTTAACACTCAACCAACCAAAACTACATCCCTACACACATTTTAAAGTTATGTCAAGATAGTGAATTCCAAGTCTCTTATTTTTCATGATGTACTACTTGTGGGCCCACTCCAGAACCTTGCTTACAAATATACCCCGATTTTTCATGCAGAATAGATTTGGTGAAACAATTAGCCCCGCTCAAACACATGCCATTGAATATGCCTCTTCAATATTTTGGTGTCTTGACCCAGCATAGAGAGTTTCAAGTTTTCAGTTACAAGCATCCTCACTGGAGTACATCTCTTCAGTGCCGTATTATCTTTTTAACATCATAACATAAAGCATCAACTTATTTTAGGCCATTTATCAGAAACAGCAAAGTCCTTCAAGCTACTGCTACCAGCTGTATCAGAAAATAGAGCACTTTATGCTGCATGTTTTTGTGGCATGTAACAAATACCCTGGATCTTTACTTATGCAGACAAGATTTCAAAGATTAGAAACTATAACATGTTTCACACAGCTCCCTCTTTTTTGTAGACCAGTCATCTAAAAAATGTAGGTTGACACAATACCATGCTTGAGCATCCTAGTTTTTTATATCTAAGTGAATTAAGGGCCAAATTCTATAAATCTATTTTATTGCACAGGACTAATTTGCATATAAAAGAACATGCTGTGAGTATCTAAGGCCAGTAATCATTACCTAAACATCCTTACTAATTTAAAAGTGAGGTCTGAGGACTGTGTTTGTCATGGCCAATCAAACTTCTGTTAGTCACATAAGCCTCTGATTTTAACTGACCATTATATTTATCATTCCTCTCTTACATATTTACTTATTTTTTTAAAGAATATGGTTAAGACACTTCTTGGGTTTTAAGTTTAAAAAAATGGGCTTAATGCCATTTACAGGTACAGTTAATGCTAAATCCTGTTACTGCCTGAGAGCGATGCCAACCCTTCAACACCTCACAGCAGGGAAAATGCAAAAAGGTTAGATAAAACATTAAAGAAGGAAACGGGAACATTAATATCTCAGCCATTTAATAAGAGTTCTGTCGAGTGCTTGCAAAGGTATACGTAATTGAATAGACTGCGTCACTCCACAGATGCAATCATGTTTATGCCTCTTAGAAAGCAACCTTTATAAGTTTTGTCAGTTACTGAGTTAAAGATCAGAATCAGAGATAGCGTGTGCATGCTTTTAGGTGTGCATCTTGCCAGTTTCAATCACAACAGTAGCATTACTGTCTACAGTTGTGTCGTCCATAGGGGCTATTTGATATTAAACAGCTCATGGAAATCAAATATACTTGTCAAGTGCCCATCATTAAAAATATCATGAAATAAGGTTGCAATGAAAATTGAGATAATAAGATGCAGAGTAATGAAAATACATCAATCATTTTATTTTCTTGGCCCACCAGTGTAACTGCGTAAGCACAAATGAGGTAAGCTTTTTTCCCAGAAAAATGGTGCAACCTAAATGAGACTTTTAATTAGTCTCATTAGGCTTTTTTCCTTGGATTCTGCAGCTCTCTCTCTCCCAATAAAAACATTTTTGATGGACACTGGCAAATATATATTGTTTATGAATGATACACCTGCAGCCCGAAAACAAGTCTTAGTATACTAGAGTCATGTAGGGATGCAGGATTTTACCAGTAAAAGTAGACGAAAGTCTGTTGTAATAAACAGAAAATCTCAATGTAAACTTTCTTCTTTTGTTGGTCCAAAGCCATTTCAAAGCATGTCTGCGACATCAGAAATACAAAGAACCTATCATTTTATCTATTCATTGCATGGGTACTCAGGAGAAGCTCACTTCCCCAGGCTGTCGGCAATGTGATTACAAGTGGGAAGTTAAGCACAGGGTATAGGTGTTTGCAGTGCATGTTCTACAGAACTTGTGCGTGCGCGCTTCGCCGTGCATGTGTTCCCACAAGGAGCATAATCCCCCTCTGGCACCCCTGGGAAAACGATCAGCATATGTCAGTGCATACCATTATTACTTTGAATACCAAAGGGATGCAGAACCCAAACTTCATTTTGCAGCTCTGCATTCCTACGGATTACAGTGATCCTAGTCTGTTTCACATCGCCATAGCCATGGCAGGTATAAGAAAGTTTCGTTGTATCATGGTGATGAAGACTCACAACTAGGGCTAGTAGGAGCCTCAAGAATCACTGCCCCAAGGCAGCCCCGACGTGTGTGAATTACATTTCACACGAGCATCCCGAGTGACGCCGGCAATGACGGCCGGGCTTGCCTCGCCGCCGGCGGGAGGTCAGCGTCTGCCTGTCACCGCCGCGGCGGGGCTGGGACGGGGCGACGGCCGCATCCCCGCCGCCACCCCGGGGGCTGCGCGAACAGATGCCGCTTGAAGTGAGATGCAGCTGAGGTCCAAGGCACGTCCGAGAGCTGCTCCGTCGGCAGGGCCGGCCCGGGACGCTTCGGGGCATGCCTTGCGCTCCGCCAAAAGGATGCTGCGGGGTCTCCCCGCCGGCGCGGAGCCGGAGGAAGGGACGGGACGCTCCGGACCGGGCAGGCCCCCGGCCGCACCTCTCGCCTTCGACCCCGCTCCTGCCGCCGTCGGTTTCAGAGCTGAAGCGGAACCCCGACCACCGCGGGGCAGCCGCTGCGGAGCCGCCGTTTTAGGACAGTAACCCCATCCATCCCGGTCCCGACTCCCGTGCTCCCCCCACTCCCTTACCTGTGCTGCAGCCCCACCAGCCCCAGCGTGATCACATGGGGCACGTCCAGCTCGGTGGGCCACACTCCGGAGGCGATGCAGCCGAACACGCCGCACTCCTCCCGGATGCCCAGCTCCTCCAGCTCCATGGCGCGGCCCCGCTCGACAGCCCCGGTCCCGCTCCCGCTGCGGCGGCTCCCGCGCGCTCCCGCCTGCGCTGCGTGCAGCCAACAGCGCCGCGCGGGGCCGCCAGTAGCCCGGCGGGGCGGGCTCCCTCATTTACATACGGGGGGGCCCTCCCCTCCCCGCGCCCGCTGCCCACCGCCCGCCGGAAGGCGGGGGCTCGCCCTCGGGGCGGCATTGGCCGGGCAGTGGGGCCGGTGCCGTGTTTGCACGGGGAGGAGGGGGCCCGGCCGGGGCGGAGAGGGGCTCGTTGGGCCGTGATTGGCGGGAGGCGCCGCGGCCCCGCCTGCCCGCCCCTTCCGCCGGCCCCTTCTTACCCCGGCGGCGGGGTCCGGCGGCGTGTGCTGAGCGTCTGTTCTGTGCCCTAGGTGTCTGCTGCCGCTCCCGACACCGTAGCCATGGCCCCCGCAGCATCAGGTAACTGCCTGCTCCCCGGCAGGGCACGCCGCGAGCGCGGGGAGCCGGTAGCGGTCGGGGGAAGGGTCGGCGGGTGCCGCTGCTGGGGGGCAGGTCCCCGGTCACTCGAGCTCTGGTGTAGCTCCTTGGGAGCGAGCTTTTGTCCTCCTCAGAGCTTTGCTTTGGGTTGTGCTTTTCTCGTGGGGGCACCGGCTGCTCCCCGTCCCGCGGGAGGGGCGGGCGAGCGCTTCGAGATGAACGTTTCGAGCCTCGGGCGGAGCGTGCTTCGGGCCGGTGCCGTTCGGTTTCCTGAGCTTCGTGCTTGTCCGGAAGCTAAACCACACCAAAGTGCCTGGTAAAAGCAGCGCGGCTTCCCCCGGCACCGCCTCGCCTCAGACGGCACCTCCCGACCGCCGGCGGCGAGCAAAAACCGGTGCCAGTGTGTTGGAGAGCGCAGCCGGAGGAGGAGAACTCGCTGCTCCAAGGGGGAAGGTGCCCCGACGTTCCCTGCGCCTCGTGGCGCCGCAGTCCTGCGGGCAGAAATGTTGGGCGGTTGTTTCGCCTTTGCTGCCCGGGGGACTGGGGCAGCCTCATCACATTGCCAGCAGATGCGGTCTTGGCGGTGGCGCACGGGCTGCAGCACGGGATCCTGCTGGGTCTCGCTTTACAAAGTATAAAGTATGCGAACTTGGTGGACGTGCTTGTAGAAGTAAAGCATTTCTTTCAATCTAAAACTTCGTTCATTCATCCATTACTTATTTCTTTAGACCTGAAACTTGGTAAAAAAATTAATGAAGGTAAAACAAAAGAAGTGTTCGAGCTGCCAGATATGCCGGGATGTGTTCTCATGCAGTCTAAAGACCAAATAACAGCTGGAAATGCGGCCAGGAAGGACCGAATGGAAGGAAAGGCTGCCATTTCCAATACAACAACTAGCTGTGTGTTTCAGTTGCTGCAAGAATCTGGTAAGTATTTCAAAGGTAGAATATATGCCTATGTATTACAGATCTTTCCTTCTGGACTGCAGAGCTGGATGGGTGACTTACTCATTTGTAACATAAGAGTATCCGAAGTAATCTTCCAGTAACAGATAACACTGCAATAGCTTCTGCTTGTTTGGACGCAGCCCTCATGCTCCCCTCAACTTCTGTCAGTTATTCCCTTCCCCCGTGTTCCCTTGTCTGGATGCATCTTGCCTTTCTTACTACATCTGCCTACAAGTCACTGCTAGCTAGTAGCACTAGCAGACTATTAAGATGTGTGAAACTTGTGTTAAAATTAGAATATCTTTTTATAACTTTTTTCTTTTCCCTCTCAGTTGTTTATGCTGTATCAACATAAAGGTTCTGCACGCTTTGTACTTAAACACTTGTGCATTTGCAGTGTGGTCCGCATTTATTGGTCAGTATTGAATGTTATGGAGAATGTAATGTTTCCATTAAGAGACTCAAAATGGTTTTGGTGCTAGAAGTGAGTTTTCATGGAGCATGTAACTAACTTGAGTCACTCAAGTTTTGCACATTTCCAAAAAATGAAGCCAGTGTCTTTACTTTAAGAAAGCATCTTGAAGTGTCTTTGACTGAGAAGTTCGCAAGTTGCAAAGAGGAATTTGCACTGCCTTGAGCTTCAAACAGTACTGTAATACAGGCACCAGTAAACTTGGTTAAGATGCTCGTAGCTGCATGCTCAGTGCACTCTAAAGCATTTGCTCAAGCATTAAGTACCAGATGAGTTACTTTAAAACTTGTATTATATGTTGTAAGGTGTAGTAATGGTTCTCAAACAGTCAAACAGTAAAGTTCTAGCATGTAATATGTGGGGAAGAGATAGATGATTTTTGTGAGGTTGTATCTACCTATATTTCTGTGCAATTAGTTCTTAAAATATGGGCTGAGACAAGGATACATCAAGTCATACAGTATAATCCTCAGTCACTGGCTTTCTTGGGACGCCTGTTGTGCATACAGCATAGAGAAGCTTCGAAGGTATTTCTGATACTATTTCCAGGTGACTATAACTACCAGTTTTCATTTAGGTACAGTTAATGAGATGTTTTGCCTAAGTATTATAGAGCAATAGATAAGGTAACAATTGAAAATAGCTAATATCCTACAGACAGAAATTTCAATGTCTGGAGGCCATACTTGTAGATCCTCTCAAAGATCCTCTCAAATGGCTTATGCTTGGTAATTTCATGTGCTGTGGAAAAACATGAAGAGTAAACAAGAGCTGCATTTTGAGGCAACAAAAGAACTTTCTGGGTGGTTCTCCAGTTTGCTTATTTGACTGGCATAAAAGGCAGATAATGTGAATGCCTTATCATGGAAGTAGTTTGTTTGCTTTGCGCAACTCTTCTTAACCTACTCTTTCAAAGACGATGATTTACAAAGTTCTGTTAAAGTTTCTCTCCCTTTATAATAGAGCTAATGTCAGGCCTTCAAAAGCTGGCATTTGCACTGATGAAAAATGTAGTAGTAAAACATGCAGGGTCTTAATGCCTGGATTTACCAGTGTCTTAAAATGCAGCTGATAATTTAAATCATTTTGCAGTGCAACAAAATCTGAGAAGTCAATGGTAATACTGTATTTTAAGACTTTCAGTTCTCCTTTCATGGCTCTGAAATTGGTACGGAATACAGCTTCTTCTTGGTTTGGCTAGATGCAGCTCCTTTGCTATCTTCTGTTTCTGGCAGGTGCCAAGTAGGCTTAGCAGTCATCTTGCCATGGTTGGGTACTTGGTTGCTGCTAACTTTTGTTTGAAAGCAAACCATTGTAAGGAATAGGTGTGTTGGGGGTTTTGTTTTGGTGTTTATTTTTTTTTTAAGCTCTGTGATCAAAGTTATTTGCAAGAATAGGATTTATGACCAGAGCACAAGGTTCTGAGCAACAAGCAAGCAGTGTGGGACTAAACTGGCAAAACTAATGACTTGTAGAAGGTAATTGCATTGGTTTCTTTTTGCAAGGCCAGTGGGCTTAAAACACCCTGAAGAGATACAGTATGTCCTAAAAGTCCAGAGATGAACAAAATTGAGTGGTACTTAGAATAAAGATGTTTGTGACTCTGTTTCAACTGTGGACTGTGCCTAGTAATGGAACTAAACTGGCATCTCTCTATTTAGGAATCAAAACGGCTTTTGTCAGGAAACAGAGTGACACAGCATTTATAGCAGCTCACTGTGAAATGATCCCAATTGAATGGGTGTGCAGAAGAATTGCTACTGGCTCCTTCCTCAAACGAAACCCTGGTGTTAAGGAAGGGTATAAGTTCTACCCACCCAAAATTGAGATGTTTTACAAGGTAAGTTTACTGTGATGTTAATCAAACTTAAACAGAACTAGAACTCTGCATTATATGCTTTCAAATGCAAACAAACCAACAAATAAGGGGTACTAGTGGCTCACCAATCCTCTTAGTACTGGTGATTTTGCTATCCTAATGTTTTCTTGCATCCTTATCCAACAGCTGTTTTGTCTCAAGTGTGCATAATATAATACTGGCTTATGGACCCATTAAAGAGTAACAAACCAAACTACATAAAATAGAAAAATGCCTTATTTATAAGGTATAAGGGTTTCTGGGGGCATAAGCTTAACACATCAATTGTAACATATGTGTTAATATATTTGAAGAAATTAAAACAAATAGTACTTGTATGGTGAGGGTCAGTAGCTAGCTGTTCGTGTAGGATGCTGAACTACTTTGGAAGTATGTGCTGAAGGAAGTGCCTTGTGGACTACGACCTGAAGTGTTATTTGTAGAGTCAGTTATTTGGCACTGTCCAAACTCAGGGAGCTTTTAAAGATGTTCAGGTGTTACAGCAAACTGTCTTCAATGTTGCTGTCCCTTTTTTTAGTGCTAATCATAAAAAAAGACTAGCTTGAAGTCTGTATTTTTTGTTGTTGTTGAAAAAACAAACTGAACATAGCATTGTCTTCTCATAGTAATTTTCCTGCTTATTGCAAGCTTAAATTACATAATGTATATGTTTGCTTTCCCAACAGGATGATGCTGCTAATGACCCACAGTGGTCTGAGGAGCAGATAATTGAAGCAAAATTCTGTTTTGCTGGACTTACTATTGGCCAGACTGAAGTGGATATCATGGCTCGTTCTACTCAAGCTATTTTTGAGATCCTGGAAAAATCATGGCAACCTCAAAACTGCACTCTCGTAGACCTGAAGGTACAAGAATCTGATTTCTCACAATCCTGGTTCTGACAGGAAATATATCACTGTATGGTTCCTAAAGTAGGTTTCTTCCTGTCTTTTTTAGATAGAATTTGGTGTTAATGTTCTGACAAAAGAAATTGTTCTTGCTGATGTTATTGATAATGATTCATGGAGGCTGTGGCCATCAGGAGACAGAAGCCAGCAGAAGGACAAACAGGTAGTGTGTTAATCTTCTAAGTTGGTAGGGAAGGAAAATGAAAAAAGTAAATCCTACAGTTGAACACTTGCTTTCAGAGTGGCTTTTTCTAGATAATCTCATCTTGTAACAGGGTAGCTTGTAGGGTATCTCCTGACAATTTTGTTTTTATTAAAGTTTATTACGTGGCTATGGTAGGAAAAAAATCCTCTGCCTATATATCTTCAGTAGGAATGCTCAACAGCGATACTAATTGGAGCTATTGTAATGAAGCCTGGAGTGTCCAGGTTTCTGACCTGTTTTGCAGATAATAAAATAGTTGGACAACAGATTGGTAAAAGGAATAGAAGCTTTAGTTCCCAGCTCTGCCTCCAAGTTTGTTTATCCAGAGTGGTATCCTCTACTAGTAGAGATCTGGTGATATGTAAGAGGGATCTGCAGGAGAGTTTTTCACGATTTATTTTGGTTAAGCTTGAATTCAATATTCAGTGTCTCCAAGAGTTACTAACAGATTGTGTCCACATAAGAAGGCTGCAAACATAAGTTTGAAATAAAGCTTGCCCTGTATTTAGGCTTGTTGCCATTACACTTGTCAACTATCTCTGAATTACCAGATAAGTTGTTGTGAAAAAACTAGTTTGTGAATGTTGCTGCTTCTGCAGCAATTGTTGAGATTGGTAATAGAAACCCTGTAGAGAAAGTGGCTGTAAGCCACTGAGGAAGACTTCAAATGATATGTTATGTGGGAGGAGGGGTATTACTTTTAAATTAGGAAGTGGGACTGCTCTATTTTTTACTTTACCTGAATTATGTAGTAGCATGCTTGAGTAAGTTGCTCTGACCTATACCTTCACTCATCTCCCTAAAACAAGGTACATGATAACATCATGCAGAACCTGGGCTGCCCTAATACAGTGCTACTGTGGGCAAGCATGTCAGTACGTACATAGTTTTAAAAGGGCTATGTGTCTCCTTAAACTTACCCTTGAGGATGCTTCCAAAACCTTGATACCCTTGTGGCTAAAAACCTTTTAGGTTTCAAATGGCTATGGATTGTTATGTAGAAGGTAGTTTACACCTACTGAAATGGTTCTTCATTAAATAGCTGTTCCTTGCTCCCATATCTGTTTTTTCCTATATCTGTACCACTCTCTGTTCTCATTCCTGTGGAACTGCTAGACACTACAATAAATACTTCAGTTGGGATATTCTTATCAGCTCTGGTAGTAAAATGAGTGCTTTGTGTACCAAAAACACATTAACTTGAAGGATTTGGGTTGATTTTTTTTTTTCCCTCTTTTCAGTCCTACCGTGACCTGAAAGAAGTGACTCCTGAGGCACTGCAAATGGTGAAGAGAAACTTTGAATGGGTTGCAGAAAGAGTGGAGGTACCCATTCTTATAAACAATATATCTAGACTTTGGTAACTTCACGTCTCCAATCCTGTTGACTGCTTTTCTTTTCCTTGTCATGCTTCACTCTTTTCTCTAGTTGCTTCTGAAAACAAAGAGCCAAGGTAGAGTTGTGGTGCTGATGGGATCTACCTCTGACCTCAGTCATTGTGAAAAGATAAAAAAGGCATGTGCAACCTTTGGAATTCCTTGTGAGTTAAGAGTGACCTCTGCTCACAAAGGACCAGATGAAACCCTGAGGATTAAAGCAGAGTATGAAGGTAAATGCCAGAACTACTGATTTTGGAGTGAAAGGGTGTTACAGAATCGTAGAATAGTTAGGGTTGGAAAGGACCCTTGAGCATTTGTGTGGGATTTTCCCATGTTTTTGTTACACGCTACACCAATCTGTTACAATGTTGCCCTGCACTTGCCAAATACATAATGACAGGTTATAGACCACACTAAGCAACTATGGAATAAGGTGCTGTCCTGCTGCACAACCACAACTTCCATTACTCAAAGTCTTCTGCTTTTATCCCAGTACCAGAACTACTTTGCCCAATACTTGATCATGTTAATACAATTACTGTGGCATCTTGCTGGTGATGCCAGTCCTTCTGAAACAGTGAGGAGCGATAATTCTCCAGCTGATTCTCTTACGTGTAATTTGCAAGGCAGATGTTGCTCCTCTCATACTCTCCTGCCTGTTTCATGAAAATGCTCCTGCTTGTTATTTTGAATGCCATGAGAAACATACTTGATTTAAATTCTTGTCTTTACCATGAAAGTCTGGTATCTCTTCAAAAGTGTTTATAGCCTAGGAGAGAGAACGCTTCATTTTTGTGGGAGTATACTTTCTACTCAGTGAAGCTACTGATGCTGTAACCATAGTGGAGAAGCACTTATTTTGAGATGAAGCATGTAAGACTTAAGGAGAAGAACACTTATCAGGGCCAGAGGTTTTATGGCTGTATTCTCCACAAAGCTAAGCAGCACCTGTTCCTCTGATATTGAGACTTTCCCTCAGAGGCAGAGTAAGACATGCTAACTCCAGTTGTGGTAGGCAGTAGCTGAGATTTCAGGCTGCAAGATTTAGATGATGTTTCTGTGAAGGGGAAGGTCACACACATAATTCTCATGGTGTGTAATGGAGTTGTCAGAATAACTGCAAACAGAATTGTGGACTTGGATAAAGCTTCCACAAAAGCAAGTGGCAGAGAACAAGGTGCATTGCTTATTTCTGAATGTCTTCCTGCCCCCAGGAGATGGAATCCCAACGGTGTTTGTTGCAGTAGCTGGCAGAAGCAACGGTTTGGGGCCAGTAATGTCTGGTAACACTGCTTACCCTGTTGTCAACTGTCCTCCACTCTCAGCTGACTGGGGTACTCAAGATGTGTGGTCGTCTCTTAGACTACCCAGCGGTAAGATGGTCTTCAGCTTACACTCTTGTTCTGATCTAGCTCTATCTGTGCTGCTGTTCTAGTGTACCTACACATACAAACACATGCAGCAAAACACTGGAAAAGTAGTTGAATCTGTACTGAATGAACAAAGTCTGTAGAAATACCTGTGTGCAGTCTTTGAATTCTTGATGGCAAAAAGTGCAATAGGCAATACAAAGATGACATAGAGATAATAATTAGAAAATTATAAAACTTGTGTTACCCTTGCTAAATGTTCCAGTTTGAAATAGGAATTAGTATTAATGGGTATTTAAAAACCTGAAATTTATTCAGTTATAGGGCTGAATTTTGCTTATGATCAAAGATCAAAAATACCTTTCTCCACAATCCATGTAGGTAAGACCTTAACTTCGTCAGTGCATTGCTACCTATATGATTTTTAACTGTTCTACTTACTTGAATGTATTCTTGGCAACTGGGAGGCCCAGAAGTCTGTTAACCTGTGTATAAGGAGAGTCATTCAATACGCTGGCTTTTGGTTTAAAATGCCATGAAGCAGTTGTGTTAGCAGTAGCAGTAGTGGAATGCATGACACTTGACTAGCTTTAAAACTAGAGCATGCAGTTCCTGGAGACTGAACCAAACACTGACTTAAATTGTGCTTCAGAGATGGTTTTTGTTTGACTATAGAATATGTTTGGATAAGCATTGCTCTCTTCTCTGCAGGTCTCAGCTGTCCTACTACTCTGTCACCTGAAGGAGCTGCCCAGTTTGCTGCTCAGATATTTGGCTTAAACAACCATCTGGTGTGGGCCAAACTGCGATCCAACATGTTAAACACCTGGATCTCCTTGAAGCAGGCTGACAAAAAACTTCGAGAGTGCACCTTGTAAGTCATCCCAAGTAACTTCCATTAGTTATGCAAAGAGAATGGCATGTGTATTCATTCATATTAGGATTTACACTTGGGTGAGCATGGAAGTTCTGCATCCTTTCTTACAGAGAAAGCATTGATAGTGCAGCAGATGAAGTCTGTTGTGTCCTCATCCTTCCCATGTGTATTTTTTTTATATAACAACTTAGTCAAAGATGGGGAAGTAGTATTTTAGGGTATCCCTTTCTGTTGCTCCAAAATGGTGCTGTTCAGCTTTTTAGTGTGTACTGTTAACTACAGACTATTTCAAGAGAATGACTTGGTACAATCTAAGTAGAATTCAACTAGTACTCTGTATTTCTGTGACAGTAATATTCTTCCATAGTAATAATGTATGTCTTGAACCTTATTAACTCGACTGGGCTGCTGACTGAAACCAGTGCTGATGCTGTTCTGCTTGCAATGGTGGTATGCTTTCCTTAGCAATAAAATGGCAATATATGCTATATTAAAAGGAAAAGGGGCTGGAAAAGTGGTTTAAGAGCTTGGAATAAATACCTGCCTTATTTAAAAAATGTATATACATACATGTCTGTGTTGGTTTTTTGAAATGTGTGTGTATATGTACCCCACTGCTATCCTCTGGAATGATGTAATAAAGTTGACACCAATTCTCTTGTTCATAACGAGCTATAAATACAAATGAACAAACAGGCTTGTGATAGTCACCTGCTATAACTCTTGCCTAGTCCAGGCTTTGCCCTTTTAAATACCAAGCAGATGTCTACCTTCAGTAGTTCTGAAGTGCCTGTGTGATCTTGTCAAACTGTCTTCATACACTTCAGTAACTCTAGCTATAACATCTTTATTTCCTCACACTGTTTCTATAGAAAATTTACTGAAGTAGGGAATCTAAGCATGACTGTCTTTGCACTCACTGATCTTCCGAGTACGATTCTAACAAATATGCAATTATTTGATGTATGTACCATCTATGCTTTTACAATTATAAATAAACTATGGAATTCAAAGCTTCTTAATGGAATAAGTACATTCAAAAACTAGTGATCCACTGTGGTACGTAACTTGGGAACCATAAGTGAGGTAATAATCCTGTAAAGAGTTTATGCACTAAATCTGCATAGCAGTTTTATTTGGTGACAGTCTTCTGGAAGATGCTCTATTACTTGATAAAGTGTCTGGCTATTCAGGGAAGCTTTGTTGCTTTGTTACTAATGCACAGCTTTGGTTGTGTGGGAGCTCTGGTTTACCCCTTAGTGTGAGTAACCGGATTAAATGCTGCTGGCTGCCTTTGCAGGAAGGGACCACATCTTACATATAGTTATATAGAAGTGTTCCTGGCAGTGCTCTCTTCTAGAGTTAAATAAAGAGGGGTTTAAGTCAGTCAGAGCTTACACTACAGCAAAATAAGTAGAACTCTTCTCTAAGTTGTGAGGGGGTTGATTTTGCTGTACTGGGACAAGAACCAGAACCAGCTACTGTGAGGGACAGTGCAGCACACCTTTCTCCTTGTGGCAGCAGTCGGCTAGCTCAGCTGTAGGTAACCATATAACATGAGCTTGAAGTCACACAAGAGATGATGGTGTCACTTCCTTTTCTTCCCCTCCTTACCTAACACTACACTAAGTGTTAGCTTTGATGGGTGACAGACCTGACAACTTTAGCACCACAGTGTGACACAACCGCAGCCAGCCATTTGTGTTGCTTTTCCCACCTACATCACTGCGATGCACTGCTGTGTCTGCACTTTCTCTGTGCAATGAAGATTAGTAACAGACACGGGTTTGAGTATTGCATTGGTAATACTCTACTGTTTCTAGTCACTTTTCTCAAATTACTTGCACCCTGATTACACTGACTTCATTTGTAAAATGGTGCCAATTTATGTCGGGCACAAGCCTGTGGAGTACTCTAGTTGCCATAGAGATTGTCATTCTTCAACTTTTGGATGGGGAGTGTTTTTTGAGGGGGTTTTGTTCAGTCTGTACTGAACTCTCAGAAGCAAGCCCTGGCTCAAGGGGTTGCCATGCAAAGAAGTATGAGGAGGCAGCAGGTACTACCAACAGTGTGCTGCTGCAGTGAGCAGATGGAACCTGCAAAGTCTGCCCCATCTGCATGGATATTACATAGTTGTCCAAAAGGCTGAAGTGTTGTGTTGTACTTGTTTAGCTGGAAGCTCTTCACAAAGCCTTTGCTGTGAATAAAAATACTTCCCTTGTTTCACCATTCCAACTGCTACTGTGGAACAATGACCTGAGAATTTCCTCAGTCACAAATTGCTCTTATAGCACTTAGGGGGTTTTTGGCCAATGTTAAAAACTGTCCCAACAGGTTTTCAAATAAAAAGTGCTTTTACCTTCACAGAAGCTGTCTCATAGAGGAGTCACTGAATGAAGTTAGTTAGCATTTCTTTAAAATCAGTTGGAATACCTGCAATGAAAATCTAATTTTTAAGCACCTGCTATGGAACTTAGAACTGTGCATTAGGTCTTGTTCTGATTAGCAGTGTTACCTGCTGAACAGTAGATGTTCTTTAAAGATAACAGCAAGAAGCAGAGGAAGTGGTTGAGGACAGGACTCACTTTACATCCTACACTGCTTCAGGTACTGTGAGGTACACAGGTACACAGTACCTGAAGCAGTGTTCAACTGCTTTAGGTGTTCAACCTTTAGAACATCATTTTGTTTCCCAAAAGCCCAACCCCAAAAATAACACTGTAAAAATGAGGGAGATCAGTCACAGATCTCACCGAGTTGTGCTCCAGCCACAGTTCATAGGTTAAAGTACCTATCCAGGACACTGAAGGTGTGGTTTTAATATCCTCTGCCTGGGGGCAGTTGTAAGAAGTGAATTTAAGGCCTTGAGAGGTTGCACTCAACACTTCTTGGAGATGGCATTAAGGTGCTCCCGGCTTTGGAGCCTTCCTTCTTGAAAGTGATGACAGTAGTTCACACACACAAAAACCTCTTCTCAGCCCCAGTGATTTCTTTAGCAACACAACTGAATTGTGAAATAATGTTGGGAATCTTGAGCCATGCTTTGAAACAAAAACAGTAGTGCCTCTTGCGCAGTTAGCATCACAGGGCAGTCAGCATGTCTTACGCACTGTCAGAGCCCATTTCCCTGTTCAGAGCTTCCGAAAGTTCATAGATGGGAGCACTCAGTTTCCAGGTTCAGACAAAAATGAGGTGTGAAGGTTGTCTGAACAATCAAGACTTGTTTAAGGTTATGTATGAGAGAAGAACTTTGAAGTGCCAGAGGGCTGATTTAAAAAAACCCAAAACAACAAACCCACAAACCCTGGACTTCCTGCAGAGTTTAAGTACTCTGGAACTGGGTTGCAGTTCCAGTTCCCAAGTCGCTGTTCCATTCCAGATCTAAGCAGATACATTCAAAACTCCAAGCTGAGTTGCTGTGCAATGACTGCATGAACAAGAGGGACCCAAAGCCACTTAAGCATCTTCTGTTGTGCTTTTCTGGATCTTGCCCTTTTAGATGTTTACAGAGCAGAACAGCGTCTTATTCATGGAAGGTTCATTTGGGATACACAAAGTCAGGCTTCCAGCCAGAAGCTTGGGGCATACCTACTCCCTTCAGAATATAGTGTGCTCACTACAGGTTAGGACAATCACCCAGGTTTTGATCAATTTAATGCCAGGGGAAAGGGACAAAACTTCTCCCTTACTTCTCAGAAGAGTGCTGCAACCACCAGAGGCATGCAGAGAGCTGTAGGAAGGGAAGATCTCCATATCTCCATTTCAATTTTTTTCCCTCCACTCTTTCAATTTGTTTCCTTAAACGATTGCAGCAGCAATTGGACTTCAGCAGTGCTGCAGCTGCCTCCAGAGTCTTGAGGCAGATCCCCTTGTTCTTCTGTACAGAAACAATGAGGACTGTGAAATATCAGTTCAACTAGACTGGAAGCATTCTGAAAGACCCACTCCCTCAAGTGTATGTTCTGAGTGTAGAGATGATCTTAGGCTTGGAGAACACAGAGAATGTACTGCTCCCTATGGAAGGTAAACTTCACAACCTATTAAAGAAGGAATCAAGAGGTACTGTCATGGAACATGAGAAAAGCATTATCTGTAACAGCTTTTCTCTCTCTCCCCTCCTGATGACAGATGTCACCACCAGTGGGAGGACAGCTTGACAGCAAAGCAGTACAGCAAACAAGCTGACACAATCTCAGCGGACGATCGGGAATAATCAAGGATCAGGTTCAATTGTTCTTCCAGGTTGTGCCTCAGGGGAGCTGGGAGCTGCCGCGGTACCAGGTGACATCCAGCAGGGGGCGGGCAAGCGGAGCCGCTCATCCGTCAGGGGGTGAGCTGCGGTCCGGTGCTGGGGTACGGGGAATGATAAAAGGGAAGCAATAAAGCCCCCAGACCCCACCACCACGGACAGCAGCGCCGGGAAGATGCTCGCCCACTCTGCCAAGCACCTCACACAGCTCTTCATGCCGATCAAAGGGAAAACATTCCTATCTGACAGCTCAGGAAGCTCTTGAACCCAAGGAACCAGCACTCACTGGATAGATGGGATAATTAAGTAGTATAAGATGCCAAACGCCAGAGAATTTCTGTTTGGATTGGAAAGTGACTGTATTTGTCTTAATATAGCACAGCTCCCTGTCCCCAGCTTCCTATTACATCAATTCCCTCTTCTGACACATTTAAACATGTAGCACATGGACAACTTCCTAGCTAGTGCAGGCGCACGCTCAGTCTGCTCTAAGTCATTTGCAATATAGGACAATCTTCCATCTTACTCACCAAACAAAACCCCCTTTAACTAGAAGTACATAGACTTGCTCACCAACCTCCTTTTAACATTCAAACCTTTTTGTCCTATAGAGCCTTGCCACATCCTCATGGCCATTCCTGACTGCACGTAACCTACATTACTTGTACTATCACCAGTGTAAGTATGTTTTTAAATTCACAGTGATAGCCTGCTGTTAGCTTTTGCTTGTAAAAGCAGTGGCAGTCATGACCATCCACAGAAGCATAACTTCACCAACATCAAAGCTCAAAAGTCAATGGACTTTTGGTTTTGCTTTGTTTTGGTAGGGCTTTAGAATAACTTATATCTTAAGCACTGAACATTTTGCAGCCTTTCCCCTCCTCCCCTTTAATTGTAGAAAAGCACATAAATGAGAGGGCAGTGAACAGATTTCAGTGTGATACCAGGGGACATGGATGCCATAATCCTTAAACAAATACCTCCTGTCTACTCACTAACTGAATAACTTCCCATTGGAAATGCAAGATGTAGATGGCCAGGTGAGTACAGTCAGAGGCAGTACTAAAAGAGCAATGTCTCAGACTGGGTCAGCTGCAGGCCATGCAGCTGTGGTTTGCCTACTACTACTCCTGAAGACCTGCTCAAAGCCAAAGCTTCAACCATTCCCTCCGGGAACTGTCTGTGCCCCAACTGATCATGTCAAGTGAGCAATGCCTCGCCCTGAAAGTGTTCCTTGTGCTGTTTAGATGACTCAGTCATGCAGATCAGCTTTACCCCATCTCACCTGTAATCAGTGCAAATGAAGCCATAGTAACATTTCAGTACTTAGCAGGCATTTACCCCACCCCACAGAGCTCAGATGAACAGGTTAGATGGCTTACCAAACACAAGGATGAGCACCTTATCCTTCCAACTCTGGTAAAGTCTCTAATGTCTGAATCTGCCCTAGCCTTTCACAGGATTCAGGGAAGACGTTCCTCCCCACTACCATCATTTCAAGTTTCATAGCCACACCCACCAACATATTTTACATCCATGTTTGCATATTGCTCTCAAAGAAACTTGGGACCAGTAAAAGGCCTACAGAGAAACAATCTGCAAAAGAAGAATGTGATGAAGTTTGTATGTTTGCCAATTTCTGAAAGAAATATCAAGTTAGATGGAGAAACATGAAGTTGCCATTTCACACTGAGAAAATTGAAGTTTCTGAACCTAAAGTTCATTGGTTCTCACTCAGGGCACCAAGTTGTTACAAGAAATTATGCTTGCTAAGAGTAGTTTAAGGTAAAGAGACTAGAACTGAATACCAATAATGAATTAAGAATTTTGGTGAATTTAAGAAATCTGGCCACAGTTTAGCAAACTAGGAAGAGGCCCTTGCCTGAAAGATTGAAAAATCCACATCAGTTCTGGGCAGGTACTTCTCAGTACAGTGACTCCAACCCCTCCTGTTGAGATGTGTGGCCATTCTCATGTTAACGTACATGCACATCCCATTTATTGTATGGCTATTTTGAGATCACCTACCTTTTGAGACACATCCAGCTTTGTTCTCATGCTTATATAAAGAACACACCTGCATCAGCTTGTCAATCATATGATGAACACAGAAGGCACAATCCCGTAAGGTGCCCCAGCACTAACTTGGGGTAGCCCTCGTTGGCAGGTCCAGGGGTGGTGCCTGGCAAAGGAGATCTCCTTATGTCTTGACAGAAAACACGAGAGGTTGACAGTTTTACTGACTGTTGCTCATCATGAGGTAAGACTCTCTCTCCAAGATATTTACTGAAAGGTGTATGCCAACATTCAGGTTGGTTAGAAGGGGTCCTGCCCCCTTTCTGAGTGCACAAAATGACAAAATCTAATCCATAAAACCATTTGAAAAAATTCCAACTTAAAAATCCTCCTAAAAATCCTTTCTCCCCATTCTCCGTTTCATACCATTCCCTGTGATGCCAACAATGACCATGTGTGTGGAACAGTTACTGAGGTGTAGTGCTTATGACCAGTCTTACTGTAGCACGTAACTTCGCTTTTTGTAATTTTGTTTTTTATGTTGTTGCCGTTTCTTTTGATGAAAGTTTTCTCTTCCATGGTTTATAATTCCAGGAGTAGAACTTCCCTGTGCACAGGTCAGTGCAAACCAATTGGCACTTTACCTGAATTTCTGCTTTATTAAGAAGTCATGGTAATGTATAAAACCACCTAGAAACCACATCTTCCCCGCAGACTACAGAATACTCGATTTCAAAATTGAAGCTCCTGGCTAGAAAGGGAACCACCCCCAGATTATTTGGGTATTTCAAGCCTGGCTACAGGGACTTCTTTTGGTCATGAAAAAAAAAATCCTGCCACCTGCCTGCATTCTTAAGAAGATCATGGTGAGACAAAGATTAAGTTTCTAAGGTTACAACATACTGAAGTGCAGGAATAGGATGCCCTTTCTTCTTTTATTATGCAAATAAAGCTTTCTAGTACTTTATTGGTACAATAAAAGGGAAATTTATCCTAGATAGAAGCCCACATTAAAAATGATCCAGCAGATTCTGTGTTACCTGTAGTACCCCCAGCCTTAAACTCCAGAAGAGAACAAGGCCAGAGCATCTGATTAGCAAGCCTGCTAATACTTAACTGTTCCACAAGCACAGTTTCCCATAACTTCAAAGTTTTGAGAAAAGCAAATTTCATACCTGAAACAACCTTAATTTAAACAAAGTAGACACAAAAGCAGGACATCAGCAAAAAACCCTAACCAATAATCAGTCTAAGGCAGGTACTATAATCAGAAACAGATTATGTACATACCAGTTATGTCATGAAGTGCTCACAACCTTGATGTAGGTTAAACAGCTGCGTCTGGATTTACTTAAGATCCCAGAATAGAAGCAAATGGAAAAGGAAAGTGATTTTTAGTTTCTGATAAAGTAAAAAGTATTACAAACTTTTAGCTTTTATTGAAAATTAAATATATTAGCAAAAGCAAGATTTAAGAAATATTTTACAAATGATTTACATACAAGAAAGCCAGTATCAGATGTATTCACAAATATGCAAACCTTTAATTACAAAAGTACCTATTGGCAGCATGATGCTAACCTTGCCACTGCAGTGTGCTCTACTATTGATATGAGTAAGGCATAGAACTCACATTTGCACCAACTTAATAAGTTCAAATAAAACTTTAAGCTTTTAAATCCTGGATGCACAATCCCCAATACACACACGCACAAACACTCTAAGATTTCTTCTTCTAAGCTCTACAAACTAAGTGTGTACTCTGGAAGAACAGCCAGCCTGAAAAGCCCAGTAGAAATGTAACTGGTACTAGCATTTAGTTTTCAGTTTCCTCTTTAACATGTACAGGCCTAGGTATGTAAACCATATTCACAGTTTAAGAATTTTTAGACAGAAGTACCTTTTTTTTGCATTTGTTCCTTAAAATTGGCTCTCAGTTCAGCGAACAGTTCATAATGTCACCTGCTTTGTGATGCATACATTTACAAGATAACTTAAAAATCTGTGCCATATTCATGGTCAAGATAATTCAACAAGAGTAGTAATACCCAACAGTGACATTCAATACTATATTTCAAATATTTGTGCAAACAGCAAAAGAACAGTTGTATGAGGCAAACATTTGCAAAACCTTTAATACCTCCTCAATGTTGTAAACTTGGACTGTCAGCCTTAAGTCCTGCACTTTCCACAGCTTGAAAAAGTCAATGGCTAAAATTATCAAGTTTCAAAAAGGTTCTCTTCTACATAGTGCAAATTTTAACGTAGGTAATGTGAAAAACGTATCTAGTTGGATTGACTGTGCAATCATCAGTGGTCTTCTCTCTTAGATGAAGAAAGGGTGTATTCAAAGAACCACATGGTTTAGGGAGTTGGGAGGGTGGGGAGAAGAGAGAAAATGCAGTTCCATTACTCTTCTCAAACCAGTGCTAGATGTGCAAAGGCAGCAAAAATTCCAGCTGCTATTACAACCAGAATGGAGTAACTTTTGAGGAAGACCCGTGCAGTTAGTCACTTGGACTGGTCTCTAGAAAAATACGTGAGTATATGTTGGATTTTGATCAGGCGGTCTTTTAAAGACATCATGGAGAGCACTGACAGCTGATATCTGGGATCTACTGGGAGAACAGCTAGAAGCCACCAACACCAAGCAGGACCATTGGGCATTGCCTAAAAATAAAAGATAAGTTGGTTACTCATAACCAATGTAGTATTAAGTTGACTAACACAAAGTCACCAAAGGACAAAGCTGTCAATGACAAAGACTATTTTAAGGTTTGATATTAACTAGAGAATTCCAGATCTATGAGATCAGAAGGGTTTTGAAGAGATCTTTTCTGATCCCTCCCCATCTGAGAATCTAAATTAAGTTATGCCTAAACTGAGTTTAATAAAGCAGTTATTTTTAAGACAACAAAGGAAGCTCATAGCTTCCTTAGGAAAAGATGACTAACTATAGGACAGTCACCTAATAACAAATCTCCCTGACAAGAACTAAATCCACTATCTGTCATATTGTTCTTGAGGCTTGAATATTCTTGAAGCCTAATGTTTTCATTCCAGTTGTCTTTGTTACATTTGGAGGACTTCTCTATCACCTCCCAATTCCACTCCCTTCTTATTAGTTCCCAGACAGAGCAGGATTACTTAATCAGTTTCTTCTAAATTAATAAAACACACCATGGAACTCTTTCCTGTGCTTTACTCAATTTTCTAGACCATGCCTTAGATGTGATGCCCAGAATTGGACACAATACTACTCAGCAGAGTTCCTGCCACTGCAGGGAAGACTAATTACCTCAAATGACTTGCAAAAATACTGCTGGTAGTGGAACACTCCAGAATGACATTTCCGCTCTTGCATCTCGATCAGAGTTGACACATTTGTGTTCTATTATAAACCTCAAGTACACATGCGCACAGTATTGCTGCCCTGCCAGTTACACTGGTTTTGCACACTTATTCCTCTTTCCTGGTATGCTATTTTATTTTTTTTTTAATTAAATTGTTTTAAAATCACTTCTGAATTCATGCACTGGCCTCTACAGCATCTACACTCCTCCCGGATCAATTGATATAGTGTCTCATAGAAGTATGTACCAGATGGGTGAGGGACAGGCTAACATCCCACTTCATATACAATTCCACTTTGAAAGCCAAATTTTACATATTTTTAAATGTTGCTTTTCTCCAGCCTCCACTCCCTCAGGATCTCACCAACCTTCATTAATTGTTTACAGTAACCATTAAAATAATATCGCTGCAGCTAGTTTCTTACGGAACATTTGTCAGATCCTAGCAGCTGCAGGAGTACTAGCAGATGCATGGCACTAGCTCAGGAAGGAGGAAGGTGTTATTTGTGATTACCTCTTTGCCAAATACTGCTGCCTGCGTATGTCACAGGGAAGAAACTAAAGGTTTTTTTTTTCCATTTGAATTCTACCACCTTTGCACAACCCAACAGTTTAAAACGTTACTGGAACTTAAAGCGTTCCAAGATTACTAGATAGATCTCCACAGCAGCATACCATCCTTTCCTGAAAAAACTGCTGAACACTGACAGAACTGTCTTTTGTTGCTCATCCTAAGAGAAACAAGATGGAAGCTGTATTGCCTTACAAGTTGGGAATAAAGTGGGGGTTTTCTTTTAATGTTTAGCAGCTGTTAACAGGGTTTTTATTTTTAGAAATAAGCACCTAATAACTGATATTAAATGATGCCTCACCTGTATATTTTCCTCCCTGTCAGGCATTGGCCCAAAGTGCTGAAGAATTTGAGTGCGAAATTTGTTTCTTAAATTTTGGAACCAATTGCAGGCCTGATTGTAAACAAAATTGTGAAGCTCTCTCAGTTTCTTTAGTTCTTCTTCATCAGCAACCTGTAGGAGGAATGTTAAGAAGATATCATTAGAGATAAAGAAACAATTAAGGTGTTTAAGCTAAAATCAAGAAACATTCAATTTCAACTATATTTAGATGCATTTCTTGCATTCTCCTAAACCTTGACTGCTAGTGACTGAATAGTAAAGAAGTCCCATGATATTTTTAAAAGTTACAGCTTCAAACTATGGCTCAAATAAACCCCACCAATTTCTTTGTTCCTTTATAATAACAAAGAATTAAGCTAGCTTCCATTTCTTCCACGTGATGCCACTGAATCTTGCTGTGCTCTAGAGACCAAAAAATATGAAATAGACCTCATTAGAACAAATCAAGCAAAAATCTGCAGTTATTATACTAGTAAGTATTTGGACAGCATTCTGGGTACCTTAACATCTTCCAAATATTCGATGTCTGCTGTGCAATAGCCATCTTTCATCCCTCTCCGTAAAACTCTAAATCTTTTTCCACCAACTGTATCAACAACAGACCGCCCATCAGGTAGAAAATGCACATTCCTAATTTGCAGCATGCATCCATGATCTGCAAAACTAGAAGAGAGACCTTGTCAGTAACGCACTTACACACTTCTGGACACTTTTTACAATTAAAAAAAAACAAACCCCAAAAAAACAAAACCAAAAAACAAAAACGTAACAGATGAGAAGAATTAGGATATAAACCTACCCTTTTTGAGAATCACTTATACACATCCCAAACTGTTTAGTTCCAGTTTCCATACTCCTACGAATCATCAGTCGGTATCTTGGCTCAAACACATGCAGAGGGCAAGGCACAGTAGGATATGCCATAGTGCAAACGAACATTGGAACATTCTTGGTCAAGCTTTGAGAGAACATCAAAAGAAATGAGTGTCTTAAAGACCAAAGCAGAGAACTATGCCTGAACAACACATTTTTTTCAGAATGTTTGCAACATTTGAAGTTATAAAGCACTCTTTTCAAATTTCATGATAAGCATACTGTAATACCTTTCATAAACAATAAAAAACTCATACTAAAGTGATTGAACAGCTATGTACTGATTAGAGTACATACTGGACACATACCCAGGGTCATACTTGTTAAGTTAGTATCTAGTCAATAAATGAAGGGCTTTGTTTTGAGGAAAGGGGTGTTAGTCACTTTTTTCCTTTTTGTCTGAGTTTAAGCCACACAAGCCCTTATGCTCTCAGTCTTCCTGGAACTAGAAAGCTGTAGCAGTTACTACAAGAGTAGCTAGGTCACGATTTAGATTCTTTTCAACAATGGACTCCAGATCACAAGATACAACCCAAGGTATAATTTTTAGTTTGCAATATGCCAAAGCAGGCCTAATTGAAAACCACAGTATATTTTTCATGCTATTTTATCAAGTGTGTACAGTTGACAGCTGATACAAACAAGCTGGCATTAAAACATTACCAAGTATTTAATACTGTTCAGACTACAAAATATAATTCCAAATCCATGCTTTCTGTTACATAAATTGCATCTGAGCTGTAGTTTTAAATAGTTTTCCAATATTCATGTCTACAGTACATGATGCTTTGTATACCTGAAGAACTCTGCTACAGATAAACAACAAGATCACAAAAAAAATCCCAACAATTACTTTTCACCTCATCTATCTTTATACAACTAATGTCTATAATGAACTGCTTTGAAAGAAATTCAGGTATCTGTCTCAAGAGGACAAATCCATTAACAGCAGCAAAGCTAAAACCAAAGCTCCACAACAGTGCACAAAGGCAAAGAAACAGAAAGGCAAGCCTACTCTGTGGAGAACCTCACATTGCTACCATCAGTGTGATTTTCTTTTTACTTCCACAATAGTTAAGAAACTGTTAATTTTCTGAAACACACATTTAAGACACAAAATTAGCATGTCTTTGTACTTCCTGCATCCATAATATGCCATTATTAATAACCAGAAAAATGATAAAACACTTCTAAAAAGGATTTCCATACTAATCTCTCAGGTTTTCGAGATAAAAGACAGCAAAGCTTACTTTGAGTGTTCAGCGGTTTCTTCAGCATGAATTCTTTTTCTCTCATATAATTCATCAGATAAGTATTTCATTATTAATTCCTCCAGCAGCTCTGTGACGCTGTATTTTCTGCTTGCAAGGTACTGTAAGTAATTTAAAAAAAATATATTAATATCTCTTTTCATACATACTAAAAGGCTTGAGAAAATTAAGCTTTTATTTAAAAACCATGATATATAAAACGTGCCATGAATCAGATTTAAACCCCTGAAAGCCTACAGCTCTGCAGTTTTTTGTTTTATTACTTCATGCCTAATGGTACTCTAATATTTGAAAATGAGATTCTTCATTCTAGTTCTTAGCATCTGACAACTCAAGTGTCTAACCCAGTTTATATTTCTGTACTTTTTAGGAGACAGAACCAATTTCCTAGGTTATACAGACATATAATAAAGAAAGCGTATGGAAATCACTGAGAGGTTTTGCTGAATAGTTATCAAAGTTTACAAACACTCAGGATTTAATTACACCAATGAAGTGGATGGTAACAGAAACACAACACATCTAAGACCCTGGGTCAAACCTAATTAACTTGTATTGACAAAGTTTGTCTCAAATTTTTCCTTTCTAGTAGCTATCCATAATCCAAGTGAACTCCAGTTGTTTGGTTTACGTGAAACAGCCTTTAAAATGATACAGTATTTGTGAGCTCTACTCAGAAACAGTACCTCTTTCAAACTCTCCTTACAGAGCGGACACTGAGGAGAATGATCTAAACACCGCTGCAAGCAACCTTTGCAAAACGTATGTCCACAAGGGGTTGTCACTGGCTCAAACAACAGCCTGAAACAAAGGTATTATAAGTTAAATCCCACGGCAAGTGTGTATCTTGCTTAAAAAGTCATTGATCAACCTCTTAAACTTTTACAACTATTTATGGATCAGAACAAAGCAGAGAAAAATTAACCCCATGTCTCCTTATTCTACTTTTGCCCCTATACTGCAGTTTATTTCCATTTGGCACTGTACCACTCATTTTTATTTTATTTTTTTCTGATGAATCTGGACATGTTTCAACACTCCAAACATCCCGCTGTACAATGATTTTGGTCTCAGTACATAGAGATTCAGAATGTGTAAAATTAAGTGATTCTTTGAGGATTTAAGTTGATTTATTAGCAGTATTACACAGTAGTAACATAACTATGGACAGCTTAGTATACACCTGAGGTTTTAAGGTATTTACTCTGAAAACCAAGACAACTCAATAAGAGGTTTCAAATACATCAGCTACATTTAAGTAGACTAACATTCTGGAGTATCTATATCTCCTAGACAAATATGAGGCTCACATGCAATACTTTAAAGCATTAGCTTTCCCAAGATAAGTTAAATAGTTTTACTGGCTGAAAAAAAAACCCTTAACCTATTTAACTGCAAAACCTCCTACCCTTTTAAGGTTAGCAATTAACAATACCAAGTTTAATTCAAAAGGCAACTTGATTAAAATCATGCTGTATTATATAGAACTATAGCAAGTGACACATTTAAATATACATTTAACTTCAGGGATACAGAGACTGAAAATTGACGGGTGTCAGAACTCATCAAAACTTGTTAAGTACCTCAGTTTATACTTGTAATAGGTATGTGGCCAAGCATCTATCACAGAAATACAGAATCAAGAAGAAAATCTTACCTCATACATAGGGAGCACTCAAAATCTGATACATCAATTAAATCCTCTGGTATTGTTCCAAAAGCCAGTGCCAAGTCCCTTTTAGTGCTTTCTAAGGAAAAGCAATATAAAATATTCCTTCAAAGAAAGGTACATCACAGTAAATTCTTTAAATTTCAAAGTAAGTGACTGTTTACCTCCTTGCTTTTTGTGCTTGTTTCTTCCATCATCACATACAACTGTATCCTGTTCTGAGAGAGAGAGCTTTCTTTTTAACAAAGCACCTTTTTCTTGACCAGATAGAAGGGGTTCAGAAGACACTCTCTTTAAGCCATCTTCCTTGGCAAGGTTTTTTGTTGAGTTAAGAGCATGGGCAGACTGTGCACGATTTAAGCTTCCACTGACAGGCTCCAGCACATTTGATCCTCCTAAACTCTATAATGGAAAGATGAACTGAACTGTACTTAGAGTACCACAAACCTAACTATGTAAGATATGAACATGGGAAGATATAGAAGCCAAACTGATACCCTCACTTCATTCATTAGTTAATTAGAAAACATTGGTAAGTCAATGTAGCACTCAAATTTGTTTAGCATTACCTAGTTAAAAAACATCATCTGCTTCAAAGAGAACAAACCCTGTGTTTCTTTTGATTTTCAAGTCTCTAATATCAAATCTCAGTACTTTCTAAAACAGAGTTAACTGGAATAAGCAGTCTAATACTCCAAATGAAAATACATTATGCCCAAACCACAATTTTTTCTTCCAATTTAGACAGTTACAGAAAGTCAGCATTTAGCATGACAAATAAGAATATCAGAACATCTGATGTTTGTGTATGAGCTTAAAAGTTATCCTATAGTTCTGGTTACCTGTTCAGGACAAAGCTCTAAGTTGCTGGAAGACTCAGTCACCTCAGAACCAAGTATAAAAGGTTTATTTCGAATACGTGGTAAATTCCAAGCAGGTTCCTTCAGACTCTCTCTTAACTTCTCTGGTGACAGGACATCACACAATGTCTAGAAAACAAACAGCTAATGTTCATAACAATGAAAAGGATTTAGACGTAGCTTTACTGAAAAATTGCATACACAAGAAGTTAATTTACATGAAGGTATCTTTATAAATAAAGCTTTATTTAAGCTGAGAACAAGCAGAAGCCTACACATCTATATGACTAAAAAGAAATTTATTTAGAAGCCTTTTCAATTACAAATGAATGAGCTCTTCAAACAGTTAGATGTTATCAGTTCAGTATCAGGCAGCTCTTTCAACATAAATTTTGATTACCAAAGAAAAACTGTTGTGCTCTGGGCATGAAAGAGTTCAACTTAAAATATTAAACTTGCCCACTTTTCAGTTTTTCCAGATTTTAATTTAGTAATTTCAAAAGCATATGTACTGTTAAGATGGACATGTTAAATGTGTACGTTAGGACTATCTCTTCAATGTAGTATGATATATCTTGAAAGGAACTTATCTGCCACTTCTTTTTATGTATTGAACTTTAACTTCTTTTCATGTATTGAAGATTTTTAGATGCTCAAAGTGTACTATAATGGGAGCTTTATGAAGGAATCAAGTTAGAGACTACAATCCAGTGTCATAAATAAAATTACCCTTTCCACTTCTAGCTTGGCTGGAAGAAAGTCCTCATCAAGGGCTAAGCACTGTAGAAACAGTTGTAAGGCATCACCTACAAAGCCAGAGTCTTGCAGCACTTTCGCTTTCCGGAAGTAGACCTGAAAAACACATACCATGAAGATATTTCTAAAGAGCATGCAGAACTGCAATATTCATCTTACAGCCATTAGAACACAGGTAGAATCAGAACCCTCCATGACAATAGTAATGTAGCTTTCCAACAAACTTCAGTTGTGCACAGTGTGGATGATCTCTACGCCTTGCCTAACATACATCCTCTACAGAGCTTGAAAATTCCTCTACAGAGCTTGAAAATAGTCATGGGATAGGCTGGTGTTCTGTCTTCTTCCAGTAAATTTGTTTCGGCTTACATCAAGGGTTAAAATCCTGACTAGTTTCAGATGAATCACAAAAGGCCTTACCTTTCCCCTTCTGTGAGCCTTTGGAGGGGAAGAAGAGGGACACGAAATGCAAAGTATTACATGACCTCTAACAACATCTTACAGCATATCCTTTTTGCCTTCTGTTTCATTAAAAACTTTATGGTTCCAGCTTGAAGAAGGGTGACTACAAACAAAACAATCCACACGCCACACAACCATGCATCCCTTACATACATCTTAATCTATATTCTTAGCACAGAACAATGCACTTTTGGAATTGCTTCTTCCAATTAGATTTTATTTTTGAACACAGCTAGGAAAAAAAAAATACCTGTATACTACTTCCTCTGAAAGAAAACAAATTCCTCTTACAGAGAGATTGTTTTCCAACTTTCCTTATCCTCTAAGCATTGTTACAGAAATCCATCAAACCAAGCTCAGTTAAGCAAAGTGAGGTTTTTTTTCAAACATAAATAAAAAAGCAGACAGTACTATCAACACTGAGAGGCACGAAGTAGGATGCAGAACACAGGAGATACCAAGACAGCAGCATTTATTTCCCCTTGTGTGGCAAAACCTTGCTGCTCCTGCTGTACTAAGTTCAGATAGTGCTGCAATATGCAGTACCTCACAATTCTGAAGGACACTGACTCCCCAGCTGCCTCCACTATATACAAAGCTCAGTTCCCACTGAGTTTCTTTGGGCTTTTTGAACAAAAATTTTCCAAGCTGCACCAGCAAAGTTAATACTTACTTAATAAAGTATTATACTTAATAAAAATACTTAATAAAAATTAACAAACAAACCCCAAACCCTAGCAGTTACAGGTTTCATCACCATAAACTATCTCAACTCCAAGCATAATCAGAGTCTAACCTGTCATACTCATCAGTAGCCAGTCTCATTTATGGAACTATTTTAAGATACCTGTTAGCATTTTGCATGTTTTACAATACAGCATTTAAGGTAGCTGACCTAGCTTCTTAACTTGATACAAACAGAATTAATTAACTTTATAGATAAAAGCAGATACTGATAAATGAAGAGTTTGTATCAGCTTACCTCTGGCCAATTTGGCATTTTAGAAATAACAAAATTCAGATCTTCTATGGCTGTTTTATGTTCTTGGAGGCCAACATATGACTCAGCTCTGTAAATTCTTAGCATCAAGTCACTGGAGTCTGACGAGAAAAATTAAGTAACACTCTTAATTCAGAAATTTGTAATTTTAAATCAGATATGCTTTCCTAGTGATTTGTCACAATCACACTTTTTTGTACAATACCTTCGAAATTAACAGAGCGCATTCTTTCCCACCCCCAGTGTTTAAGTAATAAAGGTGGCAGTAACTCTGGAGTCATGTCTTTCAAGCTGAAGATTGAATTTTACACCCTCTAATGTATCTTGTATCAACGACAAAAATATTTTAAAAGATCCAGCACAGAGGCTGACAGAATAAAGTACTGCTCAATACTGCTGTGACAATAACATTTGAAGACTATGTAGACTTTAGCTTTATACCTGTTGGAAGCCATAGAAATCTGGGAAATTGCTGCATTTATATTAAAAAGTCAAAACAACAAAGTTTGCTTTCAAAAGTTCAAGCTTTCCTTTAGACTGTCATTTCCTTTTATAATGCCCAAACTCTTTCAACTATGGTTGAAGATACAGATGCCACTTGTGCAATGGTATCCCTCTGCTAAGTACAAGAAGTAGGCTTTATTACTATGTGGTATGAGAAGAGACAGCCAACATCAGAAAGCCTTTAACATCAGCTGGCAGCCCTGTTGTAAGTGTACTAGTGGAACTTCAGCAATGGGAAAACATTAGTATGTGTTCAGTAAAATTCTCATGTCCAGCATACAACATTTTGCACATTTAGTAAAGCAACTTCTAAAACACACCATCTCCTTGCCACTAAAACTATGCTTCTCATAACACAACTAATAGTAGCTGTTGCTTGGAAAAAATACCAGCACACTGATTTGTTCCTGATTTAGTTTTTTTTTAAATACACCTGTGTTTTTTCACCAAGTCAAACATTGGTCTACTACAAACAATACTAAAATTAAATAATTCTTTAAGTTTGTTTCAATCAGGTTTTCTTGGGAGGGGATCATTTCAACTTGGTATTCTATCGTAGTCTATTTTAAATGTCTAGTTTCAATTTTTATAATTCTCAACATCGGCTTGTCAATGTTCTCACGTATTCCAACATGCTGTTTTGTATTTAGATCCACAATGCTACATTACAGAAAGACCTTAATGAAAAAGAAAGACCTAAGAAAATCGAAACTCACAGAAGATTTGACAGCTGAAACTAAAGTTTCTTTCCAATTTGGGTTTTCTGCCTTTTAACAGTTTCCCTTCAAATGCAAATATTCCCAAACCCAGTTTGTTCAGTTTGTTTTACTTTATTTTAGACATAAAAAATGTTTGTATTAGCAGAAGTCTGGGAAACTGTCTTTGTCTGACTTGAATACTATTTCTGCAAATGGAACAATGCTGAAGCCTGCTTTCCTGTGGCTTTGTGTTTTCTGAATGCTGTAGCCTGGTACCCTGGTAAGGTGAGAGCTCAGATCAAATGTTTCATACCATTTTTGCTGTTGTATTTGACTCTGGAGTCCAGCAGAGCTAGTATCAGACCAAATTCTTTCCTTCAGAAGTAGCAGCAAGTGCGGGTCTTTGTTCTCTGATAGGCTACCTATTTGCACATTATCAGAGGGAGCTCCTCTTTTTCAGACTTTCAAGTGTATAGCATAACCTGAGGAACTCCAATCCTATTCTTCTAGGTGGGGGGAAGGTGAGGGGTAGCTTGAAGATAAAAATGTGAGTTCAACTTTATAGAAGATGGACATTTTGTCTATTTCTTTTTAAAACAGAAAAGCATGATTCCAATTTAACTGGTACAAAACAGAACTAAACCAAGGAGTTTAACTGTGACCCCACCTCTGCTGCTTAACACACACAGAACACTGCCAAATCGATGACAGATCTAATTTTCAAGGCCAAAGGTGGTCAGTCACAAGTGGTGCTGCCCAGGGCTCATTATGGGGGCCAGCTCTGTCTAATATCCTTATGAATTAGCTGGATGAAGGGATCAAGTGCACCTTCAGTAAGTTTGCAGACAATACCAAGCTGCACAGGACAGTTGATCTGCTTGAGGACAGGAAGGCTCTACAGACAGATCCAGGCAGGCTGGATATATGGTCCAAGGCCAGCTGTATCAGGTTCAACAAGGCAAAGTGCAGGGTCCTGCATGCAGCTTAAAACAACCCCATGCAATGCCAACAGAGTCTTGGTGAAAAGCAGCTGGAAGGCTGCTCAGCAGAAGGCCTCAGAGTGTTGGTCGACAGCTGCTGAACATGATCCAGCTTGTGCCCAGGTGGCCAAGAAGGCCAGCAGCAATGTATCAACAACAGCATAGCCAGCAGGCAGGGCAGTGATCATCCCTCTATACTAGGCACTGGGGAGGACACATCTAGAATCCTGTGGTCAGCGCTGGGCCCCTCACTACAAGAGAGGCATTGAGGTGCTGGAGTGGGTCCAGAGAAGGGCAGTGGAGCTGGTGAAGGGCCTGGAGCACAAGTGTGATGGGGAACAGCTGAGGGAACTGGGGTTGCTTATCCTGAAGAAAAGGAACCTTACTGTTCCCTCTACAACTACATGAATTAAGGTTCTAGTGAGGTGGGGGTTGGTCTCTTCTTCCAAGCACAGGACATGTGGAAATGGCCTCAAGTTGCACTAGGGGAGGTTTAGATTGGATATTAGGAAAAACTTCCCAGAAAGGGTTGTCAATCATTGGAACAGGCTTCTCAGGGCAGTGCTTGAGTCACCATTCCTCAAGGTATTTAAGAGACATAGATGTGTCACTCTGGAACATGTTTTAGTGGCGGGCTTCACACTGCTAGGTTAACAGTTAGACTCCATGATCTTAAAGGTATTTTCCAACCTAAACAACTCTAAGATTCTATCTAAGTTTGTATGTCAAATTTGGTAACCACAATTTAATTTGTAGGCTGTGCAATTGTGCAAACATAATTTTACAATGTTTCAGCATATATTTAAATATTTGCCACCTAAAGGGAAGATGCAAAACTATTTCAAATACTTAGACAAGAGACTAAGCAGAGAAGGGACACAATTTGTGCTCAAATTTTACATTTGGTAACCCAATATATTATAAATACAGAAATCACTCAATTATAGCATATACAAAACCAAATGATTTTAATAAGAATGACATCAAGTACTGTAAGTGCAGAATTGTGTGTACAAGGTATTATCATAGTAATAGAGAAGTATACAAAGGTGTACACACAAAGCCCCACTCAATATGCATTCTTTTTTGTATTTCTCCAATAGCATCTGCTTCAGGCTACTGTCAACACAAGCATACCAATAAATGGACCATCTCTGCTCTGATCCTGCATAATTTTTAGAGGATTCATTATAAAGTATCAAATTCTTCAAAATAAATGCACATCATAATGCAGAGAAACTTTAGGACACAGTATTTACTAATACAGTACTATAGCGTCACCCCAACAATTAGGAGTTGGAACACACAACCCATGAGAAGAGGCTGTGAGAACTGGGCTTGTTTAGTGGAAAACTGTTACCAAATGCCTTGGGAGAACCCAACAGCCTCCCAGAATCCAAGAGGAGGCTGCCTAGAAGACTAGTGCACAAGAAAACGAGACAGTGTTATAAAGGGCAGTTCAGACTTGAAACCAGGAGAAAATTTTTCACTGTGAGGATAATTAATCTTTGAGCAGGTTGCTCAGAGAGGCTGTGGAATCTTCATCCTTACAGGTTTTCATACTCCAACAGCACAAAAGCTTAGGCAAACTGCTCTGAATTCAACGTTTATTCTGCTTCAACAAGGAGGTTGATTGGTCAGCAGGCCTCCAGAGACCCACTCCAGCATGAACACCTCTGTGATTCATACCAAACTCAAGTGTATTAGCTGTGCATTTCAGGATACTTGATTAAAGACAAGCTGCACTTGTATTTTGATCAAATAGACTTCATTTAACTGAACTATTTTATTTCAACCTCTGGAAGGAATATATTCACCATATGGATGTTAACAATCCTCATGCTTTTCAAAAGTCACTTTTGCACCATAGCAAATGCTTCCCTTTCAGATGTTTCAAGAAATGTAAGCAAGTTATAAAAAGATGCCATTTCAGTAGAGGCTTTGTGCCAGTGTCTTATTTAGGACATCAAATTTACATTGTTAACTATTTGCATTATAAAGAAACAGAGATGAATACTGAGAAAACACGGAAACAGAACATGAATTATTTTAAACATGAATACATTTCTTATTCTACAGCTTTTCCACCTTCAAATGCTTTCAAGATTCAGGTTTTGGAGGAAGATATGAAGTATACCACCAGGTATTAATTAGTGTTCTTCTGGTCTGAAATCACTTGACTGTGAGCTGTTTGTAATTGTAAGCTTACAGCTCTAAATTCACATATAATGTATGTCTGAATTCTGATTCACTAAGTTCTTTAGTATCTTTACCAGAATACTTTGAATATTGATAGTTCTCAGGACTGGAGGCATATGGAATAGTTGTACAAAGGATCTTAAACTGAGCTTCTATCACTTAATTCTAGCACATATACTGAATTCGAGTAATAAAATTTTGGACAAGCATCATATCTGGGCACTATTCTCAAAATTTAAAGTAATTTTAAAGTTTAATTTAAAATTGAATTTTAAAAAAATTCAGAAGTAGCTTAAAAAAAACCCAACAAAATCCTTTCTCTATAGCTATCCAAATGGTATTGCTAATTCCACAGAAGATTAATAAAAGACTGTAGAATTAATTTTATCTTTTTTCTTTCAAGGCAATCTTGAAATGTGAAACAGGATGTCTGTAAACGTTTGTGATCAAGAATGGATTCATCAGTTTGTACCCTAAAGGCCACTGAGTTTTGACTCCATTTCTTTGTGACCTGTATGAGTCAATGCTGTACTTCAGGACAAACAACTGCTTCTTTCACTTCCCAGATTTAAAACAGAACAGCGCTTTCTCAGGTCACATCCACCCCATATCCTACACTGTGTAAACGCCTTGGCAAATAACATAGAATTGAAGGCCACAACTGAACCTCTTTAAAATAGGTTGCCAAAAGGCTTATAAAACGTATCTAAACTTTAATCCCACTTACACTAAAACCAGTTTATTATGGAACTAGTTCTAACGTATCTCCCCAGAACAGACTGGAAGGATTAGACTTATGCAAGCTTTTGTTTCTCTCTCCGCTGTAGAAAACTGTACAAGCGTAATACACTTGATCTGTGAAAATACTAATTCCCAAGTTTCTGAACAGAAGCAAAATGACAAACGCAAACGGAGCCTTACAAGCCACCAGGTGTTAAATTCCATTGTCAAATGCAAACAACAAAGGAATGTGTCACTGGATCTACCTAGGTGTATCAACCATATAAATTTGACTCCCTCTACAAAGCCTAAACTCTGAAAACCAGGCTGTATCTCAAGCGCTTACGGTACCAGACATATGGCTTGCGCCTGACACAGGACGGTCCAAAAGCGTGCCTCTACCTCCCGCTTTGCACCCTCTCTCAAGGCTATATTATAAAACTCCAACCACACCCACCCATGATGTCACTGCCATTACACAACCTGTCCCCCTCCATGCCTGTCTGCTTATGCAACTGGGCCCGGCCTGCTGGGAATTGTCTTGGTGACACTTAAGACTGAAAATAGGTCTCTCTCAGAAAACAAGGTTAAATACAGCAAGAGAACTTCTCTTGTCTGTGCGCAGCGGTTACTAAACACAAGACAAAACAAAGCCCACAAACTCTTCTGAAAACAAGTCTCACGAAAGCATGCGGGAGGGGCCACTAGAAAAAGAACACGAAGAACCCGTGTTGCACGCTCCTCCAACACCTCTGAAGCATACCCCACTACCAGGCTTGACGCTCAGTTGAGCTCCGAACAGCCTCGCGTCCTGCCATCGGTCCCTTCTCCGCTCCACCAGACTAAGGAGGGAGGTCCCTTAAATCCTCTCGAACTCGAGAAAACTTCGGATGTTCTTCATAGTCCATTTCGATCACGGACAGCCTCAGCAGGAGAGAGGGGCTGAAGGGCAGGAAGCAAGCACACACCCGCCTAACCCCGCCACACTGGGAGGCCCCCTTAGCCAGCCGTGCCCCGCCACCAGCTCACCGCGGTCCTGCCGGAGCTGGGGCGGAGAGCGAGAAGGGAGCCCGCGGGACGGGCAAAGGAAGAGTCTGCTCAGCACAAGCCTTACCTGCTCGTAAGGCCTGACTGGCGGCACCCAGAGCCTCTCGGAAGCGGCCCTGGGACAGCAGCTCCTCCAGCCGGCGTCCTGTCCTCGCTCTCTCGCACTCGCCCGGGAACCACTTCTCCGCGAGCCGGTTGAGAACGACGCTGGTCCGCAGCGGGGCCGCGGCCGTACTGGTGCCCCCCGCCGGCAGCAGCCAGTCCCGGCAGCGGCGGCAGCGGGCCCGCAGCTCCCTCCGGAGACAGCGGCGGCAGTAGGTGTGCCCGCACGGGACGGTGACCGGCTCGCTCAGGAACCTGCCGCAGCCGCAGCAGCGCAGCGGCCCCTCGGCCGCGATCCCGCTCTCCGCTGCGGCCCCGTGGCCCCTTCCCCAGCCCAGCCCCTGCCGCAGGCGATAGTTCAGCACCAAGCACTCCACGAGGGTCCCGAGGCGCTGGGGTCCGGCGAGGGGCCCGAGGCACAGCGGCGCCAGCGACGCGCCCACCACTTCCTTCAGGCGGCTCCCGGGCACCAGCCTCTCGCCCAGCCGCAGCGGCAACAGCAACTCCCGCGCTCCACCCGCCTCCTCTCCTGGGGTCCCGCTACCGCCCGGCTCCGGCGACATCTCCGAGCCCACGGCCACTGGGGAGAACGCCATCGGCTGCCCGGCTCCGGCGAGGGGGTGTGGCGCTGGGGCTGCTGCCGCCGGGCTCCGCGCTGAGGCACTGACGGCGCGGGGCGGGGGGAAGACGAGGAGGAGGAAGCACGGCACCCCCGTGAGGGGAGGAAAGGGGCGGGGGGGGGTCACGTGCGCGCCCCCGCGCGCGCGCGTCCCGAGGCCACGGTCCCCCCACCCCGCGAGCGCAGCAGCAGCGCGCGGCCCCCCTTTCAAACCTCTCCGCCGCGCGCCCTCAGCCCCGCCGGCTTACATAAAACGCCGCGTCAGCTGACCGCCGCGCGGGCCGCCCATTGGCTGCGGGGGGCGGCCCCGGGGGGGAGGCGGGGCCGCAACATGGAGGGAGGTTACAAAACACCGCTCCACTCGCGCGCCGCACCGGGGCGGGGCTGGTGCCGGGCCGCCGGGGAGCCAGTCACGTGGGGTGAGGAGGGGAGGGTCCGTGTCCAGAGGGTGCTGTCCCCGTCGCGGCCCTCCCCGCCCCGAGGCTCGGCGGAGTGGGAGGGAGCGGCGGGGCCCTCAGGGGAAGGAGGAGGAGGAGGAGGGGTGTGGGAGTTTGCCGGGGCAGAGGGACGGACCTGCGGGGTCCGGATTGGCTGTGGGCAGCGGCGCCGCTCCGGTGAGGGCGGCCGCGAGGCTCGGGAGTGAGCGGTGCTGCTGGGACTGGGTGGTGGGCAGGAAGCGGGGGAAGCTGCCGGGCGCGGAGGGGTGGAGCCGCCGGGCCGGGGTTGTGGGTCTCTAGTGGGTCTCTGAAGGGGTGGGTGGGGGTTGCGGCTGCGCGGCTCCGGGGGAGTCGTTGGCTGGTGCCGCGGGGCAGCCCGTACGTGGGCGCCTGCTCCCTCTTTCCCAGCGGCTGGTGCTCGCACTCCGGCCGCTTGGGCTGTCTCCTTGTCTTTCTCTATTAGGGCTTAATGGAGGACACGGTAAGGTGAAAGTTACAAGATAAGGCGAAAGCCCGTTGTCCGTAGGATTTGTATACTTACCCCTTGTCTCGACCGTAGTCAGCACTTCGTGTAGCGTTCCCGTGGGATGGGGTCCGATGCTTTCATTCTGCAAACCCGTGTGGATCTGCAGTTACAGCTGGTTGGTGCAGTAAACTCTGTTTTCCGTGAGTGTAAAATAGCAAATCCAGCGCTTCTGGGAAAGTACCAAACCTATTGGACCTAAAATAGTACAGTGCGTTTTGGTAGGGGAACGTTTAGTGTTTCCAGAAGTATGTCAGCTTAAATGAAAGCTTAAAGTCTCTTGCATAGGTGTTATTGTATTTACAGTAGCTTTTTTTTTTGTTAGAAGCAGTCATAAATCCAAAAATCTCAGGTAAATATACCAGTTCCTCTAAAACCTTCCAGGCGAAGTTTACACACCAGGAAAATTAATTTATGGCCTTATGAAAGGATTTGTCATCAGCTGTATTTCATACATTCCATTATGTATACATTCCATACAGTGGGCTGGAGGATGATACTTGAAGATTCTATCTGGATTTATGTCCAGGTGGTTTGCCTGAACTCAGCCACCCTATACTACATGTTTTGCTTTTCTGTTGTCTTTCACGTTCCTAAAGTCAAAAAAAGTGTTACAATGATTGAAATACGTGAGAGAATATGGGTATATTTGAAACATGGATAGGAAAGGTAATTCATTTCAAAAAATGAAGTGAGTTAAGAAGTAACAGACTAAGGAAAGACCAAAGCAAGAAATGCCTGTAGTGTGAACTTGAATGGCTGCAGGATGAGGTAAAGTGCTTTGAATTATTATGAATAGTTTTAATGGGTTATGAATTTTGTTTCAGATGTGTCAGATGTGAGCTGACCCTTCACAAAGTGTAGGGAGATTTAGAGCAGGGAATTTAGATAGAATTAAAACTGAAAGAAGTACTGTGGACAGTCATTAAAGGGAGTGGGAGTTCACTATTCCTTTTAGATTAGATTACTTGTGGAAATGGAGAAGAAAAATAAAACAGGACAAAGTTCAAGGGCTTGTGGGACTTCCTTCAAACCCTGGAGTCAGGATTCTAAGGTTGTCCTCTGCAGGAGCAATTAAGATCAAGAAGAAATGAATACCTCTTTCTTTCCACTGTTGCCACTTCCGACGATTCCTTTGCAAGTTCATATGTTAGCATTTATACTGACAATTCCAGCAATTTTGTCAGCTGCAGTCAGCTATTTTTCATAATTTCCCATGTATGGGAACAAAGTACTCATGGCATTACCAGCCTTGGGGGCTTGGATCAGAAGAGTTGAGGTTTTTTTCCCATCATCTTTCACTTCAAAACAACTAAAAACAGTGAAAGGGAGTTGGAGTAGGATGGATGAATAGGGAGCCTGACATCTTACACTGTTCCCACCAGTTGTAAAAGTCTTTGTTTAGAGCTTGTGCTTTCTGCTAGCAGTACTTATTATCATAGTAACCCCTCTCTGTCTCCCGATGCTTTTGATACATGCTGTTCTCTATATTCATAGTTACCCTTATTGCCTTAAGTCTCTCCTGGACACTCAGGGCTTCCATGTGACAAGGGAAAAATAAAATTTTTCAGGTTTAGATAGAAAAAAAATTATTTTTGCCTAAGTTTGTTCTTTGTGGTTGTAGAAAGTTGTTGAAGTTAATTAGATTAAGCAAACAGGCTCCAGATTTGATCTTAAAATGTGTGTCAGCAGTATGCTGCAAGAATAGAGGGAATCCTCTGGAAATCAAGTAATTTTGGAGCCTGGCATACTATGGGTGGGTTCAGGAGGAGAATGCAGAGATTCCAGAGAATTCAGAAAAGAATCCATTACATAATATCACTTTTGTGTTGGGAAATCCCCTAGACATAGATTTCTGGAATCTAGGGGATTATGTTGGGGGAAATCTGATCATTCACCTCATCCTTATTCTCTACACTTACATTTTTATCACGGTTGGAAACGAGGTACTGGACTGAGTTGGACTTTGGTATTACCCAGTGTGGTCATTCTTACATCTTTAAGCTACAGCTGATTCTTAAAGCTTTGCTTTTTGTTGTATTATTTCGCCTTTGGCATATTAAACTAAACAAGAAGAAACTTGATTTTCAAATCTTTCTCTGAGTTACTGATAAGATGTGATAGTTATGTAAGAGAGGAAAAGAGAGACATGCGACTTATTACTAGATTAGATAACACACATGGCTCCACCACCACTCCATTAAAAATAGCATGCACACAAAAATCTGGGTTTTTTTCATTTTATGTTTTTTTTTTCCTAGTGTTGGGTCAGAGAATTGATGCTTTAAACCTAAATTAAACCATGGCATTCTGCTTTTCACATGGGCCATTCTAAGAAACATTTCAGGGATTGTCTTTTCTGTTCCCCTACCACTGCTGATGTAAATCTTGGTCATCCTCATTCAGAAAGGTACCTATGAAGTACTGTGCTTTCAGTACAGTGAGGTAGAAGTACATTACTTTCTTACAGTTTGTAAGCTGTTGCACAGACGTTTCTGTAAGCAATTCCTTGTACAGGTAGAGTGTGCAACCCCATTAAACATGATAATAAAATAATAGAATCATAGAATGGCTTGGGTTGGAAGAGACCTTGTAGATCATCTAATTCCGCCCTCTTGCCACAAGCAGGGACACATTTCCCTAGACCAGATTACTCAAAGCCATGTCCAGTCTGGCCTTGAACACTTAAACTAGTGGTTTGATACTTGATCATATGTGCAATTACGCTGATTTAAGAGCTTCAGTAATTGACAGGAGTATAAACAAAATGAAGCAAAACTGACCCTGACTAAAGCAAAGGCAGTGGCAGGTGGTTGACCTAAACTTAATACCTAGGTTCTGGAAATCTGGAGGTGTGCCTCTTTTTTACAGTCTTTGTATGTATCCCTAGAAAAGTGGTTCACCCAACAGAGGTAGTCATCATCTAAGATAAATGTGGTAATAGCTTTCTGTCTGTTTCCCCTTTATTTCTTTAAAGCTAGCTAGCTAGCTAGCCAGCTGTGTCACTTTTTGCCAAGGTATGTGCAGCAAAGGCAAAATAAAATGGAGAAAGATTAGATTAGGCAAATAGGAGTCATATGCTTTAAAAAAAAACCAGTTCCTCAATGGCCTTTGAAGGCCTTAGCTGCTGATGCTTGAGTCACTTCAGCTGTGGGTAGGAATTAATGAATGCTCAGAACCAACTTGGTTTTGTTTTGTTTCAGTTTGTTCTTTGTTGCTAAGTAGACTTTTGGGGCTTCAGTGAGATAGTTCTGGCAGGCAAACTTTTAAATGGAAAAACATTCAGCATCACTGCAGGAACACAAATGCTAACCTTTGTGCAACAGTGGTGGGCAGAAGTTGGCTTTGAGTAGTAGTTTTTTTTTAAGGGAAAAGAAGCCACAAAGTTGGATTTACAGCTTGGGCTTGGTAGTTTGTTAGGGTGAGCTGAACGGGGCTAGGCTGCTGCTGCTTTCTCCAGCATTTATGTACAGCATAGCAGTATGGGTTTTAGTGGATCTTAATTCCCTTTGAGAAAATTTGAGCTGTGGGTTCTCAGTACTTTTGTGAAATAAGTCCCTTAATAAGTTATTTAATTACGCTTAGTAATTATGCATGCACTGGTGAGTATAAAAGCCTCCACCAAACAACTACACATAGGGTAAAGAGTTAACTACATGTTAGAAAGATAAGTATCTCATTAAAAATAAAGGGAGGCAAAACATAATAGGATCTAAAATACTTAACCAGGTAGAGTAAAGACAGGGAGAGAGAGTTTATTGGCTAGATCCAATAAAGGACTTAAGTACCTAAAGCAGGATTTAGGGAGAATTCAGGTCCCTAAGTCAAAAAATGTGATCCAAGAAATCTTGCACAGCTGCTGCCTAATGCAGGAGATGCTTAAAATCAGAAGGCTCTTCCTTGATTTTACTTTCTGTCTCCACAGTGTCTCGGATTTTACTTCTGTGCGTGTTCAGAATTGTGTTCTGTGCATGTTCTGTGCTGGAGCATTTTAGCATCTATTTCCCATTCAGCTATTTACAATTCTCAGCTTAAATATTTAAGGGCTCTGTTCTGTCAGAACACAGCAAGAAGGCGTATTCAGAGAGTCTGAATTTGGCTGCTTGCTTTTAATGTGAAGGATGAGGGCATTGAGTAACCTTTTGTCCAACAACCTATCTGTTAGGTTACTGATACAAGAGTTGGAAGATTCATTTTTGTTCTCTCTAAGAATGTTTAAAGGCATCTCCTCCCTCCAAGTAATCCATCTTAAAGAGTGACTGCACGAATTTAAATTGTCTTGGGAGCATGAATTAGAGATGAGGATGTGTCACTCCTTACTAAATGCCCTATTTCTTGGGATAAATCTCACGTTGCTTCTGTTCCTACAGACTACAGAATTCTTTGCTTCAGTAGCACAACTTTACCAGGAATGAAGCAGAGCTGTCATTCTCAGTAGCCCAGTTTCTTGCTGGGTAGGATCACTTTTCTGCCATATGTTGACTTGAATTTTTTTTTGTTTAATGGGGATACACAGCAACAATGGGCTGCTATATGGGAGGTGTTTGTTTTCTCGCTACCCTCTGTTATCCTGGCAATGGTTTAACAGAATATGGGAAGCCCTGCTCCATGTTTTTTCAACAGAATAGCAGTTGGATCCTACAGTTAAGAAAGGACTCTGGGCTGTGAATTGTAAGCACCTGTATTGCATGTGTCTTGGCCTGAGTTAAGTTTCAAAGGAGTTGGCAATAACAGTGCTACATTTTTTGCAGACTAGCATTAAGCAACCATGATGCCTCAGGGCAGTACCAAACTTCTTCATACATACTGTATGGCATACGTGTGTATTTCATGTGGGCTTCTGGATTCTTTGTTGGGAAAGGAAAAACAGAAAACTGAAAAACAGTTTGCAGTCAAATAATTTTAGACGTCCAGTTAACCTGTTCATTTGCTTGTACCAGGTTTGAATGTATTCCCTTCTAAAATTTTACATGGTTTTTACAGTATTGGCATGTTTGAATACATATGGGTATGTTTGTATGGATATTGACATCAACTGCCATTAATAAGTGCGGTTTGGTAAATCTGGCAATTATACTTTGAAGTTGTGGAAATACTTTCACTATCCTGGGAACACCAGTAAATGGAGTCACTTACTTCCCTGTTTTCGTGTTCCCTGTATTTTTTTCTTTTCCCATCTATGATGTTATGTAGTTGTTCATTCTAAAAGATACAGCTAAATGTTTTTACGTGTGCACAGCAACAAACTTGAAAAGTTTTAAACAACCTTCTAAAAGGTTTTATTTTAAATTTCTCAATTTTAAAAAAGTAATTTAGCTCCGGATATGATACGAGTCATATTTGTCTTTTCTTTAGGAAGAGAACCCTTGGACTGATTGGACTCCTTCCTTCTGACATTATTGCCTGGTAGGAGAGTCACATCTAATCTACAGATTTATAAAAATAGCTAAATATTCAGGGGGATATTTGCTCCTATTAATATATGTTGTAATTATTCAAATAATAATGCACTTACACTGTAAAAAATAAAATTTAAAGAGATACAGAGCTCTGAATAATCATTTATTCTTGAAGTTAAAACTTTTAGCGCAGGACTGTAACTGAATAATGAAGAAAAAGCAAAATAGCAGCTAAAGAAGTGCTAAAAAGAATTTAATTAAATGAGGACTTTTTTTTTAATGAAAGCTACTCACTAAAAAAGGGGAAAAAACAGCAAGTCAGTCAGTGTTTTTTTTTTTTTTTTTTTCAGTTTATCAGGATGTTTTCCTTTAGCTGAAAGTTGGTGGCTAACAACTGTGTTGCATATACTAATTATTTTTTTTCCTGGGTGTTAATGTATTCACATTAAAGAACAAGCTGAGTATTTTTAAAGGAATGTATAGCAAAAGTAAAAGATAATGATTGGCATGTGTTCTCTGTACTTGGTTGAAGTTTAAAGAACAATTTATTTTGGTATCTGTTTTATATTCATTAATATTTTCTAATATGCTTGCTGATACATATATATTCTTTATTATAACACTTGCTATTAAGTTGGATGTTTTGCATCTACTTATGATCATCTTCTGATATAAATTATATTGAGATGCTTAGTTTTGTATATATTTTGCCATACAGAGTTCTTTTAAATTTTGTAATAACTGTTGCTGTTCACTCTTATAAAATTTAAGAAAAGGGAGAAACAATTACAGTCATTACATCATATTTGCATTAAAAGTCTGCATGTATTGTAAACCCAAACCTTATGCCAATGGAGAAGGGAAGAAAGAAAGCTTATTATGCTTAATATCTAGCCTCTTGGAAAAAAAGTATTTTCTGTGTAGTCACTAATACGAGTGGAATTAAATTTAGAGTTTTAGTCAACAAAAATACATTTTAAGAAACACATAGAAATCAGAAAAGACTTCATGACCTGCTTATAGTGGTAAGTGAAGAAAAAAATTATTTATTACTACTGAACTGGACTTCAGGCTGGAGTGGGGTATCATGCTGTTGACTGATTGTCTGGTACCTTTGCATATAACCAGACAGTATATGTCAGTGCTACCAGTACTGGATAAATCACGGAGTTTCCAGCTAATTAATGATAAAGTTACTAGTCTTGAAAAATTCAAAAGGAGTTGATATAGCTAAAAGTTTGGTTTTACTTATTCTTCTTAGATTGACTCTTTAGGATCAGAGAAGCAACAGCTCCTTAAGTATTTCTCGTTCATAGAGTTCTATAGAGTTTTCATGTGTATCTGTTTCTTTCTTATCTAATGAGCATCCATCCTTTGGAGATTTTAGAGTGCTAGGCAATTATTTCCCATCAATGAGAACAGACAATATATGAATTTTCTTCAAAGATTATGAACGTGTAAATGTAGTGTTACATGAAGAAAGTCTGACCTGAGCAAAAAGTGACTACTTTAACTTTTACCAAGGTGGCAGAAAACATTTATTTAATTAAATAGCCTAATTGGCAACGATTTATCTCTTGGCAACAATGTGAATATTACAGTTCCACTCCTTTCTACTTTGTCTTGTACTTGTTTGCTATTATTTATGTTAGGTTTGCTTCTTGAACTTTAGTAACATCACATTGTGCGCTATAGGCTGGGATATTGCAGCCACATCTTTCGAACCTTTTCTTACAAGCATACTGCAGGAAATGTGTGCCACTTAGGCCAAAGACAGCAGGTGACAGGATTGAATTTGGGGATTTTTTTTCAGTGGAGCATGGGATCATGCAGGAGAGAAGTGAATGCTCTCAAATTCTTCATTTCAGCCTGATTGTTTAAAGATCACTTAGTGTTTCAGTCTTTCTCTTACCTGTCTTTCTCCTTTATCGTATTTATACAAGGTAAATTAGTATCTCATCTTTGACTGTTGTCCACTAATGATCTATGTAGAGACAACAAACAACCTCATTTAATTTCACTTCTATACTTGAAAAAAAACAATAAAACATTATTTTGTGCCTCCAACATATATTGAACGTAATTTGTCCATGCAGTGGTACTAAGTTTCGGTCATATGAGACTAGGCTCATCACACTTTTCTCGTATGTGACTCTGTATCAAGTAGCCCATCCCAAATGGATTCTGTCCCATCTGTTCTGTCCTTTTCATACTACATACAAGCATTACATTTTAAGCATCTTTTTTGATGATTTTGTCCCTCAACTCCTGATTGTCCAATAATTGTTTCACAAGAGCTCAAAGACTGTGATAAGCTCATCGTATGAGAGTATTTTTTTAGTGACATAATGTATTCTATGTATTTTCATATTTCTACCTCCTATCCAAACAATCACAGTTCTTTAAGTGAACAAGTTATCCTGCTGGTTTTCAGGGGTGTGCTGGCATGCATTTTTTCTGAGCTGGTACTGGTAGATCAGCCCCATTTCACACAGTTCATGTCTGTACTTCTCTGAAGAGTTGAAAACCTAACCTTTCCTTTGTGATGCATTGCAGACCCTTCTTATAACAGACTACTCAGTTTGAGTCCTGGGGTGCTCAGCGGTGGAGAATTTGGTGTCACTGTGTCAGGTTTCATCATTCCTGTAATACTTCAGCCTCCTGTTGGTGCTGCTTTAACATCCTGATATCTGGTCATAAATCTAAGCCAAAAGTTAACTGTGTAGACTAGATGTAAATATGTATTATTTACTGTAGAAATAGAAAGTGCAACATGTTTTTCTCTATTGTATTTAAACATTTAAAAAAAAACCCCAGATTACTCTCCAAGGTACTTTTTTTGGTACCAGGATTACCTTGATAGAAATGGTGAATAGAATACCCTGCTGTTTACAGTGCTAATGCCAGCGGATAACAGACTTCTGTAATTCTGGAGTTCTGCAACAACAACAAAATTAATGGTCAGTGATTGATTCCAGGCTTAAAAGCAGGTTATAACAATTGCAGGGCTGATTCATATCTTAGGCAGAGTAGCTAAATAAACTGCTACAGTTAAGTAAACAATACATCAGAATGGAAGTTTTCCTTATAAGCTATGTGCTAAGTGTATTGGAGTCCATATGTGAAGAATGATGAAATGTGAGCAAAGATGATGACTGCCTGTAGTCTGATTTATGCAGATGGCTTTATCTTTCATAAAGGCTTTCATTAAGAGAAATGTTAAGTATTTGAAGAGGGAAATATAGGTAGAATCAATAATTATTGAGAAAGAAGTGGAAGCAGAAGGGAAGGTAGTTCATGTATATTTTCCTGCAAACTATGAAGCTCTGATTATATTCACACTAATGGGACCGAGCTGTCTGTCTTCTCATGAGCTTGCCTATTTGCAGGTGGTATAATGCAGGCAAGTCATGGATGCTGCTACTTTCTGGTATCATAGAATCATAGAAATATAGAATCATAGAATAGTTAGGGTTGGAAAGGACCTTAAGATCATCTAGTTCCAACCCCCCTGCCATGGGCAGGGACACCTCACACTAGACCATGTCACCCAAGGCTTCATCCAACCTGGTCTTGAACACTGCCAGGGATGGAGCATTCACAAGCTCCCTGGGCAACCCATTCCAGTACCTCACCACCCTATCAGTAAAGAATTTCTTCCTTTTAGTCACTTAAAGCAAAATACAGGTTGTGTTCAGATTGTACTATAGCTCTGATTTCTTTGTGTCCACAGTGTTTTGGGAGCACAGTGGTAACTGGAAGGAACCTCTGATCCTTCCAAACAGAAGAATATGAAAGATAATGTGTCAGTATACCTAATGCAAATCTTCTGTCTTGATACTGCTTCATTTTGAGACAATGACTACCTTTCTGTAGCTCTCAACAGAAAGACATAATACTTTTGTTCATTCTTACTGTAAATAACAGTTTCTCCCCAGAATGACTGTTTTCAAGAAATCTTGCTTTAAAATAATCTTTTTAAGGTGTTTTACATAAGAAATAACAGTGCCTATAGAATGATTGATTATTGTTTTTAAATAAGCACTTGTGCAATGTCATTGTCTTGTGTGTTACAGTCAGCTGTATTTTTTGAAAAATTCAGTTTTCAGAATACTGGGCTTTACCTTAGATTCCACTATTGTTTCCACTGCATAGTTCATTTCTATAGTTCTCCTGTCATTAAAATATATAGATGAAAATATCTGTATGTACCTGTGAGCAAAGCATTCACAAGCTTTTTAAAAACAGTTTGTGTTAACTTCTGTAAGTCTTGGTGCTTTAGGACATAAAAATTAAGTATAGTTTTAAATTGAGAGTAGTAAGTGCTATTAAATGTAAAACAAAATAGAAACAGTACATTTTCCCTGCTTGTACTTCTCTCTGTAAAAGTGTTACAGTGTGCTTTTCTACCTTCCAAAATCTTCAGTAGTTTATCATGTCTGAGACTGGTGTGCCGTGTGTTGTGCAGGTCCTGTTTTAGAAAGGCTACATTTCTAAACAACCCAGTTAATTCTATGATTCTATGTTGTTTTCCTGTAGACTTGGCTTTTGGAAGGAATAGAAATTTCAGTTCCTGCTTAACTTATTAAATGTGCTGAGTTGGAGGAATACGTTCAGCATTTAATAAACTAGTTGGGAACAATGTTTTAGATGAGATGGAGAAGCCAAAATACCAGTTTGAGATTATATTTTGTTTTCCCACTAGAAAATTGGCAGTTAACTGCATTATTTGTCAAAAAACCTTTCAAGCAATAAACTGAAGTCAGCTGTATTTGCACAAAACTAATGATCTAAGATTTTAAACAATTTTCTAATTACTTTCCATGGTACATAATGCATCCTAGAAGCAAGAGATGTAAAAGAGCTTCACTTTTAGGAAAGTGAAGATAAAGATAAAAATAGAGCTTGTTGCCAATCTTTCAAAGAATTATTTAGAAGTTTGGTAGTAAAGTCTTAAAAACTGAATTTTTTTATTGAAGAGATCCAGTTTTCAGCTGAACAGTGTAGTTATTGGAAACAACAAAAACAATAAACTATTTTTTAGTAAGAGGAAGCAACAGATTCATTTTTAAACTGTTTTAATTCTGTTATGCGTAACTGTTTCATTAAAGAATTTTAATAAATAACTTCAACTTTATATTTAATTATTATTGATTTTGTTTGGTTGTTTTGTTGTTTTTCTTTGTCGGAGTTTGAGTTTCATGAGTATCACAGGACGGTTTCCATGATCTGCATAATTCCCGCAGAAAGCAGCTGAGTTCTGGGTCACCAAAGCTTCATTCATATTAGAGATTGTAGGTGTTTCAGGCATTGGGCAAGAATATGGGCTCCCTTATGTTCACACAGAAGAGTATTCCTGCAGTTATACTTGTTTTTAAGAGACTGATTTTTGTCATACTCCATTGTTTGGTGGCCACCAGTTGTGTTGTGTCACAGCAGAATGGGCCAAGGTAGCAGCAGGGCTCCCTTGTGCACTGTTCTGTTTCTTTTGCTCCCTTTTTACCTTAACAGTTGTACCTACACAAGTGCTAGATCAGTGCATGCCCAGTGTAGCCATAAACTACCAGTTGGTTTTGCACTAGAGAAAGTACCACTGAAGTCTGTCTTTGGGCACAGGCATAGAAGTCAGATACCAAGGGTCTCAGGCTGCTGGGGGCAGTCGTCCTATTTGTGCCAAAGATACAGCACTGTATGCAGTCTATGGCCCCTTCCTCTTGCTGTTTTGCTGACATGAAGGGAGGAAAGAGCTGGAAATCACAGTTCCTACAGAGCTGGCAGTAGCTCTTCCCAGCCATTAATTTCATGCTCTCCTTTTCCTCCTACTTTATGAATCATGGCACTACAGAAGTAAAACTTGTTTTCTGAGAATTTGCTTTGACTTTTTGGGCACAGCTCATTTCATCACCCACCCTCCACCCCTTTTGTACGACAGGCCCTTTCTGGTTTCTGGAACCTCAAACAGTATAGAAGTGTTATGAGACAGATCTGTTTTTTAGGGAAAAACTGCTTGCAGGAGTAATAGTAGGAAGTGCTTATGTAGGAGTATGATGGGAATTTAAATTTTCTTTGACACAGTAGTGATTGACAGTGAATGATGTTTTGAGTGATCTTTTGTACAGCTGAAGTGGAGTTATGCTGGTGGTTTTGCAACAGTGGGTATTTCCAAATGTTCCCCCAGTATGTGTACAACTACAAGGTTGACACCACTGCAAAGAAGTAACAGAACAAGAGGCAGTGGGCATGAATTGAAATACTTAAAAATAAGACAAAATATTTTTCTGTGAGGTCATCAAACTCTGTAAAGGTTGCCCAGGGAATCTGTGGAATCTTCATCCTTGGAAACATAAAAAACATGAGTGGATATGGCCTGAGCAACTTGCTCTACTTTACCCTCCTTTGAGCAGAGGGTAGACCAAAATACCTCCTGTGGTCTCATACAGTCTCTGTTATTCTGTTGTAAGAAAAGCATGCAGTAATCCTTTTTCAAATGAAGTGATAGTTCCCTGGGATATTGTTCTGGCTTCCCAGTTAGTGGTTCAGAAACTTCCTAGTACACTCTGTTGTCACTTTAGCGACCTTTAATTATTACAAAGGGTGTAAGTGTAAATTACACATACAAAAAAACAGACACCAGAATCATTGTTAATGAATAGCTCCAGTTGTATAGTCACTAGTGAGAAACATTTTGAGTAATAATGAGGTAGATTTTGGCTTCTTTGAAGTCTGTAGTTAAAACGTTCATTGACTTCATGGAGCTAGGGATTTGATCCGTTACATTTTCTGTCCGACATATAAACTGACATGTATCTGACAGCAACCAGAGTGAATTGATTAGTTAATATATTCAAATATTCTATAAAACCAGAATCTGTGATAGTAGAAAGTTCAGGTTACTTCTGTCTTCAATCATCAAACAGCCAGCTCTGGTCTGCTCTTTGCACAGTCTCATAATTGCTGTGCATCAGCTGTATGCTTTACTTCCTGGCATGATCATCTGACAGGAAAGAAGAGCTGGGAAGCTTAATTTTTTCTGTAGAAAGGTTTTTAAATGTGTAGAAGCAGCCTGGGAGTGTACTGTTGAGGAATAGGCCTTTTAATATGACAAGCCACACTTTGTGCTTTTGCAAAGAAATCTCTTAGACTTCTGATGGTTTGGAGTGGAAACTATTCTCCTGTTTGATAAATGAGATTGTTTTCTAAAGGAAGCATTTAAGTAATAGAATAAACAAATTTTCCCACTAAAGGGATAGTTTCAGGAAAAGAGGATTAAAATTCTTGGAAAATCAGTGAGGCAGTTACAAGTGTCAGGTGATTATGTGGCCTTATGTAAGGGCAGCGTTTGGTGTCTAGCCAAGTATTTCTAAAACTTATAGAGGAAAATTCTGTTCACATTCCACAGAATCAACTAGGTTGGGAATCACCTTTAAGATCACCAAGTCCAAATACCAGTCCAGGACTGCCAAGACCACTGCTAAGCAGTGTCACTAGGGGCCTCATCTACACGGTTTTTGAACACTTCCAGGGACAGTGTCTCCATTACTTCTCTGGACAGCCTGTTCCAATGCCTAACCACCCTCTCAATGAAGACCTTTTTCCTAATATCCAATCTAAACTTCCCCCAGCATAACTTGAGGCCTTTTCCTCTTGCCTTATCAGTTGTTACTTGGGAGAAGAGACTGACACCCACCTAGCTGCAACCTCTTTTCAGGTAGATGCAGAGAGTTGCAGGGAGCTGTAGAGAGTGATTTAGGTCAGCATAAATCTGAAAGCACTTAAAAAAGAGCAGTGTTTGCTGCTATATTAGAGTTGATGATTTTTGATTTGTTGGTTTTTTTTGTGTTGTTTTTTTTTTTTAATCAAAAGTCTGTGTCTAAATAAATTTGTTTACTAAAGGAAATTCCTAAAGGGGGTTGTGTGGTTAAAACAGGGGCTTGTGAGAACGGGATTTTATTAGTGCCTTTCTTGCATATCTGCTGTAGTGTGTAGGGCAAGCCACTGTATGTGGCTCAATTTATCTTAATCAGTTTCTGTCTTAACCATTGCAAATGTATTGTTTTTGTGTATGTCTGATATTCAAACAGTGTAGGGTGGGTTTGATAGGTACATTATCTATTTGTTGAATGGCAATGTACTGAAATAATTTGTTCCTTACTGTTTTTGTTTCATGGAGAAAAACTAATTGGCACTAACTAGGAGAAAAGATTTTGAGGTTAGAGATTTTTTAAATTTTACTCCCATTTAGCCTAAATGGCAATAGGTGGTAATAAGCTGCTTCTGAAGTGAACCCATCTTAAGTCATTTGTCTGTGGTGTTTGGTAGGTTTTTTCACGTGTAATAATCTTTCAAAGGCTGAGTTGTTTTGCTGGTTTTTTTTTCCAAGATTGAGCCCAGAATGCAAACTGTGTTCTATTCTGTTATTTTTCTTGCACATCCTCTCTTTTTTATCTGATTTGGTTTTGTGCAGTTTATATCACATTACTTTTTCGCTTCAGGCTTCAAATATCTTTAAACTTGGTGAGAGGCATAATACTATTGAATAATTCTCTTTGACTCATGCAAATCTTCATGTATTTAGACTTAGAAAAATAAGATCTTATGTTGGTAGAACATTGCTTGAAGTGCTAAAGATGACTGGCTAAAATCTGGTAAGTACTAATTAGGTAGGATTTGTCATTCTGTCAGTCAGTCTTGCAGATTTTTATGATCTCATACTGAACATACACAAAGCAACAGAGTAGATGCAGCGAGCTCAAGAAATGTCTTCTGAACCTTCTTTCTAAAGAAATTTATGATGTTCAAACAGAAGCATGAAATGTTTCTAGATGACAACAGAATCAAAGATGTCACAAAATTCCCAATGAAGTCAGAATAGGCAGAAATGTATTTGGAAATATGTTAGTTTTTACTGGAAGTGCAAATCTGGACATCAGAGAAGTCCTGGAATGCCCATCAGGGTGTATTCTCTGTCCCCACTAGGCTTTAGCACTGTAGTTGTTCACCAGGCATTATCAGATGAATCATCAGGAAAACCAAACAAGAAAACTTTACTTGAGAGAGAGACTATAGAACATGAACCATTGCTTAGACAATCCAACTGCCATCTGTATGTTTTTCTGGCATTATCATATATTTTTGTGCCAGATAAGTGAACTATTTTCACCACACAAACACTTGTCTACGCCAGCACATATTGCATGCAAACTACCAAGCACAAATTTGGACATCCAACAAGTTCTGGTTAGAAAACTAGTGGCAAGAGTAGGCCTGTGAGAAATGATAGGGTCATCAAAACTTCACAGCTTTCCAGGAGCTTATAAAATGCAGCTGTGTCCATCACTGTCAAATTAGTAAGTATGTACTGACAACAGTTGACTCAGTTACAGAAAGCGTTACAAGCTGAAAATGTAGAAGAATGATGGCAAATAGGAAGATGGCATGCAAGAGCATTTCAGTGCAGAATTGGAAGAGAATAAAGAGAAGAATTGAGATAGTAAGGTATTCTCTAGTGCATTTTAGAAACTTTAGAGTACATCTAATCTGGTTTTACTAAGGAAAATAACATTATTTGTTTACAGTCTATTTAAGTAATATGAATATGTATTCTGTACTTGTAGTAAGAGCTACTTTAAACAATAGCTAATCTTTATAAATCAAACTTTTTTCTCTTTTTTTCATTATAAAATAGTTATCATAGCTAAACTAACCCTCAGAGAAGATTTTCACATTAGCAAAGCCTTGAGATCTGTATGCTAAAAAAACATTCACTAGCTCAGATGTAGCAACTTTAAGATCTTAAATTTTGGCTCATTGAGTGGTGTTTCTTTGTGCAGTCTGTCTTCCCATACAATAAAGCCTACTCACAGATTTCTCAAAACCTCTGTGCAAATCCACAATTTCTGGCAGCCCATGTTTATGCCATGATAATGTGATTTCAGGGATAATATTGGTAATGGACCAATGGCTTCACCGATGGGGTGAAGCTCTGTGGAAAGAGAAAAGTCGTAGAAAAACATCTCTACTCTCCAAAACCTCATTAAAATTTGCAAAAGTTGTTAGGACAAGAATCTCTGTCTCATCTGAAGAATACTGGTTTTAAATACTATTTCAGTAGAAATATCACACTGTTTGAGTAGAGAATCAGAGATCATGTAATTAATTACTTATGTCACTTCCTGCTGCACCTGAGATTCACATGCCAGCTCCTTTAGTTGGGTATGTGGTCAACTCTTTCACACTGGGAAAAATAAATAAGGAAACAAGATTACATGATGTAAATTTAAAATGTACAAAAAAAAATTGAAGAACTTGAAATTTAATAAAATTTGGAATGTTTCACCTTTATAACAAATAAAGCTAACACAAAGAATGTTTTGGTATCTCAGCCTCATAATGCAGTGATTTGCATCTTGAAGGGGAGAGACTTTTTCTAAGCATTTCCTGATACTATCTGCCAAACTCTGTTAAATGATTTACTGAGTGGTTTTAGGGCTTGGTTATTGTTCAGTTCTTCAGTGTTAATGTATCACTCTTTCATCTGTAATGGAAGTACCAGGAAAATTATTTCTCCTGGTATTTTCTTGGAAGTGGTAATAATTTTTTTTGTGTGTTTCATGACATTTGAATTCCATGATGGTTATTTAAATGTGTTTATTTTTTTAAATAATTGTATATTTTTTTTGCTTACTTTCACAAGAAACTAATATTTCCAGTGTTTCTCTGTGTCATTTTTTGCCCTGTTAATTACCTCATTGGCTTTCCCTTGCCACCATGGAATCACATTTTTCTTTCAATTTGTCCAGTTTTTAAAAAGAAGTAAACTGAGATCAATTTGTACAAACCTGTATTTATTCTTTCAAACCTGAACAAATAATTGCATACCCTAAATTTTTTTTTCCCAACTCTATTAGGTAATCTTGTAGAAGATACTTGTCCCACAAACCATATCTTACTTTCTTGTTGAGTGATCTACATTCACCAAGGCTAAAATACAGCAGAAGAAGGAATGCATCTAGAAGAACTAGTGATTTTGTAACAGTGCATTCTGATTCTTCATTAAACCTGGGAGATAAGTGAGAGCTCACACCCAGTAACTCTGCTGTATAGTCATGGAGAACAGAACAGGTCTCTTCTTCAGGCCCTGCAGTCCCTCTCTCTGCCATGCAAGGCTGTGCTCTACAATTGAGTTGGAGTTCAGCTTTTGAGCTTTAAATGTCTCAGGATGAGAGTTGCAATGGGTTTCCTTAGCAGAAGTCCAAACATGTATGACATTTATTCTTGTTCTTCGAACTAAGAATTACCTGCCTTATTTTTTATTGAATCCTCCTAGTTATTTTCCTGCCTGCAATCCAAAATGTTACCTCTGCAAGTATGTATGACCCTGCTAGCTGTTGCTTAGCCAGTTGCCTTTTGGCAGCATAGTTGATGTCAAGGAAAGTCAAAGGGAAAAGCATATTTCATTAGTTACTGTGTTTTTGCATTTTCTGAAGTCATTTCTGGTGATTTTTTTTTTCAAAACAGAAACTTTTTGTAAGGCATGAAAAGGCAGCAGTAAGAATACGTATTTTTAGTTCGTTGTAAGTTCTCCAAAATGTCTACCGTGTTGTTGACTCTGAGGAGTTTTCAGAGAAGGAGAACTGGATCTCGGCCATCTTTCTTACATAAGAAAATTCTTTTTAAAAAATAAGCAATTTGTTGCTCTTCAGTCCTCTGACTGCCTAGATTATCCTCATGATAACCTCTGTAACCTTTGATTAGGAAGTGCTACACAGAAGAAAGTCTACCTGTTAAAATGAAGCTGAGTTTGCTTGTGCTAGAGATTAAAAAGGTGGCTGACTACTTTCAGACCAGAATAGTGAATTGTGTTACAACCCTGAGATGTTTGAGACACAAAAGTAAACCAAAGCAAAACAAATACATAAATAAAGAAACCTTGACATTCAGATTAATTGTTGATCCATGGTAGCTTTGTTAATTCATCAGAAAGCAATGTTATTCTTTTTTAACTTGATGAGCACATGGGTCTGTTTATCACATGCCTCTGTGTCTTTGCAGATGTTTTCTCTTTGTTGAAAATACTTTTTCTCCCCTCAGGGCATGCTACACCAATAAATGAAACTTGCCTATTACAGAAGACACTTAGAACACACAGGCAGGCATAGCACTGGCGTAACTTTTTAGTATCAATTTTAAGAACTATTTACAGATTATTTTAGTATATGCTGATATATTTTATGTAGCAAAACTTTTTAATATAAATTTTAAAATCCATTTACACATTCAGCAGTTTGTTGATGCTGTGTCTGGTTTATAAGAAATGGTCATCTGATTTCATTGATAGTGATATCTGATAATACAATAAATACAGTCAGTTTCACTGACAGTTAAATGATCTGGATCCTTTAAGATAATTTTATTATCCTAATTACTAGTTATTTGTCCTTCCTATTCGTACTTCCCATATCTGCAGATCCCTTTGCTTTCATATTGTGGTTCAGATTTACACTTGCTGTCTAATGTCAAATGTAATTTTATCAATGTTACCTCAACAAACCCATCTGTTAATGAATAGAAAATTTCTTCAGCAGACAGAATAAACACAATCACAAAACCATTTCTGAAGAGGCTTTATATAACTTTAAAGAGGGAAAGATGAATGAAAAATCAGGAGTTACTGTGTAGTTTAGGAAAAAAAAGAATTCTAAGTTACAATATACTCTGATATACTCCCATTTATTTTACATTTTAACCTGAGGGAGTTCATTATTACTGTCTTTTACAATGAAATACTGAGTTCACTTGGAACTTAACAATTGGTGAAGAATAATAATAGCTTTCATTTGCATGCCCTGTTTAAGTGTGGTACCTGCTGACTTCTCAGCAGCAATTAAATGTTCCTTTTTGGTTTTTAAAGTTAGAATGTTCAAATCTCATGGCCCTGCTGACTAAGCTCATAACCAGAGAGTTAAATATTACAAATGTAGAATGCCTTTGTTTTCCAGTCAAGGTTGGCCTGTACTGATGCTTACGATGTTAAGCAGTTGTCACATTCTTTAAATATAGCTATCTTGCCTGGGCATTAGAAACATTCAGCACAATTTGGTACGCTGTGGGCTCTTTCTAAAGAAGAGTTCCTTGGCATAGTTTGTAGGACACACACTTCCCTCATTAGAAAAAGTGTAGGGAAATTAGGTACAAAACCACAAGAGGTGATGGAGCTGTAAAATTAGCTTTGTATTTTGTGGTACTGTCTGTGAAATCCTTCCTAATGTGATACGGGGTGGACGTGATGTAAAAACACAGTGTAAAAGCACTCAGGGCTGTACAGAACTATAACAGGAGTCCTGACAGGGTGGTGTTCTAGCACTTCATTGTATCGTGGCCAAGGATGTAGATGCCCTTTACAAAGGAAGAACCCAAGGTAGTGCTATGTCATCATGCAACATTCAGCTCAAGCAGATGGCTGACTGATCTGAATCAGTCACCAACAGAAGAAAAAGAAGGGATGCTGGGGATGGGTTTAGTTGTGATAAGTTCTTAGTGTTTGTGCAACACTAACATCCATCAGACACTGTGAAGGAATGGAATGCAGTGGTTCCACTGGGAGGATATATTTTTGTTGGATTAGCCTGTGATAATGCTGAGTGTGATTTTCACAATTTTAATCATGCCCCTTTAGAATCTATCTATCTTAGGTGAGCCATATTACAACCTTACTGCTGTGGGCTGTGACTTGAGCACATGTGGAAATGGTTTGCTTTCTGTATCTATAGTAACTAACTACTGGCATTTTCACTAAGTACTCTGCATAGGCTGAGGATGTATGATCTATTATTATGTGCTTTATAACTTATGCCAAAAGGCAATGTAGTATGTAGTATCTAAATTAGCTTAAAATGAAGCAGTTCATGATCTGAAGTGCTCCAGCTGTGGCAACAAAGATGATCATGAAGTTTAATTGACCCTACCTGAAAAAAATCTAGCTCTGCTGAGTTGTTTCTGTTCAGTTCATAAACATTCTTTTGCCCAGTACATATAAAGTGCTAAGTGTAGTGGCAGCTAATGTGTGGTAAAGGATTTCTCAATGGCATCATCTTATCTTATTGGTGTGTGGAAGGCCTGAGGTTTTATGATTGTGAATTCCATGTTGAACAGAGTTTCTTAATGGTGAACCTAAAGAAATGAGTTTGAAAGCAAAGGTAAAGGTAAAGAAATCATCAGAAGGCGAAACCATGACCTCCAAATACAGTATTTAAAACCTGGCAAGGTGCCACTGTCTGTCTTGTGCCACTATGCTCCTTCCTTAGCACCCAGTCATGTGGTTTTAGGGATTGTTGATTTCCTTCTAATGGCTTTTTTACTAATGTTTTCTTTGGGCTGGGGGGTAAAATATGAATGGACTTGGGAGTGAATTAAATAATAAATGGGGGAGTTAGTGACACTGCAGTATTTGCTGATATCTTTGCACTTTGTCAAGTGAAAGTAATTATGAATAAAATCTGTCTCTCACCTCAGTTTTCTTGTCATCTCTCATCACCATTTTACAACATGTATTTTGTCATTATAGCCTATTTCTTAGTAGGTAACATGTTACAGCATGGAGTAGCATGTTGCAGAGCACTTGGCATACTGTTTGTTCTAGCATGTTTTGTGTATGTAGAGAGCTGTCATGACCTAAAATATTTGATTGCCTAAAAGCAGAGAATATAAAGAGACTTCTTGTATATTATGAATCTGAAGTCAAAGTGTAATTCATGTAACATCACTTTGTGAATGCTGTGGTTTTAAAACTGTGGTTGACAGCTTGTTCTGATATTGGCATTCCATGATAAAGTTAAATGAGTGTTTGAGAACAGGGTAGTATGTTCTCTGCCATCCTGAAAGTGAAAAATATGTCTTGATACTGGAAGTTCCTTCCAGACTACACAGTTTGTATTAAATCATTCAACCCTTATGCTGATACTGTGCTGTAATGTCCTTTTGCTCTGCTCTGGCCTGTGTAGAGATGGTTAACAAGGAGAAGGTTACCTTGCAAGAGAAGGTAAGTAGGCTAAATGATCATCCTGATTTATTGCTGTAACAACAAAGCACTGTAAAATCTGCAAACAAAGTAGATGGCAGAGGAATCCACAGCTTTCCTAATCCACTTACAAAATCTTCATCTTTTCAGCTCCATTTTTGTGTAGGAAGAGAGCACCTCATCACTTGTATGTGCAATCTCTTACCTTTCCCATGCACATCATTTTAGAATTTTTGAAGTGTCAGGCTTCCTTCACATCTCTAAACACATGAATTATGAAATCCATTTTGACTGGTTGAAATTAACCTCCTCCTAAACATCCACAAGTAATGATAGTTGTTGGCTAATTTTTTTGTCACTGTTGATAAAACAGCAGATGATGAATGATCAGACAAGTATTGCAATATTCTGTAAGAAATTGTTTGCTTAAATTATAAGTGATAATCTAGGGTATAAGCTTATCATATATTAGATCCTGTGCTGTAAAGCTTGCCTGTACAGGTAAATCTCGGTTTATATCTCCTTACTGGGTGCAGAATTCCTTAAATTCTGTGAAATATGGGGTAAGAGTTACATAGCACATAATGGCTGGCCTTTTATAAATTCATATTCTAGATTACGTAGAAACAGCATTTTTGAGTTAAAATAACAAGAGTTGTCTGTTTTCTCAGTCTTGGCAAAAGTGCCAGTATCAAAGTCATAGTTCTCATAGGCTTGGAAAAGAAGTTGGGTATTTTAAACCCTGCTGCCTTGCTGACAAGGCATAAGCACAAAGCAGAGACAATATAACACCAATCAGCACATTATCAGCTTCTGGCTCCTCCCAAGTTTCAGCTGTCTTCCTACCAGACCTGTGAAGCAAGCTGTAAGAATTACCTTCCACTAGGCTCTAGGCAGCAGTTTCCAAGTCAGCTTGCTCCATAATGCCTACAGAAACTTGGTGGAAACAGCAGATTTTATCTTGCCTGGGGATTGTAGACTGCTGCCTAAAAAGATGGTGGTGACAGTCTGTTCCCTATTAAAAATGCAGTAGTACAGTATACAACTTACATAATCATCCACTATAGGGACTGTAATACAGCTCTCCAAAGCATGTCCCTACCAATCTCCTTTTCATATAAACAGGGACAATATCCCTGGAGTTTATCTGAATACCTCTGATGAGCAAATTCTGCTTTTAGGATATCCTTGTCTCATCAACTTTGCTTATTTGTTCATGTCTCTGTTTCAGATATGCAGATTGCAGAGTGTCTATTCTGGCAACCGATCCCCTTGTACTAGGGACTGCATTGCCTTGCGCTTGCGAAAAACTGTTTCCAGTCTTAATGGATATCAAAAGAATCACAGAATCATTTAGTTTGGAAAGGAACTCGAGATCATGTAGACTAAACCTTGTGCTCAAGTAGGGTCAGACAGAACCAGCTGCCCAGGACAGTGGCCAGCAAATTGTGTGTATCTCCACGGATGGAGATTCCACAGCCTCTTTGGGCCTCACCAGAGCTGATCTGACTAGAGGGGAAGTGTCACTTCCTTTAACCTGTGGGCAGTGTTCTTCATAGTACAGCCCAAGATGATGTTAACCTTCTTTGCTGTAAAGGTGCATTGCACCAGGGTCAGTTTGTCCACCAGGACCCCAAGGCCCTTCTCTGCAGAGCTGCTTTCCAGCAGGTTGGCACCTAGTGTTTATGGTTTCTTGAGTTTATTCCTCTCCAAAGTCCTCTTCAGGACTTTGCATTTCCCCTTATTAAGCTTCATTAGATTCTTCTTGATCCAGTTCTCCAGCTTGTCAAGATCCACAGGTAGCACAACCGTGTGGTGTTTCAGCAGTTCCTCCCAGTTTTGTATAATTTGTGAACTTGACGAGGTGCACTCGGTCACTAGGTGATGGTGATCAGGAGCACCACCCTCTAAACATGGCCATTCAGCCAATTTTCAGTCTATCACACTGTATAATTATCTAGCCTTTAATTTGTCATCTTTTCTGTGAGGATATTCTAGGGTCAGGCTTACTGAAGTTCAGGTAAACAGCATCAACTGCTCTCCTCTCATCCAAGAGGCTAGTCACCTCATTGTAGAAGATTATCAGGTTGGTAAAGCATGATTTTTCCATAGCAAACCCATCTGACTGGTCCAAATCACGTGTGTTTGGAAATGGTTTTCAGGATGATTTTCTCTATGACCTTCCCATTGATACAAATTACTGTTTTATTGTTTGCATGTGGATGCAGAGCTTGGATACTAGATCTGGTAGGAAAGCTGTTCATACCTAAATCTGAAATCTCTAGATCCTGGATTTTCCAAAATGTCTCTTAATTATCTCCTGGGGGTTAAATTGAAGTTTATCTTGCAGCTAGTGAATGGGAGGAGGCATGGAAGAGGAGTGAGTAGAAATCTTGTAGAGCACTGCAGACAATAAGGCTTGGATAGACTGAGGGGAGAGTTTGTTTGAGATATGTGGACAAAACATGGTGGTTGCAATGAATGCAAGATTGTCTGTATTTTCTGTTTTCATGGAGTTTTCTCCTATTAAAGCAATGCTATATCACAATTGACTTGATGGGAAAAAAAATGCAAAACATTCCCAGTTAATGCCTGTTTGTTTTTTATGAAAACGTAATGAAGCTCTGAAGAGTAGCACGAAACCAGTGGCTTACAAAGTTTGGGTAGATTGCATAAAACTTTGTCCTTCAAAATTATTTACTTCTATTTTGGCTTTTCAAGACTGTGAGTAGATCAACAGGAATGTGTGAGACCAGTTCCCTTCAGTTGGATATCACCTTTCCAGGAGTGGATCTGAAGGACATCCTGGTGGTTTTGTGTGGGCAGGTGAGATGTTGCGTATCAAACTAGTCATGACACACAGAGGGAGAAGTTGAAAATCTGTCTGAAGATGCCTCAAAGCAATGCATATTCTGATAGCTAATTTTAATTTGCTTGTTAACCAAGGATGACAGCCATTGTTACTGTTTGGACCCTGATGGTTTTTTATTTCAGTCTTTCCCTCAAATGTCAGTATTCTCTTTTTTTGATGTGGGGACATCACACAAGAATCTATATGGAAATGAAACCTGGCAAAATGAAAAAATGAGGCTTTATAAATAGTCCCAGTTTGTTTTATTGTTTGTATCTACTAAATATACTCAGAGAAGTTGTGTAATTTAATGTGTCATGTGTAAAATCAAAAGTCCAAGAGAAAAATTGAAGATGACTGTCAAAAGCATTTTACTCTTGCAGTAGAAGACTAGAAAAAAATGAGTTTCATTATTAACACCTCATTGTCAGTAGTGTTGAACAGCCCAATTACTGCAGCCAGATTGAAAATACATGTTTACTTCTTACCATGGCCTCTCTGAGAGAATGCTGGTAAGAATTCATTACACTGACTCTTGTCAGAGAATTAGGAACTCTTTCTCATTTTTTTTTCTTGTATTTAAGTCCCTCCTTGCAGTTTAGAATTTGATCAGGGAACTGGCCCATGTATTTTCAGAGCTGGTTCTGAAATTTGTTTATCCTGTTCTGATCATTACATTTGTCCTGCCTTGTTTTGCTCTAGTTTATGTCTTATTGCATTCTAATTTTTTTTTGTGTTTTCCTGTATTATGAAAATAATACTAGTGCATTTATTATGCCATCTATGAACAACTCGTTTGTATTTTGACTTCTTGCAAAGTGATTGCAGTCACAGATGTAGAGAGTTTATCAGCAACACTAAGGTTCTTTTGAGACATAAATAACTGAGAGTTGAAAGCTCATCTGTTATGAAAATGGTTTCTCTCATGTTATGAGTCACCTGGGAGTTTGACTATGGCAGAGTGACTGGTAGTGTAAGGTTATTCCCTGTATGAAATTCATTGCCTACCAAAAAATGCCTGAAACATGTGCAAGTCTGGTTTAGCTGCTTTTTCTATTTGTGCTCAGTGCTGCTCTGTGCTGTTTTGAAGAGTGTTGTTAAGGCATATGCTACTCAACACTCTCTAACATGAAGTTTGTAGTGTGAGGAATCAGCTGAAATTGTGCTTTATTTAAATTTTTTATTTATATATTTATTAAATTCAGAACTGGCATAATGTGCAGGCATTGCTTGCTGTTTCTGAAAGCCTATCTGATAGCATAGCTATCTTTGACTCAATGCCATCCTGAATTTTCCGGCTTGCTGTTGTGACTACTGCTACACTTGCATATTCCTGATCTAATTTACCTTTTAAGTATGTCTGTTCCATGTGGCTAGTTTCTATCTTGATTCTAGCAGTAGGAAAGAGAAAAGAAAGAATTGTTGTTTTGTGCTGACAGGACAAAAGGTGTTGCTGCTGTTCTTCCTCTGTTGCCTGCAGACCTAAGAGTAATTTTGGAAATTACCAACTGGTTAAAGAGTTACCTCCAGTGATTCTCTCCTTGTAATAGTGCTTAGTGTCTGACATCCAGGTAAAGCACAGTATATGTGCATCTCTTGAGATACAATGTTCTCTTCTAACTGTAGAACATCCAGATTTTCAGTTTCAAACTTAATGGATATAGTCAGTAGTTTCATTATCTGCTTTGACTTGGAAGTATTGGTACTTTTATTTTCCTGTGGAAAGATCCTGATCTTAGAGTGCTGCAGTCAGTTTTGGTCTGGCATTTAGTTATATTTTCCCAAGAGACATAGCTCTTGTTGATCAGCCTTTGAGGCTGAAGGAAAATACAGTGTACATTTTGAGCCTTGTTCCTGAAAAGCAGCTTCTGTGGGATGCTTACATAAGTACACTGCGGCGTACCCTTGCTTTTTCAAGCGCATTTCTGGTGTGTGTCATTTGCTGGACAAAACCATTAGCTGTCACTGTTTGAAATACAATTGGGATTATGTTGTTGGGATTATTTTGTTGCTCTTCTATTTCTGCTCTTCATTACGTCTTACAGTCTCCTTTCTGGATGCCTTTGTGTTTGTACTGGTTTTGGAAGGTACTGTTTGTAGACATTTGGCAATACTTTTCCTCTTGTATCTGGGCATTTTCGGAAGATAGCGTTTCTTTATATAGTGACTTTGGAGAACCATGTTACTAATTATCTCCAGTGTACTAGATCGTTTGGGAAATTTTCTAATAATTCCTTAGATCTCAGCCCCATATGCTGTCTTGTTTCTGTTAATACTTTTTTTGTCTACCCGTCATCAGAGTGCGGGATTAGACTGTGCATAGCTCTTCTAAAATTATTTGCTGATTCACCTTTATTTTGCTCTGCGAGTGAGATCGTGCCTTCTTCAAAATAACAGTGTGGTGTGGCATGATAATTACCTTTTTATTGAAGTTTTATATAAGCAGCTGTAAGGCTTCTGTAATAGATTATATCCTCTCAGGCACACCCCATTAGATATATCAGGGTATTGCTTTGTCTCTTGATCTTAGCCAGATGTAATCCCTAGGATCTGCTTATCCAGTGTGATAATCACTCAAAAGAGAGGTTGGCTAACATGGCCATTTCTGTTGGTGGTGCCTTTGGCTGAAATGGTGTCACTCTTCAAAGAATCAGACTGATGCTTACTTTTGAGTCTGGCCTTAACAACATGTGTATGTTCACAGCTGGTTGCATCCTTGACTCACTATGGTGCTATTTCTTTGACCTTTATTTGCTTTTAGGCCTGTTGTGCTTCTATTATTGTGTAAGTTCCAGGGTTGTTATAGCTAAATTGGAAGCTCTGGTTTGTCTGGTTTTTCTCCTATTTCTTTTCACTAGAAAGTCTTTTGGATCTTAGATCTTTATCTGATCTAACACCAGATGAAGAGTAGAGGCTCAATTTAATGCAGTTAGAGTGAATGCAAGAGCATTTTTTAATCATTAACACTCTCCAATGTTCACCCTGGGCAATGCCTTCTTTACAATTAATGTATGTATTTTTTCTTTGGAATTCTGATTGGTGAACAGCTTGGAATGAAATCTCATGTAACAGAAAGGATAAAAGGCAAATATAGAGTCCAGTTACTATTCCTGCTCCCATCCTGGATTTTTGGTCTATCCTCATGCCTTGGGACCTTAGGACCTTGCAAAGCCAATGTGCAGATGATGGAAAATGTGTCCATTTCACTGATACTGCTTGGATTATGTTTGATATGTTTGGAGACTGCTTCTCCTCTCTCTTTTTAATCTGCCTTTGAATCTACCTATCTGCCATGGCCATGCTGGTTTTTGTCAGGGGAGCCCTGCCTTTGACACTGATAGAGTTACGATTTTATCCCATAGACTTCAGAAAAAGATGCCCAGCAAGAGCAGTTTGACTTACTGTTTGATTATTTCTTTGAAAATATTTCTACTTAAATGGAAAACAGATGCATAAGTTATCCAGCTGCTCAACCTTGTCATCAGGGACATGCTCCAGGGATAAGCAGGATTTAGGAGAGGTTAAGGGGGAACATTTGTACAAGAGCTACTTGTTAATATATTAGTGACGTATCAGAGGAAGATTCACTTCAGGCAGGGGCTAAGTGTGGGCTTGATACACCAGCTGATCTCTGACAGTAAGCTCCAGTCTCAACTAGATCTCGTGATCTTTCAAGATTCATCAATTTTTAGCGCAGTATTTATTGTTTTTGAAGTGTTTGAGCGAATGCTTACACCAATAAAGGGTTAATGAGGTCCAATATTTATAGCCTCTTTTGACCTCCTACAAACTACAGTGTTAGGTTTTAGTACCTTGACAGCTTCTTCAGAAATATGCTTTCTTTGGCATCAGCACTTAACACAACCTGTGTCAGTTATGTCTTGCATATTAACTGCTAACACAGGATATGATGTAATGCAATCTAGAGCATATCTGAATTAAATTTGGCATTGAAAGAGCTAATTAATGTCCTTGTGTAATGCTTATGTAATAGATTAGGTTCTCTGCCTGACTATTCTAGCTGTCACTGCTGGTATATAAAAAGCTCGCCACCTTGCTAGTACTCAATTAGCTCATTCACCACGAGTAAACTAGTTTGCTAGCTTACAGAAGGAAAGCACTTCCAATCCTCTAATTGGCTTATTCATATAATCTTTTCCACACACCAACAAGTGCAAAAGTTGACTTGCTAATAGAATCAGAGAATAAAGTGAGTCTGGGAGGAAGAAGAAAAGATGTAGCTTGAGTTTAGATATTTCTATATGGACAACTTGTACAGTAATAGCACTGTTAGTTGTCTTTTCAGCTGGTTTTGGTTACTTGAGACAACAAGTAAATCTTAATACAGGTGAAGAGGGATCATAGTTATGGATAAAAATGTTTGGGGTTTTTTGTTTTTTGGGGTTGCTTTCTAACCAGCTTTGTGCTGTATATATTAATCTTCTACAAATTTCTTGATAATGTTTTTAAAGGATGTAGAATAGGCTTTAATTACTACTTGTTATCAGATTTTAATAGGAACATAGATTATAAACCTGGTAAAAGAGGAAATTTTATCTTCAGGAAGCATATTTGGAGATACCGCAACAATGTTCATTCAAGGATCATTGGGAAATTACGCTGTATAGCCTCTTTTATGGCATAGAAAATGACCTTTTAGGAGTTTTATCTGCAAAAGATAATAATCTGAGGATTGTATTTTTAGTTTACCTACCAAGCAGGGGCTCTTGAAACAGATTTTCTTTAAGCTTTTAACTATGGTCAGTGTCAGGACAGAAGCAAAACAGTGCTTGGCCTTTGTGTGGTTCCTCATGGAACAAGAGCTGTGAATGTCAGAAGCACTGTGTCTGACAAGAAATGTCATCCTGAGATGGACATACACCTTCCTTGTCTTAGCTGTTGCTCTGGCCTTTCTTACTAGTCTTTATGACAACAAAATGCAGCAATACCTCTTCAACAGTTAACCAGGACTATGGAGATAGTTAATTTTAAATTCTGTTATGCAGTCCCCTGCCATTAAGAGTCTTACCATGAATAGAACTTACAAAATTCTTGCTCTAAAGTATTAACCCTTTAATAGTAAGGTAAACTTGGATGAACTGAAAAGCTGTTGGTAACACCCCTGCATATTCCACTTGATGGACTTTAAATGGTTCTAAAACCAGCATAATCTTCTTTTGAGATGCTGAGATGCTTTATAGATATTTTGCATCAAAATAGACATCTTCAAGCCTGCTAACCTTGTGACTATTACGTGTTCAAAAATCTATTTTACATATGAACATAGCAAATAATATAGTATTCAGTTTGGCAGGATTAACTGAAGGCTCAATTCTCCTAACAGAGTTTAGGCAGCTCCTACCCACATGCCAAAAAGAAAATAATTTCCCTGAAGACTTTTGATGGTCTTTCTTATTTAAAAATAATTCAAATTTGAAAAAGCACATCAGTGTGTAATTGAAAAGCTTTATGTAGGAAATCAGGGGCATGGTTTCACTTGACTATCAAACTTCAAGAACAGCTGAGAAAATAAGTTGAATTATTAAAAAAAAAAGTGGCCTGATGAACGAAAATATGTAGTTTCCTGTAGTAATATGACCAGGTGTCATGCTTTATGCCCAGCTGGTAATTCAGTACCATGCAGCTGTTCCCTCACTCCCCCCTCTTCCTCTCCCCACTCCTGGAGGGATGGGGAGGAGAATTGAAAGAATGTAATTCCCATGGGTTAAGATAAGAACAGTCCAGTAACTAAGGTATAACACAAACCACTACTGCTACCACCAATAATAATAATGATAAGGGAAATAACAAGGGAAGAGAATACAACCACTCACCACCCGCTGACCAATACCCTTCCCAACCCGAGCAGTCATCCAGACCTTCTGGGTAACTGCTCCCAGTTTATATAGTGAGCATGACATGCTATGGTATGGAATACCTCTTTGGCTAGTTTGGGTCAGGTGTCCTGTCTCTGCTTCCTCCCGGCCTCCTCTCTTCCCTGGCAGAGCATGAGACTCACAAAGTCCTTGGTCAGAGTAAACATTACTGAGCAACAACTGAAAACATTGGTGTTATCAGCACTGTTCCTAGGCTGAAAGTCAAAACCACAGCACTGCACCAGCTACTCAGAAGGAGAAAAATGACTGCTACTGCTGAACCCAGGATACCAGGAACACTTGCATTCCGGCAGAAAACTTCACCCTGTGCCAGTGAACCTCCTTCATTCATTGGATAGGGTCTTTTCCATATAGGCAATTTATGTAACTGCTTCTCAAGACCACCAGCCAGTGTAACTGTGGAAAACTGCACCTTGTGGGTATTCTCAAGCAAGACACCTGGTTCTGAGTGTTACTTGGTCAGAATGAAATATTTTATTTTTTGCCTGTTCCTCTGAACCTCTTTGGTCCCTTATAACCCCAGAAACATTTATCAAAGAAGCTGGATGTGTTGCTTTTCCCCAAGCGTACTGAGCCTCTGAGACAGAAAAGAATGACACCTTGTAGGGTCTCCTGGTACCAACACAGACAGAATAAATAAATCTGTCAGAGCTTCCATTCTCTCTCAAAGTGCAGCTGTAGATACTTTTTTTCCCCCACAGAATGAGATGGTGACTGAAAATTACGACAATCTTAATGGTACTCCTCTGACTGTGTTATATTGCTGGGGCTCTTCCCTTTTCCCATGACTCAGGGTGGAGGTATTCCTCAGATGGGAGCAATGAGGCTGGTGTGTGTAAGCATAGGGAAGGGGATGGGGGCTGACTTGCAATAGGCCAAAGTATTGAGAGATTTGAAGTCTTCAAAGAAATCAAACAAGACCCTCAAAAAAACCCAACTAGCCCTGAAGTGGCTGGCCAAAATGTGCTTTCTAGGTATGGAAAGGATTTAAATGTTGATTTGAAAAAGCATTTTGGATTCACAGTGGACTGCTATTGTAATTTTCCTTCAGCACAGTGTTACAGCCTCAGAAGAGCATTCATCTGTGGAGCTGGAAATATGTTCCAAGTTACAAAATGCTAAATCACTGTTTTTGTACAAATATCTTACTTCACCAATATTTATTTGCAGTTCAGATCCCAGGAAATCTGGCTGTTGGGTTTCACTTCAGTCAAGAAACCACACATCCTATTTTCTTATTTTGTTTTGCTGCAGAAGAGCAACTTGGACATGTATCGTTCACTCAGCTATAAACCCAGACTCCATAGCTGGACTTAGGTCTTCTTAGGAAGCTGTCATTCTGCATAACTTTGTGATCAGTTTGTCAGGCACAGCCATGTCTGTGGTGCAGCAGGATCCACAGCTCACATGGGAGACAAGTAGTTGTGGCTCAGTTTAAAAGCAGCTTGCATGGGAAAGGGGAGTCAGCCCTGGCAGAGGCCTCCCCACAGCTGGGGAGCTATCTGAAGGGCTCTGTGCATAGGAGCGGGACCTCCCTCAGCTGCACTATCTCTCAGCTGGCCATGAGCCCAGGCAGCCAAGCCTCTGGGAGGTGATATGCTCTCAGGACACATTCAGAGGGATATAAATTTGTCTCTAGTAGGACATTTCCAGTGATGGATGTGTCTTTCTGTCCAGAGTCCAAACCTCATCCATGTTTAGGAGTTTCCAGCACTGATTCCATGCTCGGTTCTTAAGTCTGCCAAAGGTTCAGATCGCTTTCTGGGTATGACAGAGAATGTCGGTCACTGTGGCAGAGCACTGAGGAGAAAAATAAACTCTTAGGTGACTAGGAGTTCAGTTCTGTTGGTAGATTAGATTGGATTTCCTGCAAACTCTTAGTCCACAGCTGTCTGCAGAACCTGGAGTTTCATGTATTTGCAACTGAAGAGCTTGGTAGAGATGATCCACCATTATATAGTCATTTATATCCAATTGCATGGAAAGGTTAAATATTCTCCTACAGCGCAGAAGTGAATCATGAGGCTTGCATCAAGGTCATGCATTGCTTTATCTGATGCTACTGCACAATATGTTGCGAACAGGATCGATCCTAAGCCACATGAATCTTTCGTAATGCTTGTCATAAGAAAGAGGTCAGATGGATTTTACAAGCCTGTATTCTGCCAAGCATTGTGAAGAGCCCTCAAAATTGACAAACTTTTTTGAACTGCCAAATCATTTTGGAAGCTCCACATGCTCTCATATTGTCATAGTTACTTTCTATCATAGTTTAGCAGACACTCCTTCAAGAATGCATGGTGTAGTATTTAACAAGAAAACTTGTTAAAATACATTAAATCATAGTTAAATAATCCTTTTAAATCACTGCTAGCAAAAAATCTGAATATGTTTGCAAGGTTATGATGCAGAGACTGCTGTGATGCTCTCATGTGGTACAGGAAAGTATGACAAGAGCTGTCTGTTTTTTGATCCTTAGTTATCATACCACTGTCATTTACAGACATCTGTTTGGGTGGAAGTCAAAACAAGAAGACTGAGCTCTCCTTTGTTTAGTGTCTGTGCCCTGAAGAAAGGGATTGTCATCCATGAAATTTATCAGAGACTCCTGAGAAGGAGAGCCTTTTATGAAGAGAAGACAGAAATGCTAAGTGTGGGAATAAGAACACTTCTTACATGTGACAGAGATTTGCAGGAGAATTTCTGTTGAATCCCAGTGAAAGACTCGAGACAAAGACCTGCATACAACAAATACAGAGCAATAGAAATGTGAGATATGTTAGATCTTATGAAATGCACTATTCATCTTAGAAACCATAAATTTTAAAATTAAAATCTTTACCAGATAAAAATGTTTTCTTTGAATGAAGGTTTCCCAGAAGCTGCCATCAAACTGGGCAAAGAAACCCATCAAATCTTTCCTTGAGATTGTCCCAAAAAGGAGATTTACCAATTATTTATTTCCCTCTGCTCTTGCACTTCCTCTGCATCCTCCTGTCTGTCTCTTCACATGTGCAAATACTAGACAGTGTGTCTCAAAACCACCGAATGAGTATGTGAAAGGAGCTGTGGTCCAGTGTCAAGAGTGTTTCAAAATCTAGTCCCAAATTGTTATAGTGCTAGCCATCATTATATTTGTGGTGAGCGAGATAGAAAAGGCCAAGGTGAGGATTTTATGTGTATCCTAAATATCATATAATTATACAGCTGTGCTGAGTCCTTCTCTCCTCCCTCCCCCCCACCCCTTGTTGATAATTCTTTTTTGAGAATATAATGCATCTGCCAGTACTATTATGTACAGGGATATGTGGATTAACAATTTTGTAGTCCTGTTTTTATCCATAGAAGCCAGAACTGTTAAGAATTAGAAATTTGTGTTAAAAAATAATTAAAAAGGCTGCAGTTCAACCAAACTGGAATTTTTACCCTGTTTGATTAAAATTACTTTGGACATCAATAGTTTTACATAGATGGTCACCAACATCTATGTTCTGCTCAAGAGCAGTGTATTTGGACCAGCAGTGTCCATTCCATTGCATATGAATTTTCATTTATTTGTGTGTCAAAAACTTGAGGGTAAAAGACATGATTAACTTCCAGCCAAATCCTTTTCATCACTACTACATTTCAGATGAACTCATTACTATCACTCAGGAATTTCTGGTTTGTTTCCCCTCCCCTTTCAGATGTTAGCGTTTAATTAGTTATTACGTTTAATTAGATGTTTGTAGACCTGTAGACTTCTAGACCTGTGCAGATTTGGTGTACTGCAGCTAAAGGATCAAATCAAGTGGATTACTTTTGTAATGTAAACAGTTGCATTGATTTTCAGTTTAACACATGTTTGTGGTTTATCTTATTTAACAGAAAATGTGCAGAGTTACCAGCAGATTAAAACTATGGCAACAAGTAAAGAGAAGACGGAACAATTTCTGTTTAGAGTGTAATAGGCAAATAAGTCTCAGGGTTTTTTTCCACTACTGACACTCTGTTCACAAGTCGGAGCTGTTTACATGTGATATCTGGAACAATTGGCAGTTTTATAACTGTGAAATGAGTATAGTATATAATCAGAAAATTATTAACAGTGGATGTTATGATTTTGATTTGGAAAAATAGTCTACAAAAGATTTGGTGAAATTGGCATAATCACGGAGTACTCCTTGTTATGTAGGCGTTGAAAAACAATGAAAACAAATCATTAAATTAGTGCCAGATTAAGCTTTTACAGCATGGAAGTAATTACATTTTTAATAGCACTAGCAATGGAATATTAAAAAATTCCATGTTATTTCAATGGTACTATAACAAAGTGTTATATTTCTGCTGCATGCAAAGAAAGGCCCATCTTCAAAACTAAAATCAGTTTCTCATTAAATTGCTCTAGTGAGGCTGATGAAAATTTAAGCCCTTTATTTCTTCCCAAAAATTAAAAGCTGTGTCAGTGATTGTTGTCATTATTTATCATGGTTCTGGTCTCCTCTTCTAGAGAAGTTTTTCCTCCATTAAAATACATGTTCCCTATGACCTGAGTCTTTCTCCCTCCATGTCCTCTGCCCCATGCATCAATGCTATGGAAGCTGTGGATGGGTCCTCCACCTGGTTGCAACGGTCCATTGGCAGTCCAGTGATGCTGGATTCGAAGTCGACTGTCCAGCATGGAGGAGAAAGAGCCCACAGTTCTGTTTGGCACTTCATTACAGTTTTGCTCTCGCTCTCTTTTTAGCAACTGAGCTTATTTCAGACTCTTCATAGTCATTGGTGAGCACCAAGCAGTGGGACAGAAGGATGTTTTCATCTCAGCAGTTTGGTGGAACAGAGATGGAGCAGGCAAGGGGAGGCCTGCAGACAGGTTTAGAAGCAGAAGCTAATTTAACATCCCTATACATCTGGTAGCTGAGAAAAAGGTGGGGATGCAGGTCTCCCACAGGAGATCCCGCAGGCTGCGAGCAGTAGGTTTTCTTATACTGGAAGTCTCTGGCATCTTTGCAGCTTCTGATGTTAGGATTCCTGAGATCAAAGTGTGCAATCCTAGCATGGCATCCTGCTCCTTCAGGACATGTACAGCAGGCAGGTGGAAGGGTGAGTATTTCTTCACTTGTCTCCCAACACAAAGTGTCCAAAGGATAGCCAAAGCAAGTAGCCCTCTATTTCTTCTCAGGCTTCTCCAAAGGATGAGTGCCTTCAGGCCCAGAAATGTGCTAGGTTCAACTTTTCTGTCCTCATTGCATTCACTTGGGTCTGCTCTCAAATTCCTGCCTTGTCTGATAAACCTGCTGTATCTAATCAAGTCTTCGTGTGCTTCCCAATTCTCCCATAGTCTTTCACTACTGGAATTTAGGACCTTATCAATGTTTAAAGTTAAAAGCCTGGACCTAACTAGTTCTTTTGCTTGCCTGTTAGCCCTGTGGCCAGGGTAAGTCTGTAAAGGCTTGTGGCTTTTTTATGTGTGTGTATGAGCCCCATTTGTGTTCTTGCAGGCTTCAAATAAGATTTGCTTTCTAGAGTACCTGTAGCCTTGTTTGACTGGGAAGGCTTGGTTAAGAATTAGGGAAATGAGTCAAAACAGTGTTCGAGAAGAGGATCAATAGGTAAGACAGAGCAGGGGATGAGTGTGCCACGTGTGACGAAGAGAGCTTGGGCTTTGGGCTTTTTATTGTTTTGCTGAACTTGGCAGTAGGGGTCCTGTCTGTGGCTTCAGTGTATAATTCGGTGTACAAGTAACTTACAATTCAAGATTTTTATACAATTGCTCAATTTTTTAGTCACACATTGAAAATACATCAGTTTTAGATTCAACAATCAAAATATTTATAAGAAGGGCCAAGACAGGTTTGAAGGACAAAAGAAAAGTTGCTGTTGAGGTGGTTTAGTTTGACAGTGATTAAAGGCTTACAAATGCTTAGAAATGTGTACAAATGACACGTTTTGTGTCTGTTTCAAAATCAGTATGAATTGAAAGTGAATATATGGATTTTATATAGGTGCTTTCTGGAATTTGAGCAACAGAATGCTTAGTTTTGTGCTTTTTATGTATCTATCCTGAAACAAGATGCAGTATGGATTTAACTAATACCTTTTGATTTAAAAATAATGCTCCTGTATTTATTTAGCCTCCTAAGAATTCTGTATGTTTCTCCAGCTTCCCTGGAGCCTGCTCTCAGTGATTCTAGCTCCATTTCTGGTGAAGTGCAGTGTTTTGTTTGCAGAGTAAATAGTGACAGGAGAGCTTTCATGCAGTTGTGATACATTTTGTGGAGCTGCATCCTTTTCCTCAGAAGGTGTTGCCTTGAAATTGAAAATGTGACTTAGCGGTACCCAACATATGAATATTTTATGGTTGTGCCTGATGATTTCAAGGTTATTTTTCTCAGGTGAGGAAAAAAACATTAAAGCTTTCAATGAATCAGTCTGTGCACTCACGCATATTAGACGTTTCCCGTCGGTATAATCAAAGGGAAGGAGGGAGGCTGCAAAGGGACCTCACTAAGTGTTAAGGATGGACCGCAGTCCTAACGCTAGGGAGGCTGCGTGTTCCCGCTGGCCGAGCAGGTGCTGCCACCCTCTGGTGCAGGGATGGGAATACCCGATCGCCAGCTTCACGGGGCCTATAGCTGCACACAGGCACCGGTCAGTACCGTCGGGTTGGAGGTCCGGTTTCAGCGTCTGCTTTTGATTAATGGGGCGGACTGTGAGCTTAGAAACACAGAGCAGTTTGGGTTGGAAAGGACCTTAGAGATCATATAGTTCGAACCCCCCCGCCCTGGTAGGGACACTTTTCACTAGATCAGGTTGCTCAAAGCCCTGTCCAACTTGGCCTTGAACACTGCCAGTGTGGGACAGTCACAGCTTCTCTGGGCAACCTCTGCCAGTGCCTCACTGCCCTCACAGTAAAGAAATCTTCCTCTGTCAGTTTAAAGCCATTACCCCTGTGCTATCACTACCTGCCCACGTAAGAAGTTCCTCTCCAGGTTTCATGTAGGCTCTCTTAAGGTACTAGAAGATTGTTATGAGGTCTCCCTAGAGCCTTTACTTCCCCAGGCTGAACAAGCCCAGCTCTCTCAGGCTGTTTTCACAGGCGAGTTGCTCCAGCCCCCTGAGCATCTTGTGGCCTCTTATAGGCTCACTGAACAGGTTCACATCCCTCTTGTTTGGGGGGCCCCAGAGCTGAATGCAGTACTGCAGGTGGGGTCTCACAAGAGCAGAGTAAAGGGGCAGGATCACCTCCTTCGACCTGCTGGTCACACTCCTTTTGATGCAGCCCAGAATACGGTTGGCTTTCTGGGCTGTAAGCGCACACTGAAGCCGGCTCATGTTCATTTCCTCATCAACCAACACCCCCAAGTCCTTCTCTGCCCAACCTGTAGCTGTGCCTGGGATTGCTCCAATCGACGTGCAGGATATTGTGATAAGTGTTTTCAAGACTTGAGACAAACCCAAATGATTAAGATATGAGTGGTGTTTTCTGGAATTATGCAGGAAATAGGTATTATCTGTCTGAAGAGTGCTGGGACTGTTTAACATCCTCAGTCTTGTCTGACAACTGCCTAATTTATCTAGCTCTTAGAATTGTTTAGATTGATGTTTCTTATGGTTTTGTTCCTTTTGTTGCTGCAATAACTGCATTTTTGAGAGTAGTGTATATTAGGGCAAGTGATAATTCATTTGCAAAAAGCTTCTTTTTGGAACCTGTCCATTTGAGTTATGTAAAAATATACCACTTGTCTGTATAAAGAGACTGTCAGTTAATATCTGTTTAGACAGCAGTTAGTCTACCTCAGAGCAAAACAATACCAGTGAGACCTGAGAAGGTTGTTTCAGCTCTTCTCCCCTCCAGCTTACCCAGAGGCCTCAGTCCCTCTAAACTGCAGAGCAAACAGGTGAGCTTGAAAGCATGTTCTGAAGGTCAACATGTTTTGAACTTCTCCAGTAAAAGTATTGCGAAACCACACTGGCATCATGAATTCTGGCAGGATCTGCCATTATTTGTAGACTGAGCAAGATTTGGCTGGGCACTGGCCCCACTGCAGCACAGTGTCGCTTAGAAACATTTTAGGCCTTAATTGCTCTTTAGAATGTTTTATTAGGATGTCTGTGGTTTAATACTGAGATGCACATCTATTAACCTAAGAATGTAGGTGAGATCTGTACTCTTTAGTGCTTGTTATTCTAACCGATTCTAAGGTATTGCTTTTTAAAAAGCTAGGATACAGACTACCCAATACGAAGCATTAAATACTGTAATTATTAATGCCAAGCTTTGATTTGCAACCTTAAGCTTTCTTCTCATTATTACAGTAAATGTTTCAACTGTCTCAGATTTCTCAGTCTCAGTGTGTGTTTCAAATTTCCCAGTCATATGCTCTACCCCAGACATGGACTTATGTTACAAGCATCCAGCAGTTTCTTGTTATACGAGTTGTTACAGGAGAAGACAAGTATGAAGATGAATGGTAGATTTTTCTGGAGACCAGGAAGGAATATTTCTATACAAGTGAAGATTGGGAAATCTAATTACTTGCAGAGTGACTGTGTTTTCTGTGAAGCTTTGATCTAATAAGGAGGAAAATGACAATGGAATTCAGCATAGATATTTTTCTGAGTGAATCCTTTTTTTTTTTTTTCGTTAAGGAGCTCTGTGTGAGATTGAGGTTACTCTATTTTATCTTAATTTCTAAGCTGGCTAAAGTAGAGATGAAGGGTGCTGGGCACATTATTGATTTTTTCATTAAATGGGAATAACATTTTCTGTTTCTACTGAAAATATCTTTCTGGTGTCATTTTCAGGGTGTCACTGACAAGGAGAGTTTAAAATCTCAGCGAGAATTGAAGACAGAACTGGGGCGGGAGATGACTTGCTACGCTCCAAAATAAATAGTCAGATTCTGGGTGTGGTAGCCTCTTACATCTCCATATGAAAGAATTTTTCATATATAGCCACACCAAGTGTTGCTGACATGAGTAGAGCTTCTTATATAGCTTTACAGCATGTCCTACTCTGATCAAGCTCGTGTAGAGGGGTGATGGAAAGGGGTATGGGAGGGCTTGGCAGCCTCCTGGTCCTCACATTATCACACCTGGGAGTGTGTGTCACGCCAGGCTGTGCCCACAGAGGGGAAAAAGACAATGAAATTGCCCCCTGTATTTCTGGGTATGTTCTGGGGATGATGGGTCTTGCAAATCACATGGTGCAGGTAACAGGAGCTGTGGTTGGAAGGCAGAGATTGGTAAGGAGAGTGTTTTGAATCAATATATGTTGAATAAATATAGGTGCGTGTACGTATAGTTTGTTTATAAAAAGCAGTGGAAGAAAGCACTTACAAGGAAATCAGAAAAAGAGAATTGTAAACGACTGAAATACAAGTTAATAATTGTATGCTTTAGTTTGCCGGTAGAAAGATGCAGTGTTGCATTTCTCCCACGGTGTGGTGCTGAGTGATGCTGTAAATCAGAAGAGGCCCAGGGGATGGCTGCAATGTCCTTTGTGGCCTTGCCGAAGTTATAGGACTCCAACAGGCTAACAAGAGCAGGGACATCATCTGCCTCTGACAGAGAAGCAGTTTGATGCTTACTGCGGTCATACACTGCGAGAGGGAGGGAAGAGCCTTTACAGCTTCTTTCTTTCATTTTCTTTTCTTTAGCCAATTCATAGACTGTATTATCACACACTGAGAAAAAGATTTGCTATTAACACAATGAATGGATTAACTCTTTAATCATTCTTTCACTTGAGCTTTGCCTTCTCATTGGTAGATTATTCCATAACAGTACACATCCTTGAGAAAAACATACTGGTGGCAACAAAGAGAAGAAATAGGTGTGCTGTTTTTTTCTTGTTAGTAATATACTTCAATATAAGCAGCAAATCTAGACTCACAAGAGTGACTTTTAAGAGTTGTGGGATACTGACAGTTTTGTCACTCTATGATCTTGTTTTTCTGTTTTCATTTTGTATTCTTCCTTTCAATGACTGGTCTTTGTTGTTTGGTTTCTGTCAGTCTCAGACTGTAGTTTTACAAATGACTTTCCTGGTGGCTGATCCAGATACTAACCTGGCCCCCTCCCAACTGGGTACATTATCAACCTCCTAGCTAGGAATTACCACCCCAGCTGTTTATTCTGCTGCAATAGCAGTTTACTTGATTGCTCTGTCTGCTAAACTTTTGTGATTAAAAAAGAATCAATTTTATGATGGGGATTTTACCCTACATACCTTATACTACTTTTCTGTTTTTAAATTTAGGAAAAATTCACAGGTCTGTTTAAGAGAGTGGTGAAATACGTGTTAGTATTGAGCAGAACTGAAATAATGATAACTTTAGTAGCAGGCTCAAGAATGAATCATGATTGGTAATAGAAGACAAATGAACATTTATATTCCCTATATATTTCTTGTATATTACCTATTGTGAAAGCTTTTTTGATCCATAACAACATTATGTTCTAGTTCAAGGCCAAATTTTGTCAAAGGAACATCACAGCTCTTTACAGGAATTTGTTCACTGTCAGAAATTACATTTGGTCACTGTCAGAAACTGTTATCCACACAGGACACTGTGCTCCTGTCTGCGTCTTCTAAGCCTCATAGGCTAGGTATTTGACTCATTTCTTTGTCTACAAGGCAGGAGACAGTCTTTCTTAGCAGACTGCAATGCTGATACACTAGTATTGTTTTTCAGGAGCAGTGAGGTATCCTTAGTACTTTCACTGGTTGAAACTCTGTTAGAGATCACTATAAAATCACATTTATGACAAATGTATACATGTAGGGTCAGCATTAAGTACTTATCATGACAGGTGAATAAAGAGGTACTCCTCTGCAGTTTTGATCCAAATAACATTGACTATGCTTAAGATAAATTATGGTTGAACCAAGATTTCAAATTATGCCTTTCCCACATACCTAAATTGTCACTTTTTATTTTGGGTATATACCTGTGACACATCTGGATTAGAGCTGTTCAGTTGTTGAAAATTAATTTTTCATAAGACTAGGGCTTTCCTTCAGCTCCAAATTAAGAAGACCGTGCCATAAGTCCTGAAACAAACATGAATAAAGACTATGTATATTTTCCATGAATTGCACACCACAGAAATCAGTTATATAATTTATTTTGTGCTGGCGCTCATCAAATAATAAAGACATTTCTGCAATATGGAATGTGATGTATTTTTCCGTCTTCCAGTCCCAGCGTACCTGAAATGGATATGCTGCTTTCGTAAACCTTTTGGGCTTCTAGCATGAGAAAGCTCTGTTCCAGACAGAGCTAGGGAAAACCACTTCTGTCTAATATTTGGCCAGTACTTAAAAGTAGGACACTAAGTTTCAATTTGTTACACCCCTTTTTTAAAAAGAGCAGCTGGAATTCACTTGGAGCTGAAATTTCAGATGCATGGGAATCCTGAAATTTGAATCTTAAGACGAGCTTCACATTTCCCTGAATATCAAATTATCCTTGATTTAGCCCAATCTGTTGAAATTAGGGAATAAACAATTTCCTTATTCTGAAGTGCATCTATTTGCTGTTTTATATTCTCCCTGTTATTTCAGTAACACTGACAGGGACTGCTATTTGCAGCTTTGTAAGGAATAATGCTCTATTGTTCCATGCATGCATAAACAGAATTTGAAGTTGGAATGTTGGCGTTTCATAATCAAACTTCTCTAGTGGGTAAAAATAAGCTTACCAGAAGGCATGTAAAAATAAATAGAATACAGCAAGAGCAGTTGCATGGGGTAGTCTGATATTCTTTCCCTTCTTGTCCTGCCCTTGTCTCTAATATCCTTTACCCATACTCATAAGTTTCCTTGGAAATAGTAGTAGCAGTGCTAGTCCACGTAACAATTTATAACTTGTTTGTAGTCCTTCCTACCTCCTTTCCAGATCTTCACTGATAGATAACTGAAATGTTTGCCTTGTTTTACATGAAATCCTCAGGGCATTACACTAGTATTCTGAACAGGTTCTAGAAACCTCTGTATGTATCCAGATTAGGTTTTTTTTCATTTGAGAGCGTGCTCATTGTAGGCTTGGAATATTGCTTCTGGGAATCCGACAGAGTGTTTCTGAGAAAAGTTAAATTAATTTACAGGTCAATCCACATATGATTACGGGATCCTGTAAAACACAAGTGCCTTTCTGGTAAAACTTCAATAGATTTATGAGATATATCTCATTGATTATCTTTCAGCTGGTATGCATTTCAGTTTTATTAGTAGTGTTACAGTTTAGTCTAAGTACATTGTAAATTACAAGTGTAGTTTAGCCGCAGTTATTTGTCTAAAATTATTTAGGAGCTTTGCATAAGATAGAAATATTACCAGGTTATGATTTTCCGAGGATTTTCTTTTATTTATCTGACTTTCTGATTGATTTGTACCACTTTTTTAGCTATGAAATCATGCAGTTCTTTAATATAGCATGAAAACACTGACTCTTCACCATCCTATCACTGACAAATATATTACTTCCCAAAATAGCGTGCACTTATAGATGCATCTGGTATCCAGCATAAACTTCAGAAGAACTCAACCAGCAGAATACCGTATATCAATATTCACAATTTTTATTGCTTTCTACTGTTTTTCTTAAATCTCATTTAAATGTCTTATTTGCTGTGCTGTTTCGAAGCTCAGTAAAGTTGTTATGACAGGAACAGGTTAACTCCTGATCAGGTTGCCACTACAGTGTTTGGAAGTGGCTTGACCACTACAGTAGTTTCAGAATTTTCAGGCTGCTTTGATGGTCACAGAGATCAATGTTTTGTTTCGTGTCTTGCCATTCTTCAGCTTTTTCATATTAGTTACAGAAAGGATCTAACCTGCTACTGGCTTTTGTCATTTATTGCTTGGGTTTTGTTTCGTCAGTAAATGCATTTTTTAGTAAACTAGATTTTCAGCCGATTAGGTCATGTACTGCATCAGATCCATACTTTTAGCTGTTGCATTACAGGGGAGGTGAAGTGCTGTTGGTGAAAAAGTAGAAGTTCTGTAAATGCTTTGTGAGTTTAAATATACTCTGAGAGTAATTCCACTTGGTCTTCTGGCATTTGAATTGCTTTGGAATCCATCCAGTATTTCAGAGCTTCAGTGACTGCAAGCAGTTCAGTGCTGCAGGCCATTTTTAGGATTTCAGAGTTACTGTGGGTGGCCCATCTTTGTGTACGTATTCAAGGGATATGCGACATCCCAAACATTCTCCTTCAGAGTCACAAAAACTAGAAATATCAACAGCAACTTTTTAACATTGACTGAAATTCACATGGGCAAAAGAAGGTTTTCCCTGCTAGATCAGAACCACTACCAAAACATTCCTGGAGCAGTCTGTCTTTCTGCAGAATGATTTCCTAGCAAAGATGATATTTCATCAGTAATTACCTTAATTTGTTTACCCACTACTTGTGTTGTCCCCAAACTAATTTGGCACTAGGTAGCTCTCCATCTTGAAGGTTATTTGAAAGTACATGTTGGATCAGGGCAGAGTGAGTTTAAGCCAATCAACTACTCAAATATATCCAATGGGAAATAGTATGTGATAAAGCAAACATGTTTGTTTATTTTGGATTATATTGGTTTTTCACTGAAATACAAAACCTCTTGTAACAGGAACACAAATGCTATCAGCACACAATTATTTCCTGTTCCAATTATAAACAATTTCTGATAGCGCAGGGAACGATCCCTTTTTTAGTTAAACACTTGTTGATATACCTTACTGTTCATTTCCATTCAGCTCTTTCTGGGATATTTATGCAAAGATCTATTAATGCTAGCATTGTTAGGAATAAAATTACCATTATATTTACCCATCCTGTCAGGAATCTGTGAGAAGGGGCACTAAAAGAAGGAGGAACCTTGTGGATTTCATCTATCTTCTCCTGGTCAGGCAATTGCTGACAGCCAAGCTCACACATATACTGTGGCTGTGAATAATGGCTGTGTTGCACTTAAACCAAAGTTATATAGTTTTTCCAGTTCTGGAATTACAAATATAGCTTCAGTTCAGATGTCTGCTTCTATTTTTGGCATGGTTACATAGAACTGAACCAGCTCAGAAGCTTGTATATAGGTAATACAGACATAGAAATGACAGAGCTGCTCTTCTTATTCACTTTGAAATTATGCATAAAAGAAGCTTTTGTGTTTATGTATAGGTTTGCTGATTATGCTCTGTATAAAGTTATTTGAAATATATTTGAAATACTGAAAACTGTAATCAACAAAGCTATTCATTAAAGACGATACAGAACTGCTTTTGCACTAATGACATGTTGAAGATCATCTCTTATAGCTGAAGTGTATTTAGGTATGGGTTCTGATTCACAAAATACACTATGCTCTGAGGCAAATTAAGTTCCTTTATATATTATATGTGGATTTGCAAAAGCAAGAAAATGAAAAGTTTATGTATCAGGCAGTATCAGTTGTTACCTTATTTTGAAGCAAAATTCAGGTCCAGGCAGATTTCCTGTCATGAAAAGCATGAAATTGTGTGTCTTAAGGGCAGTCTTCCCATTTATTGACAAAGAATTAAAAATACAAAAAAAAAACCCACAACATAACTGTTTCCTTACAAGAAGATAATTTTTTTTTTAGGATTTCAAGAATTACAGTCAACGCTTGAACTAAAAGTAATTTCTTGTGGTAATCCTGTCAGATCAGTTTTACAGGGTAATTGTTTGCAGAAAAGCCCTTTCAAAGGTTCTTGCCCTTCTGTACAATTGCCCACCCTCTTAGGGTGTGTTTTTGGGTCCACGCTGTGCACATAGCAAAAATGCAGACAGGAACGAGCAGCTGGGGGCAGCAGAAACAAGGCAAGAATGCTTTTAGCACAGCATTATAGCCTGAATGCATTTTGAAGTAGTTTTCTTTCTAGAGTTTTGTTTTTTGCCTCCCTCTCATTGAAAATATATCCAGACACCCTCTGTTCCCCCTTATTTTAATGATATTTAACCTGCCTTCTATACAAGACACATTCCTCTCTGTTTACTGTTAGAATTATCATTGCCTTTTGCAGAAAATGAGTTATTTCCCAGTAGCTACTGTTCAAACTCTAATCTGTCAGAATAGTGCCTCTCCTTTCCAACTGTACCTGCAAGATGTAGTCTTCATATCAGAGATGGTTTTGAATAGATAGCATAATAACAGGTGTGTAAAGGGTAGTATCTCTGGAAGAAACCCCTTGTCCTGCAAGACAGAAATCGTGAAGTATGTTAATGGTTGTTTCTATTAGACAGCACTATCTCTATCCATGTATATTTACCCTGGCTGTCACTGGCTGCATCTGATGTCCTGTAAGTTTAAAGCATAAGTTTTTAGTTTGCATTTTTCCCGCTGAAAAATGTCTGCAGTCATATAAGGGTTGTGTTGGGGCTGCTGGAGTGACAGGCCTTTCATTTTATTGTCTCACCTGTCCAGCTGAGAAGGGGAGTGACAGATTGGCTCTGGTGGGTACCATGTCCCCAGCCAGGGTCAACACACCGCAGCAAGGATAGTAGACATGTTTGAGAGTACTGGTCTACTGAGCATGAGTCTTCTGAAATAGTATTGGGGACCCAGTCCTGGTGTCATCTTGTCTGTACTACATTTAGGTTGAAGTCAGAAAAAATTACCTCTGGACCACACCTAAGCTAGAGGAACTGGTCAGTTTGCTCAAAAGAGAAACCTGAGTAGAACCCAGATGCATACAGTATGAGTATTCAAGGGATCAAGATCTTGGGACGAGCTGAGAGGTTGTGTTATTTGAGGACATAAATTAATTCTGTGTACCTCTGGTTATCAATTATGCATATATTTCAGCTGTGAGAAATATCTTTAGTCTTTTCTTTAGATGTGTATACAAGGAATGATTAATAAAGAACATCTGACAAAGTGAAAGATAATTTTATGAAGACTAGAATATTCAAATAAAAATGTGTCTAGGGAATAGTCAGAAACATCAAAGACTTGTTTTCTTCATAATACTGTTAGGCCCTGAAAGTAAAACAATACATTTGTACATCAACATACCACACTGGCTCACTGCAGCATGAATAAAAACCAGTTTGGTTTAGAGCAAGGTTACTTAGCTGCTGGCCTGTGAGCTGCCTGGCCTGAAGGAAGAATTTGTCTCTGGTCTTTTGATACAGTTGTGCTGAGCATCTAATTCTTCAAACTGCTGCTGAGTTTATCCATCTCCAGGAAATGATAAATTCGATTTGTAGGAGTTCCAACTCATACCAAGCCAGAGTTCTTAAAATGCAGGGCAGTCCTGATTCAAGAAATAGGATGTTCCATTATAAACAAAGCAGCAAAAAATATATAAAAATATATATATGAAAAAATATAAAAAACATATAAAAGAGAATACTGAACTATTTGGTATGTTGTGATGTTATATGGCAAACTGACTTCCCCTGACTTTCTAGGGCAGTGATCATCCCCCTGCACTGGGCACTGGTGAGGCTGTACCTCTAATACTGTGTTCAGTTCTGAGCCTCTCACAGCAAGAAAGACATTGAGGTGCTGGAGTGGGTCCAGAGAAGGGCAATGGAGCTGGTGAAGGGTCTGGAGCACAGGTGTGATGAGGAACAATTGAGGGAACTGGGGGTGTTTAGTCTGGAGAAAGAGAAAGCTCAGGGGGAACCTTACTGCTCTCTCTGCAACTACCTGAAAGGAGGTTGTAGTGTGGTGGGTATTGGTCTCTTCTCCAAAGTAACAAGTGATAGGACAAGAGGAAATGGCCTCAGGCTGCACCAGAGGAGGTTTAGATTGGATATTAGGAAAAACTTATTCACCAAGGGGTGATCAGGCATTGGAACAGGCTACCCAGGGAAGTAGTGGAATCACAGTCCCTGGAAGTGTTCAAAATATGTGTAGATGATATGATTGTGATATGATATGTGGTGGACTTGGCAGTGCTGGCGTAATGGTTGGACTTGATGATATTAAAGGACTTTTCCAACCTTGTTGATTCTGATTCTGTAAATCATGTTATGCATTGACAACATCCAATAACATATATAGCATGCACCTTGAGTAGAATTAAATTAATATAATAATTGAAAAATCAACTCTAACACAGCATTTTAGTTGTATGTCATAGGAAATAATGAGAGTACTCAGATTTGCTCTGAATTGAATGAGGTTAGATTTTGAAATGCCTGTGAAATACCAAAGTCCCCCAACTTTGAAGTGTTGATCAGTTCTGTTTTTAGGGGATCTTTGTAACTTTGTGACTAATTATTAGATCTTGCTTTTGAAAATCCAGAAAAGGAAGCTGTCACTTCAAGTTCCTGAAATTAGTTTTGGTACGTGTGATACAGTTTGTACATCTTTGTAGTCAATCTACTCTTAAGTCAATTATCTAGGCATATATAAATCTGCCTTTGTTGATTACCTGTTTTCTCCAGTTGTAAATAATAGATATACCAATTAGATATACCAAAAGATATACCAAAGGAAAGATTGCTTTCTTCATTGCTTTTAGACCTACCATCTCTAAAGTAGAGCTATGCTAGAACTGAAGTTCTCAGAGAAGTCAGAATCCTGAACCATTAGGCTGTAATTACTTTGGATGTCCATGTAATGTACAAGAATATATATCATTAACTGAAAATTATGTTCTGACTGATTTACCTGATTAGCCTGCACACAACTTTCAAGGTTTGACCTTTCATCTTCAACTTAGATAATTGCATTGACAAAGATTGTTAAAGCTGCTGCTGTGCAGTTTCCTTGTTATAGATGGTCAGAATGAGTTGAGAGGTTTGTGTTTACATGCTTTCCATTTCTGATTAAATGAAATTTAAATCTCCAAACTTCCAACTGGTATTTCAAGTTAGATTTTACCTTTGCCTATATCATGAGAAGACAGCAGCACCTCAGTCTACTGAAGTACAGGCATGTCTTGTGGGCATTTTGGCCTTTTTGCATTAGTTCATCAGTACACGTCCCCTGATCTTTTTATTGCTATTGCACTGAAAGAGAAGCAGCAGCCCTCAGAGAAACTATGAGTGAAATACAGCCAATGGACTTGAAACTTGGAAATACTTGCACAGTGTTTTATGAAAAATGTCACAGTGCTGAGGATTCATTAACTGTCATATGCTTCCAATAGAGAAGTCATACCTTTCCCTCTCCTCCAAGCCACATAGGTCAACCCCATGTCTTCATATGGCAAACCGGTAATGTGTTCATTCTCTGAAACCATCTATGGTAATGTTTTACTCAACAAAGACAGCCTAGTGAGAAATTCTGCTAGTTTTTCAACCTCAAGATCCACACTGTCTATCTTTTAGAGAAACACAAAGAACGTGTCAGCTAGTTAACAGTTTGGAAGTGCATCAAGTACATCCATTTTTCATATAGAGAATACTCTTGCCAGGAAAATTTAATAAAATAATTTGCTGAAGCAGAAGAGTGTTGATAATGTTGGATGCACTCAGTGTATCTAGCCAGTGTACAATACTGGCAGCTAGTTCTTTTTCTAGATAAACAGAGGATCTTAGGCCTGAATGTTTAAGTGGTTCGTAAGTGCCCACATTTAAAACAACAAGTGGAATATCATCACCTGACAATTAGAAAGCAACTGATCCCCATGGTATCTTACAAGGCATCTTAGAAGATTTTCTTATTTGCATTCCCATCATTCCAGATTTTCATCCCCAGTGGCAAAACTGTGTTATAGAGCATTCCTGTTGAATAAAATTCTATGTCAAATGCTTTATTGTCAGATAATATTAATTCACAAGAACCAAAGGCTTTTTCTGAAAGAGGATAATTCTGCTGAGTTGTTTCCTTGACTTGTTTAATTTTCAGTTTCATTACAATATTGGTGTTTTGAAAAGTGTTTTGTTTTAATTACAATGAAACATAGCTGAGACTTAGAAGATGTAATGAAATTCTGTTTAAAATTTTGATTGAACTAATCCAATTGCCTTTTTTTTTTTAGAATTGCAAATAGAGGAAAGAGGGAGGGATTTCTAATTTGAGGTTTTTTGCCCCCTTTACTTTCAGATTTTTCACCCCATTGTAGGCATCAGAAATACCTTCAAGACTGGTTTGAAGTTTCCAAATGATCTGACAGATCTAGCTATGTAGCTTGGTGGCCATTGAAACTCTCAATACAACTGTTGTATTGCAGCCATTGCTCTTGCATCTCTGTAGTGGTGAGCTGATTGGGGAATGGCATATGTGATTGTTATGCATGAAAACTGGCTGTGCTGGTCCAGTAGAATCATGGCAGCTGGGACATGTAAGGGCTGTGAGCGATGAATAGGTGTAAGTTGAGATCTACTGAACTTTCACAACTGACGTAAGGGCCAGATCTTCAGATGATATTGATGGGCAGCTATGTTGACTTAGTTGGAACTATATTGGTACTACATAAGGATCTCACAGGATAAATTCCATCACTGTTTTTGAGAAATAACTAATAAACAGCTTTTTCTGATTGAAAATCAGTTTAGTAAGGAAGCCGCATCACAGCTTAGATCAGGATTTCAAATAATAATGGAATATGCCAGTGTATTGAATATGCCAGTAGAATTGAAAATTGGGATTAAGAAATTATATAGCTATGCATCCATTGTGATTACAAAATAAGAATGTACAAAAGTAGAATATGAGAGTTTTCAAGTATTTGTTTTGCTGTTATGTCTGTGGGTAGAAATTTATGCCAAAAAAGGCAGAAATGGTGATTTTATGTTTTCCCTCTTGTTTGGGGATGTGTAAAGCTCAGACTAGAAGGTAACTGATGTAGATTAGATTTAGCTGATGTAGTAAATGGCAAATTAATATGCTATATCTAGAATTTACTAACATGTACTAATCTGTGTATTCATAATGAATATTTCCATATAGCTGTTTGTTTAAAAGGCTGCAGTAATCAAAATACTTTCCTACCAACTTAACCCACAGTTTTTCTGGTAACTTTGTGCATTTTTATGGCCACATTTTTTTTTTCTAGGTGGTTCTCTACCAAATGAGTTTTGATATTACTAATCTATTCAGTACTTTTATTTTTTATTGTGTAATCTATCCATATAATCATGAGATGCTTTAGATTTTAATCCTGGGACAGCAGGCCAACAAGTATAAGTATTTTCTAAGGCAGGAAGGTGAGAAAGATACCAAATCAAGCAAAATAAACACAAAGGCCTTCGGGAGAACACCCCAAGAGAAGCTGCTAGGCCTTGGCATTGTTAGACTTTGTTCTCTTCAGTTTTGTTGGACTGTATGTTTAGAAGACTTATATGTATATAAATAACTAAATCGCGACAGAATAATTATCATAAAAGCCTAATCTTAGCGTTTTAAAGCTGTAATCTTCACCTGTTTAGGTTGGATGATAACTTATTGAGATGCCTAGTCATTTGGCATGTTAGTGGTGTAAGTAGTAACTTAGTAATATCCAGACTATTAAAATATTTTCTTTTCAAGGATCAAATAACCTTGATAGACGTAAGTAACCTTTAAATAGTTTGTCAAGCTGGCAACTTTAATTGCTCAGCAAGTAGTTGGACTGATATGGAAGCAGACTGTGCAGGTTTTCAGAAAAGGCTGATTTCATTGACATAATTTCTCACTCCTCCAGTTGCTGGGATATGGTGAGCACAGTGTGGTGAGTACATGTTTGAGCAGCTGCTGCCAATAATGTGCTTGTCTGAGCGCTGTGCGAGCTGCTGGAAGTTCTGTAATCATATTACCACAGTATGTGCTTTTCTTTGGAGGTGAGGAAGCTGTAAAGCATTAAGCCTTGGATCAACTAGTATGTTAATTGCTGATGCTGACTTTAGCCAGGCTAAATTTGTTGAAGGAGTTGTTTAGAAAGTAAGGCATTGTCTATAAAAGAGAAATTCAGAATTGTCTATTCACATCACTCCAATGGTGAGTGACTCCAATCCACTGTAAAGTGTTTAAATATGGCTATTGCCTACTTCACTATTCTGAAACTATAGCATGTTTTCAGACTCAGACCTTTTGCCTAACACTTTCTGGGAGATGAACAGTAACCAATACCATGTGCAAAGTCCTCTGGAGAGCAGGCTTTGCATCCTTTCCAGCCTCAGGAGCCCCAGTCTCATTCATGCTCTCTCAGAGTTCTTGTTCAGTCATCTGAAGGACAGTGTAGTAGTAAATAACTTCTCAGCTATAGCTGCTTTCCTCTCTAAGGACTGGAAAATCTCAAAAGAAGAATTTATGGTCTGATAATAGTCCTTTTGGATCTGTCTGCAGATTTTTCATAGGCAGGACCATTTCCTAATGGCAATTACATAAAGCTCAGTTGACTTGTTCAGAGGAAAAAACACACCATACAGTACATATTCTCCCTCTTCTTACAGCAATAGTGATAGTTTATGTTAACAGCAAACAGTCCAGGTACAGTGTTATGCTGAAGTACCTTATGCTGCATCTCAACTACCTGGGTGTCTCTGCTCCACTGTGTTATGCACACATATCCTGGAATGAGTATCAGAAAGCAAAAGTCTGTGGGGTTCATTGCAAACTGTGATACATTTAGAGTAAGAAAAAGAATTGATATTTCAGATTTCTTACTTACACACATAGTCGTGAAATAAGGTGAAATTGCTGAACTGCTTGCATTTGTTAAAAATTATTTTGTAGTTGTGCCAGTAGACAGTAGCTGAAACAGGGTATACTGTCATACGTGCTGTAAGAGCTCACCTCTACCTGTAAACAGTCTTAATATTCAGATAAGGAAATATAACAGGGCTAGAAAGAGGCAGATTTAGAGAGGTGAAATTACTTTATTTGTAGCTCAAGATTCTGCCACTGAATGAAACTCTTCTTTCAAAACTCTTCTGTTATCTTTATTTTTTCCAGCCATGCGTTTGCTTGTGTAGTCAAGACTCAGTGAAGTTAGGGGATGAAGTTTTTAGGTATGTTTGGGAAGTTATTGTTATAGAAGCCTGGTTGTCTAAAACCAGAAAAGAAGATATTCCACTTTGGAAATGCCAGTTGGCTCAGTGTAGGAGTTCAGCATGATTTCCATATTTTGAAAATAAGAATTGCTGAGAGATTGGAACAACGTGGATTGCAAAAACCCAGGTATCATGTTCTAGAAATTATTGTCTTCTCTGTTTCGAGTTAACAGCCCGTATCAGAAATGTTGTTACATGAATATTTCATTACAGAAAATAGAATTGCAAATATAACCTTTTTTCTCACTTGGAGAAATTGCTCATTTTTTAGTTTTGTTTTGATTAAAATATTTTTCTGCAGGAGCATGTCAGATGGAATTAAACCAGTCACCAGTGCTATACATTTCACTTAATTTCACATCTACTACATGTCTCAAACCCAACTAGCATGTTTTACCATTCATGCACAAAACCTGCTACATTCATAATTTATGCTTCCCAAAATGTAGCCAATGAAAGGAAGCTTTACAGTGTGAAATGCTTCTGTGCTGATGTGAAAACATGAAATGAACTCAGAATTTCTGGCACAGATTGAATTTAAATATAACTCAGCATGTTTGAAAATCTTCTCAGTGTCCTAGATTTGCACTTCGGGTTTCAATTTATACTGCGCGTGAGTAAGTGTTGTTAGCTGCATGAATAATGCATCCTTTTCTTCAGCTCAGCTCCTTCCCTTCACATGTTTATTCATTTACTCTGTTTAAGTGAGCAGAAATGCTCATATCAGTATTCCTTGGTGTCTGACAAGCTGCAGGATAGATCAGTTTCCTCAGGCTTAAAAAAGCACAGAACTAATTACCCAGATATCATATTTTCATATAGTCATTTATACTTAGTTGTCATCTGTATTCAATGAAAGAAGTCCCCTTTCATACTTTTAGATCATTATCTTGATAAAATTCTTGCAAAGTTATATATACTTCTGTAATATATTTCTGTTTTTTTTATGTATGTCAGGCCAAATGTAAATTTTCTGTATTATGGCAAATGTAGGGAGTTTGCAGAATTTTGTCATTGTGAAGAGGGATAAACCTAGAAAGTTCTAAAATGTTTAAAATTTAACTCACAATGAAAATGTGAATAATTCTTTTTGTTTCTAAAACAGGATTTCTTTGCAATGATGCAAGTAACCTTTAAGAATATGGGACAATTCTTCCAAAGGAAAATTCCTGATTAGCTTATATATTCTCCATCTTCCTGAGAACCAGGTAGCATTCTTTAATCAGGTATAGAAACAAGCAGCTGTTCCATATTTATTAAATAGTGAGGCTACATGAAATATTAAGGCAATGAGAGCCTTGAGCTGTGAGTAATTTAGAACTGTTATTGTCTCTGAGTTTTATAAGACTTTCTCAGAAATGAACAGATTTTCTATGAGTGCAGAATACAGATTTTGTGTGAGCCTGGTACAAATAGAATGCCACGAGTTTTCACAGAAAGATGTATTTAGCATGCAAAGTGAAATGCACAATGGATACTAAGGCTCATGTTCAGTTCAGTGAAATGACCTGAAAGAATGATAGTTCCAGGAGCTAGAATCCTGTCAATTTTTTCCTCCCTTTTTCATGTCTCAGCTCTCATGTGTCAGTCAACATAGACTTCAGAACATATTTCTGATGCTTTTTCTAGCTCTTTTCCGAGGCAATTAAAAAGGGGCCAGTGAGGCTAGTGTGGCAGCATTCTGCGTGGATGGGATCCTCACACTTTGGAAATAATCAATCTGAACTCAGTGCCTTGTCATTTCTGGATTACAGAAGAGTCATTGGGTGACAGTAACTTCTAGTTGCTCTTAGCCATTGTTGGATCCAAACCAGGTGTTTATAGAAAAGTCTGCTTCACTAAGCTGCCTACATAAAACTGCGCTATTTGTTAGTCTCATTAGCAGTCTCAGACATCAGAAGTATTCCTGTATTCCTCTGCTTCTTCCTCCACACGTGCTGCCTTTTTATCAGCGCTGGCACACATTGTACAGAGTGTGGGGAAAAGCAGCTGTCTGAGATAACGGGCAGGATAATAAATAGGAATTAACTGATGCTAAAATAGGAATGCTGGACAAGCAAATTCATGAAAATAAGGGAAGACCGACCTTCATGAAAAGGAAAATACAGCTTCTTTTTAGTAAAATGGTTTTCACGACTGTTTGCTCTGGTGGAAACTCAGTGGAATGGAATTTATTTCTGGTAAATGAGTTGTGCAACCACCTTGTTCTGTAAGGATATAGTCTTCTCAATGCTTTTAAGGCCAAGTTCCCCAGCTCTCTAAATGTATTAGTCACATGAATATCTTCAGTTTTCCTGAGAGCACCCACCTGGTATTCATTCAAGTGTGTCTCGTCCTTAATGTGCCTTCCAGGGCCCATATATATGTGGTATTGATGATCTGCATTAATAAATACTTCCATCCAAAATGCCAGCTCTTCTAGACTTATCTCAGTGGTCCACGCAGTATAGATGAAAACTTCATTACGTGCACCAGTGCACCATTTTCTTTCACCCAGTGGGTGGTTTCTTCTTACTGGGGTGGATCAGGAACATGAAGCAGTGATATCCAGCAAGAAAGGAGGCTGTGACTATGTGCTATATATATGTATATATATGATGATTTTTAACAGCTTATGTAGACTGGAATGTGTAACTATGAGAACTCAAGCACAGCAGTAGCAGATGCAGCTGTTTTAGCAATATTTAACTGTACAATACTTAAGGGAGGAAAAATGTGAGAGAACTATGGTAGTGACATTGGATAGCTAACAATTTATGAAATAAGTAGGAAAACAGCAATGCATAGGTGTAACAGACACTAGCAGCATTAGTCTTTGAGCCATGAGCAGCACAGTTTTACAGTTAGGGCAGAAAATCCCTGAGTTTCCCCAGTCCACTAAGGTCCTCAATACCCCTCTCTTGACCCTCAGAGCCTATACTCCTGACACAAGAGTCCCTAGGAAATCCTGCTTGGAATATTGAGAGGGCCTGGGTGGCTCTTCATCTCTGTAAGTGTTGATTCTTAGATGCTGGAATCTTCTGCTCCTCTTCTGCTGATCCTACCTTGGCAGTCTTTAAGTTGTCTTAACTTAAAGGCTCCTCTATGTTCCATGACCTGTGGCCTTCTGTACTGTATGTTGTCAGAGAGATTATTCAGTAAGTCTCTTGAGTCAGTTCAGTCTAAAGATGCCTGGTCACTGTGTCCTATTCCGGCAGCACTTGCCCTGCAGTGCTAATTCCATTACACCATCCCTCTGCCCTCATGCACAGCTGTCTTAACTGCACCATTAGTTCATCATTTCTGCTGTGGTTTTGTAGATATACTGAGGACTCACACTTGCAACCAGCCATTTGGTTAGTCCTTATCTTGCCACAACGGCAGGGTTGCCACAATGCCAGGGTTAGTTAAGTTACTTTAAAGCCCATCTTGGCTTACCAGTTCCCTGTACTTTGCTGAGGTGATTAGCAGTATTATACTGAGCCCTGTCTTGACTCAGAGAGGCCTGACTCAGCCTGGGCTCATTGCACTTTTGTGTGTATAAATATCTTCACAGTGTGCTCTTTATTTTTGATGAAAATGTCTTAAATAAACTATTCTTTCTGCTGTAGTTCTTTAGACAGAATAGCATTATGCTAAACCAAAAATGAGATTAAACCATTTATCTTTTTTGATCAAAATGAAGAAAAACAAATGAACCAATGTTACATAGGACAAAAAGGAAACTGATTTTCAAATGTTCTGTTTTAATGTATGATGGCTAAAGGAGCAGATGTATTTTGCAGTCTTTTAATGTAGCAGTAATAATTTGTAAACATTGGGTTTTATTTTTCTTTTGTCAACACTCATTAAGCATCTCTCATTTTTTAGCTTGTACATTCTTCAGAATGGGCTTGTTCGCTCTGTGCCCAGCACAAAAGGGCTCTTGATCTTAACTGGACCCTTTGGCTTCTATGGCAATCTAATGTATTAGAGAGCAATAGCCTACAAGATTGTCGGGAGTATCAGCAAGGACATTTAAAAATGTCATTAGTGTCAGCTAGCATTTACTTATCATGCAAAAGGCCATTATTGCTATAAAGTTAGAAATAGCAGTAGCAAGATGTCATTAAGCTTATAAAATTCGCTTTGCTTTTGTAGGTTAGGGTTTTAACAACAGCAAGTTACTAGTTTACAGTCCAGATTCTCCTGATAATGTATTGAATAGTAACTTGGTAGAATTATGTTGGTGTCTAATGTCACTTCTATTTATCCTTTCCATCACCAGTGACCTGCAAACTCCAAACATATAATCCTTCAGGGGATTCACATTTCAGAACAAAGTAATCCTTGATGTATGGAATCACAATGTTTTTTCAGACATTTCAGGATTATTTTGCTGTCATAGTGGCAAAATTTCTCTTAGGGTTAGAAATAGTAATAGTCTGCCTGGTTCTTGTTATAGGGAAGAGAAAGCCAGAAAACTGTGGTTTCCGTAATAATAACCAAGTAAAATTTATTTTTTCTTACTACTTACTATAGCCTCTTCCAGTTTAGAGATTTAACATGGCTTTATATAAAAATCATCCTCAGTGTAAACAAAAAGTATGTAATCACAGTTCTTTGAGCAAGAATTATAAGCTCAGAATGGCCAGGGTGATGCATGTAGCAAGGAATTTCAGATTGCTTACCAGGACTGACCTACATAGATTCTTTAAGGTTTGCATGAGGTCCCTGCTTGCGTACTGTAGGCATTGTCCAGCATTCATCTGGCAGCTAAAGATGGACTCAACCAACTCATGGGAGGCTTGATAGCAGGTAGAATTGGAGTTCTCATCAACTCTCTGATCTTTAAGGCTATATCTAGTGTTTTAGGAACTGTCAGACAAAGGCAAAATGTTGTCCTTCCTCTGAAATGAGCAGCCAAATACAGTGCTGTTAGGATCTCATGCTGTGTGCTTGGTTTCTTCTTCTGTAGTTACAGGAAATCTCTAAGATCATAGGCACTGTGATGGAAAATTCAATTTGAGATGAACAGCACAGCATTCATAAAAATCAGGAAAAGGAATTATGAAAAGCTAATGATAATAAATAATAATGGTTAAAAGATTGTCTATAACTAACAGTTAATCAAATATTGTTGAATATACATATGTTATTCTGTGTCCTTACTGTCACAAGCTGTTGATTCTATGAGTGTGTCACATTTTTAAGGTCTTATCTACATTAAAATACAGTACTATTTAAAAGACTCCAGCTGGGCTTTACAAAGCAGTTTGTTAACTCAGGCTGAAACATGCCCATCTTACCTAAAAGTCTGTAAATCTCCCAACAATTTTTTGTCACTTTTTCCAGACATATTACTGACTTAAGTTACCAGTGTCTGCACTTAAGCACTGCATTGCAGAAAGCCATGTCCTTATAGTGCAGAAGGAGTGAGGTTACAATTATTTGTGCAGGGACTTAAACTGGGAATCTGTCACCAGGCTGGGCAGATCCTGGAGTCAGATGAAGGCATGTTCTGTGGTGCAGGCATCATCCCCACCCCCATAAGGGTAATCACATAGGGCTGAATTTCCTCACGGCTGGTCAGCGTATTCCATCTCCTTTTTAATGATATTGGTTTTATGTCTCCTGGTATGCTGTCTTTAATCCTTAGAAGATTTTTCCTCTAACTTCCTTTCCAGGTTTTACTCCAGTCTCTGCTCTCAAATGCCACTTGAAGCACCACTTGTCTGGGGATCATGTCTTCCTGTGAGAGCTCACCATTGATCGTTTTCAGTAGCTAGTATTCTGTTTCTTTTTTCAAAGCAATCAATTTTTTTTCCCCCAACCTTTGACTATCCTTTTTTTTGTAAGGAGAAAATGTAATCAGTTGAAGAATGCTGTGTAAATATGTGGTACTGTAGACAGGCCTGGATTGCTGAGAAAGATCAACTACTTGTTATCGCTTCTAGGTGACATGATTGTACAGCCCTTGTTTTCTGTCATCTACTCCCTATTTTCCTTTCAATTATATGTGACTGTGCACAGTGTCAGCATAACTGCTTCTCTCTGATAGTTGTATCTTGTGAAATTACTGTACTTATTCAATAGGAAAAAACTTCCAGGCTTAGATAGACTTATTCAGTGACAGCAAGCTAATACAATATAGACCAAATTTACATCTAGGCACCTATTTTCCAGTTATAAAGGTGCATTGGCTTGTGCAATGTAGCTCATCTCAGTACTTGATTCATTTCAACTAGCTTTATGAGCAGTGTCCCGTGAAGAATAATAATAAAACTTCTTGTCCTTGTTTTGTTAAATGCATCACCCAGAGGCCTATTCAGAAGTCATGTAAATTTGATGATAAGGAATTGGCTGCTTTTTTCTCCTCAGAGTTCCAGATAACACAGCTGTGAGCATGAGGATGTTATTTCTAATGTGAGAAATGAAGAAAAATGTTGTCTTCATGGTAAGCTAGTATAAAAGGAATTAAATATTATTTAACTAGATGTTTAGGCAGAACTCAGAATGGCAATATCTGAAAATTTGTTTAGCCATGAAGGCCATCTTGAAAATCTAAACTGCCTCTTATAGTGGTTTGCAAGGTAGTAAATGAGTTGTTTCTTGCTAAATTCAGAGCTCAAGATCGTAAGCCTGCACATACCTCAGCACAGCAGACTAGCTTGAATGTTGCAATGCTCTTATATTCATAGGTTGTGTTCCTGCTGGAACAATATTAACTCTGAGAGTAAATATCTGAAGGTGTTAACTCTGAGAGTGAATTACTAAAAATGCCATTGCTGTTCAGTGTATTCTGAGTTAACTTATATGGAAGAGTTACAACAGGATGGTGAGCTGGGCTATGAAGGTTAACTTCCCAAGCAGATAGACCTTTAGGACAGCTAAAATTCTGTTGTATGAATGAATTCAGTATGTTTTCTGATATAATGAGCTTCCTTGAGATTTGTTCATTAACATCAAATTTAAAAAATGTGGAAGAGAAGATCATTAATTATCTTTCGGAATAGCTCTAACCATTAGAACTATTGATGTCATACCCTCAGATTTAATTCAGAAGAACCTGGTGTGATTTTCAGGAAGTTGTCAGTATGTCAGATTTACTCAACACTTTACAAGCAAGTGGTTTATATCCTCAGACATAAGCATCATCCTTTCAAGCTGATGTTTCAGGCATCACATTAATATGATTAATGATAAAAGAGATTAATTAGTTTTATGCATATTAGGGACAATGTAATTGTTGCCTTCTTTTACATAAATTCATGTCAACAGGATGGTTGCTAAGCCTGGGTAGCTGTAAAGAGAAATGAGCTCTGTCCAATCTGTTAGAGCTCATCTGAGCAATTAGATTTAAAAAAAGGTATTCTTGCGATTTTAGCTTTTGTTTTCATTCATGAAAGAGAGGTAAAACAGAAGGAGCTCTCAGAGGACTGTTTTGTATCTTAAGTATACATGTGATGGCTGAACTTTTGCTATTATTATTTAGGGAGATTACATGAATTATTTTCAAGCATTCAGTGGAAAACCTTGCACTAGAGACCTGACATTAGTAATAGGATTTTTTATTCCAAACCAGAGCCAGTAACTGCCAGGTGAATGCAGTATTTCAGCTTACACAAGATGGCCCAAGTGTGGAATGACAGTAAGAGTAAATAAATGCTTGAATCTCCTGAACACATACTTTTCTCAGCTGGGTGTTGAAAGGAGCAATTATTGCATGATACTTGCCTAGAAGAGGAAAAAATACCATATGTGCCAAGTTTGATGTTTCCTATGATTGGAATTTTCTTGTCAAAACCACTCCTTTAACACCTTTTGTTTTGGCTTAGAGAAGTTAATGTATTTCTCATGCCTGTATTCTCAGAGAAAATGGTTTGTTTCTTTACTTTGGGGCTGATATTGAATGATAGCATATATAGATCAAGTCTAGTGAGTTCTTTTGAGGCAGTGTAACAACAAGCAAGGTCCCAGGGATGATGGATTGCGTCATTGATTAGCACTGACAATTTTTAAGGCACAAAATGACAGTGCTGTTCAAGACTAATAGAAGATCCTTGCAGGAGACAAATAAAATGAAGAAAACCAGTATATTTTCAGATGCCTAGAACAAATGCACCCAAGTCCCTAGAGCCTGCTATTTTGTTAGCAGAGTTCACACCAACTGCCAATACATCTGATGAATGATTTTCTATTATGCACACCAAAGGCTGTGAACCAGAGGTGTGCTTTTAATATTTATACAGAAATGAGTTCATTGTTCCCAAGGCAGTTTCCTCTAAGTCTCTGTTCAGCCTTCAGGGCTATGGCCTGTAGGATGCTTGGAAAATCCTAAGAGCAAGTTTAATTTCGTAGTGCCAGAAATTCTTTCCTGGGGAAAATCTGTCCTGCTTTAAGAGATCTAATGCCCTCTTTTAGGGATATGCAATGTAAAAAGTATTAATAATAAAAACATAAAATTACATGTTTTGGGAATACAGAAGAAGTTCACTGGAACTTCTCAAGGTAGAGAGAAGCAAATGTGTTTTCACAGAATTAAATTAGAGAGGTGATATATTTCTCTTGGAAGAGAAATGAACCAGTCTGGATGAGGAAATCAAGAGGTGAATTGGCAATAGATATATGCCTGCTGAAGGATAAAGAATTAAATACTGTATGAAGATGCAATTAAAAAAATCCCTCCTGATTTGGGGCAAGTACTGTACTGCTCTTGAAAAGCCAATAGAGTAACTATTAACACCACAAGCAATGAGAAAGAAAGAACTAGCGAGTAGCCAGCTGACTAACACATGTAATGTTTGTAGTGTTTGTGATGAAATATAAACCATTGTTTGGGCATTAATCCTAAAGCAGCTGTTACCTTGACAACTGCAGGTAATGAATGGTTGTAGTGTTCATCTCTCCAGATTCACTTTTAACTACAAATAAAAAATTAGAACAGCTTGTCTTTTAAATGGCTTCATGTGGCTTTCCAAAGATTTGGTGCTCAAGTGATTAATTTCTTTCTCTAAGTGGCAGTTTTGCAAATTGAAGTGAATTTGGGGAAACTGACATGTAGCAAAGACAAACAGTTTTATATGAGCTCATCTAACTTTGTGGGAAATAAAGCACATGCTGTTTCTATATTGTATTTTAAAAGCAGGTCCTCAGCCTGTGCCTGAGCCCAGATTCACCTTATGTTGTATTACCTGAGCACAGGCAGGCTGACACAGCTCCTTGGCATGGATGGACTCTATGGTATGAACACATTCTGGCCATGTCAGTCTTGGGGATTTCATTATATGCCCCATATTGCATGATGGTAATGGCACATGGCATGTTGGCTGGGGTCCCTGGTGGAAGAAGACAACCTCAGGCAGCAGTGCAGCAGCAGATACATCTTGCAACACAGTTCACAGTCAGGTGAACAATGCACCAAGAAGTGTGTCATCTTTTCAGTTGTACTCAGCAGTAACTCTCTCAATAATCTATTCTTACTGGCTGTTCTAGGTCAGCATGGTCTGGCTGCTGAGCTGCTGGTGTTCCCTCAGAGGAGACAGAGAATGGCCATTCCTTATAAATGTTCTTGATTGTGCTTAATGATGACATTGATAAAGCAAATATAATAGTAAGGCTTCACATTTTCTGTGTGTGAACTGATCCTTGAAGTCATCCTTAGTGCTCCAAATTGGATTCCTGGAAAATTCATCAAGGTTAGCAAGACTACAATTTCCTATTCATGTTGCAAACTAATATTTTCAGAAATGCTGAAGTTTATAGGCTGTATACAGACCCTGAAAAGAATTAGATTCTGCATGTGTTTTGTCAGCTCATTTGCTTACTGTGAAAGCAAAGGAAGCTCAGCAATAGAGATTGGGTTTCGATAATGAGCTCATGATGAGAAGTTATAGTGGCCTTCTGGGCCAGTAGCTTTTCCTTTATGGAAAATATTTGTTAATCATATATTTAGCTCTGTCACATTCTGATACATATTTTGATGTTTATCTTCTCTAGTACAGAGGCGTTATGTATTCAGCTGATGTACATCCAGTTTCTTAGCAATAGGATTTAATGTCTTGTATGTTAATAGCATTGTTAGAAAGTATGAACAGCTATTAAATCAGCCTTTGGAGCTACTGCTATTTCCATATAGAGAAAAGTTTAATATTGATAGTGAGAATTTTATTCTGATCTGTGGCACCTTATCTCTGGCTGCTGTGATATATGGCATAGCCTCAGGGTATGAGCTCTACAGAGCTGGCCTCAGAAAATTGTAACTGCTTGCTCAGCTCTGGTATTTCTGGCTTTTGCCCAGGATGTATTAATATATTAGCTTCTTAGGATTTTGTGCATTTTGTGCATGTGCATGTTTGAAGTTTTTGTTGTAGAAAGCTTCTGTAATTCTCCTTTTTTACCAGCACAAGAAAAATATTCAAGGTGCAGGCCTTTGAGATTATTAAAAAGTCACAAATTTCACTCTTGGCAATGAAACAAAATTATGTAACTAAGCAGTACCGACATATTCTTCAGTTTGGTCTGTTTTCTAAGACTTTGTACAGTGACAGAAAGGCTTTGATATCCTTTGCCTACTTAATACTGCAGTTGTTACTGGTTAGGAGAACCCACCACAGAGGGTTATCCATAATGACCAACTGAAAATCCAGCTATGTTCCAAAAGCATTCTCAAGAACACCAGCATGGAAGCTGCTTCTCTCTTTCTGTCCTCCTCCATCTCCCCTGTGATCGCCTGCCTGCCATCATCATTAGCTTTATCTGTCCGTCCAGGTCTACTAGGGGTCTGATGCGCTTTCTTATTGGTAGATTGACGATTCTGAACAGTTTGGTGACATCAACATCTGGTGCTACTGAATAAAGAAAACCTGGACACATACTGAATGCTAGTTTGAAGATAGGTGGCACAGAAGTGGCAAGGATCATCCTGTGTTGTAGCAGGTGATGACAAGCTTAATACAGTTAGGAATACATACAATTAGAAGTATTACATCACATTATTTGATACAGAGCCAGGGGAGAGAAGAGATCTTCCTGTGTTACAAACCAGTAAAAACTGTATAACACTTAGCAATTTCTCTTGCAAGGAGAACAAGAAAAGGGGAAGTAATTACAGTATTTCACTGGCCTTAATTCAAGATTGAAATAAAGAGTATTAGCATCACCTACTCTGTCAGGTCACTGCAGAAGGCTTTTTGGCACTCTAGCGAGAGCAGTTTGGTTGCCAGGAGACGATAAGTTAATTTTGGAAGGTAATGCCCTCCAAGCAAGTAATGCCATCATTCTAGATCAGAGTAAAATCTAATGCTCTGTAGCCAGAAGCTTGCCTTTTAAAAGGATTTACCTCTCCACCTTACTGAGAATAAACAAAGTGTGCTGCTGCATTGTCTGTTGCTGGCAGAATAAAATCCTGAACAGTAAAATCTTTGGGTGCTGTTAAATACTTAGCCTAAAATTAATGCTCCAGCAGATGAACTCCTAGGTTCATCTAGGTTAGGCCATCTGCTAACTGTGCTGGTACATATGTCAAATGACAGATTTCCAAAATTGTATTTTTCATGACCTTAAAACAAGAGGGAGACCAGTGAAATGTTGCAAGGACAAATTCAAAACAAGTCTTCAGCTTTTTGGCATTAATTTCACCATATCGGACATGGTAGCTAAGGGCTTTTGGGACGCTAAATGTTAACTGATGCTATTAAAGTCTATAAACAAAACTGCTGACACCTCAGAATGCAAATGTCAGCAGAGCAACGTAAAAGTAAGGAACACAAGGAGCTGTATCTCTGAAACCAGTGCCAACTAGTGCAATGCAGAAAGCATTTCTCTTCAGACTAGCTGCAAAACTGAATCTTTATGTATTAAAACACAAAGTTTTCACTTGTGGGGAATACACATAAGAGAAGGGTTTGAGACAGGAAACACTCACAAAACCATGAAAGTTTGAACTTTCCTGGGTGGAGATGGGACAAAGGATCATAGGGGTTGGTCTGAACTGAAAATGTGTCAACCATTGAAGAAGCTTCCATGCAGCATTCAGCATAACCTTGAAAACCTTTTTGCTCTGCTAAACCCCAACTCTAAGCAAAGAGTACAAGTGCTTCAGAAAGTGACTTTTGAAGAGTCTATTTGGAAAGGCAAAGGGTGGATGTCAACAGGCATTTAGATATGGGTATCAGTGACTGTTTTTCATTATTTTTACAGTTGTCTTGCTATGTGTTGCATGACACTTCGTGGAATCAAGCCTTGCCACCATTATTTGATGTATGGGAGGGGAAGGTCCTTGCTTGTTCTGGCTATATTTAGCTATGCAGTGTAGGAGAAGGAGATGGGAGAAGGAAAGAATGTGAGGATAATGGGAATAGATGGGGCTGGGAAAAAAAAAAGGCAAAAAGAATGTTAAATAGAAACTGAAGAAGGGCTTAAAAGGTAGAGAGTAGGAGACAAGGAATGTCAAGAGCAGTGGAACAGGGAAAAACTATCTTTTGAAATGGAATTGGAATGGACATTATTTAATTACCTGCAATCTTTGTAGAAGAACAGAGGCTAATGTTTTCTCATGCTTATCTGCACACCATATTTTACATTTTACATATTAATGCTCTTAGCAAAAGACAGTTTATAATTCAGCCTTACCCCATTTTCTTGAAGTTTGATGTAGTCTGCCTTTCATGCTATTCCTGCTTTTCTACATTGTGACAAAACTGTATATTTTAAAAAATATCTCTCAGAATATGTCCATTCAAGGTATTTTGCCCAGTCTTGCTAGTCTATCTTGATACCTTTTTTTGTTCAAAATTTTTTTGAATTCCTTCACAGTATATAATTTCCTACTCTCTTTCTAGCCTGTTATGTGGGCAGAAATGAGTCTTTTGTGACTTCTGTATCAAAATGTTATTTTCAATGATGAGTTCGTAAGTCCATAAGTCAGTAGAATAGACTGAAATAAAATTACACTGGTCTGAAGAGCTGGGTTTTTTAAATTCCAGCTATTGCTGTGTCCTTCTGACAGGAAATTTTGTGGAGTTTCTGTGACAAAAACCCTAACCAAACCAACAAAATGAGTGGGCCAATTTGACAGACAATCAGTGACCTTGGAAGTCATTGGGCCGAAAGGGAGCAAACTTGAAAAATATCTTAATGACAAATATTCAAAATGCAGTGATAATTGCAGCATCTGTCTTTTACAAATAGGAGTTTTTAGGATGTCTGACTAAAGGGTAATCAAACAGGAAAACCCACTAAGGAATGGAGGAACAATGATGGGTGGGAAACCTGCTGCACTGATCAGTGGAAAAGAGCATCCTGCGTCAGCTTATTCCTAGAGACATCAAAGGAAAATGATATCCCATTGACCCTGGCCTGAAGCCTATGCAGAGGAATCAATCAAAACCTCTCTTCCTAGAAAGCCATGTAAATATAAGAGAGCAATTGCCTAAAAAGGCATGGGACTTGCTGTGGGGAATAGGGAGAGAGAATTCAAGGACTGAGTAAAATACATGTTTTAGGACAGCTGGAGGACTGTCACACTTCCTGAGGGTTGCGTGGGGGAAGGACTGAAGGCAAGAGAAAGGAGTGACAAGGTGGGCTGGAAAGGAACAAATGTAGGAAAATAGAGGGAAAATGAGATTAAAAGGTCCAATCTATTGGACTGCTGCTTGGTGGACTTACGTGACTGAGACCTGGACTTGATCACCTAAGTCTGTCCTAACAGTCAACTGCAGTTAACTATCAACTGCATACACATTGTTTTGTTTGTTTGTTTTCCACAAATGTTTTCTCTTATTGCTAGGGACTCATGCAGTACCTGAGAAAATTCAAGTAAAGTGAAGACGCCTACGTGACTGGTAAAATAATTGTAAACTGTTAATGGAATTATAGTATTTACAGAGAAAAATATGGTGAGGCACCAGAGAAGAACTGAAACAAGTATTTGAAAATTAGAGATAATGTCTTACAATGGTGTAATTAAAGATTATGAAATAACTGAAAGGTGACTTGATTATGGCACATAAGTTCCAGGAAAATATCATCAGGTAGTAATACACTCTTTCAGTCTAAACAATAGCGCCAGAAAACTAATATCTGAGAATGAAACCCAAGCAAACCTACAGTCAGATGTAATATCAGATTTTTACTGGTGTGCATGATAAACTATTGCACCAAACTGGATGTTTTATGAGGTAGGAGATTTGGTGTATCACAAGTAATAGGGCTTGTTAGAGAAGCAGATGGAATTTAGCCTGTGATGTCCAGAGGGGTGTGATCAGATTGCTTCTGGTGTTCTCTGAACACTATGTCACAGAAGATTTTTAAAGGTATTTGTGCTTCAGTTGAAAAATTACAGTGATCCACACATCCAGAAAGGGTGAAAGCTCTCTGACAGGATGCTAAAGCCAAGTTCATAGTGAGGTAATATCTTCTATTAAAAGTGGGAAAATACAGTTGTGTCTATATATCATAATTTTCATGTGTAGTCTAAAATATCCATTTAACTTCAAAATCTTGAAGTTTGAATACATTTTCCCTCTTAAAAATGTTCTTTTTCATAAATAGTTAACATATCTTTGCAGGTTATGCCATGTGGCAACTTTGGACCTTAAATACTATATAGTTATGTAAGCTTCTGTTCTGAGGTGCATCTTGTGTTTCAAATGCATTAAAATAAATAAGAAAACATTAAATTTACATTTTTAATAGTGTTGTGATTTAAGCCCAGCAGGTAATTCAGCATCACGCAGCCACTGTGTGCTCACTCCCCCCACTTCTTTCCCCACTCCCTGCGGGATGAGGTGGAGAATCAAAAGACTATAAATCCCATGGGTTGAGATCAGAACAGTCCAGTAACTGAAGTATAATATAAAACTGCTACTAATAATGATAATGATAAGGGAAATAACAAGGGGAGAGAATGTAAAACTAAAACACTGGTGCATTACCAGCTCTGTTCTCAGACTAAAGCTGAAATACAGCACTGCACCAGCTACTAGGAAGGAAAAAAATAACTGAATCTTGGACAAAAAGACTTGTGATTTTTCAGCTTCTGATTTCTGAACTACTGTAGCCATGGTTGTTATTCCTACATGAAAAAGAATAAATTTGTGAGTTTTGTCATTAAAATGCCTTACTCCAGCTGAGGCTCTTAGCTTAGAAATTGACAGTTCAAGACAAAGATTGCTACAGCAGCTAAACTGACAGCTTTATTGGAATAGATGGAGTTGGATAGATAGCAGTAATGTTACTGTAATGACGTCATTTGGTCTGCTGCATGAAACAGGGCATAGGAGTGTCCTGAATTAGTTCCTCTTTGAACACGTCCATACTCTTTGGGGGTTGGTGTGTGTGTGAAATCCAATTGGGAAGGTGGACTACAACCTACAGAGAATAAAACGTGATTATTCTCTGACATTTTTGTGGTGTGAAGAATCTGAGCATAACCACTTTTGGGCTTGTTGTGTTGTTTTACCTCAACCATCCAATCAGCGTGTTGCAGTATTAGGGTTACAGGGCCTACCAATAAGCATTGCTTGGGAGCTCTGTTTTAATCTTGGTAGACATTTTATGTGACCACTTACACAGGAATTGGAAGTCCAGGAGGTTTTTAGAAGACATGAGGAGTCTCAAACTAAACCCAGTTTCTTTAACTTCAGTTGCAGAGCCTCCCCACCATGAAATTTAAAAGAAAATCATCATGGAATACACAAGCGTTTGTTGTCCTTGCTCTTCCAGAAGAGAGATAATTTATGTAGGAGAGCTCACAGAAGCAGCAGCTAAGCTTACATGAAACTCTTAACTTTGGAACAGGAGTTAATGGTGTACTTAAGGGCAACTTGCATATGATTTTGTTTTGAAATTGAGCTTGTCCCTTTTTAGATGGGTGGGCTTTTGAGAAAAGGAAAGCACATGGTAAATGGTGTTACAAATTGTGCTGTTTTGGAAACAGTCTGATCCAAGGTTGCCAATATGGTCTCTTGGCTAGCTCAGCTATTGCCAACTCTCACACTTGAATGGAAGCCCAGGACTTGCAATGCTGTAACAAAATACCCATGATGTTCTGATGTAAAATGGATATTAATGAAACCTCCCCCCCCTCAGTTTTTCAGCTCTTTCCACTCTTGTGTCTTCATTATTTTTCCAACTGTTACAGTTCTTACAGGCTGAACATGTTTTGTAGTTGTGATGCCAAGGGCAAATCTCCCTGTGTTTGTTTGGCACATTTTAGACCATTTTCACAATGTTAAATAAACCTAATAGGGCATAATTTTCTCTTCATTTTGAAATTACTTTAAGGCATCTGAGTGGTAGAATTATTTGGTCTTACCTTCCCTTGTGGGTGTTGCATCCGTAGTCATTTTGAGCCTTTTCCCTCTCTTTCTCACTCACTTCTTGCAAACTGCAGTAGAGCTTAAAAATAATGTGGAATATTCAGAACTAGTATTATTTATAGTGTTTGATTATTTTAAATTATATTTAAATTCACATAGAGAAACATATTAGTGAGACCAAATTGAAAGAAGAAATTACTGCTAGCATGTGGATTTCTAATGAAAAGCTATCTAAAGTTATGAGAAATAACATGGAAACTCAAGAATTTGTAACAACTTTATTAGTAATATCTGAGTCACCCTGGCATAGTATGGGGCATGAGAGTAGTTTTACAAATGGAAAAGGATAGTTTCAGGACTTTCTGATCAACCAAAGTTCCCAATAGAACAGTAATGAATCCTTGTAGAAGGGGTTTCTTTATGATACACTGGATTTTCATTCTTTGACTTGTCTGGATTTAGATTTCCAATTGACAGTAATTTTGTTCAAGTATTATCCAATATATTTACAGTAATGTGAAGAATTAGTTGGATCTTGGCCTGTCAGAAGAAAATAAATGTCACTAGCTGCAGTGTCTGAAACAAGTGAACCAAGTCTTCCTCAGCTAGGATGAAATGAGGTTAGATTATCGCTGCTTGTTTATTTCTTTACATCTATGTGACATAAAAATTGCATATTAAACAAGATGATAGATGCCATGCAGTGACTTGTTACCATTACATAGTATATCGTTATGGTTGATGTGTTAAGTAGCAATAATAATGGGTATTTTTTTCACCTATCAATGTATTTAAAGCCATTTCTCCCACTGATCTTCAATCTTGTACCAGTCACAGTTTATCTGGGTAACATAATTTGGTCTTTGCAAAGTGTGGGTAGAGAAATTAACAGACAAATCAGCTTGTCTTTGGCTTCCACAGAAAGGTGCTTACTCTGCCTCATGCACAGTGCTGGATATGTGCATGGAAGATACAGTTTGCTTTTGCCAGATAATGCCAAACTTCCAAGCTAAAGTAATCTACAATGCTTATTTATATTTGATACATTTTCCAGTGTTGTTTTTCAAAACACATTTAGGAATATTGTTGATTTGTGCAATCTGAGAATAATTTGACCCAAAGGTAAACTGATGTAGAGCATTTTTGTAAACCTGGCAAGTGTTGGGCAAATTCTGATCCCTGTATTTCAGCTTGGTTATGAAACCACCAGTTTTATTCCAGCCAAGGAACTACAATAGGAATGACTGATCCTTCAATTTAAACTGTCATTTATTGTCTATGGTTGCAGTGTTTGGAAGTATTATGTTTATTACATTTCTGTGAAGTCTCTTTGAAAGTCCATTAAAAATGAACTAATTGCTTAACCTGTTTGTGAACCTTGTACTTTGGATTCTGCTTGATGATTTCTGTATTTATGGATATCATCAAGGATTTATGATGATTATTGAAATTCTTATATACGTCCATGAAAATAACTGCATAATTTTGCCAGTAGAGGAACTGAAGACTATTAATGTGCTGTCAGCTGCAGTATGTAAAGCTGGTGTACAGTGGATAATTCTCTTGACATTTTTTTATCATGGAACTCCGGGTGTTTTAAAGTGGCATCAGGTCAACAACACCAACATTTACTCATCTACAGCTCAAAAAATGTATTTGTGTAAATTGTATTAGATATAATGACAAAGGCAAAATGTCTGTGGATCAGATATAGAGACATCTTTATTAGAAGGTAAATTCTTAATTAACTTCACAGATGCAACAGAAGCAGTGGGAGGTCATATCCTAGCACCACAGTTCTCAATGCAGCTCTCTCTGGTTTACAGAGGGATAGGTAGGACCACAGGGGCTGTACCTGCAGGATCAAGTCACAGGAATATTAGATATTAGTTCTTATTTCTTCTCAGTATTTAGGGGCCTAAGGGAGCCATGTCAGTATAATGAGAACAAAGACTCTAGATAATTTAGAGGTGCTTGAATATCTCCATTCCAGAAGAATTAGTTGTTTTTATTAAAGTGGATACAACATGCAATTTAGTTGATAATAGCAGCACCGAGCCCTGAAATTAAGCAGCACAGCTAAGGGAGGGCTATGAGGCAAAACATTTTTCATATCTGTAAGCACAGACTTCAAAAAAAATGCCCATCTTGCCTTGAAATCTCCTGAAGATTGCCATCTAAAGGGAATTTCATATAACTGGATATTTTCAAAACTTGTGTGGGAGAATCACAGTAATGGAAAAACCAGTAACTTTAAGAGTCTTGTCATTATAATCATGCTGCAAGTATCACCATTTTTCCCCAGGAAGGCAGCAGTAATCACGATGCACACTAGAAATACACTGAAATGCTTCTCAGTATGTATCACCTGCAACTCTAGGTCTAATGACTGATTTTCACCATGTTTTTACTATCTTCTTGTAATAGCATTTCTGTTTTGCAGAACACTGAATATAACTCGGGAAGTAATTGTCCTCTGATCATGCTGACAGCTGTTCACATGACTGCTAAAAGGATTTCAACAGGAGATGCTTATGCACTAGGATGTCTCACACAGTAAATTGTGACTGCAAAGCATGTACACATGAAAATCTTTGTGCACATGAACTCCTTCACTTGAAGAGTGACTGTCATTCAACAGTTAGAGCTAAGATCACGACTGAAACTTTTTAATCCTTTAACATTGGTAGTTATTTCTCCAGTGTTGGTAGTTACGACTTCAGGGGGTTTGAAGAGGAGCAGAGAGTAAATCTAAGCTTTCAAAACTTAGTTCCGTGCCTTCCTTATGCTTTGAAATACAAAAATCAGCAAGAATATTTACTGGTGTGTTTTGACTTTGGAATATTCCTCTGATCACTAAATGTGGCCTTGTGTCCATACTGCATGATTGCAGTACATTTATCCACGTAGGATCACAGAATAGTTAGGGTTGGAAAAGACCTTAAGATCATCTAGTTCCAACCTCCCTGCCATGGACAGGGACACCTCACACTAAACCATGTCACCCAAGGCTCTGTCCAATGTGGCCTTAAACACCACCAGGGATGGAGCATTCACAGCTTCCCTGGGCAACCCATTCCAGTGCCTCACCACCCTCACAGTAAAGAATTTCTTCCTTATATCCAATCTAAACCTCTGCTGTTTAAGTTTTAACCTGTTACGCCTTGTCCTGTCACTACAGTCCCTAATGAATAGTCCTTCCTCAGCATCCTTATAAGCCACACATGTAGTGTGACATGTTGGAGAAACGGGAGGAATCTGCTGCCTCCTGCCCACTTCTTCAGTGAAGGCATTCTGAAGCCTTATACAGTATTTCATTTTAATCTGTGAGTTCCTTCACTGTGGCTGGGAGCTTTTTCTTGGATCTGTGGGAGGAAACAGATGTTTTGTGACAAGCACATTTCTGAGAGAGGCCACAGACTCTACTATTTGTGTATAGCGAGTCTAGACATAACCTGAATTGGGACCTAAATCCCATACGGTAGCCTGAGGCCAGTTGTTTTTAAAAGGATGTATATGTCAGAAACATGGGACAATAGGGAGCTGGGATGAAATGATCTGTTGTGTTTGCCTCTGTTATTCAGTGGTGGGTTGACTTGCAGTGTATTTGTGCCAACACTTGAGATGACTGTCACAGGAGTACAGCTGTTCTGATTTGAGGGATGCTCATCTGGAGCAGAACAGATGCTTTCCATTGGAGCAGAGCCTGAGCTGTGAGGCCCAGCTGGATGCTAGCTGGCTCCTTGCTGATCAAATGTATTCTCAAGGTGGGAGGTGTAGCACAGAGACACACAGATGTCTTTGAGTGAGCTCAACCCAGCTCCAGCTTGGAAGCAGATGGAGTTCAGTGCTGGCACTTGCAGACCTGCCAGAGAGTGTTCAACAGTGACAACTCTGAAGCTCAAAGAGGAATGGGAACAAAGTGGTGGTCTTGTACCCTTGAAGGGAAAGGTGATGATTATTTTTTGTATACTTTGCTTTTGAGCTTAGACAGTGATGTGTTAACGCACAGAATAGGCTTGAAGTAGCCCTATGGCTGCAGTCAGTGTGCTGAGAACTACAAAGCAGTGATGCCCATGTGACTGCAGCACTGGCTTTGTACATTACTCGTGCACATCTCTCCTACCTCCTGAACCCCTGAAGCTACCCAGGCAATCTCCTATGTAGATCAGAAGCAAAAGATTATTAAGGAGGCAATAATTATACAGCAACTGAGGGAAAGATTTTTCTGATTGTATTGGTTGTGGATCAAGATAGAAGATAGTTTTTCATAACTAAAATATTTTCTTATAAAAGTGTTCCTTTTGAGCAATGTTCTTTTTAGGCAGTGTTATTTTTAACAGAATGTGAAGTCTGAGAGAGCTAAGTTGGCTTCTGTGTAAGAGGTTGTGTAGGAGACCTTTTCTTTTCATGGATTTAGCTGGTGATATTTAATGGCATTAGATGCTGTTGAGACACAATTGTCATTGGGTTTGCTTACATTTTTGGAGACTAGAGAAGGTACAGATAAGGTACTAGATGAGCACTGAGGCTCTGTAACATCTCACTGTTATGTATTTGCCTTGCCGCTTATTTTGAGTACTGCTGAAGTTTCTTTCAAGACTTTCAATAAATTCCTGGGATATGTTACAAAAAACTTTGATAAGAATGCAACAGTAATTCCCAGATAATGTCCAATGAGAGAGAAACATAGAATTTCTTAAAATAGTGCACAGAGAATAGAATGAAATATTGTAAAAAAGCATTGGAATACTCACAAGAACTTTATGCCGCAGGCACATCCAAACTGACTTCTTTCTTTCTTTCTATGGCTTTTTTTTTTTGTAAAAAATTGAATACAATATGTAAATGTGGTGCTACATTTTGTGTTTAAAAGAGCCTGTGTAGTTTCCCCACTAGCAGGATTCCAGCAGATCCTCAGCTGCCAGGAAACAGAAACATAACTCATACATGAGATATGGTGTAGGTACTGAGACCTAGCTCCATATAACATTCAGTTTTCCACGAGTTAGGTGGAGCATCCTCATTACCTCCTGTATTTATAAACTTCTTTACCTCTTTGTTCTCAAACTTTCTCAATTCCAGAGGATTTTAGGGGTATGACCTGTTGAGACCCTTTCCTCAGTTTCAGAAAAAGCTGCTGCATGTATCTAGTAATTGTCACACTTTGGATCAAGAAATTTTTGGGTATTTAAAGAAAAGGCTGTCTTACTCATTGCTTACATGTAAACCATAGCATACTGCAAGTAAAAATCTTCTTTACTACTTCTCTCCTGTGAAAAATACTGTGTGTGCATCTGGTAAGCTATCAAGGAAAATTAGTCAGATTAGGAATTCTGTCTGCTTTGGTTGAGTCTGGGCAGAGAAAATATTGTCTTGAATGGCAGATGGCGTATAAGATCTGATTTCCTTTTTTGTTTAAGAAAAAAATAAATCCCATTAGACCACCAGTTCCAGGCCAATCTCATAAAAAGGTCTAAGGACTTTCATTACATATTTATCTTCAAATCTATTTGAAAAAAACAATTTGTCGGGAATGTCAGTTTCTGTTCAAGACAGCTTCTTTACAGTGGTTATAATTCTGTACTCCCCTGCATGCCAAATCAATCAGAAGAGCTTGAAAAAACAATCAAGCACATATTTTTTAAAGATTATTCTTTGTTTGAATCAGCTTCCAAGATTCTTTTAATAGCAAATCCCACACTAGCATTTTTCTAAACTTTTGTTCGTGCAGCCCAATTATGTTAGATTTAAATAGGCTGCATACAATAGGTTTTTATTTTTGTAAAGTACTATCAGACCAGTCAGAGCCAGACAATATAATGAGCATTTCTTATTCCCTGGACAGTCCCAGTAAGGCTGTTACTAACTTTGATAACATCGTGGAGAATGACTCAGATACACTGGTAGCTAATTTTCCATTGTAATTAGTTGCATAATTTCTAACACAAAATAAGGCAGATGATTAATGTCTCATATTTTATTTAAAATATTTATATCTTATTAACTCTTTTGGGTGCTTTTATAGAAGCAATAAAATGAAACTGAAGTATAAAACTCTAGTTGCTGGATATCAATTATAAATAGATGTATCTTTTGCTAAGATGCTAAAGTTAGCTTTAAGAGGAAGCTTTTAGAATGGGGCAAGACAGGAAATTTAGTCTAATGCTCTGGCTGAGAACAGTGTGAAATCAAGACAGAAGCCAGCATCCCTTAACAAAGGGACTTTGGCTAAGAGTACAGAGGGGTTGCTTCCTTGAGGCAGATGTAGGCATTGTACTGCTCATCATTGAAAGCTCCACTCTTTCAGACACTCATCTGTCTTATAGCAGTAGCGGTTTGGCATCTGACAGAGCTCATCCATATGGTGAGATTTAAGCACATAAGAATGGCATTCATAGAAGATAACTCATGATTCTTGTCCTCAGCTAGCTTCTGGAAGATGTGAATAATGGGTTGTGGGGAAAAAAAAATCTACCTTTCCTTAGGATTTAGATTTCCAGATCTGCACTATTTGGATCTTTATCCACAGTCAGTTTCCTGGAAAAGCCTAATCCCTCTGTTTCAGAAGTTTAGCTTCATGTTCAGGGATTCAGTAAAGCTGGTTTTCAATGCTCTCCTCTTGACACAGAGTGCTGAAAAGAAAGCTCTGTGGTTATGTCTGTACTGTCCCCTGAGGTTCACTGTAAAGTTACCTAGACAAGGATTTAAGTGAGCCAGGTTATGTGTTGAATGCAGTCTACCTGTGAGTGGGTAAGTAAATTAAACCCTGTCTGTTGCAATTTTGCTCAAGATGGCAAACAAAGAGGTTAGATAATGATGGCAGGGCCTTTAGGGATTTGTAAATATAATAACTGGCCAAGTGGAAAACAAGTGACTTGGATTCCAAGAACAATGGCCATTCCTGAAAATACAACCTTGCACTTTTGTGATAGGAAGCAAGGATTGAAAAAGCAGCCTGAAACTATAGGACAAAAGGTTGTCCCTCAGAAAACACCAGAGGGAGAGGAAGTTAGAACTGTTCTCTCAGACTCTAAAAACAGGCATTTTTACCTGCAGCTACAACTGGAGTTGTTGCTTCTTCCAGAAATATTGCTGAAAACCCTTAGAGAAATGTGGAAACCGGCTAGAAGATGAGAAAACTCACACACTGCTTCTCTTGTTTCTTTCTTTGTCACTGATGCCTTTATGCTTAGTGAACATAGCTGTCTACAATGAAATTACTCATGCATCTGTAGATAGCTTTGTAGGTGACTGATTTTTCTGATTAAACTGCTTTGAACAATAATGACCACAGAGTGTGATATTTCCCCATGTTTCTGTTGTTCACAAAGAGAAAAAATTTGTTTGCTGCATTCCATTCTTTCCTTTCTAACAGAAAAATAGGCTAAGCTTGCCACATCAAGTAATGACAGCAAAGCCTGTTCTTTAGGTTAGACAGTGACATTCTTATGGTCAAGGAGAATAACCTCTGTCTCGACTTTATGGTTATAATATTTCCTTTTTCTCAGATGGTCCTTATTAAAAAGTATGTATGTACCTCTTCGCCTTCTTTTTTGGTAGAATGTAAGATTTTCATATAGATCAGAGCCATCTCTTCTGGGTCTCTAAAGAGGCATACTTTCCAAAGGCATGTATTTTAGTAGAACTCAAAGTTCTGGAAGGATTTTTGTTGATCTGAGGGACAAATCAGGCAGAGATGGCAAAGGGTTCCTTCATGTGTTATTGTAACTGATTTATGAGCCCCAGGTTTTTATAGCATGTTAAAAATTCATGTGGACATTAGATTTAAAATTTAAGTGTCTGAACTAGCTGAAGTGCTTCTTCAGGCTTGTAATCAGGCAGATATATAGCACTATACACAGCAAGGGAGACTTGGGACTTGTGTCCACATTACACAGGCAATTGTCACTGACAAGAGAGTCTACTTTTGATTTTTGGGTAAACACCTTGGTCTCTCCCTTTAATTATTCAAAGACAGAATATGTCAGTAATATATATTCAGTGTCAAACAGCCTGATTTTGCTTAACTTACATTACGTTTCTTTAGGCAGGTTTGGATTGGTGCCCAGTAACAACTTGTTCTACAAGAAAGCACTACTGAATGTGAGTGGTGATAGTGAAATCTGACTCTGCATTTGCTCTTTGCTATATTTCTGGTTTGGGAAGAAGAATAAAATACTAGTCTTGCCCTTAATAATCTCTTGGTCAGATCACATAGCTTTGTTAGGGCTATATTCCTCTTAATTAACCATAGTCATCTAAACATTAATTATGTGCTCTGATTTAGTTTGTTGAATTAGCCTTTTAGCAGACAGTATGAAGCACTCCTGGAAAGCAAGTCATCCCACCTTTGTTAGAGTGGGACAAACTGCTTTCTGGACCTGTCTGGATCTCTGCTGTACATGTGGGAGTCTGGACTACTAGGCAGGTAAGTACACTGGGTTAGGTAGGTGGCTTTAGGTACTAAGTTAACAGAGATGAATCCATCAGAGAAGGTCCTACTTTTGTTTAGTAACAAAATATTGGCAAATAAACTGCTAAGGAAAGAGTCTACTAGTATTCTCTTAAATTCTTAACAAATTAAGATTATTGACAATGGCAGTAAACAGAATTCTGCGTTTATCATTTTAAACTTTTACCAAGATGACAAATCAAATATCTTTTGGTGTGTGCTCATGGGATTTAATTTGCTAAAATCGCTTCTCTGAAATTCCTGGAATGAGAAGGCTAATAAACTGAAATGCTTCAGTGTTGCCAGAAGGAACAGTTCTTTCAATATTAGCCTTGATAATTTGTGTGGGCTGAAGGAAAACTCAAAGAGTTATAATGGCTCTGTTGTATTTAAATTTTAAATTCTAGGGAGAGAGTCTTCTAATGTAGAGGTGTGATAGTTTTGAAAGAACACAGATAAAGGAAAAGAAAAATATTTACAAATAAACCCTTCTCACACAAGAGAGAGAAAGCAGTAACTGATATGTGTGATGTAAATGTTTATATTTCACAAGTTCTTCGACAGCCTTTGTACAAAATACCAAATATTCAATGATATTTAAACAAATTGTGTACCTGACTCCAGGTGGTAGAGTTGCTCCTTGTTGCAGAAGGGAGCATAATCATCACAAGTATATGTGTAAGTAGAAAGGTATGCACCCAGTTCTGTAGTACAATTTTATATCATGGCCGCATGCTGATTTGAGGCACCTCCTGCTAAGAAAGGGCTGCTTGTCTAAGAAGAAGCTGAAGGTAGATGAAGGTATCAGATACTACACCTTAGTTCCGAGGGAAGGTGATCTGGTTGTCACAGGAATGATAGTTCTCCCCTTGGCTGATGACCTTGTGCTATTTTGATGTTGCCTTTCTCTCCCTGAAGCCTTTTTTTCTCTGACAGGAAGCTTAGCTAGGTAAGAATACTTGCACTTACATTTACTTTGTGGAAGCAAAGGTAATCAGTGAAGCAGCACAACAGTGGCATATTACCGACTAAATGGGGCCAGATGGATAAAACTTCCCAACAGCAAAAATCAAAATTTGCTAGCTGTGGCTTTCCTTATGAAGATGTTATTAATACTGCGGTATCGATCAGAAGAGCCTCTCTATGGGTGAAAATCTTATCCTTGTCTTTCCTTATCTTTCGTTGTCCTAGTGACAGCCTTGGACTGAGAATATAGTCTGCTCTTGACTGATCAGGGATGTCCTATCAGGATAATGGTCACTAAGAGTGCAGAGGGTTGTATGAAGATGCCTGCCACTGTCCAACAAGTAGTTTGTGGTTTTGACCTATTACTTTTCTCCAAGTGAAGCAAATTCTGTCAAAATTTGCCCTCTCTCCTACTCAGAGTAGATGAACAGATAACCATTGCTCTGCAGAGCCCTGAAAATCCTCACAGAAATTGAAACAAACTTCTGGGGCATGAAGGCGTAACGCAGAAACCTGTTTCACTTTCCCTGTATATCACCTCAGAAATACATGCTGCCTTCACTGGGACCAGCCAGTCAGTCCTTTTGAGCTAGGCCTCTACATAGCAGAAAGTACAGTTTGTATGCACCTTAGGGTGATCCTTTTACCTTCACAATTGCATGTCGTGAATGCACACCAGCAAGAGTTCTGGAGGGGTTTGTTCACATGCTCTTCCTCCACAAAAGAACCACTTTCTCACAAGGCTCCTGAACTCCTGTTTGAACTATAGCTGAATAGGTCTTAGGTAGATCTTATATTGACTAAAGGTATCTTAGATATTCACTCAGATGAAGATACTAGGGGTCAATTCAGTGGTCTAAGTATAGATGTCAGTGCCATTTGTGATGAGCTAGGGGATCCTGACGGGCCTCCACAAACTGCTGGGGAAAGGCACAAGTCTTCTACAGTTGATGCACTCTATTTTCCAGTCTTGTGGGGATGTTTCAGGTGCACAGACCCCTCCCTCCCTGTAGCCATCTAAACTGAGATATCTTCATCCATGAAGAAATACTTGTAACTCAGTTTATATAACTAAACAGATCTTCAAACAGATGGCTCAGCAGCACCCATTTGTCTGACTTAGGGGAATCGTTTGTGTTGTCCAAGTATAAGTGCAGGGATGTGCTTATCAAGCTCTAAAAATCTGTGCTGTGGACACAGAACTAGTGCACAGCTATGTGACAAGCGTAATAGGTAGTGGTTGAACTGATAGAAACAAAACAACTTACTGTGTAAGCATATCCAGGGAATGTGAAAGCTGCATTGCAGCGTGAAGATCATGAGATAGCTGTAAGGACTGTGAATGATATGCTATCATGATGTTATACAAGCAGGAACACATTTTCTATCTGTCGAAAATAGGAAAGTAGAGTGGGAACGTTCTCTTAGGCATATAGCAATAGCTTTAATCCACCTCCATTTGTTCCTCCTGGTTTTCAACTAACTCAGCTTTTCAGCAGTGAGCAGCTTTCAGAGCCTGTCACTTCTTGTTCAGACTGTTAGCAATTGTCTCAGTGGCCTCCATTGCATCTGGAAAGAAAAATCTCATTTATGGCATGTCTCATACAGCTTTTGGTTGTGAGGGGTTGGTACGCCTGAGCTGCGGCTGTATCAAAGCCACTGCCCATGGTAGCAGGGCATAGGATTCTTTTCAGGTGAACAGGACCTAGGTCTACATCTGTATTGGCAAGGATTAAAAAAATGGGGGCTTGGGCTCAACCCACTGTGCATAGCATATCTCAGTCCTCTAACTTCTGTCCCTCCCTGGTAAAGGTCAGATATTTCCCTTCAGATCTTTGTTGCAATTCCTGTCAAAACATGGAGATGTTAACCTAAAATGTACTGGTGCTCAAGAAGAGCATTTTACACATCTTTTTGGTTTAAAGATTTTGGTTTAAAGATTAAAAAACATCTTGCACATCTTTTTGGTTTGAAGATTAAAAAACACTAGTGTTTTTTCTGCAGTCCTGTCAGGGATCACTCTTTCAAGATCTAACAGCTCCAACTGAGATCAACAGAGAAACATGTTAACTTCTTCCCACTGGTAGTGTTGGGTGCTTCCAAAGCAGAAATCTCAAAGTCTCTGGGAAGTGAGCTGTATGGGTAAGCCTAAAATGACCAACTATTTCAAAGCTGATTAAAGTTTTGTTGTGCCTTTTTTGTGACCTTAACAGCATTAGGATCTCACTACAGAGATACAAGTGAACCTACAGCTCTATGAAAGTAAAGAAGGTCAATTTTCAAGATGAAAAGTGAAATTATGATGATGATTTGTTCTAAAAAGGAAGTAAAGTGTTGTCACCAAGTAAATGGAAACCTGTGGCGAAGACCCAGCTGGAAATTAGAGACAGCTCCCTTCAAAATCCAGTTAGTTCCAGATCTCCCTTTCTCAGTACTAAAACCACCACCCAAGAAACCTGTAGCCAGCAGGATAGCAACTCAGTACTTACTGTCCCTGTGACTACAGTGAGCCTCCCTGTTCAGCATGGGTCTTCTTAGGAGAGAAGGCTATGAGGCAGCTATTGCCTGCAATGAAGAAGAGAAATTTTTGAGTGAGGCTTTTCTACCTAAAACTCAAAGTCTCAAACTGCAAGGCTCTGGAATAACAGTTCAGCAGTTTCTCAGGGTTTTCCCCCAAATTTTTCTCCTTCCTGGAGGAAGTTTCAGATCCAAAAAGAGATTAAGTTTCCTTAGACCTAATAATTGACTTAATTTTTATCCAGCCCGTAGCCTAAGGGTGCTTTCATATGCATGAACACCTGCAATTCTGTGGGCTGTTGGGGAGGAAATACAGCACAGGAGGGATGGGGATTTAGGAGAGTAGATTTTGGGTATAACATGATATACAGTCTCTTCTTCTACCCCCTGAAGTAAAATTTTGTAGGCTTTCTGATCTCTTAATCAGACAGCTATCACATCATTGGCTGGAGACCCTCTCTTGTGAGCAGCATATTATTTGAAGTTAGAGATGGCCATTGAGAAAGATCCTTTAGGTGGGCTCTTTAGACCATCACGTCATTGTTCTTCAACACTCACTTCTGTTTCCTTTTGCATTGCTGCATCTGAGTTTCCTCTTGCTCGTAGGAGGATGCAGAAGTAGTCAAGGAAGAGGCTTTTGGTGAGATAGGTATTTTCCCATCCCATCCTCCCTGCTGGAGCACCTATAACAATAACATTTTTCCTGGATCTTTATAAGCTCCTACTTAATTTTAGATTGTTACGGTGGAGACACATTTTTGACTAAGTCTCTTGTTCCAGGCTGAGAGGACTCTGCAACTCTTCAACACATGCTGTTTGCTTAGATTTATTTTAATTAAAGCTTAATTTTATCTTTAATTTTTAAGATTCTCTTCATTATTTTGCTGTTTGTTTTTTTTTCCAAATATCTTCTCATAAAACTGAATTAAATGTGCAAAGAAAGAAGAGAAAATTACTTTGATATATGCAATGAAGCCTAAGACATTTCACTTTGTTACTTTAACTTAAATATAGGCTCCTGGAATATACCTAAATCTGTGAACCGTCTCTAACAACCTCTTCCAAAAAAACTCCCTTCCATCAATCCTTATTTAAATACAAAGGAGCAGAAGAAATACTTTCAGCATTTCACTGGATTGACTGTGCAGGAGGAATACCATGGGAATAAGGTTAGAAATATTAAGAACTCAAATTCAGACTCCTTGATGTTAGCAGCTTTTCTTGCCAAGACAGACCTTTTTTGTCTATTTGATATAGATGTTTGTGCTGTACACGTATGCAGCTAACACAAAACTCTTTTCCTACCTCTGATGCAGCTTGGACAGGAGGGTCTAACTAGAGTGCATTTCATATGTTTTCTGCTCCTTGGTGATCACAAAACCTAACCTCCCTGCCATGCACATCCCTCCCCACTATAAAATAGGTTGATGGATGAGAAAACAGAGCCCAGTGCATTGGATTGAGATGAGGGCTTTGATTTATTTTGTCCTGGCTGTCATAGGATGTGAATGTGTACAGGAAGAATAAGAGCCCCAGGGAATAAGGAGAAAAAGTGGAAGACTCTCCAACCTCAGGAAAATGGTTTCTATTAGGATCTCAGGGCATTGAAAGTTTGACATACTAACAGAACATCTGGTAGATAGTTCAGCAGAGAAAGGCAGTATTTAAGGCCCAGCATGATCTATTGCATGGAGGGACTGATGTTCCCTCATCACTCACTTACTGTATTTCTTTCTGTTCTGTACACCAGATGCTGGTTTTAAGCAACATTCAAAGACATTTGTTGATGGTTCTATCTTCAGTGTTTCAGTCTGCTCAGTACTAAAATCATATGAACACAGAGCCACATACACCTATTTCCAAACTGTGTGTGTCATAGTCTGCACAGCACGTGAAAACTGATAGCACCATTGAATCTTTCAAGCTCAGTAACTCAGATGTCAGAAGACCCAGCTGTATTTTTTATTTCAAATTCTAACTAGATTTGTAATGCACCTGGTAAATATCTGCCCTTTCAGAAACACAATTTCACTTCTGACAAAATAAGCATCAATACTAATTCAGGTCAAGGAGTTTACTGTTGGTATGAGCAACAGCCTAAGTAACCCATAATTTGAATGTAAAATGAATAATGAGTAGCTGCCATTGTATGATTTAAGACTCAAAACAAAACAGAAGGCAGTAAGGAAATCCAAGAAAAAGGTTCCTGAAAAGACAAAAGAAAAGAACGTTACAGCTGAGTTGCTTTTCTTGCTCTAGCTGTGACACTGAGGTGGGGGAGCAACCGTGGAGGTGAGTGGAGCCTCAGATAAATGATTTAGAAAACCTGTAAAACCTGATGAGAACAAAGAAGCCCTAAATCTCTTCCTGAATACTTTTGAGCTTGAAGAGCTGAGTTGGAATGAAGTATTCTACCTCCAGTTTCCCATATCTCCTGGGATAGCTGCACACTCTGTTACCAGTCTTTGTGCATACGATGTTGTACAACATGTTGTTGTGGGACAGGGATCAGTGTCTAGAAAATTAAGTTGATCTCTGGCTTTTTCATGGACTTTGTGTGTGTTTTGGGACAAATTTGATTTCTTGTGACACGATGATTGCTAGTAACTTGTTAGAGGAAGCAAAATTCATGCTTTCCAAAGAGAATTAGGAGCATTAGAGGCCTGCATCTTCCTTGACTCAGGAAAGGACAAGGATCTGTGTTTATTATGCAAATGCAGTATTTATTTTCTGTTTGCCCTTTTTTACATTTACTAGTTTCTAAAGCTGAATTTCAGTTCATACTGGAGATACTCAATGAAGTATATTTTCATTATATGTTTTAATTCAGATGAAAATGTTAATAGGAAAAATATTCTTAGCCACAGAGAAGAAATGCGTATCCTTGAACAGCTTGTCCTTGTGAAATGTCTGCAGCACTTTTGCAGAGGCAAGAAATTTAAGTACTACCTGAGTGCTTTGTCCTGCAAAGGGACTGCCATTGCATAATAATTAGTCCTTGTAAGATAAATAAATCCAACTCTCCTTCCCTGAATGCCAAATATGGTCTTATGGCTTCAGGAAACTGGGATGCAGCTCAGGGTACAATAATATGCCACCCTAACGTTTGCAGTGCATGGATGTCAGCAGTCCTGGATCAGTTGTATTTCTCTGTTTCTGACACAGGGACAAAATTATGTCACGTTATTTCTGTGTGGCATTGTTACCTTATTAACAAATGCTCTGTCCCTTCACTACCACAAAAAAAAAAACCCGAACAACTACTTCTGCTTCTGAAAACTGATGTTACAAAACAGGAGAAAAGAGTTGATACCAAAATGGAACTTGTCAAAGCACCTGCATTAAAAAAAAGACTTTCCCAAATCTGATCAATATAGATAACAGCCTCTCTGTGTTCATCTTTATTCCAAAATTTTGACTTAAATAACTTTAAGTGACTTACGTCAAAGCTAAAATATATATGAAATGCAACTTACAAGTGTGCAATTTTTCCTTATCCTTACGGTCACTTGACAACATTTTCAGCTGATGCTATTGGATGCATTTAGTCCAGCTATGGATTTGGGGTCTAGAGTTGTACCTCTTGGAGAAGCATCAGTGGGTCTACTTGGGTAAGGTAGGACATAGATTAAGTAAGGATGGCAAAGCCGGCAGCTTAAAGAGCTCTACATTTTTATGTGGATTTCTTGAATATACTATTACATTTCCTAATAATTGTTTTTCAGTTATATTTTCTGCAACACCATTACAGTTATATCTTACTTTAGTCTCTGATACTGAAACAAGAGAGGAATTTCACTCTCTTGTGGTCAGTTGTGCCTTCTTTACCTCTTGCAAGGTAAGAGATCACAAAGACTCTTACTAGTGAGGTGAACATAAGTTGTCCTGTAAAGCTTGGTTACAATACTTAAGTATTAAATAATAGTGCTTAGCACTTATGCAACTTAATGCCTTATAATCTTCAAAGCACTTTACAAATCTTAAGTAGCTAATCCCCACAGCAGCTCAATGTGGTAGGTTATGAAGGCCACACATTAAAATTCTCCCATGACATGAACTTGCCTGCATACTAAGCCTATGCGAAAAACTGTCTGCAGTGTTATGTCCCCCAAGTCATAAGTGTTTTAATTTTTCTGTAACTTGCCTTACTTTCAGTAAATTAGTTCTGCTTTCTTCTCCCATTCAAGGCAAATCCATTATACCTGGCAGCATGGCTGAGCACACAGTATCATCACAGTTTGGTTGATTAAAACTCCCGGAAGCAAATATGAAGCAGAAAATTTGAGTTTTATTTAAGAAACCAAGTTTCTAGTGCCACTGGTTGCAAAGAAAGTGTATGGGAAAGGATCAGTCTCTAAAGACTGAAGCACTCAGGAGAGCAACTGCCATTTTTAGGCACTTGTTTTGAAGCTGCAAGTTTTGCGATACTGAGGTTGACTGGCAAACAGAATACACTTATACTGAATTTCACTGGGGAACTTAAACCTTCTGAGACCCTACTTTGTTTAGAAAATAGTATGTTTTTCTAGCTCAAATTTTCTTTGAATTTTCATGTTCCAGAAAAAAAAAGAAAAATAAAATTGAATAGGTATTGCTTTAACCTCTTTCAGGTCTAAAATTTGCCATGAAGTGAAAGTACTGCTTTTAGTCCACTATAATAATGCTAACTTACTGATAATGCCACAACCACCACTAGTTCCAGTTCTTGTTAGTTCTGCTGGAAAACTTTTTAAAACAACATTACAGGTTGAGGTAACATTACAATTCTATGTGAAGGCCAAATTCACCAACCAAAGATGTAGGTTATTAGCTCATGAGTACCTCTCAAGTGTCTCCATAAACAATAAGCCACTGAAAAATGTTTGTTCTTTGTAATACCTAGCATAGAGAGGAAACAGTGGCTCTGACTGGTGAGGCCTTCTTCCAAGAGAAGTGGAGGTTTTGCTACAAATTTTAAAACAATCAATTTTCCAGAATGTCTTTTGAGACTGTGCAGCATTATTTATAGACACCTTCCCCTCCAAGACATCAGGCAACTTAATACCTTCCTTTTGCTTTCATCGACAGTTCTGTCTCTGAAAAGCTTGTAATTTGGGAGCTGATCCTTTGTAAGAAGGAAGCTCTATGATATCATGAAGACTGACCTCAATTCCTTGTTTCTCTTCTGTTTCAACCTGGAAACTTTTGTTTCCTTGGTTTTCACTCTCTTTCTTCCTGTCTTTGTTTTCCTTCTCTTCATTTTTTCTCACCTTTGACAAAAAATCACAAATAACCTTTGAAGGAGTAATTAGCAGTCTCTGCACCCCTGTGGTAAAAGTCTTTGCCTGATTCCCTACTAAGGTCGTTATCTAAGGGTAAGAGTCTCAGACAGACCAGGGAAAGAGAACTTTCCACATGAGAGATGATAAAGAATGAACAGAAAAGAGTCTAGAAAGTAGAGGAACAAATGGATAGGAACATGGGAGGAGATGTAATTAGCCAGTCTCATATGCTTGCCACTACATAATTTCAGATGTTGCAAATGGAGCGTGGTGTTCTGCAGACAAGCTCATCATTAAGTGTAGGGTTGAAATGCACATGCACAAGATGTCTGAATTGAGGTTTCATGAGTAGCCTTCTGCATTTCTCAATCTTTGATCACTCAATTCAGTGACTTAAATCCTTTTTAATGTAGCAAAAAACCCAGCATTTTTATGAGATCTTTTAATTGTTTAGAGAGGAGGGTTTGTTAAGGACTGCAGTTTATTATGTAATTGTACTTCGAAGAAAAATGGATTCTGTTTTCATTCTTCCCAAATGTGTATACCATGCTGAGACCTCAATACCTGTGGGTTATTTCCTAACGTGCATTAAGCTATATAGCTAACATCTGTTTCAAATGCATCAGAAGCAGCAGGTCTGCCAGAGAATCTATAGGATCGGTAGATAATGATTTTAAAGAACATCCAGAAAATATTAGGTTGTAAAGGGAAAGGCTATGGGAATTGACCACAGGGGAGCCTACATCAGCATCTTTTTCTGAGAAGGTTAAATTTGAGGCAGTTGTTTGAAACTGAAGAGCTTTTAAAACAAGTCAATAATTATATCAGCAAGTAACATGGACAGGGTTGTATTCACACTTGAGGAATTTTTTGTACTTAGGTACAAAGTTACTGTAGGTGCTAAACTATGAACAGTTGTGTGTAGCCTTTTGCTGGAATCAACTTGGTACCTGAATGGAGAATGAGGCAAATACAATGGCACCTTGCAAAAAAGGTATCTGAGAGAATCTGGGAATGACAGATACTGATTTGTCTGCACCAGTCAGTTTGGCTGACACTACATTACAGAATTAAATCTGCAGACACATGTGGAAGTATGTATGCCTGTCTTGTACATCAGTCAAAGCTCTTTGCAGGAGTGAAGAAGGTTAATTATTATTTAGCCAACAGCCTTGATTGTTAAATACCTTCATGGTGAAGACCAAGAGCTTCATTATTACTCCACGACTTTGATAGATTTAATAGAAAATTAGACTCATGTTCTCAGTGCTGTTTTTCTCAGCTTGTTCATATAAATTTTCCATGTCACTGCTGTTGGGTTTTTATATATATATATTAGTTCAGTTCAGGTGGGATTGTCAAAATAAAAGGGATGCACGTTTCTGAGTCGTTTGGCAGTTTTGAAAATACCATCAATACACAATCATGTTCCCCCTATTTCCCCATACTGCTGTCTCCAGGTACCTTCAAAGCTGATTTTAGCAAAAGGCTATGTACAACAGTACATAGTTCAGTACTTTGTGCGATGCTGTGCCCAGTTTGCTGCTTGTCATACTGGCACATGTTGTTTCATTGCTTCCTTCTCTATCTGTAATCTTTTATACATAATTCATAAGGCCATAGGACATGCCTATCTCTAGCTTGTGTTTATAGTGCTGTTAGTATTGGGGTCCTGACACATAGCTGGGTTCTGTGTACCTGTATAATAAATGAATATGTGAAAGTATAGAATCAATCTGCCATTTTGACACTGCTTTAATAGGAATCAATGCGGGGGGAGAAGGGGGGGGGGGGGAAGAGAAGATTAATTCACTCAGCACTCTCATGATGGGAAGCCTTGCAGACAGCACCTAGTCACAAAGGTCAGCGTTGAGTTTAACAATTAAATGAGCAAGCGCTAGTCCACCTTGGCTGCTTTTATCACTGGCAGAGACAACTCGGCTCCCATCAACCTCCTTTTAGAGAACCTCGGGGACCCTGCTGCTCCCCCTTGACGGAGCATCCCAACACCATCACCGTCAGCACCACCCTCCCTTCTCATCTCCTCGCGGAAGACGCCCAAGGGATTGACAAGAGTTAAACAGGGGAAATCGATCACCCGGCCCTTTATCCCCGCCTCCTCCTCTTGCCTGCGGGGGTCGGGACCCGCAGACCAGGGGGTGGCCCTCGGCGGAGGGGTGCGGGGAGGGCGTCCGCCCTCCCCGCGCCCCTCCGCCGGGGGCCACCCCCGAAGCTCGGCTCGGTCCGGCCCGGCGCGGCCAAGCGCCGCCTCCACGGCGGGATGCAGCCGCCGCCACCGCCCCGCGGGTGCAGGTAAGGACCGGAGCAGGGGGGAACGGCTGTGCCCGGGCTACACGGGGGGATGCGAAGAGGATAACCTACCCGTTATCCCTGCGCTGGCCCCAGGGGTAACAGCAACGGGGATGGGGGAGAGAAAATAAAAGGCATAACCCCTCCCAAAGCACCCCAAAATAGCCGGGCTGGCAGCGGCAGTTTGTTGCAAATTGAGATGATCCTCTTCAAAACGCTGCCCGCCGAGCCCGGGAGGCGCTGACCCACTCCGGGACGGAAGGATTTTGAGATTTAACTAATATTTAACACCCCCGTTCCCCCCCCCCCCCCCCCCACCCCCCTTCCCTTCTCCCGTTCTAATTGAACGGAACGACGGCTCGCAGAGCTGGGAGCTAGCAGGGATGCTGGCGGTGAATTTGGCGTAGCGGTTGGGGTGGGGAGCTTTTAAGAGGCATGGGGAAGATTTGCAACAGAAATAATAAGTTTCTCCGTGGTCGCCTGATTAATTCAAGATGAAGCACGTGTTGTGCGTTGGCAAACAGTCCTAAGCAATGATCTGGAGCAATCCGAAGCCATAGTACTTAATAATATATATACATATTTTTCCTTGCCTGTAAGATTCGAAATGCCTCGGGTATTGCCTTTGTAAATCCGCACAGAGCCCTCAATGTTGCAGAGTGTTCACTGCTTAATCAGTGTTTGTAAAGGGATTTTCATTCCCACTGAGCATCTGTGAGAGCAGCCAAGCTCAGGGAGGTCATCCGTTCTTTTCCTTTTGAAAGGAAAGAAGGAGTAGAATTACTTCAGCAGCGCTGCTGGGTTGATATAGTGCATAGGATGACATTCTCTGCTGATATAGTTGTTCGGGTGAGGCATGCTTCTGGAGTTTGTGATTTTGAGCCTGCAACTCAAGAAACGGATAAGAAAAACATGCACTACTCTGTCCATGAGCAATAGCAGAGGTCCTCTGAGGACTTCTTAATGCCCCATAATGGACCCTGGGGGGATTTGTTTTCATTTTTGCAATTTGTTTTCAGTTTAGTATATCAATGTATTTATTTCAGTTAGATATGCTATTTATAGAGCGTGTCTTTGAACCACTGTATTTTTATTTACCGATTGCCTTCTTCCATTGTATGTTTGTAATGGATTGCATGCTGAGCTGTTTCAGCAGTGCTGATATTTTTTAACTTAGGGGGAAGTGCATTTCGAGTGAATTAGATATAGGCAGGTAACTGTGGCTGTGCATTTTAGTATCACCTCTAGCAAGGAGATCTTCAAAGGCATAAAGTATTTTCAGACATATATATGTAATGCTAAACTAAACTTGGTGAGAAAAAAAAACAAACAAGTAACTTAATGATTTTCTGCATTTCTGAGGTAAAACAATGATAAATCCACACCTGAAGTTATAAAGCAAATTTGAAATCAACCCTGCATCAAGGGATAAGCAAGCACTGAGATTTGCAGGTATGCTGCCATCCATTCTGGATGCATGAATCAGAATATGGGATGGTACAAACAGCATAGGGCTCTATCCTGAAAAAAGTTATGTGCAAATTCCTGCCTTCAGTTATTATTAATAGGCTACCCGAGGTCAGTAAGATGATTTACAGTGCTTTGATGTCCATGTTTTTGCAGTACCAGGATATACATGGGCAAGTTTATAGGTAATAAGAGATAATCCAGTGTGGCATATAATCATGGCTTGAGGGCTGCCCATGTCTTTAACTTGTAAAGATTAAAGAGATTGAAAAAAATACTTTGGACTTTTATATGCTTATGAAGTGATTTAGAAATAATTTAAAAATTAAAAATGAACTCTTTTTGTTTAAAACAGCAGACACCGGTTCTTCAGAAGTACTGTGTGTACCTTCCTCATGGAGACAGAAATACCAACTGAATCACTGGGGAAAAAAACACAACTCTAACTTTTGAAAAATAAGATAAATATTTGTGTCATAGCCAGGCTTTATGGAATTGACTAAAACTCAGTGTGACACACAGTCCTGCCTGATTTTTTTTTCCTCAAAAAAGTTTAATGATAACACAGTTGGACCAGAAGCACTGCATATTCTGGGTTGTGTTTTGCTGTTGGAAAATACTCCATTTTGAGGAGAACTTTACATTCAGATCTACATGTCATAATTTCAGAGAAATTAATTACTTGTGGACCAAAGTTTTTTTAAGGAAGTATTTCTGTTGATGCTCCAGGTACTGATTTTTGCAGGTATCAACTCTTGTTCCCCATCATAAAATTATGTTCTGGAAAATACTAATTTGGGGAAAAAATATGTAAGAAGGCCATTAAGGTATTAAAATATCTTCCAGATGGAGAGCTTTAGTGGTGTGTATGTGAAATTTCAGCTCCCTCATGGAGCTTTTCCTTTCCGTGTTGACTGGGAAAAATTGCTTTGTTTAAAGGCCTTTCTTTGCCTTAAAATGGAGGGCTTAGAAATATCAAGCTATATAAAGAGGTATCACTTGTACTGTAAAGCATTTAAAATGAAACAATCTTTCAGTGAAACTCTGGTGGTTTGTGGAAATGAAGGATGTTTTCTAGGGATTTTGAACCAGGGGGACACTAAGCCATCACACTACTTAGTTTACTACAGCTGCAACTTGAAGAACCTGGTTCTGTGACAGTGGCAGACACTCTGGAGGGTTACACCTCAACCCTTTAATAACAACATAATGATATTTTAATACATCTGAGTCTTAACTCTGAATCCTGATAGGATTATTGTTATATATTGAGATTTTTTTGTCAGCTGTGTAAGCATCCAATTACTATTGGATAGTACTTAAAACTCCCTTTGTCTGAGTACTAACCTCAGAGACACATAAGACATCTTTTCTTTCTCAAGAAAGCAAATACAAGTACATGACTTCATATGACTAACAGTTGCAAAAACAAATAAAAGCTAGTAAGTCAGATTTTTCACTTATGTAGGACAGTAAAGTTGTAATACTGTCTTTGCAGTCATTCTGATGGTCATCTACTGAGGCTAACTTAATACCTAATACTGTCTGCCACAAGACCTGTTCTTTGCAAACTGTATTTGACGAGTATACTGAACACTGGCTATGTTTGCATATGAATATTTTAAGATAGAATTATGTGTTCAGTAATAATAAACATGATAATCAAGAGTAGTTTATAAAAGGTATCAAGAGAATCCACTTAGTAGTTCTGTAATTGCTGTAATTTGTTGTGCAGTATTTTGTATTTAATCTTGGGATCAAAGGTAACCAATGACAACCTTAATTTGGGATCCTGTTTGATAATGTGCTGCTGATATTTCTGTTACTAAGATATTAAATTTCAGCAGAAGATGTATTTTCAAGTAATTGAATGTCTTTCTTAAGTCAGTTTGTAAATTGTTTTAATTGAGAAAGGTTTGTTTATAGCACCAAGTTCAATCAAAGTACCAACAGTGATGAGCTCTATGGGCAGGAAAAAAAAGAGATTTATACTACATAAATTAAAACTAATCCATCTGGAAATAGAACTCTAAATGCAAACCCAGAGTGTGAGGAAACAGGATTTAGAAACCTAGAATTCCAGAACTGTAGGAATGACATTAAGGAATCATATAGTCCTATGAATATGATTTGGCATGAAGAATACAGATATATGGAGAGGATACAGAGAATGACAACAATACTTGTAAAAGTACACCTAGATTGATTCATCAGGGAGGATGAAAAACACTAAATATTTAATGCTTGGTTAACTGCTGGTAAATAAGGAGAAAAGACAAGACAACTGTAAGTATTTGAGAAGTACAGTGACCAAGGAGGGAAAACAGCTACATTTAAAGCTTATAAGTGGCTTAGCATGGCCAGGGACTTTGAGGTACTGATGCAGGGCTCTTAGGAAACAAAAAACCTGCTGAAAGCAGTGAGGAAATTAGTTCAATATCTGTAATAATTTAGCTATAGAAACAACTCCTGTGTTAAAGATTAATAAATATTGTGAAGCAGTCTTTCAGCCTCTCTTTTTTGTTTTGCTACAGCAGGTCACTGAAATCTTAAGGTCCTTTCCAACCCTAACTATTCTATGATTCTAAATACTGCTTATAACTTGAAAGACTGAAGTTTTGTACTTCATAGACACACACAGTGACAAGGCTAGATGTCAAGGTATCATCTCCCTCCCCTGAAGCTACATTAACTGCATCAGCATATTTCCTGACAGGTGCTTAATGAACTAATGTTTTTATGACCCCACTGATGGAGGCTCCATGCCCTACCCAGTTCACAGTCATTTCCAGTGCTTTTCTGTTCTTCTTGTTCTTAAAATACCTCACCTGTGTCTTCCTTGATGAAGTTCAAGCCCATTATTATTTTTCTACCCTTCATTTTGTAAAAGATTACTCCCTCTCACTTTACAGCAGCCCTCCTTGTATGATGTTCTGGACAGATGATTTGAAGCAGTTATCTTTCCCAGAGCTTTACTTGGTTTCTGATCTGATAGAGATTTACAATGATCTTTGATAATTTTTGTTGTCTTCTGTAATATTCTTGCTTGAAATTGGACATAAACTGATACATCAGCAGTGCTGACAGTAGGAGAACAGTTTTATGTAACTTGCAAGTGTCTGCCCTATTTCTGTGTGCTGGTTTTCATCTTTTTTTGCAACTGTATATTGCAAAATGCACCATAACACCCTAGCATGTATGGTGTTAAATCTGTCAAGTGTTACAGCACCCAGATCTACTTCCCCAGAATTGCTTGCAGTCATCCTATCGTGCCTCCTTCGGTCTTCATTTGTGCAGTTAGTTATTCATATCTAAATGTAACACTTCGTTGTTGTCTTTTTCAATCTGTTAAAACACTTGAATTTTAATACCATTATCCAGTGCATTTGAACCTTCATCAGTTTGGTCTGCCTGCAGATACAATGCTACATGTTAATCCATCACATAAATAAATCACTGAGGAGCATCCAAAACAGACTCCTGAACAGATGTGCCAGGGGTGTCCTTCCAGTGTGATAGTGAATTGTTGGTAACTACACTCTAAATATTCTCTTCCAGATGCCACCAGCTCCTACTACAATGTCATGTAAACCGATTGTCCCTAGTTTATTTACTAGAATACCATGAGACCAGGGACTTTACCCATTGCCCGCAGGTAAAACTACTGTGGTTCTAAGACTGGTTAACCCGAGGTTGATAAAATCAGCTTCCTAAATACTGTTTTATAAGGAAATTTCTTTTGAAAAGCCTGAATTTATTTAAGGAGAGCAGGGTATTGTGGGATATAGACCTGGCCCTTGTGGCTTATACTGTTTGGTTTATTAATTAGTTATTGCACCCATAGCTAGATTTGTATGTGTAATCAAGATTTATGTTGCTGTGGCAACAGAGAGACACACAACTGTGCTGAATTTCCTAGATCTTTGAAGTAAGAGTTCTCCTAATCCAAAATGGGATTGAGAGTTCCCATCAGCCTGTGAAGAGTGTAAATAAGAAGAGCTCTCATTAAGAGTCTGAAATCTTGTATATCTGACTTTAAAACTGTGTTGAGCAAATTCCTGCTGCTCATCGGATGGTTAGAGAAAATAGGCAGTTGCAAGAGAAGAGACATAAAGAAAACTTATGGCTCAAATTAATCAAGAACAATTGATTTGAAGATAAATAGGAGCAATGCAGGATTTGATAACTACTGTGAAAAATCACAGAGTACTTCAAGAGGGCATTGAGCAAAAAACTTTGAGCATGTTCCAGGTATTGTGACTGGGCTGGAAATAGAGGGAAGAAGGAACTGAACCTGAGCCAGGTCAAGAATTCACAGTATTGTATATCAAATTAAAATAGCAGTAGTGGTGTAGCACATGAGAAGGGAGACAGAAGAAGATGTGAAAATCTTGCATGGGTGGGAGAGGGTCACTTGTAGTAGATGAGAAGGGCTGCAAGGGGTCCAGAATAACTGCAAGAAGGTGTGGAAAGCTTTAGGTAGGCTGTCATAGAGGCAGAGTTTTTGGACTGAACGTTACCTCCTGTCCTTCAATGTCAGGGCACACTTTGCATCAGGGAACTGGTGACTGTTTTGTCTGCTTGAGGATAAGGGATTTAATGCAGTCAGTCACAATTAGAATTCAGACAATTTCAAAAGCAAACAAAAAGTCTTAGCACCCCCAAAATAATTCTGATTTTTTTAAATGTTGGAAACTGGGTTTATTAATTTTTGGCTGTTGTCATTTCAGGGTCACATGTTTAAATGTAGTTATTATTTCAGCAGCAATAGAAAATGTCCGAGCAACATGACTCCCCTTAAAAGCAGTATCCTTGAAAAGTTAATTATCTAGTAGGTTGCAAAATGGTAATGGAAAAGGAAGAAACTAGGTTACCTTGGAGTCAGGGAATTTTTGGTGAGATATGTGGCTATGAAAACACATGATATCCTGTGTTGGTACAATTCCTTTTACCTCTGGAAAGCTGTAATATTTTAGTTTATTTTTAATTTTGCTTTCGAACAAAACCAAAATCAAAATCCCCAAAAGCAAATCAAAGAAGGAAAATGATGATGAAGGAAAGTGTCAATGGTTTGAAATAGTTTTGTTCATATACCACAGTTAGGTGTGATGGACTGGTGATCCATTTGCTTGCCATTTCAGTAGAAACTACATGGCTTTCATCCAGTTTTCTCACTTCATATATCAGCTCCAACAAGAGCCTTTCGCAGTGTCATGATAGAAACCTAGATAACCAGGAAATACTGAAATGGAAGAGAATCCAGCTCTTCATTTGGTATCTCAACTGCTTGTTTGCAGGAGGATGACATTTCTTAAACTGCACACACATTTTGGGGACTTGTCAAGACTTGCTGCAGAGTGACTGTGCAGCTGGGTGCCAATTTGCTGCATACTTCCTGCTCTGCTCCTAATCTCTGCAGGAGCTCTTTGACAGGAATTTAAGCATGCAAAAAAAGAAGAACTGAGCATGGGGAGAGTGTGTCCATAATAAATGTCTTCTGCTCTTCTTCTCTTTGCTTGTTGGAGCTCTTATGAGACAGTTTCCAGGTAATGAGAACTGGAGCAGATGCTGAAGCAGTGGGACATCTTGTATTTTCATTTCCTCTTTGCAAAACAGACTTTGTGATTATCCTGGAGGTTATAATCCAGAAGTTGGATGAACAGAACATTTTCTGCAAGTTGTGTGCAACAGAGGCAGACACTGTATGGTACTTTCAAGGCAAAGAAGTTATAATAATTATATTTGTTTATAAAGAGAAATTGAGGTACTGAGTTTTGCTTGTGAAGTTACTTAGTTCTGAGTGTCTGATGACATTCTGTGTTTTCAGTGATGTTAGACTTTACTGAAACTGGTACAGCTGCAGGTCTGGTCAGATTCCACAGCTCTCTTGCCTTTTGTAAACACTGAAATAAAAAGATTTGTTACTAGGACATTTCCCTGCTGTGCTGCAAAGTAAAACCTGGTGGTGTTATGGATCTTGACTGGAAAGTCACATTGACAAGTCTAATTTCATCATGTGACTTAATCAGTCTACAAAACAGAAACAGCTGGAATAGAAGTTCTAACGAAAGGTTAAATGAGATAATTTGTATTTTGTAAACTACTGTTGTTCTAAGATTATAACCAAATTAATATCTTGACAATGTTTGTGTTTCTAAAACCAATAACCTTTAATGTAGTAATGTAGTAATACATGTAATTACATGTAATACATGTAATGTTGTAATACATAGGAGCCTCCGCCATGTCCTGTATAGCAGAAGACTCAGTACCAGTTCCAGTGAATGAGAAAGTTAAAAGAGAAACTTAATGGTCTTGGGATTCAGTAGGAAGCTAAGCCAAATTTCAGCCTTTGTTGGAACTCAGTAAAGACATTTTAGGGAAGGTATAATAAAACATTGTGTCAATGGGAAAATCCTTACCATGTTCTGTGTCAAGTACAAGTTGGCTTTTGTGTTTATATAAAATATTCAAATTAGCATTCATTTCAAACAGCTACTTCTGTAGTTGGTATGAACTGAAATTCCTGTACATTCTCTTTTGCTTTTCTTTTTAAGAACTAAAAAGATTGAACGAAGAGCTTCAGGTCGAAGGATAAAAACACTTGGAAACACCGAACCACGTAGTAACAAAACATGAAATATAAACTAAAGCAAAAAGTTTATCAGTTGACAAAGCAAAATAAATGATTATTAGTCTTTGGAATTTGTACTTAGAGGATTTCTAGGCAGTTGAGCAAATAAATAGAGTATGTTTTGAGGCGGAGAAGAAAGGTGGCTGCAGACATAAAACACCCAATTTGTTTTGTGTAAAGGTCAGATAAGAAAGAAAGAATGGGCTTTTGATTCACGGGAATCATTATTTGAAATTACTGCAACTAACCCATCCTATTTCTGACAACAGAACTTGAAATGGCATTCTGAGAACAAGTTCTGATTAAATAACTTCTGGCACATGTAATATCATTTCAAGCCTGTGTTTCAGTACTGCCAGCTTCTGTGGTTTAGTCTGTTGTAGTTTTCTACTCTTCAAGATGTCACTGAAAATGTGCATACTAAGAATTTGCTATACTGCTACTGAATTGTATATAGATATATTCAGCTAGTAAAGGTGAGATAATGCATCATTAAAAAAAATTGTGAGTCATGTAAGAAAAAAAGGACTGTGAGAGCACTGAACATAAATGTTTTGCACAGAAACATTCATAGATACTATAGCCAGAATAGACTGTGACAGTTTTAACAATTTGGCCCAACCTCTTACATAGCAGAATATATAAAACCAGTGAAATGGACCAAGTCTTCCATGCTGTTCTTGTAAGCACTCGCACACACTTAATTTGAAGTTTAGTAGTTTTTTTCAGTCACTGGGATTATCTCCCATTTTATAAATTAAAAAGATTGCGGTTGTGGTACAGGTGTTTGGAGGAGCTCACATGATTTGTTGCTATGCATAATATTCTAAATCTTTTCTGATGATAACTTATTTAAACAGTAAAAATAGAATCACAGAATCATAGAGTAGTTAGGGTTGGAAAGGACCCCAAGATCATCTAGTTCCAACCCCCCTGCCATGGGCAGGGACACCTCACACTAAATTGTGTCACCCAAGGCTCTGTCCAACCTGGCCTTGAACACTGCCAGGGATGGAGCATTCACAACTTCCCCGGGCAACACATTCCAGTACCTCACCACCCTAACAGTAAAGAATTTCTTCCTTAGATCCAACTTAAACTTTTCCTGTTTAAGTTTTAACCTGTTACGCCTTGTCCTGTCACTACAGTCCCTAATGAATAGTCCCTCTCCAGCATTCTTGTAAGCTCCCTTCAGATACTGGAAGGCTGCTATGAGGTCTCCACGCAGCCTTCTCTTCTCCAGGCTGAACAGCCACAACTTTCTCAGCCTGTCTTCATATGGGAGGTGCTCCAGTCCCCTGATCATCCTCATGGCCCTCCTCTGGACTTGTTCCAACAGTTCCATGTCTTGTTCCATGTTCATGTTGAAGACACCAGAACTGCACACAGTACTCCAAGTGAGGTTTCACAAGAGCAGAGTGGAGGGGCAGGATCACCTCCTTTGACCTGCTGGTCACGCTCCTATTGGTGCAGCCCATGATATGGTTGGCTTTCTGGGCTGCAAGCGCACACTGAAGCAGGCTCATGTTCATAAAATGACAGAAACTTTTTTTATTATGATTCCAAAATGTATATTATTTCAAACTCAAGGAAAGCAAAAGAAGGACTTGTATGTTTAAGTCTGTGCTTCTGACATTTTCAAACACAGACAGAGGAGTCACTTTTATAACTTCATTTTGGTATGTATTGCTTGGTTGGTTCTTGGATGAATGGAAATCTTAAGGAAGACCTAAGCTTCTGTATAAAGGGATTCAGTGTCTGCATCCACTCTGTGAGTAATGTTAAAAGTCAAAGAAGGTGACACTTTTCAAAGGAATCACTAAACTAAAATACTTCACTAAGAAATGGAGTGGGAGCAGGGAAATCATGGTTTTGTTGATGAAAAATTTCAACCAACTCATCACTTCTAGAGGGTACATAAACCACAAATTATTTGTGTGTGATTTAGGGACTTTGTTTTCAGGGTCCAGGTTGTATTTCACATAACATACTAATAATAGTTTGCCTTCTAACTCACCTTAGCTGCAACTGGAAAGTCTGTTCTTAATGTACTATTTTCAATCATTCTGCACTTCTGCTGAATACAGTCTCTGTTTTGCACCGCATAAGCTTTTACTACATTGGTGAACTTATTTAGATATGTGCATATTATTGCATAGGGACATGCAGTTATATAATGCTCCTCAGGCAAGATGATACGTCCCATTTTTTTTCTTGACTTTCATGAAGTAAAATCATATCCTTTGAGTAAAGCCCATTTTATAAGTATGATGGCTGTGATTTTATGATTGTAAACTTACAATGTCCTGAATGATACATGTGTATCGAATGTAAAGTCTATTCTACAACAGTTCGCTTTTTGTTGTACATAATCTTTCTTCGTTATGTTTTCAGGATGGAACATGAGGCTACCCAACTAGAAAAGCAGCACGTGCATAGCGTGTATGAAAATACAGCAGCCTACTTCAATGATCTGCAGAGCAAAGCATGGCCTCGTGTTCGAAACTTCCTGCTGGAGCAGAAGCCTGGCAGTCTCATCGCTGATATAGGTAAGCTGTTCTTTGAGGTGGTGTGAAAGAGTCTTTATAAGCTTTATCAGTTTACCATATGTATCCTTCAGAGCAACTGTTTTTAAAACTCATTGAAATTCGGTTTAAAGGTTTTTTTTTTAATTGTTTATAAACCCATAATAAATGTCATATACCACTTGTTCTGTTTCCTTGACAGTGTATCAGATAGCCAGTAAATAAATTTTCTGCTTTATTTTTGTTGAGCTAAGCTTTAATCTATCAGTTTCCCCATGGACTTAGTGGTCTTGTCATTCCCCTGGAGCCCTTTTTAAAGAACAGTGTTAATAGCTCAATTATTTCATATTTTGGTTTCTTTAGCTCTCTTGGTTTAAGTACTGCTGGCCTGCAATTTATTGCTTTTCATTTGTTCTGTAACTCTTCCTCTCAAGGCTTTATCTTAAGAGAAATCTTCTGATGTGATTGCTATTGAAAAAAACCTGTGATCTGAGAATCTCCCTATGACCCTGAATACAGACAACAAAACCTCACTTTCTTGCTATGGTGTTGTCTTCCCTACATGTTCAATTTATACCTTGATTTTCTGTTACATCTACATAAAATTTAGGGGTGTCCAGCTCCTGTTCTGTTTGCTTTGTGTTATGACTTCAGTTCTATACAGCCCATCATTGCAAAACAGATGCTCCTTTGCACCACTGGATTTTCTTCTCTGTTTAGACTAAGAAAATGCTTTAATACAGCAAAGTGTAATAGATGTACACAATAAGTTATTCATGTGCCTTATTCTATAAGAGCAAAACATTATTTGAAGATGTTGTAGGCCATAATCAAAAGATACATATAGCTGTGCTGCTGTTGAACAGTACTCCCAAAATACTTGATTACTGTTATTTTGAATGTTTATCTTCTTTTATATGTCTGCACCATTTTCAGTAAAAATATCCTATGGTATACACTCATTCAACAGTCAGCTTAACATGATTATTTCTCAGCTAAAGTTTTTTATCACCACAACAGAAGTCATCTGAAGCTTAGCTGAAGTTCTTTGAGGCTTAATCAGGAAGTATCACAGTGGTTGCTGAAAGCTTAAGATCACCCTGTTACATTTTCAGCTGAAATAATTTAAATGCATGGATAGATGCTTACAGCTGACAATTAGAATATTCTCATCAAGACACACAAGGTGCCTCTTTTTATGAGGTTTAATAAGATATACAGGAACTAACTATTGTGTCTATTTTTGGTATGTATTTTCGGGAGGAGGGCTGCTTAGTGGCACTAAATTTTTTAAAATGAGATCTTCAATTGATAATTTCATTATCTGTTTAATGCCACCTTTTATTAAAATATCATTTTATCTAATTGCCTTATTATTGTACATCAAAATAAATGACAATAGCATGGCCGTTGTTAACAGCTTCATGAAGGAATCCATCCTCCTGATGACTCATTTAAAAGGGAATGTAGATTTTTAGAGTACTGGGAGTATTGTCACAATTTAGCTTCATTCCAGAGAGAACCCTCTATTTCCAAAACCTCACTGTGATTAAAAAGCACTCCAACAAAAGCCATGTTTTAAGCAATTGAGTCTTCTAAATTAATGTACATTTGCCTAAATATGTTTCTTCTGCAAACACAGTAACCAATAAGATGTTATACTAATTTAAAAACTTATGGTTCTAATGGTTTCTAATTACATATATCCCTTGAATTTCATTAACAATAAAAATCTATTCAATTTTTCTCAAGTGTTACTACAAAGAGTAGTGCTTGCTTTATACTTCAGAAATATGCTCTTTTTTCACCACTGAAGTGTTGTGCTGTTCTCCAGCAGTTCCTATGCTGTCTCTGTAGATAATGGCGCACATTAACATCGGCGAGAGCAGCAGCGCTGCAAGAAGCAGTGATGTTTCTAAAGATAACTCCAGGCCTTTAAACTGAATTACCAGTACTGAGATGGTTCTCTTTGCCAAACTGCTACCCCGTTGCTTGGCTGTCAACCTTCAGAAATTATTCTTCACTGCTGACCCATAACTGCAGTGAATGTTTCCTAATCTAATTTTGAAACCCGCCTGTTATGCGTGTGGTGTTAAAGAACACTCTGAAAGATTTCAATTTAGTACAGCACAGTCCTTGAGAAGACATACTTTTGGGTGGAAGACATTCTGGAACAGTTAATTACATTTACATGCATTATACTACATTGGCACCAAGACAGAAAGAGGACATGCCTGCAACACGGCAGGAATGTTTATGATTCACAGTTATTTTCAAGTCTGTATCTGAAGTTAAATTTCTCCTGTCTGACTTGTTCTAGTGAAAGCTGTGGTTTAGGACTTCTTGAGGAGAAATGAGATGCACTGGAGATGTGCTGTGTGGGGTTTAGCAAAGGCTGCAGAACGACTTGGAGGAGAGATCTATTGCAGGTGACTAAATGGACAAAACCTGCTTACTTCAGAAAATTCCTTGAATAGAAAGTAGTTGGAAGCTGGAAGGGTATTGATGAAAAGGGTCATAATGCTTATTACCCTGCTCTTACTCCTTCCTGGGTGCCCATTTATGCTCATTGTTGGAAACAGGATACCAGGTGATACAAAGGCTCAGTATGATTCCATGATTCTATGAAGCAAGCATGGTTGTTTTTTGCTCTAAGATATGCAATAATGGCTGCAAAGGACCACTCCTTCCTCCTCCCACCTACACTTGCCCTTATTCCTCAAAGAAATATATGTAACCTGGTAATACACAGGGCTGTATAATGAGTATTTTTATTCGTGATGTTGGTACTGTTATGTTCCTTATTGTGCGAACATACAGTTTCAAACAGTCCAAATGAGCCCTGCAGCAATTAGGCTAGTAGGAGCAAGGCCTCATTTTGTTTTCCAGGAAACCTTAGAATTAGGAAGACCCTCACATTATTTTCACTGCTGTGGGAGGGATAGCAAATATTTGGAACATATGACTTCTGATCTGTCATTCTTTCTTTAGGCTGTGGAACTGGAAAGTATCTCAGTGTCAACAATCAGGTGTATAATATTGGCTGTGATTACTGTGGACCATTGGTAGAAATTGCAAGGAAGAAAGATGAAGAAGTTCTGGTGTGTGACAACCTTAACCTTCCCTTCAGGGACCAGTGCTTCAATGCAGTCATTTCCATTGGTGGTAAGAAAACACACATGCATGTTGGCCCACAGCAGATGAGAACTTTTTTTTGGATCCTTTTCTTTCCATGTGTCTTCGTTTAAATTTGTTTGGAAACATTTCCCTTTGAAACACAGCAGATATTACTGAAATAAATGTGGTAAACGTAAGAACCGGAAGAATTAGTTCCATTGCACAGAGGTGCTGTTGACCAGGGAAGTATGTGCATCATTTATTTGATTATATGTGGTCTTGTTCACCTTCTTGAGAAAAGATTTCCTTCCAGCATGCATTTTAAACAAGTAAAAACTTATATAAACATGGCCAAAGTTCAAACAGATTAGTTGGTCAAGATAAACTCTTGGTTCCTCCTTAGGATCTGTTTTGACCAGCAAATGCATTGAAATGAAAACTTGCTTTCTCTATAGCAGAACTTGAAGCTCAAGTTAACTATAATGCTATGAATTAAAATTTCTCTTAGAGTAGCATTGAAATAAGACTTAGAGCCCTATAAGTGCCTGTTGTCTAAAATGAGTGACGCATCTCAGCATCTTAACTCCTCTGACCTCTCTTTTTGTAAATACTACTCATAATTTGAGAAGTATAAACTGGAAAAGGGTTTATGAGGAATAGTTAAGAGTACCCAGTTGCAGTCTACATTTTTAGCTCCACACTTGCTTGAACTTCTTTCAGGCTGTTTCACTGTATCAGCAAGAATATAAAGCAGGATAGTTATTGGTAGCAATAAACAAACTACTTGCAATATGATAGAGATGTATTTTCAACTGTATTTTCACATATGCAAGGAGAAAGCAAAGGTGACTAATGTGCAAGCAGTATCTACATTACTTTGCTTTCATGTTAGCTGGTTAACCGGTAAGCCCTATCAACATTTCAGGTCTTCAAGCATAATTTCAGTGCTATCTGATCATCTGACTTTGAAGTACAGTATATCTATCTAGTGTTTATACCAGCTATAGGCCTGACAAAATTAGAAATTCACATGGTATATCTGTTCATTAACAATAGTGGATTTTAATTCTTCTTGAATAGAGACATGGTATGCTTGTGTCCATATAATTCTAAATGAGTGGTTTTCATCCCATTCCAGAGAATAGCAAGTATTAATGTACATGGTCAAATACTCTTTTTGGCTTTACTGGTATAGTCCTGTATAAAGTGTTTGAATTTCTGCAGGACCATCAGATTATATACTTTTATCCATGAAAAATATTTAACCCATTAAATTAATTGCTTACAGCTTGTACAGATACTATTAGTTGATTGGCACTTATTTTCTGGTGAGCTAAGCTTACATGCTTATGGTGTCTCTGTCAGTTTAGATACTATTTTCCAGGAGCTTCTATGATGGTATATGGACTAGCTCCAGCATGAGAGAAAATATCAGTTCTTTTTCTCCCTATCTTGTTCAAGAAAATGCTAACAAGAGTCATGAGTACCTGGAGAGGAACACTGACCATATAGACTGGGGAACTTTTCTCAGAGTTTGCAATCTTGTGTTCTCAGCTGCTTGTGAGGGCCTAGTTAATATCAGCTGCCAAGAATGCTTTTCTTGGCTTGTAGTGAAAACTATATTTTTTTCCCCTTGGTAATTTTATCATTGTTTTGAATAAAGACAGGGCTAGTTGGACACACTTTCATAACTGCAGTGTTGAAATAACACTACTTCTACAAGTAGAATTGGCTACTATCAACCAGCACATAGAAATATAATCTAATTTTTCTGATGGTATGGAGTTGTCTTTAGCTAAGAACATATATTATTATTGTATCTTTTTATATGGGTAGACTGAATGTTTTGCATGTGGAAGTGGCTGGCTCCAAGTCCACTTGAAACAAATTATGAATCAGTCCTTTTTATGCTATTGATTGAATCAAATCTAGTACTAATCACATATAGAATGATATGAGCAATGTGACCTATCTGAGTACAAGTTAATATTTCTGAGAGAAAATAGGTGTCTTAGCTATTCTCTGGATGTTAAAATAGGCTCCTTTAGGTAAATAGTAAGATAGAAACTGTAGAAATATTGAAATGTAGCTTCATTTCACATTGCAGTGGGATTGGAAAATATGGAAATTATCCTGGAAAGAAAATTAAAAAATAATGATCAATAGTTTTATTCTGAATTTGATAATTATTTATAGTAACATAATATAACAAAAAATCATCATTCTCAGACTGAGATACTTCTCTTGTTTTTTCCCTCCAAAGCAATGTATAAAGGCAGTAACTTTTATATAAAATTAAAGCAGTGGAAAATATTTCTGTTTCATTTTTCTCACTAGCTCTTTAGAAAGTGCACTGACACAAACATACAGAGTATCTTTTTGATGATACTGCATTTTGCTGTGTTTGTTACGTGGTGAAAAGATTTTCTGTTTTCAGTATGATAAGTCTGAAATGTGCCCCAAAAACTAAAGTCAAACTTAATATTACCTAACTCACCTAAAGGCCAGGCATTTAAGTGAAAGCAAGCCATGCTATGAACTTTTATGGGCAATGCAGAGAAACGAAAACCTCCATCTTATATGCCTGACATTTCTTGAATACCTATTTTGATATTAGATGAATTTCCTTCTTCAGGATTTCCCTGGTTTTATCCATTGTACATAAACGTAAAAAAGAGCCTTCTGAGATAAACTTGCACTGTGGTACCAATGAATTCACACTGTTGATTTTTGGAATATGGCAACTAAATGACTGAACACACAGAACATGTTGAAGACAAAAATGCTATCTCCTTACTAATATTCAGTACATAATGCCTTTCCTTTTTCACAGTGATCCATCATTTCTCAACTAAACAAAGAAGAATCAAAGCAATAAAGGAAATGGCAAGGGTATTGATACCCGGAGGCCAGATGATGATCTATGTTTGGGCTATGGAACAAAAGAATCGTCGCTTTGAGAAACAAGACGTACTTGTTCCATGGAACAAGGCCTTGTGCTCACGGCATTTTTCAGAATCAAATCAATCTGGAGATAAGGGTGAGTTTGTGCATGCAGTAAAGAGCCAAGATATACATCCTGCACAGCTAGTCATCTCTGATTGCAGCTACCAAACCAATCTCCAGCCAGAAATTGACTCAAAACATTCCCACAATATGGACCATTGCTTGTCCAGAGCCTGCTGCATGAAAATTTCTGAAGAAGAAAACAGATTTTACAGTGCTCTAGGAAGATCTTTCCGCTCATGGTTTTTCTCTACATCCCTTGATGAATCAGCCCTGAGAAAGCAAGCTGACAAAATGAAGCCTCCAAAGAATGAAGGAGATTGGGCAAACAGTACTGTACCCATTCAGCATTCGCGACATTGCAGTTTGGATTTAGGTCACCGTGGGACACTGTTAAAAGAACAAAGTTTAGATGATGATGATGTGTTTGTGGAAAGCCTGTCTCTCAAAAAAACACAGTGGTCATCAGCCACAGATGCACTGAGGGACTTAAGTTTAAATGGAGGACACCAAAGTGTTGCTCAGAGCAAGAGTGAAGAAGCTTCATGTATAAATGGCCCAGTGGAAGACAGGGACTACAGCTGTGGTTGTAATAAAGATGGTGCTGGTAAGTCTAATGCAAGCAAGTCTTCTTTTAAAAGAACTTCAACAACTGACTCCACTGACTCTGCTTTGGATTCAGCAGTGTCTGTTGGGGACCAAACTGATGCCACATTGGATACAAAAGCCTTCATGCGTTACTATCATGTTTTTCGGGAAGGGGAGTTGTGCTCTCTGGTAGAAGAGAGTGTGCCTGAGCTGCAGATACTTTCTTCCTGTTATGACCATGGAAACTGGTGCATTATTGCAGAGAAAAGAGGAACATAGCTGTAAAGACAACAAAGCAGAATCCAGTGACTGAGGCTTTTAAGCTTCTCCTTGTGTTTCTGTGATCGTGCAGTGTGACATGAATTTTGGATCTCATGTAGTTGCCATGTGCCATTCATTTCTAAGTGATCTACCTGTTTAACTATCTAATGCAAGGTGTGTATATACGAATGTAAGTGGTAAACAATATTTATGTTTTGTTAAACTTTTATGAGGCTAAAACTGGAGAGTTTTATATTTCTTTTTGCAAATAATTGTGGTTTTAAATATACTTTTCTACTGAGAAATAAAACCTTTTTATAAGACAAGGAGCAGGGCATCTTTTATGAGAAGTATCCTCTCAGTAGAAGGTTTAGGCTTTGTTCCTCAGACACTGAAAACGTGTCACATTACTCCCTGTTCTTGAAGTTCTGTAAATAGAGACACAGGTACATCTGAAAACATACTTGACTGTATACTGCTAGAGTGCATGCTGCAGAACTGGGAGCAAGCATGGTCCCAGTGCTACTTAGTTTGTAGTAGAGTTGTTAATGGGAAAAAAAACCAGCTCTGCACGTTCTGTCATCTGAGATTTGTACACGGGAGGAAATGACAGAACAGATTTTGAACAGTATTTTGGACCTTTGTTTTAAAAAGAATTTAATTTCTCAGGTGCAAGTTAGGTTTTATGTGATAGCTCTCACAAATACTTTATCTTAATTTCATTTGCTGTAGTTTTTTCATTGGTTATGTGTATATATAGAAGTCAAGAGGGATTTGTGAGAGTATCAGTATTATGTAAATGTTACAAAAGATCAGATATTTCAGAGATATATATATCTTCTTGATAAGCTTGGGAGGCTACGATAAAATTAATAAAAAGCCAGCGCATATCTGGTTTGCTGTCATATTTGCTTTCCTCATTCACTGACATAAGAATGTATATTACATAGTATGTTAAATAATGTAGATAGGAAGAGGGTGCAAGTCCAGTTTGTATACCAAATAGAAATGCCTGTCTTCTGCAGTTTAAATTAATCTTTTGAGACCTAGATGATAATAGATTGCTTAAAAAACTTTCTCATCCCCTGTTGAGAAAACCATAAATCTTGCTGAAAATGGTGCCTCATCATCATCCAGTTGTACAGGATTATAGCATTTGCCCTCACAAAGTTCTTTAGACTCACATAATCTCACCCCATTCAGTGGAGGATTGGGATGTGAAGTTACATGTGCTGTTGATAAAGTGCACGTGGCTTCTGAAGATTTAATTTATACCAACAGAAGCAGGGCTAGAACAGGCTAACTGCCTTGTTAGCATGGAGTTGCTTCATTTTGAGGCTTTATTTACAGTCAGTGGGTGTACTGTAGGGCACATCTTCAGTTAATGTAATTTCATGAACTTTAATGGAGCTGCATAGATTCACCTCAGAGATCAACCCTTTTGCTCCAGCACTTTTAGAGACCCACATAATGCCTGTTCTATTACTGAGCAAATAACTGAAAATAAAGCAACAGGAGTGGAATTCCAAACTTTTCCAGTCTATGCTGTGTAAATATATGGATTTGGGGTTGTTCAGTAGAAAGCTCTGATGATGTTGACTGTTTTTAGATGTAGTTGCCCAGGAGTAATTGCCACAAGGTAATGTGTTATAGATTTATTTACTGGAGTGATGCCTGTAGAACAATCGTTTTTGGCTTCCTCATAGTTTGGGATCCTGGTACTTCATCCTTCCTGGGTCTGTACCACTTGCACTTTCCACTGCCTTTTGCAAATAGAAGCGTGGTCGAAGAACCATGCATCTGAGACTTATGAAATATTCAGCTCTAAATATAAAATTCAGTGCAGCCTGGAGCTGTGGTTCACAGATGCTGTGTCTAAGCCATACTTCAGAAAACTGGCAACATACTCTGCCTAGCTGGGTCCAGCTGCTCGTGGCTGAGAGGGCTGCTTCTGCTGCATCCTAAAGCTCTGGTTTTAGAAGCATAGTGCAAAAATACCGATGCTGGCATATTGGAGCTCCATACCTCATCTGCAACATGCTTGCGTTGGATAGGTGATGCCTGCCTCAGTTGCTGGGAATTCTTGGAGAAGCTTGAGGATTTTAGAAGAAAACTCAGTTGCTTAGATATGCAAGAAAGTTTAAGAAACTTAGATATGCCATTGGAACTGGCGTATTGGCTAATTGGCCATACATCGTATTGGCTAATTGGCTATACAGCTGCTGGAATTTGGGCTGTATTTAGAAAGGGTGTAGATTGATTACCATCCTATATCCGATGCTGAAAGTTCACCCCTAAACTCCAGTATGCAGACACTGTATTGCACATCTCTTAAAATATTTATAAAATATTATTTATCTAAACTGACAGCTGGGTTCTGTTAAGTGGGAGAAGGAACCATTCTATGAATATAGTTTTGTTACCTGTACTTTTGCAGTCTCTCTGTGAAGTATTCAGTGTGTAGTCAAGGATGCTAACGAAACCTGGGAGAAACTAAGAATGCTCTTTAAAACAGAGGCTGAGTCTATGTTTCAGGCTTCAGTGAAAACTTCCTGCTCTGTCATCTGTATGAGTAAGAGGTGTCACCTCAAAGCTACTTTGGTACTTTAAATTTTTTTGCTTGTAGGCTTTCAATGCATTTTTTGGTTTGAGATTCTTGGATTCTTGACCAGGGATGCTTTTCATGATTATTTATTTCTGTATTGGATTTTCTCTTGTTTTGAGGTGATGCTATTAGGTCATGTTACATAGAAGTTTGGATTGTATTGTTACAAATTCCTTGGAGAAGGAGTGGGGAGTTTTGGTAAACTGTTGCGTTTGGGTTTTTTTTTCCCCAAAATATCATTTTCCTCTTTGCATGTATAACCACTGTGTAACTTAATTTTTATAGACTGGGGACAAGTCAACTGAGGTGTCGTGGTTTAAACCAAGTCCCCCAACTCCCTGAGAGTTAGGAAGGAAAATCCAAAGAATGTAGCCCCCACGGATTGAGATAAGAACGGTTTAATTGCTAAGGCATAACACGGAATCACTACTGCCATTACCACTACAAATAATAATAATACAGCAAACAACAAGTGAAGAGAATACAACACCCCACCAGCTACCGACCCATAACTCACTCCACCCTGCCCGGCTGAGCACCGCATGCTCCTTCCTCCATTTTCCTCCAGAGCTCCCCGTCTCTAGCTCTCTCTTTCCCAGTATGCATCCTGGGCATCACGTGCTATGGTATGGAATACCTCATTGCCTAGCCTGGGTCAGGTGTCCTGTCTCTCCTTCCTCCCAGACTCCCCTCCTCCACCTGGCTGGAAAAAACCTTGAACAAAAACACCCTCAAAACATGCTCAAACCATGACATTATCCACCCCTTATTCCATACCATTCACGTCATGCCCAGATCCTACTTTTTGAATACACCATCACTCTTAAGTCCACCCCTCGATCATGAGACATCTCTATGTTGCATCTCTGGACTGATAGCCTGAAGTATCTGGGCCCACCAGGCTCAAAATGTCAGAACTCTCAGGTGCTGCTGCTGCACTTGTCACTGGGGCTGATGTAGCTGCCGTGCTTGCCAGTTCTCCCACCACCAGCTTCTCCTGAGTCCGGATCTTCCTTCTCTGCCTTGCTGGGAAGTGCTGCGTGGTCTCCTGCATCCTGCTGGGGGTCGGCGGGTGACTTCCAGGAGACACTCTCGGCCGTTGGAGGGTCGGGAACGGCCGCGGGACTCAGCAGGATGCAGGAGACCACGCAGCACTTCCCAGCAAGGCAGAGAAGGAACTGAGTCCTGCCGCCATTCCGAACCCCGCAGCATCCAAGAATATTCCCCGGAAGTCACCCGCCAAGCCCCAGCAGGATGCAGGACACCACGCAGCATTTCCCTGCCCGGCTAGCTCAGTCGGTAGAGCATGAGACTCTTAATCTCAGGGTCGTGGGTTCGAGCCGCACGTTGGGCCCGAGGGTTTGAGATAAGAACAGATCTGAGCGGATTTATGGTCTCTTGTCACAATGCTGATTTATTGGCTCTTAGAGGTTTTTCTCTGGATCTCGCTGTTTCGGGATTTTGCCGGGTACTTTGTGTACGGATTGGATGTGTTTGTGTTTGTCGATCATGGGGCTTGGGCTACATTCTTTGGATTCTCCTTCCTAACTCTCCGGGAGTTGGGGGACTTGGTTTAAAACCACAACATTTTTTGGCGCCCAACACCCTCAAAACATGCTCAAACCATGACATGAGGTCACAAATGTGAGGTCTGCACAGCAAGCCTTTACTCCCGTATGCAGTCTCCCATCTATTTATGGAGGCTGCGCAGGTCTGTAACAGCTTTATCATCTCATAAGAAGCCAGCTTACCTCACTGAGAGCATGGTGAATGTCTCTCTTGATTGGTTTCAATTTGATGAGGCCCATTTTAAGCAAAATGTAATTTCCAGAAGAATCCATGTGATCCCAGTCTTTCATAGCTTATAGACATAGTTGATGTGCACAGAGAAGTGTGCATGCCATTGAAAAGTTTATCATAAATGAATGAATATATAAGGAAATAAAACCCATTGTCCTTGCACGCTCAAACTCTCAGCAATGTCCAGACTGCAAGATCTGACTGTTGTAACGTAAAAGGCAAATGTGTTCTTGTATTTCTTGTCTGGCAAGTGGGCAGTACTCTCACCTCAGTTATGCGGGTAACAAACCTGCTTCTGACTGCAGTGGGCTGGGATTGCTCCAAAGCTGCTCATCTAGGTTTAAGTGACACATAGGAAATCTTGATTACACAAGAAAAAGGTGCCCTGGTTTTTTACAATTTAGTTTACTAGTATCATTGTCAGTCTGAACTGGCAAAACAAAAGGTGTTGCCGTATTACTATCACAGACTGTAATCTAAACGGACAATTACAATAAAAAGAATACAACTGAACTGGCTTATTCTTAAAGGACTAATTCAGTTGCAGTCTTTGATAAATGAGGTTTTGTTTGCCTTTTTTTTTTTATGCATGAAAATGTTTGTATTAGAAGGGCAGAAGTATCATTTTTTACTTTCTTCCAAGCTTATGGTGTCGGAATTTTAAAAGCACAGCTGAGTAATGGAAGCTATAAATACTCCAGCAGATTTTTTTCTTTTCTGGTATGTAACTGTATACAGGTTACTTATGTGCAGAGTTTAAAATGTTGAGAGAAAAGCTGTATATGGTCTACCAGAATACTGTTACTGAACCACCTGGGCAGATTCTGATTAGAAATAATGGCTCTGATCCTGTGTCCTCTCTGCTGTGTCGTGTCTCCATCGGACTGAATTCATATCACTGTTGTGCTGTATTAGTATCGACACTGTTGAATCTACTGATCTACCCACTTTCTTTCTCAGCACTTTAACAGTATTTGCATCTACTTCAGTATTCCAGGAAAATCAGATATGTCAGTGTTAAATATATACAATTGTATATTTCTTTAGTGAGTTCAGTGTTTCTTATTTTTACAGTATATTAATTCTGGCAGCTACCTGTGATTTCATCTTCCAATCTGCTGGTCAAAACCATACTTAGGTACTTCTCTGTAATCAATTCTTTGTCCATACATAGAACCTGTTCTTTAGTATCCAACAGAAAATAAGTCCTACTTGGACTAAAATACTATTTCCTACAGAACTTCTGTGCTTTCAGATTAGTTAATAAATACATTAGCCACTGGAAACTCTGTGTCTTGGAAATTTCTTAATGAATGTTAAACCTGAGAAGACTGTTAGTAAGTTACACCATGTGCAGAGCAGGTAAGCATAGTGATTTACTATGAAAGCAGGGAATATGTTTTTACTTTAGATAACTGCAGTCAACCCAGCCATAAACACAATTATTTGAACTAGGTAAATAAAGGCGATGAAATGTAGTTTTTAACCATGTCAGTACTTTATGTCCTGTGGATGACAGAAAAGCAGGATGGTCAGCCAAACTAATAACTACAGAGCCACATTTCCTGCTCCTTCTGATATATTTGCAGTTATCCGTGATTAAACTTTGTAGTGTAAGAAAACATTGAAGCACTTTTTGGGGATTACTGTAACAGTTAGAAAAGAAAAAAGAATGTAATTAGAATTATGCAATTGTCTGGTGAGGTTATATCTATACTGTGTTAAAAGTATTTTTACAGTTGCAGTGATTATTGTGTTTGTACAATTACAGTGATCACTTGTACTGATATGTTTATTGTAGTAATAAGGACCTAGTAGTAATTAAGCTCTATCAAGATGAATATTAATATATGTGCAGTAGTACAGTATATGCAACCTAACAGTATTTAGATTAGGGGAAAGCAGTATGAGCACAGGCTGGATAATAGAGTGGTCAAAAATGTCATCTTAGGGGGATATGGAATCGTCTTTATGAAAAGGAAATGAATTAAATCTGATACAGCACTGAGAAAAGCTAAAGAAAAAGGGCAAAGATAGGAAGTATACAGAGCAATGAAGGGCAATGACAAAATGGTAGCAATCATCGCAGAGAAACTATAGTCAGCATGGTTGGATATTCTTAGGATATGCAGAGGTCCCTGTTTTGACTGCTGTGTCTTAAAGGTCTAAGTGTTACCTTCCTGTTGTCTCACTTTATGTGCAGAGGGAGGAATGCACCTTTTCCCCACCACTTGGAGTTCAATACTCTTTCCTGTACACTTCCAATGCTAGGCATATGCCTAGAGGAAGATTGGTTAGGGGTAACAATTTTTCCTTCCTTTATATCTCCATCACTTCATTGCAGCATGTTCCATTTTGTTTCCTTTATTCTTGTTTCATGGTTCAATTTGCTGTAGTTGATCTGACCTTGCTCAACTATGTCCACAATCTAAGGTTACATTTGGTTTACATAGTTACCTCTTCTACCAATACAGTGGAAAGGGTTGTATGCTTGGATTAAATAAGTATTAAGGCACAAAAAAGTGTGTATTTTCAGCAGTTAACGGCTCCTAATGGCTTGCTGTTTTCATTTGTATAGTAACTGAAATGTATTATCCAGAATAATGAAAGGATTGCTCTGAGACTCCCCTTTGATGCATCAGGTATGTGTATGTGCATACTCTCGGAGAATGTACCAGAGTACCTGCATCTTTGATATTTAGTTAAATTTCAAAATCTGCCTTGAGTAAACCACTAGATACTTGATTACTAGATACAACAAATACATCAGTGTCACCTCAGATTACCTCAAATATGTATGTATTTCTCATTTTTAACCTTAAATCTTTTGATTTGCTACTGTAGTAGTAAATATATTTAACATTCTGTATTCAGATGAATGCGATTGCATAGTCCCCTTTGCTTGACTCAATCAAGGTCTCTGCTGTTTCTGTTTATTTAATTTCTGTTTCTAATTTAATTTTAGTTCTTTCTGACCATTCCCTTCCAGACTCTCCACTTCATCCCTCCTTCTTTCTATTCAGATACAGCCAAACAAGAAATATAGCAGTGTCACCTCAGATTACCACAAACATGTATTTCTCATTTTCAATCTTAAAACTCTGTTTGTGTTGATACTTCCTGGCTATTTTCATACTTCTGCCTCTGACATATGAAGATAAAAGTGAGCTCCTCCCACCCCCAACCCCTTAGTACCTCAAAGCATCATAGCAAACCTCATTACAATGATTGATTTAGGGGATTATGGGCACTTTAAATTTTTAATTGTGCACAAAGAAATGGTATCATATACACGTAATTATCTTTTTCCTATTTTTTTAAATTCCTTAGCTGTTATTTATTCATCATTGTCTTCACTTTGGGTACCTTTTGAACCCTTTAAGCTATGCCTACATCTTCCTAGCGCTTGGGGTGCTTGAGGACAACAGATGCCTCTGTTGCTGTTGTGACAGTTCAGCCTCTGTGCCTGCTGCTTCTCGTAGTGCCCAGCAAAGTTATCTTAAATAGAATTCAAATACTCTGTAAAACAAGCGAACCACCCCCTCAAAACAGCCACTACCAAACCCTAATAGGAGGTGCTTCAGCAGTTATGATCATGTGCAAACTGAAATGGCTATGTGGGAGAAGATAGAAATACAGATATTATGAGTGGTGCTCCTAGCTTTGAAAAGGCTCTTGGATATAAATTCTTCATCCCCTCTGGCCCTGTTGACAAGGTGCTACACTGCTTTTATGAGGGGTATGTGGCCAGGACAGTTGACATGGGAGCAGCGAAATGGGTTTAGGTTGCCCTCTTCTGTTGTGACAAAGTAGGTTGTTTTCTGCAGAATATTCATTTCTTGTTACTGTTTGACCAGCATCAAAAATTCTCTTTCCTGAATGAAGAAAAGATTAATTGTATGGTTCTGTAATTTTGAAACTGTCATGAGTAAAAGAGACACAGATAAAGAAGGGGGACATAAACAAGCAGACATTAAGCCCATAGCTGAAAATACCACCTCTTACCAATGTGCTAACAGAGAAGACTGTGTGCACGCAGTCAGACTGAAAGTGGATGTTCCTCTTGCACAGGATAAAAATGCGTAATTCGTGGGAGGCTTTTGATGAGGCAACATCATGTTCTTTTCTGTGTCTCTCTTCTGTGTCTTTATAGAAAAGACTATGCTATGTGTCAGAATTACTGGGAATAAACTGACCCTTCTTCACAGGTCTGCTTCCTCACTGCAGGACTGACAGGACTCATTTAGTTCTGAATATTTAGACTGGGTGAAATTAAAGTGTTTCTTGTGAAAGGAGGAATTGGCTAGTTTCTCTAGTGCAGAGAAAACACAGACATTCAGTGCAAGGTTAAACCTTTCTACTTAAAAAGAGGGAAAATGGGTCTCTTGGTGTCTCACTGGCCAAACCCACTTTCCAATGTGTCTGAAGGAACACCAGAGGTGAGACAGTGGTAAAATTAATAGAGGGCAAGTCACACACTACATCTCCAGGCTGCTTTAAATCAATGTTTTATTCAATGACATAGCCTGATGGAGGTCATTGCCTGTAGTGAGCACTAGCAGTTCCCATCAACATCAGTAACAGTCAAGAGTGCTGACTGCCTCTTGGAATCTGGCTCCATTTTATGAACACTGGCTGTTCCAACATCGACCACTGGATCATTAAAAAGTGTACTCTAAATAAGGAACAGGTACAAATATATGTATTTTTTATGCAGCCTTTTCCATTTGGTTTTATTTTTCTTTCTTCTGCATGTATTAAAGTTTTTACTTACATTACAATACAATACTATCTAGTGCTTGGTGCAGTTTATGAAAGGTAAACAAACCATTTGACAACAAGGAAGAAAGGATGAAGACATCAGTACAAATGAGCTGCCAGCCAGGGCATGTCTGGATGGAGGTAGCAAGGAAGAGAAAGGTACTGGGAGGACTGCATTAGGGAACTACAGAAAACTGCTCAACTCTGTGAAGTCTTGACCTGATTCTTGGAGTAATTATCTTGAAGTCTGATTCAAAGTATTCCATTGACTTCCCTGGTCTTTGTATTGGTTGTTCTCAGAAATGTCTTTTTACCCTGAGATTTTCCTTTGATTCAGAAGAGAAACAAAGATCCCTGGGAGGTTTTTTTATGGTTAAATATATAATAGGCTAGACAGTGAGTTTAATAGTGGAACAAATGTTTGACCACAGTTGCCCAGGAGTGTTTCCATAGTCTCTTGAAGAGTGAGCCACAGGCACACCCAGCTCCCTTTGTCTCTTCAGCCGATTCATGAGGAAATAAAACTAAAAATCCAAGCACAAGGGGCAGACTGAGGCTGTGACATTCTCATCTGCTCCTTGAGCAGGGTATTCAGAGCACCAAAATCTTGCCTTTTTATTCTTAGCTACCATGAAAAATACCCAAGGCTCAGTCACAGATGCCAAATTCTGGAGTAAAAGGAAACTTTTCAAATTTACTTGTGCAAAAACCATTTGATTCTGTACCTGAGTTTGCTTTGAGTTGCATCCACTGACTTTGCTGGTGTTTGAGTCAAGCTCCTAAATGGGATTTTTGCCACAGAGAGTGCATGCCTACTATTGGGACAAGGGTCTTTTGAAGCCAGTGTAGGAAAATGTCTATATGCAAACCTATGTGTCTTCAGATTTGCCTTTGCCTTCCAGTTCTCATAAAGACCTCACAGGAAACATGATTTAGTGTAGTGCAAAGAAGGCTTTCTAGTAAGAGCTGAATTTATAATTGATGTATCTATGAAATATTAAACAAACCATTAGTGTCTCTGAGCAGGATACCCACATGAGCCCTTCCATCTCTGGTGAATCATGTCTCTGTGGTAACATACTAGGCTCTGACTTACTGAGAATAAAGAAGCATAAATGAGAACTCACTGGAGACAGAGTATCAAAAAACAAGTTTAAGTGGATAAATACCAAAAAGAGATTTAATACAGTGGCTACATAAACAGGTTCAACATTCTTACATTGAAGTTTAAAATAAAATCGTATGCAGTGATAGTCAATAATAAATATGGAGATCTTGGGGATGATGAACTAAAGGGGCCTATAAGAAAGCTGGAGAGGGACTTTTTACAAGGGCATGTAGTGATAGGACAAGGGGGAATGGCATCAAAGTCTAAGAAGGTAGATGTAGATTGGTATTAGGAAGAAATTCTTTACTGTGATGGTATTGAGACACTGGAACAGATTGCCCTGAGATGTTGTGGCTGCTCCATCTCTGGCAGTGTTCAAGGCCAGGCTGGATGGCGCTTTGAGCATCCTGGTGCAGTGGAAGGTGTCCCTGCCTCTGGCAAAAGGCCTGGAACTCTATGATCTTTAAGGTCCCTTCCAACCCAACCCATTCTATGGTTCTATGACATGGAAACCCATTGCTAGCATATGAAACTGAAGTGGGCGAAAGTTGTGTCTTTGTGTACTTAAGTCAGAAGGTTGTTCCATATATGAAATGGTTTATAGGATGCTTAAGTGAAACCACGGAGTGGAAGGAGGGTCAAACAATGAGGAGGTGATTGCACATTCACAAACTTCTAAACTTGGCCTGCCGGACATCATGGAAGAGATGTTATTCTTGGTGAATTGTGCAGCTCTGAGACACTCATAGTCCACTCCTCACCTCCTGAGGAACAAACTATGAATGACAATGATGTTCAGGTGCACCTTTGCTGAGAGGTATTTGACAGGGTGGTCTTCTCTGGTACATCAGTGAAGACTACATTGATTACGCTGAATTGGCGTATTAAAATCATTGCTTCATGTTTTTTCTTAAATACAGGTGGATTATAGAGAAAGGTAATACCAAGAAATACCAACACGTGATCTGGGGCTACATTTCAGCTAGTTTGATACCTACAGTTTGTGTGTACCAAAGCTGGCCCCTGCTGAATTGGTTGGGTGTGGGCAGAGGATAATGTGAAGTGACATTTTCCTGCCAGAGCCAAGGTCAGTGCTAACAACATTATAGCAGTCTCCTGCATTTGTGTGTCGCTTCTTCTCAGAACAAGTGCCAAGGTTTGAAAGATTAAGTTGGAAGGATTCAGAAAGAGAAGAGAGAGAGAGGATGGGAAAGCAATAATTTGGAATATTTGAAACAGTGCTGGAGAATGCTGAAAAAAAGAAATATTAATATTATTTAATATTTTAAAAATACTAAGGGAAAGGAACAAGAAATATGAACATGAAATATAAGTCAGTGTTTTTCTCATATAAACTGGCCAAGAGTCTATTCAAGGGACCACAGGAAGTTTCTCAACATTTTTCTTTTTTTTTAATTGAGAACTAAAAGCTCATCAAATAAATGTAGTTCCACTGAAGTCTAGACTAAAGACACTGCACTGCCTGAGGGGATTAAGTGGAGAATTAAAAACATTTTGTGGTTTATGCTGTTCCCAGAGACCAAAAGTAGGGACAGAGGAAAACGAGAGATGGCAAATGAGCCAAACTGAAAAAACCTCCAAAACTGCAGAAGAAGATGACATTCCCATGTCCAGCTCGAGGCCAACTGAAAGTAACTGTGTTATGAAAAACAGAATACACAGGATCTACAACTATGATCTAAAGTTCTTGCTTTTCTTCATAGGAATATAGTTAGTCAGAAGAGTTTAATGCTCATTTAAGTAGCTATGAAATACTTAATATTTGACTCAGTGCAAGTCTTTGAATTTATTAAAATTGTATTTGACAACTTAGAACGAGAACATGAAGACTGATTCTATAATGCAATACGATTCTTTAAATATTTTGATAGGCAAATCTGATCACTGTGTGGTTGGAGTGCAGCGGATTTTATGGGGTTATTAGTCTGGGATTTTAGGTAGGAAAATTCACTTTTAGGTAGCAGTGCCTTACACAGGCTTACAAATAACTTCTCAGGACCTAGATACATACCAAGGTGACTTCAGATCAGGTTGTGTAATAATTATCAAACCTAACATTGATGCCTGAGATTTGGGTGTGAATGGCACTGCTGGTAGTATCAAGGTTTATTCTCAGCTACTTGCTGTATGATGTAGTTGTCAGGAAAGAAATACATATCAGGTTATTTCTAAATGCCCACATGTGGGATATTTGAGACAGAGGAGTGAGGCAGAGGAACATAGATTTTCTGGGTCAGGATCTGACAGTTTAGAGAACTTATTTTGGAAAGTGCAGAGAGTTACTAGGAGAATGGACATACTGTCTGAAGGAAGTGAATACAAAAGCCTCTCACTACCAGAGAATTATGTTTAGAGATTTTTATCTGCAAGAGAATCCCTTTTATTTAATTCCTCTCCAGCTGGACCTTGTAAAGTGATTCCTCAGCAAAGCTTGTAAAGCACAGCATTGCACCAATAACATCTATTAGTCACAAACACATGGTACCTACATCAGTCTGTGGGAACTCTGCAGCCAGCTAAGCTTTGTTTGGCATTTGTTTGGCATTGCAAAATCCCTTCACAGATGCCAAACATTAGGCGACCACTGAAACAAGAGTCTAAAGCATCTACAAATCCTAATGACAAAGCAAAATCCTCTTTGCATTCTTATCATTAGTCAGACTAAATGATACCATATGATGAACTTCTCTGAGGCCATTAGAAATCAAAATTTAGGAAAAAAAATACTTTTGACTTCTTACATGTTTGCGCATAAGTCATTAATAATGGAATCAATAATTCTGGGTTAGTAGACACAACAACTCCAGAAGACTGTTAGTTTTGAGAATAAATTTATGTTTGTTTATTAGCACTTTAGGGACTCCCAGAGCTATGTGTTACTGATCTGCTCAGTGTGAGGAAGGGATGCACTCTGGTCTAATACCAGACTCCTTTAGTAACCAAAGATTGTTCTGTCTGTGATTATACTGAACATTTGTATATCCTAATAAAATAGAGATAAAATTCAGATGATCTGCTAATATTATTGTTTTCTACAATAATGGTAATATGTACAAAGTCAATTTAAATACTGCCTAAAATGTTTCTATTAGCAGAATGAGAGAAAAGCTTCACTTTTCCACTAGGTGTCAGTCAATCTATTTCTTTGGTTAAATGGACTCTGCAGAAGAGAATAGAGAGCAAAATGCAGATGCAAAGCTGCCTTAAAAATGGGATGCATATATATGTGTATATATATAAATGTGAATACCAACCAGGAGTATTTCAAAAGAATGAGACCAAATGGATTACTTTTGTATTTTAATTGTACCTCTGTGTTTTCATGTTTGCATTACACTTTCCATTTAACAGCAGTCAGGAAAACCTCCACAAACTTCAAGTCTAATACAAATGAGCCATGAGCAAGCAATTCCAGGGAAGGTGGAAGCAGGAAGCAAAGAATGGGTAGGCACTGCTTCATTATTTTGTGTCAGTCCTGAGCCCGCAGCAGGAGGAATTGGCCCTTTCAGGAGGAAGATGCCTCAGATACTTCTTGAAATGGAAAGCAGAATCCAGCACTTTTCGAGGAAGCTCTGAAGCATCAACCCATTGAACTACCATTGCACTAAAGTAATACAGGACCTTTCACAGTGCAGGTCCCTGAGAACAGTATTGAGAGTGCAGGAAGAGTACAGAAGCATAAACTGGGAAAGAATGTTAAAGGGAGGACAGAAGAAAAGACAGGTGCAGGGAGAGGAGTGTGTCAATATGGATTTGTCAATATGGATTTGAAAAGGGAAACCAGATGTGACTCTCCCTGATGGCCTTTTGTCGCTGGCCATAATGGCAATTAAAGACATCCAGCTGCTTCTTGTGCCAGCCTCCACCAAACTAGAGCTGCTGTGGAGAGGGCAGCACCCTAAGGGCATACAAGAAAGGAATGACAGATGATGGTGCATAGCAAGATGCACCTACCAAACAAAGTGAGCCAGAGGTTGCTACAGAAAGCCCAAGAAGAGAGAAAGCATGTAGAGGATTTTAAGTCTGGCTTCATAAAAAACAGAAAGCCCATCTCTTACGTGAGGCTTGGTCCCAGATATACCGTATATAGTAACATTTCACACATGCAGCTGCTCTGAACAGGTTACACTCACATGGGATGTAGCTTCTTATGTTGCCTACTGTGCCTCAGATAGATGCAATAGTGTGTGTAAATCAGGACTGTTGATCTCTGAGGCTCAGTAAAACCACTACTCTGAGAGCTGCAGGATGCTTCTTCACCCCATCCAGGTGAATAGCAACCAGAAATGATTTGATAGAATAAGAGTACTGATGACTTTTGTATTTTAATTGTGCCTCTATATTTTCTGGCAGGGTACCTAAGGGAACAGTGAACTGAGAAAATCTGACCAAGGGGCCATGATGCAAAGTTCAGAGATACTTGCTAAAAGAGAGCATCAGCTTCATGATACCACTTTATATTCCAAATCCACCAGGAATAGGGCTAAAGGCTAACTGTGCTCAGGCAAGATGAAGCTCTCACTGGAGGAACTTGTGGGCAATGCCCATGAAGGTGACAGGGGAGAAGGACTGGCTCCCCAGGCTGTCTAGAGAGGCAGTTGGTTTGGTTTCTGTTTTCCTTTGGGCCTGTGGCTGTTGGGTTCTGTAATCTGGCAAAGCAAAGACCCAGAAGGAACCACCAATGTGGTCTTTTATTGTCCAGCTTGTATTTTCTACACTGCTGTTGGCATCAGGCTTATCTTTGTCATTCCTGGCACTGCTCGTCAGAGAGAGCTTTTTTGCCTGCTGCTAACAACTTTTTTGTAACACATTGAAGTTACCTTACCCCAGCACAATCCATGTAGCAGAGAAACCTTTCTTCACTTCTGCTCTGCATGTTATCCATATGGTATTTTCCAGCTTACTTGGTACAGCTCTCGTGTGCTGGGCTGCCTCTTTTCACCACTGTGCAGCTATCCCATTTAACTACCTATTAGGTTTTTCCCAGAGGCCATTACAGTGGTGGAAATGTTATTAAAATAATCTGGTAGAGGACTTAAGATGTATTTTAACATGGATGCCACCAAAATCTAACCCCTAAGTTATGATACTTGCTATTGCATTGCTCTTCTTCGTTTAAGTATTGCTCTTGGGCCTGGTTATGTACAATGAAGGAAGAACAGAATCTTTTTATGGGTCTGTGTGCAATTTTACAAGTCACACAGCTACAGAAATCCTTCAGCTTCTTGGTTTGCTCCTCTTCCCTCTGAGATAGATAGGCTGTAACTCATTTTACATAACAAAAGGTGGAGTGGAAGGGGGGTAGTTAGAAGAAAATCAAACTCCACTCCATGTGTCTGCTTGTCAGCACTGGGGCTGGCAGTGGGGTTGGAGGCAGCATCGCATGGAAGCCCAGGGGTACTTGGACCACCTTCTAGGAGCAGCAGAAAGGCTTTGCAGGAGGAACTGGGAGCCAAGTGTTCAATGTCTCTGTACTGTCCTTCAGCAGCTCTTTACCCACTCAGCTCAGCTTCCCTGCTGGAAGATGAGAAGAAAAGTAGCTCCTGTCTTCAAAATACGATTTCAAGCCCCAGCACCAGGACCCACACAATGTAATTTTAGGAATGCTTAAATTGTCTCATATTACCTGTGGTATTGTAGTAAACAGTAAGTTTCCCCATTGGATTAAACATGGGGAGACTCTTCCCAGAAACAGGATGTTTTGGAAAGTGTTTTTCATTGCAAGTAAATGTATTCAGGTACTGCTGTTAATAGCAGAGCTGTCCCAATAATTTTCAGTCACGTATATAATACAGACTGTGCTTTGAAGGTCGCCACGAACTGGCGTATACCATCCTTCCGCTAAGGTGTGAGTGTGAATAGCTCAGATGCAAGCCAGTAGGAGGCTGTTTTTCCTGGCATAGTAAATCTGGGAGGTTTGGGACCTGGGTACCACATGTGTCTTAGGGAAGGCTCTTCAGTAGGAGCTGGAGGCTCTAGCTCAGTGCTACACTCCCTCTGTCTCCCAGTTATTTGTTTAGCTCTTTGTGCTGGTTTTGGCATACTTCTTCAAGTATTATGCTTTTCTCCCTTTAGTCTGATGCATTTCAAATGAAGGTCATTACAAATGTTTCAGCCAAAAGTTTCTTAGAACTTGTTTATATAGGGTTATCAGTTTGTGACAGTGCAGGGCTGGAGGAAGGAGCCAATGGTCTCAGGATGAGCCAGTGGTGCCCATGGGGGACTTCCCACCTACCTTGCCATGTCTGAGCTGACCTGTAACAAACCTACAGGAACTAAAACCCAGCAAAGTTAGCTGACAGTGTTCAAATTGCAATTCTCCTGAGGACTGATGTCTTCAGTGCTGGACTTGGTGTTGCTATTACACTGTGCTTTCCTCCTGCTATTTGTGAACATTCATAACTTCTAGCTCAGCTGTGTTTTCTTCCCAGTTGACAGAAACCTTGGCTGTGAAGTATGGGAATAAACCTTGGGATTTGCTGCAAGCAAGTTTTGGTTTGATGTGAAAAGTCTCACCTCTGTGAAATAACTCCAGAAAAAAATAATGTTTTTATTTATGATGTTTTATTTATTTGCTAATCCTATGACATGTACTTCAGAAATTTAAGAACCCTCCTTTGTTTTCCTGTGTGTATCCAGCTCGTTCCCAAGAAACGGTGTGGCTGCATACTTGTTTGAGATGGAGACGTGAGGGAAGTGCTGGCTCCCAGCGCCTATCCCTGGTTTAACACATGGGAGCTACAGCTTTACACGTGCATCTGTGGAACTACGTAAGTGAAAATGTTTCCTATAGAGGTCTTCAGGGCAACTACTTTCTCCTGCCGAGATGCTGAAATGGAAACGCTTGCTGGCTGTTTTCCTTTGAGGCTGGTGCTCTGTCCTTGTACAGCACAGCTTTCTAATAGCTGGCTTCCAGTGAGCCTCTGAAATGCTGAGCAGCTGAAAACCCATCATATGCCTCTCACTGTAGGGAATATTGGCTGCTGGACAGAATTTCCAGTGCTCAATTACTGTCTATACAGACTATGATCTGCCTGGAGCCACAATCAGATATAAAAAGGCTCTGAAACAAATCTATAGATGAAATTCTATATTTATGTAAAGCCCTGACAATTGGAAAGGCATGCCAGCACAAATGATTAATGCCACCATATTTTTATCATGTGAATATAACTGTGTAGTTAGTGATGGTCAGGGTTCTTGGACATGGCATTGCAGCCACACAAACAAGAAGTTATTTCAGCCAGACGGTTCCATTTGAGAGTGAATTTCATACTTGCAGTTCTGTGGTGAAAGGAACTCACTATACTTGAGGAAAAGGAGAAAGAAACAGCTTTTCTCAGATTTTTTTTTTTGGAACAACTGCACTGATTTGGAGACTAATTCCCTGAGGAAGCTGTGTCTCAGCTATAAATACCCTCTGAGCTGGCTGAGCGGGTTTATCTGGACTGGGATTAATTTATAGTGTTGCATTGGACTCTCTTAGGGTGCATACTTCTTATTCTCTGCAGAGCAGTGATGAGTGAAAATGACCAAGGGACAGTTTGAGGTATGTTTTAATGAACATCTTACCCCACTGCTCTTCTGTATGAGCTTCTCAGCTGTCCAGGAGTTAACAGTGAGAGGACAGTTAGACTCTTGAGGCAAAGTGTTTGTCTGCAGGAAAAGCAGAAGATGAAATAATAGCAACATTCCTTTGTGATGGTATTTGCCTGGTTTTACATAACAAAATTTTTAGAAGTAAAATCTCAGTAAAGCTGCCCATGACCACCACCACCTGTGCCATTGCAAAGTGAGAAGAGGGACCTGGTAGTGTGGATCTGCTTTTAGCTAGAGCCAGGCATCTGCCCAACTTGCAGCTATGTTTCCTACATCAGCAGACAGCAGGGCAGTGGGGCAAAATGTGAGACTGGGGTGTGTAGGTATCAGTCTGACTAAAGGACGTTAGAAATACTGCTGTGAATGAGGCTCTGGCAAGAAGCAAGTTAAACTTCAATACCGTGTTGAACACTGGCTGACCTGTCAGTAGGTAAATGTTCATATGCAGCTCTCAAACACTTGGACAGGCAGTATCAGTAGAAAGCTGCTCTGGAGAGAGGCTGAGCTGTAGTGGTTTGGTCTCTCTCCTGTTTAAAAGTGACCGAGTGAAATACTTGCCACCATCAGCAATACCTTGTGAGGAAGCTGTCTTCTCTGAAGACATCAGATTTAAACACCAGTTGTGGTGGCTGCTTTTGCAGGCTGATAGAAGATTATGCTCAGCCAGTTCATTGTCACAGGGGGTCTCAGTTCACCAGGAACAGCTGTGTCATGCTATAGGGCACATCACAAGCTAAATATTTCTTGTTCTTGGTCAAGAATAGTCAAATATCTTAGAATAGGCAGATACCTTTTGATGGTCCTGAACTTGTGGGTGCCTTTTTTAAGTAACTTAATCTCCATCCTTGAAAATAAATAGCAAGGTTTATTTATAATTTCTGATCAAATTCTGATCAAGTTCTCCTCTTGTCCCAGCCAGGGATGGGATCTGGATGATCCCTCACTTGCATAAATTCATGCATTTTAGGGGAAAGGCTGGTTGTTCAGAACTCAAGCTCTCCAAGAGGGTGATGACAGGCCCCTTACCTCCAACTGCTGCTAAACATGATGCAATCTATAAGCAAAACAGGCCACCTAGCCTGAGCTGTGCACATGCCTGCATCAGATCAAGGCAGGCAAAGGGAGAAGGAAATGAGATACTAAGGAATGAGCCTGACCTGGCTGCAGTGCTGGGTCTGGTGGGATGGAGCAACCATCGCAGCCAAACACAAAAGCAGTAGAGAACTGCTCAAAAAGAGAGCTTGCAGGCTCTGACAGAATGTTTGCAGAACAGAAAGTGGCACTAGAGAAAACAGGAGAGCTGCAGGAGTGAAGGATTTCAGAAGCTACTGCTGCTCAGCATCAGCTGCCTGCTCCTGCAGTGTTTCATGGAAAGCAACCACAGCATCTTATCTGTGATTGGGAAGCATTTGGGGCATTCTTGGTGCTTTTGTGGGAGGAAGCGTGCATCTTTAAATCACATACAGTATGTTTGACTGGTAATCAAAGCAAAGAAAGGGAAGTATTTTTAGAGTGCTAAGACCTCGGGAGCAGCACCCTAGGAAACGTTTCCTTACAAAGGGTGTCTTGTAAGGCTATTTTCTGTTTCACTGCTTGAAATAACTGCAAACTATATGTGTATTTTTTTAATCCCAGTTTATGACCCCCTGGAGCATGATAATGGGTCTAAAACATTAATCTGATCTGTTTAAAAATATTAATTCAATTTTTTGTTTAATGGTACAAATCTGGGTGCAACTGATAAAAAATACTTAGGGCATCTTATCTCTTTAAGAAGATAGCTAAATGTGATGCTATTCATCACAGTGATAGGTAGTTCCTTAGGCACAAATACACACATATCGCAGTCTGTGCGTGATGCCGACCAGATCCAGTTCTGTTTTCTGTCTGCTCCATGTGGCACTGTCGACAAAAAGCTACAAGCAAGGGCAAAGCAATGCTCTTGACAAATCCTTCACAAATGTTTGAGTTGCTCTCCTATGCACTCCAGTGGCAAATTTTAAACAAAGCCCAGAAGTATGTGTTAGCCACAGAGCACAAGCACAGGCTGCAAATAAGACTTTGCTCTTACAGTCAGTCCTGCGTTTTGTTTGCATTTGGATTTCTAGTCTTTCTGTCAGGCTACAGCTGGTGCCTGGGGAAAAGCAGCCCCAAGGTTTACTACATTGAGAAGAGCCCTGGAGAATGGAAGGCACCTGAAGCAGCCCAAAGGGTGTGCAGGTGATGTGGTGCTTGTGCTGGGTGATGGTCGTCTGGCAATGCCAGGTCTTTGTCAGCCAGTGCTGACTTCAGCTTGAGTAACTGCTTTAAGGTCAATATCCACCTGTGGCTTCAGCAAGCTGGGACTACTATGAATGGATATTACCAGAGAAATGTGGAAACACGTTAAAAAACATCCTCATAATTTTTTAAATTACTGTATTTTCTTCTTTTTTTTCCCCAGTTTTTCTGAGCTTTCTTTAAACCAGGTTTATCAGCTCTGATATGTCAAAACTTATTCCTGTGATTAGCATAAAACACGGAGGTTGTTTTTCAAATGTTCTAGTTGCATCTCTAGTTCCAAAATCCTGGATGCTTTACCTAGCCATCACAAAATGGGGTTGATTGATAGCATATCTGTTTCACCTCTTGTCTATCAAAAGTAATTTGATTTAGAAATCCTTTGGAGTTGTGTATAGGCAAGAAGCAGCTCAAAGGTAAACCTGTTTTCAGCTTGGTCTCTAGGTATTTTTGTTTCAGCTGCTTGCAAAACTTAAAAATTCAATTTATGATCACTGAAACACAAACATACTATTTCTCTGCCCCATCCCACTTCTGGGAAAGGCTAACTAGGGAAACTGAGGCACAGAGGGCATGGAGTCAACATGAGAAACCAGACTGAGGGGCAGATTTAAGCCATTCAAAGAGCCTGGGCTGAGTTCCCATTAACACCAAAGGTTTTGGGATTATTCCCTCGTCTCTGAGGCTGGGGCAAAACCTGGCAGGATGGTGGATGGGGAGCCAAGTCCTGCACAACTGCAGAAATACTCTTGCCCCAACTGCTACTTCTGGATGGGTTCCTGTAAGAATTAAGCAGAAGACAAGGGCAGAGCAGAGTGAGCTTGTTTGTTTAGACACACAATGTTTGCCTTTATTTCCCTCTATCTTTTCTAAGGGCCGTGACGGCACTTCCTTCCTAGTTCATTTGTGTGGCTGCCTGAAAGGGATATGTCTAAATAGGGGTCAGAGTGACTGCAGGCCAGTTTGCTTGTTTGTTAAACAATATGGGAAGAAAACAGGGGCCATGAAGAATACTTCCCTCCCCTCTGTGCCCCAGGGAACATTCTTTATAAAATTTGGCAGCAGTTCTTTCATCAGAAACCAGCACACCACGACACAGAGCTGCTGGCCCTGGAAGCTGTTTTAGCAATTTGACAAGAGAGGAAGAGGAGGCACAGGAAAGAAGTTTTTTTTGTGTGTTTAAAATGAGTATAAAGTTGCATAGGAAATCTCCATATCAGTGAGAGTGTGTGTGTAAATAGCGAAGAAGAAAAGATGTAGCAGTTTTGAAGGAATTAAAAAAGAAAAACATGTTGGGCTTGCCTTTCTGCACAGTGCATTATAAACAGGAGCAGCTTAAATGAATGCTCTCTCTCTGACAGTGAGCATTGCAAGACTGCCCAGAAAATGGCACAAGAAACTTCCTGCAGGATTTTGTGAAATACGTGTCCAGCAGTAAGCCCAAGAGGCTGGTGCAGAAACTGAAGCCTGGGTAAAGTAATAGGAATTGCTGTAAACGTTAAGTCCCCAGGCTCTGCAAAAAACTCACCTCTGAAAACTAGCAGTGAATTCCAAATGTTAATGATATATGAAAACAATTACTTCTGTAAAAGGTTGATGGTTCCAGGAATCAGCTTGGTTTGCTTTCATTCCTCAGACAACTTGATGTAATTTTGAATCAGTGCTTCTGGTAGTAAACAGTGGGATATGGTTCCATCCAAGTAGTAGTAAGCTGGGGATACGGTTCCATCAAAGTCTAAAAGCTTAGACACTTAAAACTCTCCAAGGTCTGCCAGTTGCTTTGATTTTTATCAAATACATGCCTAATAGTCTGTTAGCCATGACTGTCCTGCTAAAGCCTCTGTGCTGCTCAGCAGCAGGGCCTCTAAACTCCATCACTGCTCTTGACGGGTCACTCATTCCCTCTTTGATCTTGCCTTATCTGGTAGGATGCCTGAGGCACAGCCTTTCCTCCTTCCCTAGTCCCAATAAGTCTGATTAATTGAACATAGTTCGATACCTATTTTGCCTGGTCTTGTTTGCAAGCAGCATCACAAGGTGAGTGCTTTACCTAGAAGGTTATATGCCATTTTTATACACAAACATTTATTCTTGTCATAGCTTGGAAAGGGAAGAAAGCAAATATGAACTTAGTCTTTATTTTTAGACCATGGTTCAAGCATTAGCTAGAAAATCTACTTCTCTGCTTGCTCAAGGTCATTTTTAAAAGGCCTTCAAATGCAATTTAATGTGTTTTTGGAGGCCTCCAAAACCTAACCAGGGAGCTTGCACATCAAGCACTGTACAGTGTTAGTGGTGCTGAGTGCACCGTTACAGTCCTGGAATTCATGAGTGCTTATGACCCCTTCTAAATGTGTTTTTTTTCCACTTCATTTGACAACTTGTCTCACACTATTAGGAATATCTCTGCTGCACGTACCATTTGATCTGTTGAGGAGTGGGGCACAGAGATGGGATGTCCTTGAGGGAAGAGAATCACTGTTAGTTCTCACTAGGTAAGACTGAGAATCCTCTGATTTCATCTGCTTTTTCCCTCTCTGAGAGGTGAACATCTCACTGTTGCTGAGGGGGCAGCACCAGACTTTTGCAGCTTCAGTGTTTTGTATGTGCTTCTCCCAGTCTTAGATAATGGTGTATAGTGTTCATGTACAGGGAGGGCAGGTGGTATTTTCCAGAGACATTACCTTAATGGACCTCCTTTTTCCTTTTAAGAATGCCTAGCAAGGCTTTCAAAGGTGCTTTTCTATGCATCACAAAGCATTTTTCACTGTTATCTGCTGATGAATGAAACTGTTCATGGCTACTAAAGTTTTACCATTTTCTTCCTTTTATTTAAGTACTGATTTTGTTGTAGTTCTACCTTTGTAAGCATGTCACTGAGGTGGAATATTCGAAATCAATCTGGATTATTACTTGTATCATCATTACAGAATGCTTTATTCCTTGTCGTGTGCTTTTAAAGCCCTAGTTGGTAAATGATGTAGGTGACAAGGGCTTCAATAAGAATTTTCTCCTGAACAGCAGTAGTAGGACTGTATATTTTAAAAATTGTACAGCCAAAGAGTGCAAAACTCCCTAAACCCTTTTTATGTTCCAAAAAAAACCCCAACTGATCCTATAGGTCAGTGAAAACTCCCATGTATGCTCTTCAGACATACTGCTGTGCAGCTGTGGTGCTGGCAGGTATTTAGAGAAATGAAAAGAGTACAAACTGCTGGAGACCAAATGATTGAGTTAAAACAAATATTTTGGCATCTTTGCAATCCTTTTCATATGTTTAAATGGGCGACTTAAAATATGTTCTATGGTACTATTTTCCCCAGTGGTAGCTGTGAAAACAGTGGCCTGTAGGAACTTTGCTAACCATACCATCAGTGTTTCTTGTAAACCTGAATTACAGCCTAGCTGAAGATTACATGTTTAACCAGGTCACAACAATACCTCAAGTGAAATGTATTTTAACTGGTTTTGAAACAAAGGAGAATTCTTACTAGATGATCTTGTTTTGTTGCATAGATATTTCAGACTGCTATGTTACTAAACATGTCAGAAGTGTTTGGCCAATGGGGTCCTCTCCTTCTTGTCAGAAGAACCCTTCCTCTGTTATTCACACCTTGCATATAATCTTAGTCTGGGTTCTTTTGTGAACATGATCTACTTTTACTACTGTCTGTGTGCCTTACATAAAACAATGACATGTCTCTAAAGTGACACACTTTGGAAATTTAATGTGGTTTAACTGAAGCCACCCTTTCTTAAAATTCCAGTTTCATTTGCTAATGGTTTTCCAATTTCTCTAATGAACGAGGCACAAGCCCCTTAAAGTCAGAGCTGGCTCAGCTATACTGCTCTTTGTTTATGCTTCTAACGGGCTTATCATAGCATGGAAAATTTTGCTTCCTGGAATACCTACATAGCTGCACTGGCAATTTTAACACTCTACATTTTCAATATTTGATTTTTTTAACAGTAGTATTCTTGTATTCCTTGAAAAGTCTGTTGCTAAGGGGCTTTTCCATTTTCAGTGTTATAAAGCCTTAGGCAATGTCTGTGTGGGCCAGGAGCAACTGTGATGTCCAGATCCACCACATCACCCTTTTATTACTTGAGGCAATGAAGTGACTAGTAGAAGACTGGTACCTGGAGAGGCATACACAACACATTTTCTGTAACAAAAATAATACTGAGCCTATGTAATAACAGATTTGATTCCCACTATGACAGGGATATGATATGCTTAGGAGTTCTCTTGTAACCTCCCCATGCTGATCTTCATGCTCTTCTTGATCCATGCCAGAGAGGTGCTGAGTCTTCTCATTTGAATGAATGTCCACTGCTACAAAACATAAGCAAACTGCACTCCACAACCCCCGGTGTAATTCTTAGAGAAAACTTGCTAGCAACTTCCAAAATAATTGAGCTAATTATAACTTTTATTTTGACACCATGTCATTTCTTAGCAAGGCAGTGCTACCTGCCAAATACAGGTCAAAACTGGTGGCCTCTAAGTCCTGTACTCATGTCAGATACTGAAGACAAGACCTTTTTTAGGTCTTTATGATGCTTTATGAAAGCTAATGTGGGAATGATTCCAGGGCTTGAGTCTGTGAAGTTTTAAATGAATGACTTGCACTCCTGCTGCTTCTCAGGGAGTGATTGTCCCACAGCCTCAAAGACCTCTGTGCTGTTTGGGAAATGCCTTTTCCTTTCCTTCTGCCTCAGATTTTCCATTAACAAATTTTTATCCCAACTTGTACACCCACACAGTTAGTTTGAATTCTTCTTCTGTGTTTTTATGACCTTCCAGTGTAGTAGACTTTTACTACAACCCCCTTGTCTGGTGGCCAGATGATGTGTGTTGAATCTTTCTGAGTAAATGTACCACTTTGGTGCCTAATCTCTTTTTCTGGAATTAGTTTTTTTTCTTTGAATTCTTCCCCATCCTTCACTGCTCTTTACTGTCCCTGACTCAGCTTGGAAGTTCAATTCTTGTGAGCATTCTGGATGCCTCAGGCAATACAGGAGAATATAGGACAGTGCAAAAGGGAGGGGAAAATGAGCAAACCTGAAGCGTCTGGGAGAGTGCTCAATGCAAAAGAAGCATAGGTGCAAACACTGTGTATTAGAACCAGTAATAACTGTACTTTGCTTTCACCTCCAGTGCTATGCAAGTCATTATTTTAGACATTGATACCTTAGAGAAATAAAATAGCTCTGGGTTGACAGATGAGAAATAGCTGAAGGTCATTCTTCAGAAATACTTAGTATTTCCTTGTATAATGGATATAGTCAGTGTCTGTATTGGCAAGTTCTGGTATGACTGAGGCAAAGGAATTAGCATTTTGTACTTGTTAATTTAATACATTGCTCTATTAAAACAGTATCTTGATTTCATTCATTGTGAGTGTAGATACTGCTTCCAGCACTTATCAGAAGATCTTTTTGTAACATTTAATTTTCTTATGTCATAAGTGGAAATATCTAACTTTTATTATGTAGCCAAAGTCATGGATACCATTTTCATACCAACTTTCTCGTGGGACAGACTACTGTGGATATAGACTAGGTCCTGCTCTTTTCAAGGTCTTGTGCCAGACTGCAGCAGTACTGGTTTGCACCCTTTCAGTCTTGCTTTCCCAGACTGTGACATTGCCTTCTGGCCTTTAAGATAAAGGCCAGTGTTTATTTACAGCTTCATAAATATCTAGTTGTGGAGTGCATTACTTGAGGAATGACAGCAAAATGTGACTTTTCCCATTTGAATTTGTTAAAGAGCACTACTGAAATGCAGCACTACTGAAGCATGCAGCAGGCTGGACCCATTCTGCACCAAGGATGCCATGTACGCAGTTTGCCATACCCGCACCCAGCCAAAACTGAACTGGAGCTCAGCCAGCACTCCCTCTGCAGCAAGAGCTGCTTAAAGCAAGAGTGTGCGAGCAATAGCCAGTGCTGCTGTGGGTGACACCTGGCAAGATACACAAACATGGAAACTTGAATTCTATTGTCCAACTACAACATGGACACCTGCAAGTGAAGGTGCCAAGAAAACAAAGATTCAGGGGTGTGAGACTATTTAGAAGAATTAATTTTAACTCAGGGTTTAGAAATATTTAGGAAAATGATGAATAAAAAGTAATGTAAATGCACTTTAAACAAAATGCGGAGTAAATCCTTGAAGTGCCTGAGTTGCCTGTTATGCATTAGTGTGCTTAAAAATACAATCAAACCTATTGTTACAGAGAAAAATAATCTTCAAGGATCCAAAGCTGTGAACAAACCAGGGTTTTGTATGTTTCTAAATTCTGCAGTTGTTTTAGTACTGACTTGGGAAGAAAAATATCTTAGAAGAGCCAAAAAAATGACAGTCCCTTATTAGAAAGGTTCTTTGAAAGACTCTTTGGTGTGCAAGAGTAAGTATCATGACAGGAAGAGGTTTGCTTTTGCCAGACAGTGAAGCAGCATCCCTCACTGTTCCCTGGGGAACAGAGTGGGAAGCAATAGCATTCAGGACTCAGGCAGATGCTCAGGCAGAGAAAGAATATGATGATGCTGGTAACTAAAAAGCAGCAGGCCTCCATCCAGCTCCTCTGTCAGACAAGCCTCACAAATCAGAATCCTACTTCAGGTGCCCAATTTATATTTCTGTTGGCTAAGACTTTAAGAAGTTTTCAAAGTTGCTTGAATTAACAGCTGTCTTTGGCTTCATTTTTCACCTTAGTCAGTTGTTTGCATATCCTCCTGGCCTTCTCTTTGGCTTCATTTCACTGTGGCGTGTGCTTTAACTTTCTCCACTTACTTTCACACTTGCATTTTTTAAAGCGAACCAATGACTCCACAGCTCATCACACCCTCATTCTTCCCACCAGAAAGCAGTGAATTTTTCAGCATTGTGTACAGCTGCCTATCAAGTACGAGTTTGCTTTGCTCCTTGTAAAATTCAAGCTCTCCTTTCCACAAGACAGCAGCAAACAAGAGGTTTCTTCTTACTTTTAAATATATGAAACTATTGAATAGAGAGTATTTCTGTCCAGCTGTCTTCCATCCAAAAGTACTGAAATTGCTTTGGTACCTGCCTTTAACAATGCTAAAAATATCAGCCTGGAAGAGGGCAGGGGTGGTTATGCTGTTGGCAGGAGTATGTAAAGAAAGAACCAGTGGTAAGAAAAATGCTTCCTCCTCTGGACACAAGAGCACAAGGAAGAATGCAGAATAAAATAAAACCCGTTATGCTTCTTCAATTTTAAACATTTAATAGTGCACTTATTGAGTATATTCTGTACAGACATCTATAGCAAGTTAAACATCTTCCTTTTTCTCACGTAGATCATAGTCATGTAAAGCACATTTACAATAGAAAACATACTTGAGGTACAAAAACCCAAAAAGAATATCTGAGGTATAAATACAGGTATATTTTAAATAATCTTTATCATGCTTTATCTATGTTTGACAGTACACTGTGGGCAAGTATACATGTTTACAATAGAATGGTATGTACAACATACAATTTTACAAATTCAAAAGTGTTTGATGTAGAAGAATATACAAGATTTTCCTACTCATGAGGAACACTGTTACTGGAAGTACTACATTATTTGCCGTAATAAAAAAAATCTTCATCAAAAAGCTTAAAATAATACTGACAATGGTAACAAAGTCTCAGTCAAAATTCCACCTTGCAACTCATTCATACCCTAGCCACAAAATGCATTTATCACTTAACACTGCACCTCGAAAGCTAATCTTTACCTTTACAGTAAAACCTACAGAAAGACACCTTTCCAGAGGACCTCAAGACTTCCTACAGTTCATACAAGTTGATTCTTAAGGAGGGGGAATATCCCAAAGTGTTTAAAATCCCACTAAACCAAAGACAACATCCCCTACTCTCTGCCCCCAAAATAACCCTCCCCATTGCTCACATCCAGGTTCTGTTTGTGTTAACATGCAGCTTTTAGGAAAACAGGCAAAGAAGGGAGAGAAAGGGAGAGTTTGTGTGACTCTTCCTAGCCACCTCACCCCCCCTGCTGCTGCAGGAGTCCTGCCACTTCCCAGCACCGCAACTCCAGTGTTAACTTTTTCCTCTTGAGCAGTTAGAATACAGTAAAATATATAGAATTCCATTAAAACATTTATAGTTAATGCAGGTAGGAGTAAAAGCAACAAACATTTCAGTAAATTAATGATTGAGATTATTGGCTCTCTTCACCATTGCAAAGACATTGCATTTCTAAGCTGCTATGTTGGTCAAAAGTATATTTATTTTCTTAAATTGCTATAGAATTGCTATCCACTCCTAAAAGATCATCTGGAGAAGGAGTGGATAGTAATCACAGCAAGCCTCTTGTAGCATCTGCTTAGGGTTTTCAATAAGGTTAGAGCTGAGGAAAATGCAGAACTGGCACATGGGAAGGATGGCTACTCCTGGTCCACAGTCAAGTCCCATTCTAGGTTGAACTGTATCCAGCATATTAAAATCCATTCTGATTGCCTATCAGTGTACCAGACACATTTCAAGTTCGACTTCTGCTATCCTTTCAACCATTAACACACTCATTCACACTTCAATCTCTGTGCAAACCTTTCTCTGCTTATCTCAGTGAGAACACACTGAAGAGTACCAACTATTCCAGTGGATACGCCAGTCCCTCAACGCACTACAAATACATGAGTATGTACATAAAGCTAAATATTTCACATGGGAATGATGAACCTTCACCATCTTTCATAATATATTTTTCATTTAAAGAATTTTGCTTCTCAGAAGCAATTCAAACCATCTAATAGTACAATACTTTTATGTTTTCTTCTTGCACAGTCCTCCTATGTATTCCAGTCAAGGCCTACACTATAGACCTTAAACAGAGAGGAAGCAGCTTTAAAGTGTATGGTATGGCCACAGTCCAGTAATGCAATGGTCACAGTCAAGTTCTCATGCTGTCATCCCTTCATGACATGACTTGCAGATGGTACACTAGTCTGTTCTGCAGTGGACGATCCTCGGTTTTAGATAACGTCTGTGTTGCTGATGTGTGGAGCACGTGGCTGTTCCTCTTCAGTAGTCACCTGGATTTTACTTCCTTGTTCTCAAGACTCTGATGAATGAAAGAGTCTCGTATCTTAACAACTTCAGATGCACACAAGTGTCCAAAAGACTTGGTGTACCAGTCTGGCATGTGGCCCCTGATGTGTGGAGAAAAAGTGATGATGAATTAGGTACCAGTAACTTTGCACGCATTTTCTCAGTCAGATTCAAATACATATCTAGCTGGTTAAATGCTTGACTAGGAAATCTCCTTATTACCGCTTACTGCTCAGCTCAGCCTTACTAATATATAGACTTGCTCCAAGTCAAGTTTGCCATGGTGAGGAAAAGTTATGAGGAACAGTTACAGAAAATTGTGCAAACTTGTTCTTCTTTACTAACTTAAAATTATTATGTCCTTGCATCCAGATACAACTGTCAGAGGAAGGGGTGGGCTTATATACCAGTAGCTATGGTGCAGCACATACTGGATGTTTCTGATGCAACAAACCACACCTGCTGTTACATGTGCACTGAAGCCAATTTTCTGCGACACCTGAGAGACCTGTGTGTGCCTTTGAGAAGTACGTACTACTGGCCAAGCTAAAGCCTGCTGAACAGTCTTAATTTTGCACTGACTACATGGAAACTGTACAAGAAAAGTTACCACCACAAAAAGACAACTCATACCTTAAATCAATTCTGCACATGTAGGTAAGTTTAGATTTTCCTGACCCGCAGGGCTCAATCAGATACCTAGACAGGAGCACATTGACTCTAACACCTGCCACAGGAGCACGGTCGTGGTCCACTGAGGTTGCTAGAAGCACACAAGCTCCCTTGGGAAAATTTGTCCTCCATGTTCTAAGGAAAAAAGAAAAAAAAAAGTCTTATCTTTGACAAACAGTAATGAAACATCTAATTCAAACATCTAATAACTCATCAAGTTATGCACACACAGATATTCACCCATATAACTTATACAGAAATCACAGTCAAGGTTGTACTATGTGTACGATATAAATATCATCGCATATAAAAGCCTTACCTTAAGACTACGAAGTCTCTGGCTGGCTGAGGTGCCATGCTGTTCTGGACATACTGGTATATATCTGTCTGGCTGTCCAAAGGCTCTATTACTTTTGAATCTATAAGATCTTCATCCCAAAGATGCTGCTCTTTAAGTATACGATTTAAAACATCCTCGGGAGTAGCTGGGATTTCAATGGTAGTTTTCCATAGCCGGAGTGGGGGCCCTTCACATACCTGGGGAAAATCAGCAGAGTCCTCAGTTTTACTCTTCCTGACACTTTCTTTTCCTTTCTGTTTTAGTGTTGGCTAAATACCGCAAATTAAATGCACACACATATATGCGTATGTTGTATTAAGCTTGTCATAAGCTCAGACTAAGACTGTTTTCATAACAGCCAAAGGCATCTGCACATTGACTTCCAAATTGTTTTTTAATTACAGTTTAATTTAAAACTTCTCCAGTATAGGCCACTATTAAATTGTGATGCTATAGAATAATCCTACCCTAATTTCCCAAGTTTATTTGTTAAAAATCTCATTGAAACACTTCTCCCTGCGCTAGCTTTGAGCCGCGAGAGATTAGAGACAGGAAACTTCTTTCCTACAACCTGCATATTGGCAGCGCTTAGAGGCTTCACTCAGCCTGTCAAGGCTTTGCACGCCTGAGTGACGGCATGTAAATGCAATACAGTGAACATTCCTGGGCCGGATAAACAGAGCACAAATCAGTACATGTTAGTTGACTACTGCTGAAAGACAGGTTATTTTTAGATGGCGTGCAACTATGTCAATATATCAAGGGGTTTTTTTCCCAAATATACCTGCAACATAAAGGTGTACATTGAACCTTCTGTAATACCCTATATTAAAAGCCTGCTCATATTAGAGAAGATGAGCTAAAAAAACAGAGCTGTGGCAATGACTGACAGAGTGCATACCTTCTTGTAGGCCAGCTCTGCTTGCTCTGAAGTGGAGCAGCTGACCCAGCCCTTAAACTTCTCCTTCATCTCTTTGAGCAAGTCATCCATGCAGTCCTGGAGGTAGCAGTGGTAGTCAGTGGGCTCAGTGGTGCTGCTACCGCCCTGGAGCTCCTCCAGGCTGAGGGGACGCAGGTCCTGCTCCGTGTATGAGTTCCGGCCCCTGCTCATTTCTTCAGGTATCTGAGAGGCAACAAGGGTGAAATCATCCTCTTGCAGCTCTCCCCCAGCTCTCTCCCCACATCACAGAGTTAGTCTAGCAGCTTGAGAGCCACACAAAGATGGGTGCACTAGTTTTGCAAGTAAGTGGTGGGATGCATATAAGACCAGTCATTCAATGTGAAAAAATGCCAAAATTAAGTATGTGACTTTAACTCAAATTAATCTCTCATTTATAGGGTAGCCTATTTTTTTCTGTGGAGTATCCCTCTTTGCTACACAGAGCAGATCCACTCCCACAGCACAGTGGGAGTTTATCCTGCAGACTGAAGGAAGGAGGCATCAGTTGTCAGCCACAAGAAAAGAGACAGGCATGTCTTCAGTTGAGGGCTCTGGAAAGACTCTATGACAGTGAAGTAAACCAGGACTCTTGACTTGTCCAGTTCTCTATCCCAGGCCCTAGAGGGAGCATGCTTTAGTTCCTACAGACCCTTCAACCTACGTTTTGATTGTGTCACATTCCAGGACACTTCTGTGGCCTAGCCTTGCTAACTCTTGGGAATTTAAGTATAAAACAAGCACTGACATTCCTGGAAACAGCTTCTTGCTTTGTAATTAGAGCTGAAGTTCACAGACCCTCACAGCTGTACAATAAAAGCTTGGAAACATATTTCAAATGCAGCTTGGATGTAACAAAAATGTCCCAAACCCCACAACTGCTTCCTGATTTCTGAGTGCCAGTGCCAATAAAAGAACTCTCTTCTGGCACCACTTTCAATTCAAGTATGTACCCAGATAAGGATGCAAATGTTTTTACAAATGCTATTTATCATGTATTAAATTTTATTTTAATGAAGATACATTCCTAGCTTTCCATTACACAGCAGATGTAAGCCATGTTGGCCAGTATTCCACCCATCAGTTCTGCAAATAGGTGTTTTACCTGAAAGAGCTTCTTGCATTCAGCGATCATATGAGCTAGCCCTTGGGTTGCAGCCAGATTTTCATTTAGGTCTTTCTGATCAGGTTTTCCCAGGCTTGGTTTTCTTTGCATCACCCTTCCCCAAGGGAAAAGAGCACACATGCACAAATCCAGTTACTTAATGCAGAGCAAGAGACACATTTGGTAAAAAACCAGCAGGATTCCCAAATCTGTTGGTGATTTAGAGCAGTGCTGCCCATGACCAGATCTTGGCATGGTGTTACCGACTTCTTTCACTATGCTCTAAACTTTTTCTTTGGAATCTCTCCCGTTTCTTCCTTCTTATGAACTTGCTTATATTTTAACATCTCCGCCAAAAGGTAGGATCTCCTAACTGTTCTATGCCCAGTGCCCTCTGAGGTGTCTGAAGTGATCACAACTGGTAGGGTCAATGCCACCTATTACACATCACATCAGCTGTGGTACAGGACCAGAAGCAACAAGCCCTGCTCCCAAAACATACCTTGGGGAAGAATTCTCTCTTTTGAGAGTGTTTAAGTGGAAGAGGGAAGGTGCTAAGCAGACAGCCAGGTTTGTCGGTGTCATCTGGTTTTCCTTCACTGCAGCTGTGACATCACTCAGGAAATAGAGAAGAATCTGGAGAACCTCCCTGTTCTCATCAGGTAAAAGCATAATGGCAGCTTTGATAGCCTGGAGACGCTGATCCTTTGGCACATCTGCATAATATTAGTAATTCTCTCATCAGCCCATTGATTTTCCATACACACAGCATGAATGCATCCCAAAGCAAACTCCAGCTTCACATATTTGACTCCAGTTTGAAGTGATTTCCTTCAGGATGCATACCATTCGTAGGAAACATGAAGGCATTTTTTTTAACCCACTACTTTAACTTACCTCAGCTATTTCCTGCCTCACAAGAAATGCAAGCAAGAAGTTGTGCCTAGGCCAGAGTTAATTTTAGATTTAATTTCAATAGTTACACGCTCCCGCAGATGCACTAAAATGACAGAAGCCTGGAGTCAGGCAGTGAACAAGCAAACACAGTCCAACCAATTTAGGGGTTCTCTGGCTTTCAAAGAAATTCAAAACATGAATGCATTTTAGAATAGGTGAATTAATTAAATGAATTGGCTAGCAAACCTTTTCAACAATGATGTCATAAAATACCCAGAAAGTGCTTTACCAAACACAGGGTATGATCTGCTTTATTGAGCAGATCATTCAAAGTCATGCAGTGGAAAAAGAAAGTCAATGCTGTGAAGCCCCATACCATTAAACAGCTCCTTGGTTACTAACAACAAACAGCCACTGGAAAAATTTAATGTGTCTTTATATAAGGCCCTCTCCGCCAAACTTGAAGGAAACAGAAAAATTAAATAAACCAGACCAGATCTGCTTCTTATAAAGGGATTTCCAAAAAGCCATCTCTGAAGACAACATCAAAATCTTAATCCTGGAGCATTTATATCATCATTAGCACCACACCAACCTCACTGCATGTCTCACAATACATGTGGTGCTAACTAGATATTTAACTGGTATTTGCTTTGGGCTTCAGCAACTTTGTAAGGCTAGCAGGTGAGTTTAGAAAGCAATTTTAAGCAAAACCCCACTGTTTTCCACACTCTCCCCTCAATCAGCTCAAAGCAGATTTAAGCCACGTGCGGACAATTCCAGTGCACAGCCTGGTACGTAACACTAAAGCAAAGGGAAATTTTGTCCTTTGCAGGGAAGCAAAATTTACAGCTGCATTAAGGCTCTTTGCTTTACACAAAGATAATACTTCCCGACCACCTCTGGGGATTCCTCAGACCTACCACCTGCAAAAGGAAAGTAACAGATACTTCTGCAGTGATTTGTCAAACTTTTTCTGGCACTAAACCCACTAAGAGTTGCTGTTTAACATGCACAGAAGTGGAGAGGGTGATGAATTTTCTCCATACACCTTCTTGGGAACCCACACACACAGAAAAAATGTGTGCACTGAAATAACAGCATGTATGTTTTCATTTTAAACTGTCACCTCCACCTATGGAGCTCTGGAGGAAATTCCTGTAACTTTTTGGTAATCATCGTCATCAGGAAGGCACAAAATACAGCAAGGACTCAAAGAAGGTGTTTTTGCAGTAAGTTCTTTGTAGCTATGCTTCCATGGGAAGAATATATGGGGAGAGAGATGGGATGATGTTAGGGACAGAAACCACAGAATCAGCAAGGTGCCTGTAGTGCATCAGTCAGTTTGGACCCCCATGAATACTTCAGAAGGGTTTGGTGTTCTGGTCACCAAACATTAATTCACCTTTGGCCAATTTATTAAGTGAGAGTACTCCCAGTGGAATAAGAATGTTGAGGAAACAACGTTTAGAAAGATCCAGCCCAAAATTAGGAGAACTCTATTAATCTAGTTCACAAAAGACAATTTCTCCCTTACTGGAGCTGAACCTGCCATCTCTGAAGGATTATTTCTCTCATGCGCATTGATAAACTCCATTTTTTATGTTCTAAGCACTTTCTGTTTATGATATCTACCAGTAAAGTAGCTACAAGTTAGTAACAGAAAAGCTTTCCACTTAAAGGTTGTTTCCAAAAGTTATGGTGAAGGATAGAAGAATATGAATTATATGAAAATGGGTTTTTTTGGTAGCTTTGCCAATCCATGACATTCACGTAGTGTTTTCACAGCTCCTCTACCTAGACACATTAGATGGGGCTTATTTTTAAACCATACTATCAAGCCTGCTCAAAGAAAAGAGAAAACTTTATAGCAAATGATGGAGGACTTATGTTTGTTCCTGACTGAAGTACAGAAAAAGGTGAAATTAAAAGAACTTGTACTATAAATTGTTATGCAACAGGAACATCAAAAATCCATTTCTTAAGAGGCAGCCTGAACTATAATGGCTGCTGGCAAAAGGCAAAGACCAACATATGTAACGTGTAGTGACCAGAGGAGAAGTATTAGGAAGTTCCACCCTTGCTACACAAATGAGCATTTGCCCCTGCCATAGAAATCTCACTACTTACACTGGTATATCTGTAAGAAGGTCTCGGAGAGTTTGTTGGTCATGAGAGGCTCAGGGAGATCACGGAAGAATTGCTTTAACATGTCTGCTACATCGTAAGCAGACTGGCCTTCATAGTTGACACAGTCTGCTGAATTCTCATTCATTTGACGCAAAGCCTGAATTCTTGATTTGACTCCAGATTTCCTGAACAGTCCAACCTAAATATATACGGAAAGGTAAATACATTTACAATGAGTCCAGCAAATCTGAAATGTAAATATGCTCTTTAGCTTCTTATGTATGGGTCCTAATTTCATTGAAACCTTTTCCTGCATTAATTATCTATTTTGTTCTGGTTTGTGCCTACTTTTTTCAGCCTGCTCCAAGAACAATAAAAACTAATGGAAGGCTTGGCCCTGAGTGCTGCATGCATGTGCGATGACGGAGAGTACAGAGAACTCACCTGATCCAGGCAGTGGTTACGGAGGTACCTCATGGCTTGCTGAATGCTCTGTGGAAGAGGCTGTCCTGTGCGCTGGACATTGACTTGCAGCGGTACTCCAAACACATTTCGGTCTTTATAATCTGGCACCTTTATCCTTTTCATAAACTTTGGTACTGCCCTATTTAAGTAAAAGGAATGACAAAATTGAATTAAACCTCTGTTGACCATTTATTGTCTGCATTTCTAGTAATTAGGAAAGTCAGTGAAAATAAGTGAAACACTTCAGTCGTATGAAAAGTACTGACAGCATAAATTAGCTACTGCACTCAGAGCTGGGAAGGGGGAGAGGACAGAAAACAGTTTCTCTAAGAAAAAGGCTTGACATTCAGGGCAATATGCTGCCTGTAAGTATTAATGTGGTGCTTACTCCATCAATATTAGTAGGACAAAAGCTACAGGGTAAAACTGCAGGGGCCAGATTAAATTGCCAAAGAGTCAAAATAAATCCTGCGGTCAGTGACCCCTTATAACACTGCTTCTTTAGGTTTTGGGAAGGATGGGCATTTGAACAATGAGCTTTTGTATGTCAACTACTTGTTCTGCAAAGTCCTCAAACTGGGTCTGCCACCCACCAGTGTGCATAACAGCAGGAAACTGATGTAATACATTTGAGTTTGTCAGCTAAAAACTTCAGCTCTATAAACAACCCCTTTGAGGGACCCCCCTCCTTGTCAGCCAGTGACTGTTGTTACCCCTGCCTCCCACTCTGGTTACAATGAGAGGCCTTTCCATCTGCTTATGACTCCAAGGAAAAAGTTACTAAATACAAAAGAATTATTTACCCCAGGTCCCCAAGAGTACTGGTTTCATAAAGGGGGGAAAAAAAAGCCACTAAAATGTGAAAATATTGAGATCATTTTCCTAAACAGGGAGAAAAGCTAACGTCCAGCGTAACAACTAATAGGACACAGTGGCACTGGAAAACAGGGAGACCTATTTAACATTTCAGTACACAGTACAGCTACACAAACAGTGCATTAGATTTACAGCTGACTAATCTGTTACATAGCAAACCAGAACCAATTTGTATTGCCATACAGTTAAGTTTAGGGCATTATTGATATATGTATGAATAATACGTGCTTTGTCAAAAAACATGCCAATGGAATGTGAAAAAACACATTGCGATCTCCACTGAGAATCTGAAGCATGCAGGGATAACTGGTCAATACTTATTTCTGTCTTTCAGAACAAACAACTTCTGTATTTAGAAGGGCTGACATAATAACAGCCTTTGAACAGGAGGTACTTTGATGCTGAAGCTAAATACTCTCTATGACTCCTGGGGAAGGGAGGAGGCTGGCCTGTGGTTGGGAGAAGAAAAATTTTACTGCGTCTTTTGCATCCTGAAGGTTACACAGGCTCTACTGCAGATACAATCATAAAAGAGCTTTCTATTCCATTCTTCCGACAAGGAACATTCACCTGGGTTACAAACACCTGGCCACAGCAGAAATTGCTGCCTACAAAACCTCCATGGTTCTCCCAACTTTTCTTCCTACTCCCTCCATCTTTTTTGCAAGCTAACTGGATTTATAGTGCTTTAAAGAGGGGATACAGATTATGGCTAATGAGATATGAGAACTGAAGGAAATTTACATTATTTGATTACATAATTATATAGAGAAACTAATACAAATACTTAAGACTAACTGAAGAAAAGCAAGCCTATTAAGATCTACTGAGGTTTGTGCTACTGTTCACTGTCTCAATAAGCAACTAGTCCTCCTTTTGCTATGGATAGTGGACATCTTCCTGCTCAGGAAGCTGGCCCGAGCAAAAGCAGTGATGTTTTTGTTCCCTTTTGTTCTCCTTTTGTTCCCTTACATGCCCCCATAAACATATTTCTTAAGACTAATAAGATTACTCTTATGTAAAGGATTAGCGATTTTAGCCCTTTCTTAGGAAACCACAAATCACTGACAGCACAGGCTGGAGGAAGAAATGCAAATATGGACAAAGATGGATAGAGGGATTCATTGCATCTTTCCAAAAGTTACTCAGGATGAGCGCAACTGTCATGCTTGTGTAGTCAGCATCTCTACACGGGGCACTGTGTCCTTACCAGCTGAAGCCGTGCTTATTGGAAGGTGTGTACTTCTCCAGGAGAGCAGTCAGCTTCAGGAGAGAGTACTTTTGCAGCAGGTTCATCTGTGCCACCGACTGGCAGTTGATCTGCAGCGATGCCGAGCTGAGGCTGGGCCGGTGGGAGCTCTGGAAGCTGTGCCACCTCAGCCTGTGCCTGCAGAGAAGATGGGGCACAGAACAAGGACTGGTCACTGAAATGTCTCTGCAAGATGTGCAGGAATTACTGCAAACCTAACGCTGAGCTCCCTGCCCTTGTCAACTGCTGCTGGGGAAATTTCACAGGCCTCTCTCAGCCAGCAGCCTCTCTGCCTCACCTGGTGCAATGCAACACACACAGGTACTTTAGGTGAGAACGTGCACCCTCAGCTGACTCACAGCTCAGTTAACTACATGCTCCTGCCCTATCAGAAGCCCTTTCAGTATTAACGCAATGGGAATCAAAATCCTCCATTTAGAAAAAAGCCCAATTTTTTAAGACACATCAAATGGGAACTAAGCACTTCTAAAAGTCCCATTTGGTTTATAAAAGCAGCTGTGAAACTAAATGACAGTGGAAACCAGGCCCTAGATGATCTGCACCAGTTTTAAAGGAAAACTGGAAACAAAGCTAGAAAGAATTCAACTCCTTGCTCTACTCACAATTCAAAACAAAGTCATCTATCCCATGGTAAAACACCCAGAAGAAACAGGGAGGTCACTGGAACTTCCCCAGTTCCTTACTGTGGTACAGTGATCAAGAGAAAATAAATGAACCTCATTTTCCTTGCAGATTCAATGTTCTAGCATGCTATTAAGAAAGAGATGACTACTGAAAAGTGTGATTTTTTGGAACAGTCTAAAAGTCAAGGCTTTTACTACACACTGACACAAACCAGACCACACTGACACTGTTTCTCCTATCCAATTTAAAAAGTGAATAATCCTACTTGAGGTCCCTCTCCCTCCCACGTACCATTTCAGTTTGAGGAATTATCATCCCTGAAAACTGCCTTAACATTCCTCCTAATGCTGACTCGCTGAGCAGGCTGGTTTTCAATGACAGCTCAGGCTAAACATACAAACATATAGCTATGAAGTGTGGGAATCACTTGTCTAAAAGTCTTGCACAAATACTTCCCTTGCCTGCAATTGCTTTGGGAAGAAGTGGGAACAGCATGTGAGTGCTTGCATGGTTGCAACTTCTACCACACCTTAACTGAGTGGGGCAAAGGGGGATCTCACCAGGGCCACCCCAATTCCCAGTGCCTGTGATCTCACCTGCTGGACCTCGTCAGCGATGCACCCACCCCAGAGTCCCTCCTGTCCTGAATCCCTGTGGGCTCTTCTGTTTCATTTAGTGAATTGCCCGTACTGTCAAGGTCACTCGGTGTTGCTCGATCATTATCTACATCGAGGTGAATCTGCTTTGGAGAAGAAGGACATGGCGAGATGGAGTCAAGAGCTGAGTCAGAGTCCCCTTCATCCGAGAACTTCTCTGACCACTGGTTTACTATTCTCTGCATCCCTTTGACATGGTACAGGATGTCATCTAGTTCTGGGAATATGTCTTCATTTTCAAGGTCAGCCAGGTCACTCGTACTGGAATAGAGGATCGAGCCTGGCACATTATCATAAATACTCAGGCGGCTGGTCACTGAGCTGGAGGAGTTACGCCTTTTCCCCATGCCCAGCTCTTTAGAGCTGTCACTGCTGTTTTCCCTCCGCAGGCTGAGATGGCCATGTCCATGGTAACTCCCTGTCCTCCAGTTCACAGAGGCATTGTTTTCTGTAGGGGAGAAGTTACCATTGGAGAGTGCTTTTGGAAAAGTGCCAGGCTTATGATCTTCAGGGATAAAAAACACCGTGTCTTCTGCAAAGCTTCCCCGGTTCTTGAAGTTCTGCTCTATCACATCACTGAATGTTGACTGGTTGAAGGGGTCGAAGCCTTCCAGGTACATGCCCACCCTTTTGTTGTATGCACTGAGGCTGCGTGTTCGTGTGACAGGACTGGGTGTGCTGACAGCACTGCTTGTCTCAGACTGACTACTGCTGCTGCTGGTCTGCGTAGAATTGGAGACACTCCTCTTTCGTACCATGGGGAGGCTGATGTGATTGCCGTTGAGGGCAGAGATCTCCACACAGTTAAGTTGTTTCAGTTTATCTTCATCCATGCCCTCCTGCAGGATGGGCCCACTAATAATAAGGCCAAGCTTTGAAGGAGCTTTGCTCTTGCCATGGTGAGAGCTTTTGATCTTCAGGCTCTCCATTCTCTTCAGCAGGCTCTTTGTTTTGGACTTGGCGTTCTTCTCATTGGCTTTCGTGTTGAAGCTGAAGCTATTCAGCTCCCTGGGAGAGGGCAGGCTGCTGAATGAGTCATCATTTGCTATGAAATTGCTCGATGAACAAACACTCACGACTGAGTTTGTCCTAGTAGTAGATGCCTCACTCTGCAGGGTTGGTTGGTGGCTGCTGGTGCTACTGATGCTCAGGATAGAAGCCACTTCCTGGCGTTCGCTGAGATCTGTTAGCACACTCTCATGGCTTGCAGCGTTAGTAAGGTGAGGAGCTTCTGGGGAAGGGGTATTCAAGTCCGGTTTTGGAGGGAACACATCAAATTCTTCAAGCCTTGACCACCTCTTGCTGTCCCTCTGAAAAGTCCATTTGCCACTTATTGCACAAGGTTCATCTTCATCTGAATCTTCACTCTGCAAAGAAGAACCCTGAAAGTACTGCTTGCAAACTGCAAAAACAGCAAAGGCGGTTGCATTTAAATACAATGCCCACTAAAATGCTTTAAGCATGACCTTATTCTCACTGAATTTGAAGTGAGAACAGTCTTTTACTTCAGGGAGAGGAAGATTAGGCCATAAAGCGCATCACAGGAAAAGATAACGAGGGACAGGCAATATATTTAAACAGTTTTTAAATGCAAAAGATACAAGCTTCATAAAAAGAAACAAACAATACAATCTGCTTTAAATTGCTCTTTTCTAAAAACCCTAGTATCCACAGACTTTTAATTAATTGGTCACAGTGGATAGCCCTCAGATCAATGGAAATTCCTGGCATGCATAAAATTTTAAACTGGAGTCAGTCAGGGGTTGGGGTCCCTCTGGACTCTCTCCAAAGCTACACTCTGTTGATAGGCTGTGTGTTTATACTCCTCTTTGCAATTATGAGATGTTTCTCATATGTTCTGAATTATACTGGCTTAATTCCTTACCCATTTGGGATGTCTGAACGGTCTCAAGCTGTGACTAATGAGGTAGCAAAAGAAGCTCTTGTGTTGAAAGAGTGTGATGCCTCCAGGCTCTTACCTGGTTCACTCTTCCTCCCACAGGCTAGCGGCTAACATTTTAAGAATGTCCTGTGAAGTTTCTAGTTCAGCCTTGCTTCAGGCAAACTTTAACACTCACAGATAGCAAGCAGCTAGAGCGCACTGACAGTACAGCACGTAACTAAATTGTAAATAACATCTCCACTGATGATGTTTGATGTATGAGTAACGCTTGAGGGCACAATTACACGTACATCGCTTACCCTTACAATCTTTTCATCTAAAAACTGAAAGGGAATGACTCTGGGACTGACATATTTGGTCTTCCAAATATATGGAAATGTTCACACTGGAAGAATAAAACCAATGAAGATATTTCACATTGGAAGAATAAAACCAATGAAGATATTTTAATACAACACCATGACACCACAAAACAACCTTTGGTGTTCAGAGCAGGAAACAGTAATTGCCACCCAGGTCCATGAGTTTCAATTGATTTGTTTAGGCTGCTTTAATTTAAAAACAAACAAACATGCATGCCCCAAACTGTAACTATTTGTGTGCCAGGAACACAAACATTTATTCTCTGAAAAACAAGTACATTACTCATATATCAAGTATTTTATTTATGCACACATTAGTTTCTGATCCTCTCCTAGTGTTTTGGTTTGTTTTTTTTTATCACACATTTCATCACCTCAGGAAAATAAGTGAAACACCATATTTACTTTTTTATAACCAAATACAGGAGACACAGAGCAAGTGTCATCTTCTTCATTTCCCTATTACTATAAACTACTTTTCTACATGACCCAGATGAAAACCTAAGAGGTCTGTCTTGTTTATTGGGTTTTCAGGAGGAAAAAAGTCACCTGAAACTGCCAGTGGATAATAATGGAAAAAAAGGAGCAGTAAAGCAAACTTAATTTGCAAAGAGGTCAATGCAAACATAAGGAAACATATGTTTCTGTCAGCATTTTTTTTTTCCCTTGTGTTAGAAAGCTTCAGAAGCTAAGTATTGATTTTAATGAATTCAACAACAAAAGGGAATAGGATCCAAGTCCATCTGCCAGAACATGGGTGGTGAATGAAAATCAGGAAAGACTGAAACAAAAGGTAACATCCAGACTCCGGAAGATCTGGGGCTTGGACCTAAAGTCGGGTCTGGTCTGACCTCTAACAGCAATACTGCTCATTCCAGTGTTAACAAGGTTCAGGAACAAGGAGGAGAAATCTTCTGGCGGTCATAAACAGCAATCCAGCTGCCTACCCCCACTTTTAGTGTTCCTACATACGCTGCCTCAGAGTGTTATCTTCTGGAGCTTGGATGCTGTTTCCAACATACCACAAACAGATAGGGAAAGAGGGGATTAATTCCTGGTAAACAACCTCAGAGCATTTGTATGCATTCTTGTTAAGGGTAGGGCAGTATTGTATTGCCTTAGCTCAGTCATCTTTATCTGCAGTTGTCATATCCCAGGGGACAGTATAAACTACTGATCCCTCCTAGGACACACACATAGTTTTAAGACAGCTATTGAGTGGTACCTTACTAGCAGATCCCAGCAACTCAGCTTTCTATTGGTACTACCTTATTGAAATTTCAGTTGGTGCTCTTGTATTTCTCACCATGCTCCACAGGGATCCTGAAGATTCAGGAAACACTTTTAATTCCTGCTGAGCTCCCTGGAAACATTTCTAAAAAGGTATCTGACATATTCTGTAAATATATTACTTTAATTTCAAACTACATAATTAAAAAATAAGTAAACAATGTGTCCCATTCTACAAAGGATTAGCTCTTTTCTTTGGAGGCCAAGCACAGTCTAACTGATCATGTCTATATCACAATAAAATAATACAATCCTAATGTGATGGCAAAGAACCAAAACTGTGAAGATGATACCAAAGACTATGTTCTAATATTCAGGTCAGCTCATTGTGGCTAGTCAGGATCTCCTCCATCAAGCCTACTCTTTACAACCCTGCCCGAATGCAGGTTATTCACTACAAGAAGGGTAGCTTCTCTGGCAGGTAGAGAAGCCCAGTGCCTTTCACACTGGGAGCAGCATCACAGGGGAAGAGTTTGATAGAAGAATAACCTTTACCTGCAGCCAAGTCCTGCAGTTTTCACTCAGTGAGAACACGAAATAAAATGTAAGCAGCGTTTTGACTGTGTATCCTTTGCCAGGCTCTATGCAGGTGTTATTCTAGACTGCAGCTAAGCAATCTGCTACGTGGTGGATTTTTTTTTCTGTTTCATTAATGTACAGTGCTGTAAGAGAAGATGTTAAAAGAACTTACCCTTTTCCTGTGGGGACTAATTTCTAGCTTCATCACTGCACATTTGTTTAAAGTATTTAAGCGCCTGCAAAGCAAAGGAAACCATATTAAGAGAACACTCCAGTGTTTTGACACAGGCTACTCCAGTCCACAAGCTTTTGTGAAGGCTGTCCGCAAACTGCTTTGCATACAAATAGCCATAAGCAGAGTTTCAATTAGAGCCCTAATTATACTTAACCATTAACCCATTACATTTGGCTGTACTCTAACTTCAGAGGGAGGGATGGATGACTATTTGTCACAATTACCTGAATCAAAGTAAAGAGAAATGAATGGAAACTTAGTCTAAGTTGAGAAATGCATTATATTCAATGAAATGTAGTAATTACCTTTGTTTAAACAGCAAGCATTTGAACCCTGAAACAATCAGTCTCAACAGACTGAAAATAAAATAAAAGGCTTCGTATTTGACACTATGTACATATGCCTGTGTGAAAAAAAAGCATCCTGCTTTAAAATTGTACTTTAAAAGCTAAAACCTCTCAGGGGAAAACTTATTTTCCACTTATTAGGTGTCTACTTTGTGAACAATGATTATTTTCAACACAGTCCTGGGACAAGACAACTCACCAGCTTAAATAAAAAATGTACAACAAAACAGAGACCTGATCTTTCCTTTCTAAACTGTAAGTTTCTTTTATACATAAAAATGTTGTTCTGAAGGGCTAAAATTTAAACAAAAAATAAATTGCTGCAGCAACAATAGTTAAATGGCCTCCTTGTGAAACGTGACAATAGTCTGGATGCATATCTTGAAGCACTGTAAGCATTCCCTGTTCCCTGATGAGTTAATTCTGGTAGGTATCCCTAAAGCAAAAGAAGTATCTTTCTTCTGCCCTCTCCCCAGAAGCTCAGTGTGCACAGCTGAGCAGAAACAGAGCAAAACTTGGCACTGTTAAACACACAGCTCCATGGCAGCTTAGGCACAACTGAGTGCCGGTTGCCATGGTCTTCTGCCCTTCTCCCAGCCCTTGCTGCCTCAGAAACCGCTCCAGGATTATGGCTCAGCTAAAATCTGCACTAGTAAAGTGTGGTTAGAGAAATGCTGGTGCCGCGACAAGGCAAAGGGCAGGAGCAAGGTGGATGCAACGCAGAAGGCAGGAAAACTGAAGCAGCAGCTTCATGGAAGTGATGGTTTGGTCCCTTGTGCTAATACTTCCATTTGTGTGGCTGTACTGGGGGTTGGATGAGGAGACCAATTGAGCTGAAAACTAATCTTTCAATACTTTGCTGGGTTGAATTTCTCTCAGGTCAGTTGTCTAAGTTGTGTGGAGGGCAGGGAGAGGCAGGAGCAGAGCCCCTCTTCCTACAACCAGACTGCAGCCCCAGTTCAACAGAAACAAGACTGTGCTTTAAAAAGCCTAATCCATTCTGAAGGAAGTTGTATAATTTTCACAAAAATTATCTGGACAAAGTGTAAAGAAGAGCCTGTACCAGCAGCTTTGAAAAACTGAAAGCATACAAAAAAAAACCACAACAAACCCCAAACCAAACACAAACAAACAAAAAAACCCCACAAACAAAGAAAAAAATGCTGACTTGTCCTGTTGCTTCAGATAAATCTTTTCAGACTCATGAAACTTGTAACTTAAATCTAGAAAGTGTATGCACAGGAAGAATTACTAGTTCCTTCTCTTTCCCCTTGCCTTTTATGCACAGGATTGGTTGCAGATGGTTATTTACACAGGGCTTGATCCTGAGGCCATCAAAGAAAGTGGAAAAGCTCCTACTGGTGCTTTTGCTGCAGTTGTGAAGTTCAAAAAAAAGAAAGAAAAGGAAAAAAAGAAGGCAGTTTGATCTATAATTAGACCCAGCCACAACACAGCAGAAAAGGAGAGAAACAGGAAGAATTGCCATGGGTCAAATAGTAGGGCAGGTTAGGAAAGTTAACCAGATCTCTCTATTTTCATCTTTGCTCTGATTGTTAAAGGCAGAAGCTCAGTCCTGCTGGCAGCAGTTGGTGGGTATAGGTAAAGTCAATTTGAGAGGAACTGTATTTATGGCATGGGTGAAGGGTGAATGTCCCATCTACATGCTACACAACAAAACTAGGATTTGAGGCCACACAGCAGCAGAACACTGTCTCCTTCTCTGCTATAAAAACATTCAAACTCCTGAACTTCAAGACCAGGGAATATTAAACTGGTTTCAGATCTATATTGCGTAATAATTTACAAATTTCACAGTGTTACAACCTTTGACTTATGCAGACAGAAGTTATCACTGAATCCCCATATCAGGCTTTATCTAGCTCCAGCCTGTCTGACCGCTAATAAAGACGATCTCTGATTTCACAAAGATTACATCCCCAGACTTTCCTCCTACTCAAATTAAACCCCTGAAATAGGTGAAAAGGGGTAGAGCAAAGACCTCTGTTTCCACAGAGGGTGCTTAAGAGAAAAAAAACCTCCCAGCGCACACCTCACAAAAATGAGCATGAAGGAAAGATAAGGTAACCCCCAATGAGCAAGGTTAAATACAATAGCAGTGAGACAAATAAAGGTTCTGTTACACATTTGACATGATTTCATCACAAAACCAGTTTCCCTTTTAAAACCTAAATGCTCTGCAGCTATTGCCTCAGGTCTGCAATTTTCATTATACACATCACACATCCTGCTCTAACTTCTGCTCAAGTTCAGCAGTGCTCAGTTCCTTGACCTAGAGGCCACTGAAAAACAGTACAATAGGAAAAACTGCCTTCCAAACACATTACTGAACCTGCAAAACTAAGCTTAGGCTTTGCCAGGATGAAAGCTAGCTATACAACCATCACTAACCTTCACATACACTTTGCAATACTTTTTGATTATATAGGTGCACATGCATTTTCTACAGATCTTCTCATCAGATCGATTCTTGTTAATGAACTGCAATCTTCTCTTCTGGCTCCATTTGGTAATTCCATTCCCAGGTATAAATTCAACTTATCATTTCCCTACTGACAGTCAGCAGGTCTGCCTCATTCTTTAGCTCTGTCTTATTCTGCCCAAACCTGTCTGACATCTTCACAAGGTGAAGATGGGAGATGGAGGGATGGGGCAGGATTGCTACAGACAGCAGTAAGAGGTGCTTTCACTGTCTGGCTCTCTCTGTTTCTTCAATGCCTCCTGCTCTGGCCACTTTCTCTATGACTGTCTGGATGACAAGATACTATCCTTTCCCATCATTTAGATAAATGCTTTTGTGTCAGTTCTCTATATATACATCTTCACATCCAGATGGTATCTTAATCCTGTGGAGCATTCCATCTCCAAGACGTCACTTTTCCTTCCCTTACTCCTACTCAGGCTCTCACCCTCCTTCAACCTCGCTCTGCTAAAACCTTCTTCCTGAGGGTGACCAATGCAACAGGACCTGCTGCTCAGACCCAGACCATGAGTTGAGACTGGCCTGTGTCAGTTGCAGCGACAATTACATTGCATGCTGGAACCTGCTGCTGGCAAAACATGAGGCACTGGAGCTCCTCTCAGAAACGAGCAAGCGACGCATTCTTCCTAGTCTTCTCCTCATAAATGGTCAAACTAGTTTAACCTGAACTTCTTTCAAGAAAGGCAGCCTGAACAAGATATTTGCTATCAAAAATGCATTTTGAACACGTAATTTCAGCTAATTTATAAATTAAAATATGGGCTATAATGTGACATCTTTGTTAATCTACATACCAGTCAGTTCAATGTTGGCTATAACCCCAGGTAATTCATTCTGCTGTCATTAACAGGACAAAATTCTCACTCCATGCACCCAAGAAAAGTGGTAGGAATGCAGAATGCTAGAGTTACACATTTCAAATGCCAATTTTCAATCTGAGTAACTGTATGATCTAGCTTTAAGGTTTAAAATATTTCTTGATGGATTTAAATTAATTCATTTTCACAAGGCAAATTCCAACTCATGTATACATATAACTAATCAATGATACATGAACTTTCTTGTCTCACTGAAGTAGACAGCCTCTACGCTAGCTCCTGGGGTTCATCTGCACATTTCAACCTGCAAAGGACGCCAGCTCTCTACAAACCAAATGGTATGAGCAGCGAATGCTGCTCGTGCGAATCCATTCCAATCAGGTTCTTGGATGAGAAGTCCTGATGGTAAAAGATTTAAGAAACCTGTTGCATATATATAGCATGGCAGTTTTCTAGATATGCATAAGATTAGACAGGATTTCCATCATGGCTTGCTATGTATTTTGTACTTAGAAACAACCTTTAGCATAAGCATGTTTCAGTACTTTGTTTCATCAGCGCATGATGCAGCCAGTTATTCTCTAGAAATAAAATCCCAGTCATTAATCTGCCTGACCAATTTGGTGTCCTTCTATGACGGGGCTACAAAAGTGATGGACAGGGGCGGAGCAGTTGACGTCATCTACCTGGACTTGTGCAAAGCGTTCAACACTGTCCCACACGACATCCTTGTCTCTAAATTGGAGTGTCATCAATTTGATAGGTGGACCACTTGGTGGATAAAGAACTGGCTGGATGGCCGCACTCAAAGAGTTGTGGTCAACGGTTCAATGTCCTGCTGGAGACCAGTAACGAGTGGTGTCCCTCAGGGATCACTGTTGGGACCGGTCTTGTTTAATATTTTTGTCGCTGACATGGACAATGGAATTGAGTGCACCCTCAGCAAGTTTGCCGATGACACCAAGCTGTGTGGTTCTGTTGATACGCTAGAGGGAAGGAATGCCATCCAGAGGGACCTTGACATGCTTGTGAGGTGGGCTGATGCCAACCTCATGAAGTTTAACCATGCCAAGTGCAAGGTCCTACACCTGGGTCGGAGCAATCCCAGGCACAGCTACAGGTTGGGCAAAAAGGAAATTCATGGTAGTCCTGCGGAGAAGGATTTGGGGGTGTTGGTCAATGAGAAAATGAACATGAGCCAGCTTCAGTGTGCACTCACAGCCCAGAAAGCCAACTGTATTCTGGGCTGCATCAAGAGGAGTGTGACCAGCAGGTTAAAGGAGGTGATCCTGCCCCTCTACTCTACTCTTGTGAGACCTCACTTGGAGTATTGTGTTCAGTTCTGGTGTCCTCAACATAAAAAGGATATGGAACTGTTAGAACAAGTCCAGAGGAGGGCCACAAGGATGATCAGGGGACTGGAGCACCTCCCATATGAAGACAGGCTGAGAAAGTTGTGGCTGTTCAGCCTGGAGAAGAGAAGGCTGCGTGGAGACCTCATAGCAGCCTTCCAGTATCTGAAGAGGGCCTACAGGGATGCTGGGGAGGGACTATTCATTAGGGACTGTAGTGATAGGACAAGGGGTAACGGGTTGAAACTTAAACAGCAGAGGTTTAGACTGGATATAAGGAAGAAATTATTTACTGTTAGGGTGGTGAGGCACTGGAATGGGTTGCCCAGGGAGGTAGTGAATGCTCCATCCCTGGTGGTGTTCAAGACCAGGTTAGATGAAGCCTTGGGTGATATGGTTTAGTGTGAGGTGTCCCTGCCCATGGCAGGGGGGTTGGAACTAGATGATCTTGAGGTCCTTTCCAATCCTAACTATTCTATGATTCTATGATTCTACATAAAGTCCTACGAAACCAAGGCCAGCAGTGCTTTGCACAGTCACTGTATGAAGCATCCCAGCAAATTAGTCATTGCTCTTACATTTTTAACCCAACATTTCATGATAAGATCACTAAATGACATTTCTTAACCATCTGTCTTCTACTGTTATCACATGCCATATGCTCTCTCTGTAATTCAAGTCTCTACCCACTTGTCACTTAGTTTTTTTCCAGAAAAACCTTAATGGGGTGGATATTGATACTTTTCCCATTTAGAAAGGAATCTGGCAAAGCATTTACTAATATGTTGGTTTTAAAGTTACATTTGTTTTCCTGCTTACACTTGCAAGATTATTAAATATAGTTTACAATACCATTCAGATATAAGCTATCATTTAAAATGCTTCAAACTTAAACCCCTGTCAATATGATTTCTATGGCCTTTTTAAAAACAAGTTTTTCACATGCAGTAATCAGAACAAGGCTACTGCTGGCAGAACACTGGCTGTTATACAGGAAAGCAGATTCTCCGCAGACACAACTTTTCTATTTTGTTACCATCCACTGCGTGAAGTGTTCATTTACTCTGTGCTGAAAATGCAAGGAACTCCAAAACTACTGTGATTTTCAGTCAAGGAACAGTGATGGACTCACAGTTGTGAAACAGCTCTAAGTCTTTTCCTGAGTAAACTCCTTTACTGTTTACACACTGATCATGGCATGAGTCAAAATAAACCCAGGCTTCAGGCAGAAATGCAGCATTTCAAACTATGTGGCTCCTCTGTGTTTTTTAATGAGCTTTACAAAAGCTGACAAGGAGATGCAGAAAAAAGAAATCTAAAGGTGGAAATGTTGTGATAATGTGCTGCTTTTGTCTAACAAAAATGGTAAGGAACCAAATACAGACATCTGAGATGGTTAACTGAATTACTTCAGCTTTATTTTGGGTAGGAGCTAAATGCTTCTGGAAAAACTTTAGCTTCAGTTTTAAAGTTATCTTGTAAATAACAACTCTGATATATAAGCCATAGGCTTCAAAATTATATAATTCAGCCTTTAAAATCTTTGTCTCAAGCTACAGTAAGACTGGTGGACTCTTACCATTATTACACAGAAAACAATTTGAAGAAAGGGGTTATTTTTCAATTAGAGCACATATTAACAACTTCATAGTTTCACAAAGTATGTATATATCCATATCATTTTGGTTTGGTCATCTTTATTAGTAGGCTTGCAGTATAAGCTCCCATTCATAGGTAACAGATCTTTTGACTGTCCTCTATGTTCAGAAAAAGTGCTAGCTGTTTTTATCAATCACAACAGTGGCAAATCTCAAAAAGACAGGGAGGGCACGTTCTTTCTTTCACCAGTGAGGAAAAATCTGATACCTTTTTTTCCCCATATAAATAAATAATCACAGGTTAGAAAGTTTTTTCAAAGGAGAGCCCTAGGTCCAAAATACGCTGGTTTGACTGTATTTTGTTTTCCTGGCAAAGGAAGACCATGCTTCTGGGAACCAGCATTTATTGACATTGCTGTGCTTTCTGTTCAATGACTTCACAAGTTTCAGAGCCCACAAATAAGCACATTGATGCATCACATTTTAACATCAGTGGAATAGGTGCCCTGCACTTGGGTAGGGCACATCTCAAGTGTGAATTTAACATTAATGAGGTTTTTCCCTTCTAATGACTGGGCAACAAATCTATTTTCTTAGTCTGAAGATCCTGCAAATATTTCTGAAGAACTTTAAATTCCAGTCCCTCTCCTTCCCTTCCAAGTATGGCAATGCTGGCATGAGAACACTATAAACTTAAAGCCTTTCTTAAAAGGGTTTTGTAATTCATTAAAAAGACTGACATTTAGAGTTGCAGACATCATGCATGCAGGATCCAACAGCATACATTTTGCAGACAATTTGGAAAGCTGCCATACCGAAGAACTGAGGCAGAAAACTGCACTTATTTCTAGGTAATAGTAGATACAAAAAGTCAAGGCATGTTTTTGCCATTTAAAATTATGGACTCAAACTGGGAGGTAACTGATGGATGAATGTCAGATGGGGCCATCACAACTGCTTTCATGATAAAATTGGCAATGCTGAGGCTGTAGTTCTATGAAAACATGCTGCCACAAACTGGCAAGTCTTGCTCCCTCTTTGTCTCTACTCATCCCTTCTCCTGCCCCTGCAGCTGGCTGTGGGATCCTGTCCCATCCTTTGTACCTACTCGAACTTGATTATGCTTTTCTGTGGGCTGATTTAATTTACTAATCCAGCAAAGGACTGTCCAGACACTTTATTTGCAAGGTGAGTGAGTTGAACTGGGTTAAGGAAGGAGCCCATCAACAACAGAGATAAGTAATGTATGTGGCTGAGGTAATCTTTCCAGTGGTGATAAACTATTGGATTTGCTCATATTATCCCTTTCAGCCACACCTATGCTCACTTTGTGATCACAGTACACACAGGGTGATGCACTGAGGGCAGTATGAGGGTTTCTATACATAGCTTTTTGTTTTGTTTGTATACATAGCTGCTCACCTATGTAAGAAAGCAGAGTACACAGAGCGCAGCAGCACTGTTGGCTAATACTGCTCCCAGAAAAACAATTCCCGTGTGAGAACTAATGCTACAATTCTATGTGCAGATGACTGCAGCCAACATGGTTCTGCTTGAACATGCCTAACTAATTTGGGAATCAGTAATGAAAACAAATTAAGGTATGCCTATGGAATACCTGTCACAAATAGCTGCTGCCACTTTCCTCCCAACTTTGTTTTAAGATCCTGAACATTACTTAGGCCAATATATTATTCTAATAAAATGCACATAGTGACAGTGGATAATTTAAAGGTCTCAAGCAAATGGTCATTTAATGATACATAATTCAGTTGAGGTTCTGCTCTTCCCAGGTTATACTTTCTATTACACTAAGGGTTTTGTTTCAAAGCGCAGTGTGATTTTTTTTTTTACCTACCTGCATAACGCCTCAATAGCATCTCTGTCCAGAAAATCATGCTCTCGCTTGACTAGAGCGATGTCAATTGGAAAAAGGAGATCTGCAGGAACAGAGACAGATGGAATCAAAACAACCCTTATTCTCAGAGGTGAGTTATTTCAGAACAACCAGCTGCCTCCAGTTTAAGTCACTGACATGCCAGTGACTGACACCTCTCAGTTAAACACATGCTCTCACCTCCAGTGCCACAGACGCTTTCTTTTCATATAGAAGGTTTTTACATGCAGCTTTCGTAACTGAAAGTTTGTACGCAAAATGGAGGAAAAATGAGCAAAGCAGAGATGAAACAATGGGAAAGAGGAAAATGTGAGCTCCCTATCCAACATCAGATGTGCAAATCGACTCAGGCTAGCTTTATTTAATATAAATGTAGTCTCTATCAAAGTACTAGTATCTCACATTAAAGAAAAGAGGTCGGTAAACCCAAATCTCTGGAAAAGAGTGAAAAACTCAATCTCCTTGGCTGTTAATCAAGCCATTTTAAAGTTTGACACTATTACAACTTTAATGAGATATGGACTGAAATGAAAGCAAGACAAGCTGTGTGGAGTCCATGCCACCTCCTTAGGAGATTATTTAGGTAAACAACTGAGAGAGTGAGGGGGAGGAAACTGTTGGCAGATAGCTGAAAATTTACTACAGCTCTGAAGCACCAACCACATATATATTATTTACTGTCCTCCACAGATTCCTGACTGTCATACAGGTCCTGATCTGGCATTCCTTGCACAGCCGAAACTCCCACCAAAGCCACCGGGCGTTCAGGGTGCACAGCAACACAAACTACAAGTACACTGCTGTAGTTGCAAACAACTTCACTGGTCCAAGTGATTGTCTCTAAAATACTTAAATTTCCAGAGACTGGGAAAGAATGAGCTGAAATTATGGAAAGAATAGGAATGGTGTTGATCTGTGGAAAGTTAGTTAACATTCTGGGTTTTCTATACCAACAGATAATGTCTCAAATGAACTATCTGTCCTGATTTTGCCTCTGGAGCAAATTATGACATAGTCTGCAAAAAGCAATAAATTCTGTCTCTTCTATAGAAAAGTAACATTTTTTTTTTGCAGTTTTAGCGAAGTAACTGACAAAGCTTCACTGATTAATCTCCATTTTAAATGTGTACTGTGTTGGACCTCTCCATATAGGTGACTTTTCAGAACTCTTATACTATATACCCAGCTGATCCATGGGTCTTCCCTTCACTATTTTAAAGTCCAAAGTGCAAGGAAAGAGGGTGACCACATCCAACTGGTATTTTTCACCATTGCTGCTGTAACCTTTGCAACTGGGAAAAGTTAGTACCTTAGAATGCCCACAAGAAAACATAAGGGAGAACTTAAGTAAGAGAAATGACTTGGAGAAGTTGACAGTCTGCATGAGCCCATTTTTGTTTTATGCTTTTTAAATGCTGCTGCTGTTTTTGTTGTTGTTGCTGCTGCTGCCAGCTGGGCTTGCAAAGGACAATGGTATATTCTTCTGCTGTAAGGACAGCTGCCTTTTCAATGGCCGTGGCTGGCCTTGCTCTCATCTCTGCAAACCTTTTGATGTTATGTACAACATGGTCCAACATTAGAAACTCTACGTAAGTTTAGAGTCTTGAGCTAGGGCAATGGTAGCCACAGCTGGGACACGTTTTCTGAATGAAATTACTTTTTTAGGGGATTTAGAGCTCAGCATAACATGAAATCCACAAGCCCAGCTATTGAGCTGAGAGTCTTGTCTCTAAGTTGTAACAAAGACTGGAAGTACAGTCCCAGCTCTGCCTCCCAAGAAAATCTTGGCAACTCCATTAGCACAAAAAAGGGGGAAAAAATAAAAAAAAGGAAAAAGGAAGAGAAATAATAAAAGAAAATTTTATTTCTGAACAGGCGAAGAAAAGTTTCGCCAAGTGCTGCTTTTGAAAGTGCTATTATCATCTCATATTGCCAATGCAGCTGCAAATCAAAGCTCAACAAGATCATTTTTCAAAAAGGTCAGCTCAGCATTTGCTGTAATTTCCAAGTTACTCACTGTAAATAATGGACGTTCTATGCTCATTCTTACAAGCAGCAGCTGGAGTTTGTTTTATGAAAAAGAAGAGGCAGATAAGGGTGCATAATAATTTCACTACAGTGCAAATAATTTTAAGTGGTGGTGGCAATTTCTGAACAATAACATACATATATAAAAAGGATGTCACACTTTAAACAAAATTCTACATGTTATTCTGCATCAGAGCGTAAGAACTGTATGCCAAAACTGCAAGTTCCTAGTAGGTTAGAGAGACAATGAAGAAACCAGTTTTAATTGAGCAAACCCACTGTAAAAGTGGACACACAAAGTGAATCCATGCCACAGAAGGATGAGTGCAGGAGGAAGCATTCTTTTTGAGGAACTGCTACACATCTGTGCAACAACGGTTTGTATGTTCTTTTTTCCCCTTTATAGTGAGCCTGTGTCTCACACCAACTCAAACTGTTCTGGAAAAACACACAGGACATGAGAATCATGAGGTGTACAGATGCATCCGTGCAGATGTGAATTTTCCTACCTCTGCTCTGTCAGAGGAGCTGGTCACAGCTTCTGTGTTTCTCTATGTCTGCACTAGTAGCAGTGGATGACTACAGCCATGAAAATATACTTCACTGGTGTTTTAACTACAGGGAATGTACCACGGTGCTAACATAACATTTGTGCTATAAGGACATATGGAAGATTCAGAATAAAACAAACTTGGAGAAGTTTAAAACTCCAAGAGCGCTTCAGGGTCTCATTGGGTTTGGTACATCACTGTGTGTGGTGGGTAGTAGAGACCAGTGCAATTCCTAAAAGTCATCTTACATACTAGCACTTCAGTTAAGTGCCTGAACCTCATTTATTGGTGAATATTACATCTTATTGTCAAAAAATTACACAGAGTTGACTAGCCCGCAACCTTAGGTGCCTACCTTCATAGAGCTGTGCATACTGTGGGAACCCGGCAGCCCGAAGCCAGTCACAAGCTTCCTTAGCCTCAATTTCTGGAAGAGGACAGAAACAAGACACCCTCTGATTAGTGATCTGCAAAGCAAAAGCTTCCTCTCCACCACTTCTAATACTACCGTTACAAAATAAGCACAAAGGTATTTAGAAAGTTTGAACTGAGACACAGGTTTGCTTAGCCCAGTTTGCTTTTCTTCTCATGATCAAACATACCCTAGATTCTTGGAAAGTCACCAGCATTCATTTGTGATTTATCAACAGCTCATCATTTTAATAATTAGAGAAACAGGCACAGATGAAAACTACAGGAGTTATGGATTATTCCATAAAGATTTTCTTAACGCTAGAGAACCCAGCACCACAATCAACATGAGAAACATTTGTTCAACAAATCTTACGATTCTCTCGGCACAACTATTTTGTCTTGACAGAAATTCCTAGTAAAGCTCATAATACTGTGCAATTTAATGTCTTGTAGATGGCACTAACAGACGCAAGCCCAAGAACAACAGGCACACTGTATTGCAGCTCACTCAAGTGCGCATTTACCACAACATGAACCTAATTTCACTGGATGTCTTCAAGACACTTATGAGTTACTTGGTACATTACAGGAAATTCAGCTAACTTTCCCTCACACTGGCCAAAACAGAGTACTGCAAACTGAAATTATTCACATAAATATACACAACACCAAAAGTAAGGAAACATCCTCAACATGGGTTATATTAGTCTGTGAATAAATGGTCCACAAAATCATCTGTTAAGTAACAGAAGCAGAAATACGGAATATGTTATCTTATTAGCTATTGTTATTATTGTTCAGGAAATGGACTGGGTTAATTTTGTTCAAAAAATCCAAGAAATTGTTACTGGGAATTTAGCTTCCTACTTAGAGCTGGTCAGACAGTCAGTGAGCAATCAGTAAAGCTCATCTGGCTTTGATTATATTCACTGTTCTTGATAGACCAGAAAAGAAAAGCTTCATTACATCCAACTCAATAGACAATTTTGACACCTACCTGGAGATGATCCTATAGCTACCTGCTGCAGGAACTATGCACAAAGGGTTTTTTTTTCTCAGAATTGCCCATAATACAAGTTACTGCATATAGAGCAGTGGACAGCTGAACATAAGTAAAACATCTCAAGATTTTTGGCACATTACAAAATGTTCCCAGGGAGATACAGGCACACAATTAAACTCAGATGAAACTGCAGGCACCTTTTACCACCTCCAAAATGATGGCAATCCCCCTCTAATTTTCCAAATTGCTACAACAGGGTTAAAATATTTGTGCTTTGCCAGAATACTTTGCTAAGATACATACTCAAACCAAGGGGTTAAGGTGAGACAAAGCACAACATTCCAGATAAATAAACAGCTAAAAATCCACTTTCACTGAAGTCAGGACAAGCAAGCATTTGTGTAACTTGTGTTTGCTTCACCTTTGGGTTATGGGACCATATGAGAACAAGCACGTACAGACTCATTGACTTAGGTACTCATTAAGGAAAAGCATTCTTCAATTCCAATTGCAAGAGATTGTAAAGTTTTGTTTAAAGGAGTACTTTAAATTCAGTATCCTAAGGAAAAATATGGAAAAGTTAATAAAGAAAAGAATTTCAAATATATTTAAAACCTGTCTTGCTAAAGCAAGAGCAGACAACACAATACTGCTATATCAGAAGCAATGAAAATACTACAGTAAAAAAAAAAATCTGCAATTAATTTTTAAGATTACTTAAAATAAAATGCATGATCTTACAGATCACATCCTGCAGAAATGTCTGGACTGAATGACAACTTTACCTCACTTAAAACTGGAATAAAAACCCCAACCAAATCCCAATAACCAGCATTTACCTAAAAATGCAGGTAGGTGCTTGTAATGCAACTGAAAAAGCATCAGATTCCTAACCACTACAAGCACTCTTAAAAGTGCTTAAATATTTGTTCGTAGGTCCTTTACTGAGCACCCCAGGTGTATGACCTGTAAAATACTTCTAGAGCTAGAAAATTGTGAATATGCATTTATCAGACTTCTCTAAAGGTTCTCTGTAGAAGCTTTGTGTGTCTTTTCTGCAAATATACATGCAAGTTATGTGGAACTCGCATTTTATGGGCACCCAGGTGCCTTTGGGATTTTCCTAGCATATTTGCTCTCAGAATACCCTTGAGAATCCCCCAAGAAGTCCACCTATGCAGTGAAACACTTGAGCTATTCCTGGTTGGCCACAAGAACTGCAGGGAATAACAGAACACCAGTGCACCTGTTTATCAGTTAGGCTAGGCAATGGCTAGGGCAGGGTACAGGACAGCACAAGGGGTTTAAAAGCAGCAGTTTCCCCATTCCCATCTCAAACATTTTGTGAAAGCCAGGGCTCTAGTCTCTGGCTCCTGTTGCAAGTCCTTGGAAGGGCGAGGGGTTTGGGGAGCTGTCTTGAAGGGGCCAGGAAGTCCCCTGCAGTGAGAGCTCTGTGTCACCTCCATCCACCAAAGCATGTGTCAGAGAGGGACATGGCAGGGATACAGGTGATGGAGGAGAGGTAGGACCTGAAAAAGCAGCTCCTTTCGTTCAACTCCAACTGGCCAACCAATTGGCTCCTAATCTGTACTGATGCACTGTGACCACATGAACAGAAGGGTCATTTCCAGCCCAGCTTCTCCATCTCAACCCAGCTGGTTACTGAGGAGCCAGAGTATGAACACAACTGTGTATGTATATGAAATTCAGGCAGATCAAAATATAGCCGGAGGAAGAAACCCACCCAGGGTGCACTGAATAGGCCACACAGAAAGCTGAGTACACAGAACAAGCTTCCTCACATAAAAGGTACAAACTTAAAACAGCTGAAAGCTTCTATAGGTAAAAAATTCATTAGCACAACTTAACTGGAATCTGCCTTTGAGAATAAAATACATTAGTTAAACCTGAAGTTCTGGCCAAAACATTTAAAACAAACTAGAGGAGAAAGCTCATTCCCACACTTTCCAAATGCCAGCTTTTCTTCCAGCTCAGAAGCATCAGCCCTGGGATTTCTGGTTTCATATCCAGGTGGTCAGGGGAAATGTGCAAGTCCTTGTGATCTGGATCAATGGCAACTAGGATAACAAGGGGCAAGGGAAGAACAGAGCTTCTGAAGTCAATCTTTTCCACTCCTTCTAGAAAGTTTTAGAAGGGACAGGGAAATCTGAAGCCTTTGCTCAGCCTCCCAGGGGACCAAGGTTACACATCCTTACATGAGCTAGGAACTTACTGCCAAGCTTGGTTGGGGCCAGCTGAGAGCCACAGGGAGGAGCCTGCAGAGGAACTCCACAGTGCTTTCCAACACATTTTAGGGAAGCTCTACTTCAGCCCCAACTAAGCTGCCATGATATGCAAAGTAATTTCCCACTGTGAAAGCTTCTTTCCATTGAAGGACTTGCAGCTGAGCTGATACACGTTGCTGCAGGCAAGACACTGGTCTCACTCCCTCCTCCCTGCTCCATCCCTGTGGTGCCACTTCCTTTCTGAATCAAACATACTTGCCAGTTAAAACCTTTACAATAACCTACAATTCAGTATACATTCCAGGCAAGAAACATATGTTCTGCTTTTCAGATGTGCATCCTGTGCCCTCCCCCAGCAGCAGGAGGTTCTTGTACAGAAGAACCGCTGGCAAGAAAAAAATTGCTCTATTATTTCTAAATGTCCAGATACACAAGGAAATCTCTTAGAAAGTAAACCAAAACAAACAAAACAACAACAACAACAAAACACCCCCAAAATGAGTACAATGTAGTCTTTATTCTTAGTGTTGTGTAAGCAAGCAACAGGCAAATGTGTTAAAGAGGAAACAGGAAATTTTTATTGGAAACAGCTTTATTTGTTAGTCTGCTTCACAAAGCAGGCCTCCATGCTGAAGTGAAGGGCAGAGGGTCCTATTGTGTGTGGTTGGGAACCATTAGTCCTTATTTACCCACTTCCTGGGGGGTCAGGAGGACCCAATTCTTCCCCAAACTGGTAAGTGAAAATGGAAAACTTTGGTTTTGTTTAACTTCGGTTAATCTTGGTTTCTGGTCTTGCAGGTTTGCAACTTAAAAACCTCATAGCAAAAATACCTCAATTTACATCTTGTTTGATACTGCAATGGCAGAAGACAAAACTCTGATATGTCTATAGCCTTTTGCTGGATGACACCTTCCTTCCTATAGAAAATAAAAAAACACAGCGTGATGCTGCAATAATGTCCTCTCGGAAATAAAATAATGATAGCAGCCTAGCTAGGAGCAGCAAGATCATTTGCTTTCATGCTTCCTTTCCCTTTGTTTCTGTGAAATAACATGTAGCTTAAGCACCAGCTCTTTCAGGGTCTTCAGAAGGTGCAAAGCAGAGATGTCTCTGCACAGTCATGCACTGACTCCATTTTCACCTAAGTGCTAAACATCATATGAACCATCCAAGCAGATGGTTTCCTCTTGCCTCAACCCAGACACCTTTATAGCCATATTAGCACCTCCACGTATCACTTGTACTCGCCTGACCTTTTGGCTCTGTTAAGAGAGCAGACTGTAAAAATCTGCCGCAAGATTGGTCAAATCAAAGCTGTTAAAATCAAATTTCAGCCAAAAAAGGGCTTCTTTGCTCAAGGTTCACTCCAATGCTATACTGAACTGTTTGAGGTTCTTTTTGGTCTGAATTTTTGACCAGGTCATTCTAGTTGAAATTCACTATTGACTTTTTCAGGGAAAAAAAGAGAAAAAGAAAAATAATACAAAATAATCTTCCTGAATTAGATTGCAGGAAGGTGTCTTCTATGCAATGCAGAGAATGTAATTTCTCACCATGAATGCTAGAGATGAGCCCACTTGTAATGCATAGAACTCCATAAACTACCTGAACATTTTCTAAGGCACAGATGGAGCATAAAGAGGATACTTTGCCATCCAGGACTGATGCTCCAGCGTAATGGCTGCAAAAGGGCTTGCATGCTCAGGAGCTCATCCTCTTTTGCTGTCTGTATCAGAAATTGCCTGTCCCATGTTCTGGTGCTTTGCAAAATTTGTGTTCAACTCTGAAACACTGTCCTGAGCTATTAAGCAGCTTGAGATCATTCAGGATCATACTTTGAAAGACCAGCTGTGGTATATATAAGAAATATGTATTCCTGGATAAAATTTTACTGCCCAAGTACAAGAAATCATTTTTCCAAGTGCCTGAATTACACCCCTGACATGTGAATTGTGGTCCCCACACTAGACTTGATCACACTATCCAACCACTCAGTCTACAGATAAATGAACATGGATGTGAAATCTGAGACAAACCGGGGAAAAACTGCACTATGGCAGCTGTCTACAAATGAGCAGGGCAGGCACAGAAAATGATAAATCAGTTCTGTGTAATGTCATATGCCTGCAGCCCTTTAAAGTTGGGACAGGATGACTTCCTAGGAGTTAGCTTGCTATGTGTCCATGGCCTCAGATGGTTTTCACTTTGAAGATATGCAACTGTAGCTTGAAAATAACTAAATTCCTTCTTATAGGTCTGGTTTTACTCAAACTTATATAGCAAATATTCCTCAGGCAGTATCATTAACTTAGAGCTCCACACCTATCAAGAAAGCAGCATGTAGCAAGGACTGCAGAAATTAAAACTGGAATTAATGAAGAACAGCATTTTATAAGGATAATGCCCTCAAACACTGAAACTTGATATGTTTGTCAATAAATGCTCAACCACTAAAAGACAGAGAATTCTGAAAATCCCATTAAAAGCTCCTGACAAATTTCTAACATGTTTGGAATCTTCTTATTCTAGAAGAACAATCTAATCTGATACAACTACCTTAAAACATTAGTCTGAGACATTCAGCCCACAGAGGATTCATTTCTGGAAGAACTAGTGAATCCAATAAGTATGGCTTTTGAACTGATGACAAGCTTGCAGGTTTGGAAGTGAAAACTAACAACCTTCCTGAGAGGGTCCCTTTTCTCCTTTCCCCTTTAAAGTGCAACTTTCATTTTGCAACAGCAGCTGCCTTTTCTGGTGTGCTCCTGTATTTCACTGTGCTTTAATTTACCTTCCTAGTCAAACGATGCATGCTGTGATCTCCACTTAACGCTGCCTGCCTTAACAGTTAATTGAAGCTGATAGGGAAGCATGCACAATTCTAAGCCAGTATTTCTTACAAAAAGCTTTCTGGAGGAAAAAGCCACAAGTTCTTGAAATAAAGTATATATGACACCAAATATATATACTGCTTTCTAGTCATAAATAGCCTAGAAAGAGGTGGTGGAGGGGAATCTAACTCAAATATTTCTCAACTGTGCGGTGATGACTGAAGAAACACTCTCCTTGTGTTCCTGCTGGCTTTGGGTTAAACATGGAATTGGCTTTTCCAAATTGTGGAGCCTTGCAGCAAGACAGTAACTATGCTGCCGATGGTATGTATAAACCACAGGACGCTGGGAGAAGAAACAGAGTATGTTTGGAATTTGTGTGGGAACAGATGAAGAAGTAGTAAGGAAACAGATGTTTAAGATCATATATTGATATTTTTTTCTGAAAAAAATCAGGAAGCTTAAACACCATTTTTTTGTCAGCAGAGCTTTCTGAAAGAGCAAACGGCTCGCTTCCACTGATGGGGGTTTAGGTTTGTTTATGCCTTTAATGATGAAAGCAAAATAAATAAAGAAATATATGTGACTGGTTTCCAAAATATCCACACAGGTGTATGTTGGCTGTATGTGTTTTCTCTCCCTACCAACTGTACTAGGTTACACAATATAGTAGTTTTAATTGCTCACCAATCCTCTTGGCTAGCACAGGAAACACAATACCGCTTTTGTAAACCAAAATCTAATTAACTTGGATCTCCTTTTCACAGACTTCAGCATACCAAAATCACTTCTGAAGTTCTTCAGCTCAAAACTTAACATGGGAAACAGCATTTGTTAAAAATATGTAAAATTGTTAGGGACTGAGCCAACACTTGCTGAAATCAGTGGGAGCCTCCATGAATTTCAGAGGAATTAAGCTTTTCCCAACACAGATCCATGGGTCTCTAAAACCCAAGGATAATCTTTTTCAGAAATCAAGAGGATCAGATTCACAGTTCTCATTATTTTTACCCCAAAAATATTTTAAATAAGAGTTCTGATTTCAGTAAGCCCAGTTGTGTTGTAAGCCCCTTCCCAAACGCCAGGAGCAGCCTAGGTTTTCATCAGAGCACGAGGAAGGACCAGTGCCTGATGGTGGGAGGGCAGAGAAAGCACAACCACCAACACCCCAAGCATGCCCTGGCTGGCAAGTGGTCCTCCCCTCTGTCAAAAGGACCCGGAGCAATTGTTAACACTCCAAAATACATCAAATCAGCACCATTTCAGGATTCAATACAAGGGTACTGGAACAAAGGACGTTCCCCATGTCTCTGTCAAGCACTTTCCCTGTACACTCTGTACTGGACTGCAATTACTGCTTATTTTCACACTATTAAATATGCTTCTAACTGCCCAAATTTAGCTGCATTACTTCCTAATTTGCTCCTAAGACTTTGCGAAAGCATGTTCTAGAACACAAAAGAACCATCTCAACTCCTGGTTTACACAGCAAATCTGGGTAACTTACTCCTTAATGGGTTTGGTTTCATTTTTTTTTTTTTTTGCATTTTGAACATATACATGAGGATTAAGAAAGGAATTTAAAAAATGCAATCTAAAGTTAAAAACTAACTTTGTTTAAACAGAAAACTGAAACTTCATATAGCAGTTTTCCTGCCCAAAAAGATTCTTTTCACAGATTAAATATGGTCGCCTCCCATTTGTTTTTTAAGAAGTTTCACAGATGAAGAGGAACAAGATGTCAAGTGACTTTAGAAAAAAACATAAGAAATAATTGGGCACGTGGGTTATTTATCTGGCCTAATTAACACAGGGTGGTCTTGGAGGAGGATTATTTGGGGCAAAGAAAGCAGTTAGTCAAATCCTCTGAAGGAGGTCATGTTGACAGATTCCAGAGTGAGAAATGAAGCCTCCTCCACAGACTGGGGATCAGGAGATGACTTCTCTCAGAAATTACTTGCTTTGAATGAACCTTAAGAACTGAAATACTGAAGGGCAAACGTTAACCATTGCTACCCCCAAGCCCAGCATTAATATTGTCCCATTGTACCCTGTCTGTAACTGCTGTGTCTTGCATACTGCATGCAAAGCTCAAATCAAAGGTTCATAGAGCTCCAGAGGGAAGCAAAAGTGAGCAGATCCTGTGTACCAGATATACTTCCTCTAAAAATGCCCAAAGTCTGGTCTACCTGTTCAGATCTGGGAAATAATAATGATGCAATTGATTATATGAGCTGTCTCAACGGTTCATACAGAAGAAAGTAGATTTTACAGTTACTTCTAGCTTGTTAAGCCTCAACCTTAAAACCAATCATACACATAGGAAGAACTATATGGAAGAAAGTCTACCTTTGCATCATAACCATTTAGTGCCTTCGCTTATTGGCATCTAATAAACTGCACCCTGTATGGATGATACAACACTTCAAAATACCATTGTGTTGAAACAGCCCAGCATAAAGCTGGTAGTCTCTCAGCTGAATGCCTCTCTCCCTAAATGAGAATTAAATACACAAATCTGGATTGTTCCAAAGCAAATATTACTATGAACTTTCTATTTCCAGTATTCTATCTGTGATATTTCACACTTGAAAATGTTTTTCTCAGTACTCGATCTAATGGTCACACCTTGAGAGAATGGTCTAGATACAACATGGTAGCACTGCAAAGGAAAGCAGAGACTATGTATGGAAAGAAGGGAAGTTAGAATAAATCATGGTGCTTTACATTGTAAAGTTTCTTGTATCTTGTAATGCACAGGAAATCTGTTCTCAGAGACACATATGGAGAGCAGAGAGAAAGGTGGCCAGCCCTGTGGGTCCACAGGGTCACAGAAAGAACATCCCCAAAATGCAAGAATGGAGGGGGGTATATTTTTCTTAATCCTCATCTTCAGTAGATGACAAGAATAGGTCTGGGAAGGTCAAACTGTGGCTTCAGCAAAAATCTTTCATGCATCTCCCCAGGAAGCATTCTTTGCATAGACCAAGGTGAGCATTGGAATAAAGAGGTTTAGACAAATATAAAACAAATATGTTTTAAACCAAATCTGAGGAATTTTACACCATTTTGGACTTTAAAAGATGTCCCCATCAGCAATAAATGAGCCATCATATTCTGTCTTTGTTAGAAGAGAGACCAGATACTATTGTTTCCTGATCCAATCTCATCTAGCAGTCTTTCCCAAGGGAAACAAATACTAGACAGTATTTGACAGAATATTATTCCTAACAAATAATAATGCTTATCATGCTCTTCTAAAGAAACCAAAGTACTTCAGAAATTTAAGTAGTATTACCTGTAACTTCCAGATAATGAAACTCAAGTGAATTAAAGCTAGGCAGTTAAGTCATTCTTGACTTTACTTCTACCAGTTATGTCAACGGTGTATTATGCTAACAGACCTACTGATTTCCAAGGGTATGCTGTGCAGGATAGCATTGTACTCAGTGTCAGCAAGTATGGCAGAGTAAGTGTCCAGTGAAAAGAATCAGAAAGCTCAAATCACAGCACAATCCTGTGCCCCTTTCATGAGACTTTTTAATCACTGCTGGAAAACAGACTTTGTTTTATCCTTAAAACAGTAGAAGGGGCAGGGGGAAATAGAAAATGAAAAAAAAAAAGAAAAAAAAACTTGGAAAAAAACTTTGGAAATGAAACATACGCAAGGCAATCCTGATACCCCGCACCAGTCAGAATTACCGCTAACATAGTTACAAGCAATAAACACACCTGGAATTGCTGAAATTACAAAAATTGTGGGATATCTACACCCACTACATCACTAGAGAGGATATGGTGTTTTGTAATTCATTTGCCCTGGAACACTGAGGATCAGACTGTAAGCAGAACATCCAGTGGAGATACATAAATTATATAAGAGCATCACATCTTTACTTAGTGGAGATCAAGGCAGCAAGCTTTCTGTGAACTTCAGATCATTCAATTCCTATATTTCTGTTATATGCACAAGAAGGAAGGGGAAACATCTGAAGTTATTTTTATTTCCCCAAGTCTTCTGACTATACTGTATGAATGCTAGGGTGGGTCTGGCATTGTCTGAAATGTGTCAGGGTCCTTTTGCATAGCCTCATTTCCTTCTTCCTGTTGCTAGGAAGGATAGTTAAGCATGAAAAGCACTTGTTTACAGTACAGGACCATCCTGTTAAACACATGTGTTCTCTTCCTCCATATCATTTTAACCAGACAAGGGTGCAGTTGTGTTTATGCTGAAGCCAATAGCACAGCTCCAGTCAGAGGGGAACTGGAAAAGAAGCCTGAACCTCTCAAGAAGCCCAGACATAACATACTGTGGTATTCTGACCAGCAAAAAACTTTATCATTCAATCTGCATCTCTAAATATTTGCAGAGCTCATAAATTCACATGCCTCAAACAAACCATTGCCTAGAACGTAATGAATTAGAAGAAAATCAAGTCACCTCTTATGTCCTTCTTCTAGGAATCCTAATATAAACACTTGAGATTAGTGCATGAGGACAACTGCAGTACCTTTTTCCTGCACCCACCTGAGGCAAAATACAAAGGGTACTTGTGAGTTTCCATGACGAGCATCAGTATTCCTCTCTGGCCCAGCAAGGGCAGTTGCACAGCTGTCTGGAAAGACCCTGACTCAAGACATAAAAATGCTGGGCTGAACCTATTGAGAGATTTAAAACCAAATAAAACCACGAAAAGACATATTCTTGCTTTTAACTACTGCTTAAAAATTAAATTTAACAGTAGCTCCATGGTGTTTAAAATAACCTTCTTTTAAATCCTTTTAAAATTCTTCTGTTTAAAATAATCTTTCTGCACTTCCTTCTGATTGAAAAAAAAAAATCAATTAGCAAAGCAAGTTCTTTCAAAAGAAGATAAAGAGATCAGGAAGTCCTGGAGGTTACAAAAGGTTGCTCCAAATGCTTTGATTTCTCTGAACTTGCAGATGAAAAGAATCTTCTCAGAACTATATCTACATCTTCTTTTGCATATACTATGTTCCATAGTTGAAGAATCTCAGCCCTAATCAGGATCTCACAGGCAAACTAAAGTAGTAACCCAAAACCATTTGCTCAAGAGACACTGATCACACTTTCTGGCCACCTCAGCCTTTCTCTTTTTTTGCTGCTTCTACTGTAGATGTATATTAAGATGCCTACAGGATATCAGTAAGGATACCTGGAAGACAAGATAAAAGGCTACAGCTGTGGAATTAACAGATGTGTCCAATTCCACATCAACTCCATGTGCTGTCAGCCGGCAATAGCCTGGCTGCCAGACTGATGCTTAATCAGTCTGGCACTGAACTGTTGGTAGATTCATACTCAGGGGCTCATATGAAATCTGCTTGTCTATTATCTTAAATCCACTACAAACAGCCTTAAAGCACAATCTGACTCACAGCACTGATACTGATTTGCTGCTGGAAATTTCTTGATCAGGGCAGGGTAATTCAAACAGATTACATTTACTCCTGTAAAAATATAAAAGTATCTATACTGGATGGCTAAGATACAGGGCCATTCCCGTCTTTCACATGTGTTAAGTACTATGACACATCAGGGAGAACTTCCTGACCTAGTTAAACACAGCGTAGAGTCTGTTCTTTCTTCACTGCTCTCATTTTCCCAAAGTGAAGAGGCGGATGAAGAAAAACAGAAAAAGAAACGAAAAAAAAGTAGTTGTACCAATAGTAAGTGTCTCAGACTGGCAATAAAGCTCATCAGTCTAATGGCAACGCATCGATCAACAACTTCACAGCTATAGTGGAAATCAGTCATCGGTGGCGGTTTGCAAAGAAGGGGAGAGCGATACGGAACGCAAAACTGCCCGACTGGAAAACAGCATCGTCGGTGTTCGGTTTGCCTGGAGAAAGTCGAGGAGGGGGGCTGGCAGGACGTGCTGCTCCTCCACAGGGATCAAAGCCCCGGGGTGACATCAGGGCTGGCAGCCGCCGCCGCACGGGGGGAGCCACGGGGCTCCTGGAGGCCACCGGGCTAATTACGAAGAACTTCAAAGCAAACTCGACGGCTCCCGTCTCGCAAGGACACCCGGAAAAAAGAAGGGGGGTGGGAGGCTGCGGACGGACGGGACACACCACTCAACGAGAAGAGACTGGAGAGATGGGCCATGGTGCCCTCCACAGAGAGAGGAGGCACCCCTCGAGGCGCTCCGCGTCCGCGGCACCTCCGCGGTTACCCCTCCCGGCCCGCGTTTCCCAGAGATGAGAATCACTCCGGGATCCCGCGGCGATCCTGCCCCACCTGAGGCTGCTCCTTCCCCGGCGGGCGCCTTCAGCCCAGCCAACACGGACGGGCCGGCGGAGCGAACCGCGCCCGGGAACGCACCACTCCCCGCACCGCAGGAAGCCCGCCCGCGCCCCGGCTAGCGCTGCCCATCAGGGTACCCCCGTCCCACCGCTCGATGCGCCGAGCCTGCGCCCCCGGGCGCGCAGCTGCCAACCCCCCGCAACGGGCAGGGCATGGGAGCCCCGAGCTTACGTGTGAGGATCATGGTGCCTCCGCGGGGCTGCGTGCCGGGCTGCCTGTGTCCCCGCCCGCTCGCCTGCCTGCCCGGCGGCAGCTCACAACTGACACCCGGCACCACGGAGCAGAGCGGGGCAGGGCGGCGGTCCGGCCCCTTCGGGCGCCCCCGCCCCCAAGGTCCGCCCCGCCGCACACGCACCGCAGGGCTCGATCTGCTGCGCGGCCAGTTCTCCGGGCAGGGGAGGACATTGGCGCGCAGGCAGGAGCAGCTTGCGCCAGGGTTTACCTGGTCACGACCCGCAAAAGCAAACAGGGGCGCACACACGCCCGTCTGCACTCCCCTTGTCGTTGCATGTCTGGGGGGGGGGGGGGGGGGGGGTCAAGGGGAACTTCACAAACCAAAGGTAATGGGATCAAGGATGGTTTAATGGCTCCTATCCCCTTTGCTCCTTTGTGATTTTTAATGTCCATCAGCTATTGCAGTGGCTTTCTAGGTGACAGTGATGTGCGCAAGAAGCAGTTGGCAAAGCTCTAAATGTCTTTTCCAGGAAACACACAGAAGAGTGCTAATAGAGAAGGCAGTCTGGCTCCTTTGTGCTATAAATTGGGAGGGCTGGAGAGTTCTGAGTAGTCCCAGGCACAGGGGATGTTGAGCCTTTAGCTTGAAGCAAACTGTTCATTCAGGGTGACCAGAGGATGGTGGTATCTCCCCCCGTGGGAGTCGAAGAGTGCTGTTAAACACTGAACGTCTCTGCACACCATTCAAGTCTCAGTCTGGATCTAAATGAAATCAACAAGTACTCTCCTTATGGGGATCCAGCACAGCCATGTGTATGGTTTGCAGATAGTGAAGCATAGCCTAGATTCATGGCTCTGTGCCTGGAATTCACTTCCTTTTACTCTCCTGTATATTTTGTGAAGGTTGTTCAAATTCTTATTTCTTGGTTGATGCTCATACTCAGGGCCTTAAATGGCACAAACCAGCTACTTTTGACCCGCTGCCAAACTATCAGCATGGAAAAGAGTACTGTGAAATTCTGAAAATACCTGGGACCTATCAAAGATTATGATTGGTTCATTTTCTTCCAAGCTAGCATCATATTTTATACTCAGTGATGTTATTCTAAGACTCAGTTGTCATTTCTGCACTATGATCTGTCAGATATAGAGTATATGGAGTGTGGTGCCTGAGCAGGCAATTTGCTGAAGAATAAACATCTCCCCCTTGTATAGCCTGCAAGCTGTGGCCAGTTGGCTATTACAGTGTTGTTTCTGGAAACCCCTCCACAGCTCCAGGTCATTAATTTACTTTAATAGCATAGAAGAGGATGGAACTGCACTATATCTTCAAGCTTGACTTAATATATGTTACCCACTTAATCAATTATCCCTTCATATCTAAACTCACTCCAGCTCCTTTTGGCATAGCCACATTTACCTGCATTTTTGAATGCTTCTTGTGAGGCACCAGATTATATATATACAAGATAGGGGGGTCAGGCCCTTAAAATGTGAATTCTTAACTCTAACACAGGGAAGACAGACATACACTCTGCCCCAGCTGTTGAACAGACAAGGTAATCTCTTTCTGTCTGTATTGTCCATAATTTTACACAGTTGGTAGACTAGGAACTGATTGAATAGTCACGACAAGAGATGGAAAATGCTGCTTGCATATTGTGTGTGATTTTCAGAGCCTGAATTCTGGAAAACAGAGAAGTGTTTTCTCCAATAAGCATCCTTAAAAGGAAGAAGAAAAAAAAAAGAAAAGAAAAAGGAAAAAATATATAAGGAAAAAAAATTATCCAGAACAAGTAGGAAAGCATGCTAGTACTGCAGCGTTTCCATCACAATGATAATGCTGGAACTAGAAGACCACTGTGTGTCAAGTTAATACCCTTGGTAAAAAAAAGCAGGGTTTATTGTAAACACAGACTGCCTAGGCTGCTTCCTGGACCAAGCCTGCACCTCTGTATAGGAAGCTTTTTTATAGGACCCACAGGAAAGCTTTTGAAGAAGAAGAGAATGGACTTTAGCTCTGCAGAAAAAAAAATGGGGAGGTTTGGAGGACTTGGCAGTATGAAGGGCAACTGAAAAAAGCTTAAGAATGAAAGGAGGACATATGTGCAGCAGTGAAGTAAAATCCAAAGCAAGAAGGTTATGCGATAGATGCAAAACAAGAATTTGCAATCCAAGAGTTTTGTTTGAACATTCTGAAGGGGGTGAGTGATGAGATTGCTGAATACTTGACAAATACAGTCCAGACACAGAAGATGGGATCCTCTCAGTATTTAAATGAAGGATTATCATTCTCACCTCTACCACTCTGTAAAATAGCAAATGGATGATGGTGCTGCTGATAAAACACTATTTGTACTGTAGTTCAGCTCTCCTGTTCTGCTTGCAAACCTAATCAGCTCCCACAGTGAAGGAGAAATCTCTATCCTGGTTCAGTCTTTGTGGATTCCCTCAGCAATGTCAGAATCAGTGACTTTTGTGATGGAGCAATCTGTCTGCTGGGATCATTGCTAAATAGATGCTGGAGGATTATCACTGACCTGGATTAGATTCTTGCTGGTAATCTGAAAGAAAAAGGCTTTGATTCTAGCTTGTTATCAACCCTTGAAGACATGCAGTCTCTCTGGCTTGCATTTTAACTTGGAATTCTATAGGGCTGCTTAAGCAGGCGTAATTTTGGAGCTGAAAAAAAAGGCACCAGTCTCACATTCTCTGTAAAACGTGCTCAGAGGAGCATTCCACCTGAGGCATGGGTGTTTAGCAGGCTACAACCACCCTAATCACTCATCCGGCTTTAAAGAGCGTTGTGAAATGAGTAGAACTTTGGCCTTTAATATTTTCATTTCTTTATCTCTCTGGCTATTGAAAGAGCAGGCTGCTGCCTGACAGAGACAGGATTTTAGAAGTAGCCTGCCTAAGAGCATTGTTTCTATAGAGCACTGTTATCCTTAATGCAATCAATGAGCTCTGGCTGGATGGTAAAGTAATTGTAAAGGATTGCCTGACAAGCACAATTATTCACTTTAAAAGGTGAATTCTCCTTCTGTTGTAACTGCATAAGGGAGTGATTCGCAGGACAGCATCTAATAATAAGGACTTGATTGTCCTCTGTTTCCCCTCCCAGGCCCAAATGCCTTAATGGTTAACTGTACCCTTGTCATCCTTTTTCTCAAATAGTGCAGTACACAGAGAAGTCCCAATTTGTAATTAGTCAACTGACCTGCTGGTACAAACACAGGATTGTCAGACACATGACTGCAATTCTAAACGCTAATATTACTATCCTCTTAGCAACAGCATGATAGATTATAGAGCAGTTTCAGGCCAAGTTTCCAGGCCTCTGGCTCTAGGCTTAGATTCTTTGTCAGCTGGGGTATTTGTATGTAGTATTTCCACAGTCCAAAGGACCATCATGTTCAAACCATTGTCAGTGAAATAATTAAGTTTGCATTTTCTAGCACTTGACTTTACTGAAAGTAATTATTTAAAGGAGTCTGTAATTGGTCAGGCCTCTTGATAGAGAGTGTTTGCACTATCACTTCTCAGAGATAAGCATCTTTCTTTCAGAGAAGGAAAGCTATTGTTTCACCTACTAGAGAATCACAAAATTAAAGCATCTTTCCAAAGTACTTTTTAACAAAATACATAGTGAAGTCATTATGTTGAATAAATATAGGTGCTGCTCTACTGCTTGTAATTGGTAGGCTTTCTGCTCTAGTAATCTTCCTTTAGAAATAAACAGTATTAGAAATGTTACTGGCTTTTCATGTAAAGGAGACTCTTACTTGTATTTGATCACTGATGTTTTCTATTGATTTTCTTTATTCCTTTTTTAACAGTAAAAAATAAAGAAAATTAACCTTGCCTTATTCTTTGTGGTCCATATAACTGACTATTTTAAAAGAAGGGATCAGTGAGCTTTATGGTTTTGTCTGCTTTTGAATGCCTTCAAACACAGTTCAACAGTTCAGACTGAAAATGAGATGACCATTTTAAAAATGTACTTAAGAAAGGCTCTGTTGTATGGATGCACTAAAGCTTAAGAAATAAAAGTTGATTATATAGTGTGACGAAGATTCAGTTTGGTCAAATATAGATGCAGATAAACTGAAATAGGAGGAGGAAATCAAACAAGTATTTTCATTCCATTGTAATCGCAGAGGGTCAGCTCCTTGGCTTACACAGAATACCATTTGTTTATAGAAATTGGTGGAGATGTAGGGTATCTTTTCCGTATAATATTTGAGATTCTGTCACTGGTGATGGTTTATTTTTTGAAATGTGCTGAAACCAGGACAAGGCTGCAACATTTTCTACTGTTAATAGGTCTGCTTTCCCTTCAATTAAAAGCTATATTTTCACATTAAAAGAAGTGATTCACCCTTGGAAAAATAACTAACTGAATTTAACTTTCAAGAAAGTAGGGAAAGCAGATTTGGGTGAACTAAACTTTATCTAGAAGAAGTGCTAGAGGAGGGTAGTTAGAATTTCTAGTGATGGATGAAGGCTCAGAGATGATCTGGAGTAAATATATAGCTTGTGGCACATAGAAATCCTTCTTCCTTAAACTTTAAAAATTTGAATACTGTTCTATTACCGAATAAGTAAAAAAGCATCTATAATCAATTACTGCTTCACCAGAAGGAATCTGAACCTGAAATTACCCCAAACCTTTGCATGTATGTGGTGAAAGTGGTCATGTTAGCAAGTCCTGATGTCTGCGTAGGTCACAGGCTACTGACTAACACACACCACTAGAGAAAGCTGCAACAAAGGTTTGCCTCTGCCAAGGCATCATCCTTAGGTTCAGCTGTGGTAGCTGCCTTCATGGTGGTGTGACTGCAGAGCTCCATGGTACTAGGAGTCATCCCTGGTTCCTCTCCTCTCCTTGTAGGTCATTTGAAAGACAGTGGTGGTGGCTGGATTCACATCCCTGCTTCTCTTTCTCTGCATTTACAAGTCACAGTGAGCAATGAAGAGCACAAAGGATGCTTTTACTCAAAATAAGTATTACATAATGATCAAAAGATGAGCAAGTTGATGATGATGTATAATAGAAGCAGGATATCTATCTCAGCTTTTTGTTGCTTGGGAAAAAAAGTGGGTTTTTTTCAGACCAATGCTCTTGTTTTCAGTCTGTGTTCTAGTTACAGCAGTTATATCCAGCTAAATCAATCAGCTCTTCCCTCTTCATTTTTAAGCAAATAGATTTTACCTTCCACCTTCAAAATCACCAGTTTCCAAGGCATGCCAATGGTAAGATGCTTTTTTTCCCCTAAACCTCATTCTGTGTTCACGCATGACCTCCACTCTGATGAAGAGAAAAGGTCAGCTTTCACAGGGAGACAGCAGTAACCTTCATTAAAACAAGATGTAAGATGCAAGTTGCTCACAAAAGTAGATGGAAACTGAAAGACTGGTGTCTTAAACATGTCAAAACAGTGTTTAAAAATTGGTTTATGAAGCAGCTGTGTTGTTATAATACACATGAGATACTAGACTTTCCAGCGTGACAGCCTGGGACAGACTGTCAGCCATGCATTGCCCAGCTGGGGTTAAAAGGGTAAAGTAGAAGGGAAGGAAATAAAGGTTTTTTGTTTTGTTTTGGCTTGGTTTGGGTTTTTTTTCTTCATTTTGTTATAGTAAGTAAAAAAAATATGAACAATGAAAAATTTCCTTTCAATAACAGATTTTTTTCTTACTTCCATCTCCCATCTTGTGAGATCCAAGGCTTTTTAGCTAAATGAACTCTATATTCATTAAACTTATTTCCTCTGGAGGAAATAAGAACATGCATCCACCTGGACCAGTTGACCCATTATGTGAAAGACTGCTTCTGTTTTAGCCTTAGGGAATCTCCAGGACTCAGGAAATAATTTTAAGCCCATGACTTAATAAAGCATGATAACTATGGCAACTGGAACACATACACTGTGATAGCTAATTTCACCTCAGCATTCATCAGGGGAGGTACTAGCTTGATATTTTAGCATGGAGAGTTAATGTGGAGGTACAGAGACAGGGAAGAAGGAAAGCACGTGTTAATAAACCCAGTGAACAAAGTCAAGACTGGTGTAAGTCAGGATAGATTCATAATTATTGTTAGTCCTGTTCTGACAGCACATTAGACTGAGATCAACACAACTGTCTGCAGTCTTGTTCTGTTCTAACTTACTGGGTAGCTTTGGTCTATCCATTCCCTCTGTTATACTTCATTTTTCCCTAGATAAAATAGGGAGAATAATATATGCCTCTTTCACAAAGCCCTTGAGATGTACTGCAGAAGGTGCTGTATGAGATTATTATGCTGATACTGTCCCTATTAAAAATCCTCTTGCAGATTGGCAGTTTGACTGCTTCTTTCATAGTCCATGCCCATGTTCTTGCTTATTTTAACTGAAAAACATCTTACAGCAGCAATTACCTTTGGTTTTACTGGGAGATGTGTACATGCAGATGGTTACTTAAGGGCACCTTAAGTAACTTACTGGAGTGTCAACACCCATAATGATGTCTGAGGAAAGACAAGAGAAGTGGAGGGGGAAGCTAGCTGTCTTGCCAGCCAGAACAAACTGAACTGGAGAAGATTTATTAGGTGTATATTACCCAGATAAATGTGATCCTGACTTGAATGAGAGCCAGCAATAGCAAGGGGAGAGGGTCAAGCAGAAAGAAGTGGCTGTTTGGCCTTCATCAACAGATTCAAGACCTGACAGGGATTAGAAGGAGTAACAGAATTGTTGGGGTGTTCATTCATCACTCTAAAATTTAGAATTATGAATTCTAAATGGATAGCCAGGTTAGCTGAAAAATGCTTCCTCCTCCTCCATGCTGCATGTTACAGAGAGTCAGAGTACTGTATGATATTTGTGAACATGATTACAATGCGTAGATGTGACTGACAAGTTAATAGGAGCTTGAATGTTTTAAAAACAAAGACACATATTCTGTTACATAATCACAAGAAAAAGAAACAGAGAAAGTGGTTCGTTTGCTTTCATATTTCAACACTGTCACATTATGAAGGGCTACCTTTTTTACTCTGCTTATTTCTGAGGTTTTACTTTTGCCTTCATGTCATTTTACAAAGAGACATGGTAAATGAGTTTGTTCTTGAGACAGCAAATCTCTTATATCTAACCTTAGCCCAGAGCAGTTTTTTAATGCCTAAATTCTGAAATTCTGTGTGTGTGTGAGAGAGGGGGATATAAAGAGATATTCTTCTACTATTCCTTGTTACTGGGAATATAGGAAAGAAAAATATTTCTGCTAAATAAAAAGAACAAAAATCAGGTTCCTCTCATGTTCTGATTTTTTTTTCTTTTTCATCAGACTTCAAAATGCAAAGACAGATAGTAGTGACTGAAGAAGGCTTTTACCTTAATCTTTGCCCAGTACACCTGGCAAACTGAGTTTACCTGGATGTTACGTTAAACTTTACAACAGTTCTGTCACTAAAGCAACAATTCAAACCCTTCAGTCGTTATTATTTTAAATAAAAAACAGCAAAGAAGTAAATTCTGTACTGGTGTAGATTGCAGTTTTTGAAGCCTCTGTTTACGTAGTAGTTTTCAAGAGCTAAGGAGCTACTCCTGTAACTCTTAAACCCAAGCAATTTATTCTAGTGTAATGCAGACTTGGCTTCCAGATAAAAGACTTACTCATTCTATAGCAGACAATTCACATTTTTACAAAACACCTTTAGTACAGCAACAAATGCATCCTGGAGAACACCTTTATTCCTTCATCACCACTGAGAGTCTTGCTTCCCTGGTGATGTAATGTGCCCTGTCGGGATCTAACAAATTACATTCATGGAACAGGTACAGCTCTGATGTTTTCAGAACCTTTCTGCCATTGGATTCTTTGGGTCTTTTGTATCTGAAGATTTTACTGAACATTCATTAACATATATGATGCATAATACAAAACAGTAAGCCTTAAATAGATATGGAATCTGATAATTTCTTCATGGACCCCAGTTCAATGTATGAACAACATTATTTATAGGATGTATTGCCACCAAGGGTATGGATCATTTCTGGTCTTGTATTCTAAAATGAGAAGGATCTGTTTAGATAAAATTAACACAGGAGAAAAAAAGTCTCAATCAGCTAACTTGCTTTTTGTTTGACAACAGCTTCGGGGAGTTGAAGGCAGCCAGGGACATATGTGTGCTAAGATCAATGGGGCAAGTGATTAAGAGTGATGGGACATCCTGCACCTTACATGCTCAAATCAAAATTTTCTCTCCTTTGAAACAAGAGCCTTTACATCACTCAGTAGAATTATATTTCTCATGAGCAGCATTAGACTACAGAAATAGTCTCAATTTTCTTTGCTGAGGATTCTTTATTTTTTCCAGATACAGGAGGTCTATTAAACCTCAAGGTTAACTGTGCTCTTTGCATCTGATTTTTAGTCAGGAATTATGTACAATGACTTGAAAGGTGTATATGAGGGACTTTCAATCTGATTTACTAGTAGCTTTTTTGAATATGTCATGCATGTCATATTGACCTTACATTCTTAATTACCTAAACCACATGCTTTTCAGTTCCTTATTGTAAATCAGTGGCAGCACTAAGAAAAAGCCCTAACAAAAAAATATCCTGAAACATCCTGAAAACTTAGATTCTAGTATGTCAGAATATGGAATTTCTCAGCTGATGAAGTAAACTGAATTCTTTGGAAAATGTTTAGAAATAAAAGCCACATCCTACTTGGCTTCTGGTGCAAGGATCCATGTGCCAAAATATTATGAGCCATATATCCCCAAATTATAAACTCTCTTGAAAATAGTAAGTTTCAAACATACATTTTAGTAACTTTCTGGGTTTATATCAAAGACGTGAATTTTATGTGATTGTCAATATGTAAAAACTGAATCAAGCCCAAAACCTGTTGTTCATCTCCATGTTAGACAGGTATCTAATGAGTTCATTAGCTTATCTCCTTTGCTATTTCTGTTGCGTTTCAGAAAGTCAGCTGACTGCATCATGAGATTTGGGCCATATGGGAAACTTTCTGCCTAATGTACAGAATAACCGGGACAATTCATCCTTAGCTTTGCTTCTGAGATAGTATGCTATTGCCCACAAAGGCAAGCTTTTAGTTAACCTAGGATTCTTGGGTGCTCCATCTGTTTCTAAAAACAGGATAGCTTCCTGCATTACCTTCTGGTAACAACTTTTCTCTCCCTAAGCCATGTAAAGAGCTTTGCACATGGAGTAAGAATTTCTCATCTTCATGTCTGTAGAACCTGTGCTGGGTATTTCTTTCACCTGCTGCCAATTTCTTCACCTCTTTTCTCCTATTTCCTTTCTTTCTATTTCTCTCTTCTTCTCTCTTCATAGCTAGCTGCTACCAATAGTGATGTGAGGGATAGTAGTGCCCTCCTTAGTTCTTTTCCTCTATTCTTCCTTTGGTCAGTGCAAGTGAAGAGCAGGCAGAACATTAGATCCAGAACTGTTGAACAGTGTTCCCCAATGAGGGAAAAGGGAAGAACATACAAACCAAAGGAAAAATACATCTAGTTTCTAGAAGGAACTGGGAATCTAAAACTCAAAAGAAAAATACAGGAAGACTGAAAGACAAGATCACTGCCAGACTGACTAAACTGTGACTGGGCAAACCATAACTGCAATTGTACAGGTAATGCAAATCTCTGAATTAATTTAACACTTCCATGGATCCAGGTGATATCCAGGGGTCAGAACCCTTGGATATGGACAATGTAGTAAAGGAAACAGGAAAGAGAATAATTTTCAAGTATCCTGCTGAGTTTCAGCTAGATAGCAATTAGCTGTGTCGGGGCAGAAATCATCAGAGCACACAGAGTATAATGTGAAAAATTTGAGACCCTACCTATTGTTTTACAGCTACTCCATACTGTAGTGCAGAGTGTAATGGAAAGCTCAGATAATTATGATGGGTTGGTGTGTTTGTCTTGAAATAATATTTGTCATCTTGCACGATCTCTTCCAATGATCAGAAAGGGATTTGTTTCAGAATAAAAAGGAATTTAAACCTCATTCCTTCAAATTTATGCAACTCTATTTGGTTTGAAGGGTATAACAAAATTTTGAGTCCATAAACTCTTGCAGGATCATGGCTTTAGTTTTTAGGTGATGGACTTGCAGGCTTTTTCACAAACAATTTTTGTGATCTCAACCACACTTTGTTTGAAGCACTTATTCCATTAAGAATAGCTTCTCAAGAATGAAAATCTGATGCTTTATCCTCTGGCCACTTGTACCTACTATTTCTGATCTCTCTGATAATGCCAGAAATCAAAGTATAGATTCTCAGAACAGCAAGGCTTTTCATAATGGTCTCTCTGCATGAAAAGTCCATGTGTCAGCTAAGAAAATTAATTTCTAATAATACTTGGCACTGAATGAGTGGCTTGTCTCAAAGGAGGGCAGCAAGCTCTGTTTATCTGATCTTTGTAATACTGAAATAGGTTTCACATATTTGAATCATCTTTGTCTTAGTCATCTTTATATCCAGAGGCTTATACTGGATATGATATCCTCAAAATCAACACAAGGATTTTTTTTTTTTTAATAAGGAAATAAAACCACATTAGGGATAGTTGCATGGATGTGCTCAGTAGTATTCCTCTGTTGGGCAAGGAACAACATTTTCTGTGCCTATTTAAAATTCTGGGGAACTTTATGCTACTCTTTTAAGGCAGGCAAATATTATGCAACTTTATGCACAAGTGTAATTTATCCTCTAAAGATATTACCCATGTGTATAATGTCCTTTTCACTCTATACTTAATTACTCAGTGTAATTTTCAGAACATGCTACTATGCAAATTCTGTATGATGTCACAGACTTGTGAATGTAGCTCCTTGATTTGCAGTTTTAGCAAATAAAGGGTCTATAACTGTAAAGAAACAAATACACTAAGACTGATTTAGAAATGAATACCTCTATTTTGCTTTAGATTTGAAATAGTAATCTGAAAAAAAAGTATGCATTAAGAGTTTAATTAATTACTCTTGGTTTGTATAGCAGCAGTTTTAAAAGACAAGCATTCCTTCACAGGATAAAGATGAATTGAAGTTCTCCAATTCCTGTTAAAATGTGTGTCTCTACAGTCATAGTTTGTTCTGGATCAGTTCCAGTGCATTGTGACGATGGGAGCTAGAAAGGAAAACTCAAGAGGGTATTTTTAATCACTTTTACCTCTATTAACAATGTGATGCTATTTCCATTGTTCCTGTTATAAAAATAAGTAGCTGACATGTTCCCCAGAATTGATTATTGTGCTTTAGTTAACAGATCAGCCATCAAGACATTGCAGCCTATCAGGAAAGGGAGTGGAAAGGAGCAGGCAGAGAAACCTCAAAGGAAAGGACAAGACACTGTGTCTTTTGTCCTTTGTTCCAAGATGGAAATAAACCGTCTCCACTTTTGATAAGCTCTTCTTTTGATCTTTGTTTGCAATAATTAGGGTTAGACACTAAGTTATTTTATGAAACCTTTTAGGTTTAGCCTCCTCTAAATTAATATGAATATGAATTATTTGTCCTCTGCAAACAACCACATTAAGTAAGTTTTTATGATTAAATTCACTGAGATTTTGCACAATATGCAAGTGGACTACATATTGATGGATTTGGGGAAGATGAAAAGTATTTTTTCTGCAAATGTAATTTCATTTCATTCTTTACAAATATGCGAGAACATAAAAATACATTAAAATATATAAATATCTGTTTTCTGACTGTCTCTACTGTATGAATATATATAGAATTATATATCTGTCATGGGGGGGGGTCAATTTATGAATATTTATCACACTGTGCTCCCATATGTTTATTTTAAATGGTTTAGACAATTTTCCCCTGTATAAGGCTATAGATTTGTGTCCTCACTTATGAGTATCAGTAAATATGACTTAAGATACCTTTGGCTGCAGAGAAAAGCAGAGCTGTTACTCTAATTCATGATGAAAGACAAAGTCACCAAACGAAATCCTGGAAATAAGAATTTGGGATTCAGCAGGACTATGCTAGAAGCAGAACTGGAGTGTTACCTGCTTCTGGTGCAAACTTAACAAGAAATACAGGTGTTACGTTTTTACTTGCAAAGCCAGACTTTGTAATAGGCAAAAAACCCCAATGCAGAACAAAACCAAAAACCCCACTCCACCAGAAAGTAAATAAAATTAATTGTAGTTACCTAAGAAGCTAAAGGCATTGTAAATCTAGGTCATTTTCACATCTGTGACCAGGATCCAGGACACTTCAGAGTAAAACAAATGTATTATCAAAGAATGCAGGCAGCAAATGTGTTTGTGTATAAACACAGTTGTAGTATATTGTTTAATTTCAGAAATTATTTCAGAGTTAATGAGTGTATGTATATTGTATATTTTTTACACCACTGTTAATTCATAGACTTTTAAGGATCGTTGTAACAACCTATACTACAAATCTTGCTTAGGATCCCCTTGCTTAGGATCTAGCATTTTACAATGTCTCCCTTAGGAATGCACCTTGATTCTAAGATTTCAAGTGACAACTTCAAAGTTTAAAATGTGACAAATTACTCCAGAGTTTAAAACATATGTCTTACTCCAAACTTTTATTCTCTTAAGAATCAGTATCTAGTCTTTCACCTGATTTCTGTTTTAGTGTCCTGAAGATCACCATTGAGCCACGGGATTGCAAGGAGAGCTACATGGTGCAAAGCTATAACATGCCTCCTACTGTCAAGAACAAAAAAAAAAATGATGTATGCTTTGCTGAGACACATCACTGTAATAGTATATGCTTTCATGTCTGCAGATTTAAAACATTTAATCGTTTTTAGTAGCTTCATAAAGCATGTAGAGGTATAGTGATTTACTAGAAAATACAGAATGCTCCTTAAGGGATCTAAATTGCTGTATCTTTGTATCTCCAGTGGAATATAGTCTACTCTTATCAGCTGAATAAGTGATACAGTCTAAACAAAGAGTAATAATGTTCAACTGGAATTCCAGGAAAGGAAGCTTAATGCGAACTTCCTGATTTAATCTTACAAAAATAGAAAGGTTGATAGGATAAATGAATCACTCAGAAGAGCAGATTTTGCTTCAGTTAATTAAAATGGACCGTAAAAATGTCAAAGTACCCTTTTATAACATTTAACTGTGAAACTCACATACAAAACTAGAGTATCATTTTCATGCATGGGACTAAGAAGAACATCTTCAGAGAAACAATTCTATTTTCTGAATACTTCTTCTAATTTTCCAGCCTGGAAATAATGGTGACAGCTACATGGACACTTCTCACACAGTTTCCTGTATCTTTTACTTTTGGAGGGCCAGGAAAAGTCTTCTCAGAAGTCAATTTGGAACTTTGCTTCTGGAAGATATGAGCAAGTCAGAGATGCATGGAAATTAAAGAAAAACAAAGCAAATGCACTATTTTGAGCCCTAAGAAAGGTTTTGTTAGGTTCAATTTGAGTTCACTTTGACTTCCTGGCAATGGTAGTCACTCAAGTGTGGAATAAACTCACAAAGTGGAACAACACTTTTTGGATAAGATACCTGTTAAGTTGCTAGGAAATGAGCAAGAGAGATGGACATGCACTTCTAGGAGAATGGAAATTACAAAGCTCTAGGCCTTCTCCATCTCTAACTTCTGCAAATT